>NC_140997.1:66070749-66670749 GCF_052327205.1 Somniosus microcephalus
TCCCCGCTCTCTCTCTCTCCCCCTCCCTCCCCGCTCTCTCTCCCCCTCCCTCCCCGCTCTCTCTCCCTCCCTCTCTCTCCCTCCCTCCCCTCTCCCTCTCTCTCCCTCTCCCCCTCTCCTCTCCCTCCGACTCACCTCGGTAGCAGAACGGAGCATATCCGACACCGGGAAGCCGGGTGCCCATTGCTCAGAAGCGAGCCTGGGGTTCCTCATGTTTAACCAGGCGGGCCTTTGGCAGTGGAAGGCCTTTCGCTCCGGACTCCCGTGTCCGATTTAGGTCGGGGACGGCTCGTTGGAAAGCCCCGGTTTTCCTGGTCCCGCACTAACGGCAAGAGAGAGAGGGGGAAGGAGAGAGAGAGAGAGAGGGAAGAGGAGAGAGAGAGAGAGAGAGGGGGGAAGGAGAGAGAGAGAGAGAGAGAGGGGGGAAGGACTTAGAGGCAGGCCGCGGTGACCGTGCACGGTCTAGCGCTTCAGGCCCGGCCGGGCTCTCGGGCCGCGACTCACCTCAGCTGAGCTCCCGCTTTGGGAGAGAGAGAGAGAGAGGGAGGGGGGGAAGGAGAGAGAGAGGGAGAGAGGGGGGGAAGGAGAGAGAGAGAGAGAGAAATTCCTGAATCAATACTAATGAATCAACAATTTCCTCACCTCCATTACCATTTTTTTAGCTTCAGGCCCGGCCGGTCTTTAATGGCCGCCACTCACCTCAGCTCAGCTCCCACTCGGCAGTTTGAAGGATTAGGCCCCACTCACAAATGCCATGAAACGCCCCCCCAGTTGGTCAACCATCACGTCACTCAACGCTAATGAGCGGTAGGATTGGTCAACAGCTAATGAGCGGATTTTGTCTGTTTTTTGAACATTTTTTGTATACTGTCCGAACAATTTTTGTCTGACCAAAAAGTAAATACACCTATGAGACTCCCCTAATCATAAGCTTTCTTTTGATATAACATATGTGTAGTTACGCTCTATAACTTTTGAGTGATGCCTCGGACAGACAGACAGACAGACAGACACCACGATCCTTTTATATATATATAGACTAGCTGAAGTGCCCGGCGGTGCTGAGGCTTTTTCGAGGGCATGCTGTTGTTGGAAGAGAGAGAGAGAGCGACTGGGGGGGGAAGAGAGAGAGCGACTGGGGGGAAGAGAGAGAGCGACTGGGGGGAAGAGGGGGGAAGAGGGGGGGAAGGGGAGGGGGGAAGGGGAGGGGGGGAAGAGGGGGGGGAAGGGGGGAAGAGGGGGAAGGGGAGGGGGGGAAGAGGGGGGAGGGGAGGGGGGAAAGGGGAGGGGGAAGAGGGGGGAAGGGGAGGGGGGGAAGGGGAGGGGGGGAAGAGGGAAGGGGAGGGGAGGAGGGGGCAAGAGGGGGGGGTAGGGGAGGGGGGGGAAGGGGAGGGGGAAGGGGAGGGAAGGGGGGGAGGGGTGGGAAGAGGGGAGGGGGAGGGGGGAAGGGGAGGGGGGGAAGGGGGAGAGTCCCTGAGCCCCCCTGAGCTCCACCCCCCCCATCACCCGAGCCTCGCCCCCCCCGATCTCCCGAGCCCCGCCCCCCCCCCGATCTCCCGAGCCCCCGCCCCCCCCGATCTCCAGAGCCCCGCCCCCCCCCGATCTCCCAAGTCCCGCCCCCCCCGGATCTCCGGAGCCCCCGCCCCCCCCGATCTCCCGAGGCTCGCCCCCCCCACACCCCCCCCCCCGATCTCCCGAGGCTCGCCCCCCGACCCGAGGCTCGCCCCCCCCCGATCTCCCGCCCACCCCCCCCCCCCCCAACCAAGCACCGAACTCCGGAGGCCCGATCTCCCAAGCACCGGCCCCCCGCCCTCCCGAGCTGGCTTCAAGTCCGCCGATTGCGGCTGTGAGAGACGGCCGGCGGACCCAGTTGCCGGGGTAACCCTTTCCGCTCTCCAAGCCCCGCCCGAGATCCGCACTCCCGAGAGCCCCGCGCCCCCCCCCCCGCCCGAGCCGAGCGGGGAACAGAGAGAGACGCGCGTCTCAGCTGCTCCTGCTGCGCGCGCACCCTGACCCTCGTGGCCCTCGTGGCTGACGCCGTTGCCCCGGGTAACGTGACACTGGGGCGCCCGAGCCGAGCGGGGAACAGAGAGAGACGCCGCGTCTCAGCTGCTCCTGCTGCGCAGCGCACCCTGACCCTCGTGACCCTCATGGCTGATGCCGTTGCCCCCACGTAACGTGACACCACGGGGGGGGGGGGCGGTGAGGAGCTTTGCAGAAGCCGTGGGACAATTACCTAGCTCGGGCCTGGCTGGGCAAGAAAGGCCCAGACTTTGAGGCCTAACAAAAACGGGGAAAGGTAGGAAAAAGAATTTTCAGGTTAGAGAAAATATTTACAAATGAATGAAGTTTTTTTTAAAACAATTTAATAAAAGCAATTTTATTTTGCTGGAAATGTATATTTGAAAAGAAAGATGCAGAAAGCAGGAAAAAGAATGGAAGCAAGATGGCGGCTACTCACCTCGGTTCAGAGCGATAAGGCCCGCCCACACACGCACCGATTGGTCGACCGTCAGGTCACCAAAGCGTAGGATTGGTCAATCGTCCCGTCACTCGACCGTAGGAGGGCCCGGCTGCATGCGCCAGGAACCTGGCGTACGATTGGTCGACCACGAGGTCACTCTGTCGCTAATGAGCGGATAATGAGATGCTAATGAGCGGAATTTTGAAGGTTTTTCGGATACCGCGGGCGCAATTTTTGTCCGGCCGAAACGTAAATACGCTTACCATCGTTTTGGAATGGTGAGCTTTCTTTCGACGTAACGCACGCGTAGGTACGCTCTGTAACTTTCGAGCGCATAGCCGGACAGACGCACACCCGAGGACAGACAGAAGGACAGACAGATAGACAGACAGAAAGAACGATCCATTTATATATATAGATGTTGCAGTATTGGCTTAAGACCCAAATATTTCATTTCATTATTCTTCCCTCCTTCCTCCCTAAAATCTACCTTCTTTTTCTGAGTTATTTACATCATTATAAAAGATATTTTTTCCTCCCCAATTCCCACAGTGGATTTGTAGTTCTCGCTGAAGCTTTTTGTCAGCGCAGCATTGACCAGGTAGGCCTTCCCACTGTTAAGCCTTCAGTGAACAGCACCTGAACAGGTGGTTGTTTGTCATGGTTTGAGCTGGCTGACTGACTGACTAACCTTGTGACTCCAGCCCAATGTGCAAAGTCAACATCAAAGAACCTCTCTGGTCTCAGCGAAAACATGTCCCCTTAGTGACAGAAAAATCTCACCACAAACACTGTTAGTTCAAAATTTGTAATTAGTGGCTGTATGTATACTGTTTAAAACACTAGAAACTGTTTTTTGGGGGGTTTTCTTTTCAGGCGGTTGTGCCTCAGGTTTGTAAATTGTGTGTCCAATTGTTGTACATTTGGAATAGAACCATAGAATAGAAGGAGATTTAAGGTGATTGGCAAAAGAACCAGAGGCGACATGAGGAAAAACTTTTTAACGCAGCGAGTGGTCAGGATTTGGAATGCGCTGCCTGATAGGAAACAGATTCAATAGTAGCTTTCAAAAGGGAATTGGATAAATACTTGAAGGAGAAAAAAATTGCAGAGATATGGGGAAAGAGCGGGGCAGTGGGACTAACAGGATTGCTCTTGGAAAGAGCCGGCACAGACTCCATGGCCCCGATTTTAATTCCAGGTGGATTCCCCGCTCAGGCCTGAGTTAAAATTACAGTTGGGTCTCAATGATGTCATTGGGCCGCAACATGCACATGTAAAGAAGGACACTGTTGGCTCCGGGCACGTGTCCTTGCTGCCTGCTCAGGAGAGCAGGTTAAAATTGCAGATGCTGCGATCATGGCGGCTTTCGGACAGGTAAGAGCCAGGGCGAATTTAACGGCCCACCCGCCAGGTTTCTGCTGAGCGAGTAGGGTTAAAATTGCCCCCGATATTTCCAATAGGAACTGATTGAAAATTGCAACTCCCATGATGCAGCTCACATTCCCATATACAGAAAGTGCCAACGGGAGTTGGGAATTCCCAGCGCCAAAGTCTCAGGTAAAATTTCTATATCAAACTTCATGTTCACAAATATGACATGAACCTAACTATTGCTCTCCGTAAAAACTGCGCAGCAAGATAAGGGGATGCAGTTTGTTCGAATGTGTGGCATAACATCTCCAACAATAATGGATATTTCCTCGTTTTCTACTGTTGAACAGAATTGGCAATATATTAGAGGAAAGAATTTGCATTTATATAGCACCAGCCACAACCATGGGATGTTCCAAAACACATCACAGCCAATGGCGTAAGCGAACACAGCAGCCAATTTGAGCACAGTGAGATCCTTCAAATAGCAAATGAGAAAACTGACTGGTTAATCTGTTTTGGTTGAAGGGTTAATGTCAACCAGGATATCAATAGAACTCCCTGACCTTCTTTGGATAGAGGCATAAGGTTGTTTACAACCATTGAATAGGCAGATTGTGCTTCAGTTTGATACCTGATCTGAAAGACGTATCACTGAGTATGCAGCAGTCTCTCTATAGTACAGTGAAGTGTCAACCTAGATTATGTACTGGAGTCCTGGAGTTGGACTTGAACTAAAAACCATCTGACTCAAGGGGAAAAGAACATAAGAACATAAGAAATAGGGGCAGGAGTAGGCCATTCGGCCCTTCGAGCCTGCTCCGCCATTCAACGAGATCATGGCTGACCTTCTGCCTCAACTCCATTCACCGGCCCTATCGCCATATCCGTTGATGCCCTTACTAGTCAGAAATCTATCGACTTTTGTTTTGAATACACCCAATGACTGAGCCTCCACAGCCCTCTGGGGTGGAGAATTCCAAAGATTCATCACCCTCTGTGTGAAGAAATTTCTTCTCATCTCAGTCCTGAATGGCCTACCCTTTGTCCTGAGGCTGTGGCCCCTGGTTCTAGACTCCCCAGCCAAGGGAAACATTCTCCCAGCATCCACCCTATCAAGCCCTGTAATAATTTTGTATGCTTCAATGAGATCCCCTCTCATTCTTCTGAACTCAAGAGAATACATGCCTAGCTTACTCAATCTCTTCTCATACAACAGTCCCGCCATCCCAGGAATCAATCTCGTGAACCTTCGTTGCACTCCTTCTATGGCAAGTATATCCTTCCTTAGGTAAGGAGACCAATATTGTACACAGTACTCCAGGTGTGGTCTCACCAAGGCCCTTACATAGAAACATAGAAGATAGGAGCAGGAGTAGGCCATTCAGCCCCTCGAGCCTGCTCCGCCATTCAATGCAATCATGGCTGATCATCCAAATTCAGTACCCTGTCCCTGCTTTCTCCCCATACCCCTTGATCCCTTTAGCCTTAAGAAATATATCCAACTACGTCTTGAATATATTTAATGAATTGGCCTCTACTGCCTTCTGTGGTAGAGAATTCCACAGGTTCACCACTCTCTGGGTGAAGAAATTCCTCCTCATTTCTGTCCTAAATGGCTTACCCCATATCCTTAGACTGTGACCCCTGGTTCTGGACTCCCCGACCATCGGGAACATCCTTCCTGCATCTAGTCTGTCCAGTCCTGTCAGAATTTTATAAGTTTCAATGAGATCCCCTCTCATTCTTCTAAACTCCAGCGAGTATAAGCCCAATCGACCCAGTCTCTCCTCATACGTCATTCCTGCCATCCCAGGTATCAGCCTGGTGAATCTTCGCTGAACTCCTTCCATGGCAAGAACATCCTTCCTCAAATAAGGCGACCAAAACTGCACACAATACTCAAGATGTGGTCTCACCAAGGCCTTGTACAACTGCAGCAAGACATCCTTGTTCCTGTACTCAAACCCTCTCGCTACGAAGGCCAACATACCATTTGCCTTCTTAACCGCCTGTTGCACCTGCATGCTTACCTTCAGCGACTGGTGCACAAGGACACCCAGGTCTCTTTGCACTTCCCCTTCTCCCAATCTATTGCCATTCAGATAATAATCTGCCTTCCTGTTTTTGACACCAAAGTGGATAACCTCGCATTTATCCACATCATATTGTAACTGCCATGCTTCTGCCCAATCACCCAACCTGTCCAAATCATCCTGGAGTTTCTCGGCATCCTTCTCACGGCACACACGCCCACCCAGCTTTGTGTCATCTGCAAACTTAGAGATATTACATCTAGTTCCCTTGTCTAGATCATTAATATATATTGTGAATAGCTGGGGTCCAAGGACCGATTCCTGCGGTACCCCACTAGTCACCCCTGCCATTCGGAAAAAGACCCGTTTATTCCAACTCTTTGCTTTCTGTCTGCCAACCAGCTCTCTATCCAAGTCAATACCTTGCCCCCAATCCCATGTGCCTTAACTTTACACACTAATCTCTTATGCGGGACCTTATCGAAAGCCTTCTGAAAGTCCAAATACACCACATCCACTGGTTCTCCCTTATCTATTTTACCAGTTACATCCTCAAAAAATTCCAGTAGATTAGTCAAGCACGATTTACCTTTTGTAAATCCATGTTGACTTTGTCTGATCCTGTCACTGTTTTCCAAGTGCTCTGCTATTACATCTTTTATAATGGACTCTAGCATTTTCCCCACTACCGATGTCAGGCTTACCGGTCTGTAATTCCCCATTTTCTCTCTACCACCTTTTTTGAATAGTGGGGTAACATTAGCTACCCTCCAATCCATGGGTACTGTTCCAGATTCCATCGAATGTTGGAAGATGACCAGCAATGCATCTGCTATTTCTAGGGCCACTTCCTTAAGTACCCTAGGATATAGATTATCAGGCCTTGGGGATCTATCGGCCTTCAATCCCGTCAATTTCCCTAACACCATTTCCCTACAAATACTGATTTCTTTCAGTTCCTCCCTTTCATCAGACCCTATGTTCCCTGACATCTCTGGGAGGTTATTTGTGTCCTCCTTTATGAAGACAGAACCAAAATATGTATTTAATTGGTCTGCCATTTCTTTGTTCCCCATTATAAATTCCCCTGATTCTGACTGCAAGGGACCTACGCTTGACTTCAGCAATCTTTTTCTCTTCACATATCTATAAAAGCCTTTACAGTCAGTTTTTATGTTCCCTGCAAGCTTACTCTCATATTCTATTTTCCCCTTCTTAATTAATCCCTTTGTCCTCCTTTGTTGAATCCTAAACTGCTCCCAATCCTCAGGTTTACTGCTTTTTCTGGCCAATTTATATGTCCTCTCCTTGGATCTTATGCTATCCCTAATTTCCCTTGTTAGCCACGGTTGAGTTACCTTTTTTGTTTTGTTTTTATGCCAAACTGGGATGAACAAATTCTGTAGTTCATCCATGCGGTCTTTGAATGTTTGCCATTGCCTATCCACTGTCAACCCTTTGAGTGACATTCCCCAATCAATCCTACTCTACTCGCGCCTCATACCATCGTAGTTTCCTTTATTTAAATTCAGGACCCTAGTCTCTGAGTCAACTACTTCATTCTCCATCTTAATGAAGAATTCTAACATATTATGATCGCTCCGACCCAAGGGGCCTCGTACAACAAGATTGCTAATTAATCCTTTCTCATTACATAATACCCAGTCTTAGATGGCCTGATCTCTGGTTGGTTCCTCGACATATTGGTCCAGGAAACCATCCCGTAAACACGCCAGGAATTCCTTCTCCACAGTATTGTTACTAATTTGGTTAGCCCAATCTATATGTAGATTAAAGTCACCCATGATGACTGCTGTGCCCTTATTGCACGCTTCTCTAATTTTCCTTTTAATGCCATCCCCAATCTCCGCATTACTGTTTGGAGGTCTATATACCACACCCACTAACGTTTTCTGCCCCTTGGTCTTTCTCAGTTCTATCCATACAGATTCCACATCATCAGAGCTAATATCCTTCCTTACAATTGTGTTAATTGGAGTAAGATTTCTTTATTCCTGTCCTCAAATCCTCTTGTAATGAAGGCCAGCATACCATTTGCCTTCTTAATGGCTTGCTGCACCTGCACTTTCAGTGACTCATGTACAAGGACACCCAGGTCCCTTTGAGTATCTGCATTCTCTAATCTTTCACCATTTAGGAAATACTCTGCCTTTCTGTTTTTTCTACCAAAGTGGATAACTCCACATTTATGCACATTATATTCCATCTGCCATGTTCTCGCCCACTCACTGAGCCTGTCGAGATCCCCTTGAAACCTCTTCACATCCTCTTCACAACTGACACTGCCACTTAGCTTTGTATCATCAGCAAATTTGGAAATGTTACATTTAGTCCCCTCATCCAAATCATTGCTATAGATGTGAATAGCTGGGGCCCAAGCACCGATCCTTGCGGTACCCCACTAGTCACAGCCTACCATCTTGAAAAAGACCTGTTTATCCCTACTCTTTGGTTTCTGTCTGTTAACCAATTCTCAATCCATGCTAGTATATTACCCCCAATTCCATGTGCCCTAATTTTGTTCACCAACCTCTTGTGTGGGACCTTATCGAAGGCCTTCTGAAAATCCAAATACACCACATCTACCGGTTCCCCTTTGTCTACTCCACCAGTTACATCCTCAAAGAACTCCAATAGGATTGTCAAATAGGATTTCTGCTCAATCTTACTATTAGTTTCTAAGTGTCCAGTTATTGCATCCTTTATAATAGATTCCAGCATTTTCCCAACTACTGATGTGAGGCTAACAGGTCTGTAGTTCCCTGTTTTCTCTCTCCCTCCTTTCTTAAATAGCGGGGTTACATTTGCTATCCTCCAATCTGCAGGAACCATTCCAGAATCTATAGAATTTTGGAAGATGACAACCAATGCGTCCACTATCCCAATGGCCACCTCACAGCGCCAGGGACCTGGGTTCAAATCCGGCCTCAGGTGACTGTCTGTGTGGAGTTTGCACATTCTCCCCGTGTTTGCGTGGGTTTCCTCCGGGTGCTCCGGTTTCCTCCCACAGTCCAAAGATGTGCGGGCTAGGTTGATTGGCCATGATAAAAATTGGCCCTTAGTGTTAGGGGGGATTAAATACGTGGGGTTACGGGGTTACGGGGATAGGGCTTGGGTGGGATGGCTGTCGGTGTAGGGACCGGGTGCTAGGGTTTGGATGATCAGCCATGATCTCGTTGAATGGCGGAGCAGGCTCGAAGGGCCGAATGGCCTACTCCTGCTCCTATCTTCTATGTTTCTATGTTTAGTCCCATTAATTTTGCTAGTACTGTTTTTTTACTAATAATAATTTCTTTAAGTTCCTCATTCTTGCCACACCCTTGGTTTTCTCGTATTTCTGGGAGGCTTTTTGTGTCTTCCTCCGTGAAGACAGAAACAAAGTATTTATTTAATTTCTCCGCCATTTCCTCATTCCCCATTATAAATTCTCCCGTCTCTGACTGTAAAGGACCTACATTTACCTTCATCAGTCTTTTCCTTTAGAAACCTATAGAAGCTTTTACAATCCGTTTTTATATTTTTCACTAGTTTGTGCTCATATTCCATTTTCCCTTTATCAATTCCTTGGTCCCCCTTTGCTGATTTCTAAAAAGATCCCAATCCTCAGGCTGACCACTTTTTCTGGCAACTTGATAAGATTCCTCCTTTGACTTAATACTAGCTTTAATTTCTTTTGTTAGCCATGGTTGAATCACTTTTCCTTTTGGGTTTTTATGCCCTAGAGGAATATATGTTTGTTGCAAATTATGCATTATTTCCTTGAATGTTAGCCATTGTATGTCCACTTTCATAACTTTTAGTGTAGTCTCCCAATCTACCATGGCCAACTTGTCCCTCATACCCTTGTAGTTTCCTCTGTTTAGATTGACGACCTTAGTTTCAGATTGGACTACATCACTCTCAAACTTAATGTAAAATTCAACCATATTATGGTCACTTGTCCCTAAAAGCCCCTTTACCACAAGATTATTGATTAGCCCTTTCTCATTACACAGTACCAGATCCAGAATAGCCCGTCCCCTGGTTGGTTCCTCCACATACTGATCCAGGAAACCATCTTGCATGCATTCCAAGAATTTGTCCTCCACACCATTCGTGGTAATTTGATTTGCCCAGTCAATATGTAGATTAAAGTCCCCCATGATTACCGTATTGTCCTTGTTAGATACACTTCTAATTTCTTGATTGATACTGTGTCCTACATTACCACTACTGTTTGGTGGTCTATACACAACTCCCACCAATGTTTTCCACCCTTTGCTGTTTCTTAGCTCCACCCAAACTGATTCCAGTTCTACATCACGATCTGTCGAGCCAAGACCTTTTATCTCTACCATACCGATCTCATCCCTTATTAACAGCGCTACACCACCTCCTTTGTCTTTTTGTCTGTCCTTCCTAAATGTTGAGTACCCTGGAACATTCAGTTCCCAGCTTTGGTTACCCTGCAACCATGCCTTTGTAATGGCAATTACATCATACCCATTTACTTCTATTAGTGCCATTAATTCATCCACCTTGTTGCGAATGCTACGTGCATTTAGATAAAGTGCCTTCAACTTTGCCTGTTTAATATTTTTCTGCACTTTGACTCTCTTTACTGTTGGCCTTTGTTTCTGCTCCCTACTAGTTTTGCTGACTACTTTTCTAACTTGCACTTCCAGCTTTATTTCTCTCCGTTCTGGGCCCACACTTCGGTTCCCAGCCCCCTGACAAACTAGTTTAAATCCTTCCCAACAGCACTAGCAAACCCCCCTGCAAGGATATTGGTCCCGGTTCTGCCGAGGTGCAATCCGTCCAGCTTGTACAGGACCCGCCTTCCCCAGTGCCTCAGGAATTTAAATCCCTCCCTCCTACACCATCTCTGCAGCCACGCATTCACCTGGTCTATTCTCCTATTTCTGCTCTCGCTAGCACGTGGCACTGCGAGTAATCCTGAGATTACTACCTCTGAGGTCCTGCTTTTTAATTTATTTCCTAGCTCCCTATATTCTGCTTGCAGGACCTCGTCCCTCTTTCTACCTATGTCGTTGGTACCGATATGGACCACGACCTCTGGCTGTTCACCCTCCCCCTTCAGAATGTCCTGCAGCCGCTCAGTGCCATACTGAGATTGTCGTGGCTCTATGTTGCATATCTCCAACTCTTATTGCACATTTTACAGCAAAAAAGATATGCAAAATACAGCAATTTCAGATCCTATGTCACTATCATCTTTAGTACTTTTTCATGTATGGCTTCTGTGCATGTCATAAAATGATTAAGAACTTAAAATGTATTTAACATTTAAAAAACGAGCAGACAGTATAATATTAGGAATGGCAAATAACTGCTGGCCCTTACAACTATTGCTTCAATTCTTTCTCAAGTCACGATGTAGGGGGTACTTGATTGAGAGATAGAGGTAAATAAATAAACTCTTGACCACTTAAATATAAATCTGAATGACCAACTTGTCCAATCTGGAGAGACAATTGCATGCATGAGAATACATCATTAGGTAGATTTTCCAATCAGATGCACCGGCTGTGCAGGTACAGAACAGTTTCAGGGGAATTGGAAAATTGGACAAACAGATATCAGACATGATTTGCATCCATTTCTTACTGCCCACAATTTCCTGTACGAGTTTGTTCAAATTGTGTAATGACACATTTTGTGTGTTAGTGGATATTTCATGCCATGGTTTCATTAAGGCCTCAAACTTCATTAAAAATATTTAAATGAATATCTGGAGCAATTTCTCAGCATTTGTACTGGGATTATACTTTTGTCTTCAAAGCTCATTTTCAGTGGGTGTAAGGGAAGCCTTACACGAAGCCTGCAACGAAGGTTCACTAGATTGATTCCTGGGATGAGAGGGCTGTCCTATGATGAGAGGTTGTGTAGAATGGGCCTATACTCTCTGCAGTTTAGAAGAATGAGAGGTGATCTCATTGAAATATACAAGATTCTGAAGGGGATTGACAGGGTAGATGCTGTTTCCCCTGGCTGGAGTGTCTAAAGCTAGGGGGCTGAGTCTCAGGATAAGGGGTCGGCCATTTAAGACTGAAATGAGGAGGAATTTCTTCACTCAGAGGGTTGTGAATCTTTGGAATTCTCTGCCCCAGAGGGCTGTGCATGCTGAGTCTTTGAGTATATTCAAGGCTGAGATAGATAGATTTTTGGACTCTAGGGGAATCAAGGGATATGGAGTGCGGGTGGGAAAGTGGAGTTGAGGTCGATGATCAGCCATGATCTTATTGAATGGCGGAGCAGGCTCGAGGGGCCATATGGCCTACTTCTGCTCTTATTTCTTATTTTCTTATGTTCTTAAAGAGGAACAGGTCTGTATTCTATTTACAGTAGCTCTTTAATACCCTGTTGTTTTTCTTAGCAAAGCGTTCCATCATTTTAAATCTATAATACATGGCCAGGATTTTTCAAGATGTTTACAATCATTTGTAGGCTGTTTCAGGCAGGAGCGCAAAATGGGACAGGAAGACATTACATCAAAAATCTGCCCCCGAAAATGACATTTGCAAATTTTTGCTGGAAGTTATGTTGGCGGCAGGAAGCACCTGCACAAATGTGGGTGTGCAAATTGAAGTTAAATACAAATAAGGTCCTGACACTAGGCATCCAATTTTATGAGTTGCATGCCTATTTGCCGCCCAACACTGAGCCTGCCCCTATGAAACAGGCCCCAGCATTGCTAAGTAGCTACAACAAGCGTAAGCAGCTTAAATGGTCATTGTAAGTACTGGCAAAAGTCTTCTAAAAATTGCATTACTAAACCATTTACTTTGCTTTTTGCCATTTTTTTGCCTATTTATTACATCTTCAGTGTTGAGCTTTGTGTCTTCTACCTCCACTTTTAAATTGTGAGAGGTAACTATGATTTTTCCTTTGGGAATACCCCTCTATCAATGCTAGTTGGAGGATGAAGAGGAGACCGAGGAGCAGCAAGTGTGGTCAGGGAACATGGGAGGCATTTGGTGCTCATCTACAGAGGACCATCCCAATTAGAATATATAGACCAATACACTTCTTCCTCCTCTTGACCCATGATCATTGCTTGCAGAGGCTGTACTTCACAAAAGACACCACCCATGTAGTGGAACTTGACTTGCAGACCACCTGCATCACACACTGCACTGCCAGTGACAATAAAAGTCACCACTGCCCTAAATCTTTAAGTGACACAGTCATTTCATGCTGTGTCTGGGGACATCAGTAACATTAGCCAATTAGCAGTACACAGATGTATCAAGCAAGCGACAGATGCTTGTTTGCTGCAGCTAGCCTCTAACTCAGCTTCTCTGTGAACTCCCAGCACCAGTGTGAAATGGCACTTCAATTTTAGAATTTTTGGAGCCCCAAAAGTATAAAGATTGAATAATTTCACCCACATGTCCATATGTACTCCATTAAGCAATCTTGTAAACTATTACCAGCAGTAAAGCTTGGCAATTCGTCAAAGCGCAACTTGTTTCTAATCAGCAGCAACAAATCTTGCAAGTGAATGCTCAGCTTCCGGGGAGCAACCACATTGTTTATTTTAAGGCAGCCCAATGTTCCCCTACGCTTTCCAACACAAAGAGGATGGATTGTCTGGGTGTCACTTCAGAGACCAAGGCTACCCTCTACAAACATGGCAGATAAGACTTAGGCACCTTTTTCAGGGCCCCCGTTGAGGACCACTACAGGCAGGTCCTGTCAGAAGCCAGAATAATTACTGAGAAAACTACTGGCATTCTGAAGTCACGCTTCAGTGCCTGGATTGGCTGTGAGGGAGCCCAAACAATATCGTCCAGCTAGGTGTCAAGGATTGTTGTGATGTGCACACTTCACAACTTTGCATTGCAAAGAGGACTAATCATGGAGGCCTCAGGGGAATAAGAGGAAGCTGCCCAAAGGCAGATAATCATTTGCAGCAGCATGAAGAGGAGGCAGAGGAGAATCAGTTTTCAGCTGCAACCAATTTCAAAAGAGGCCCCTTCACTTGACTACCTATTGTACCCACTGCTTGAATAGTTTCTGTCAACATTGTTTTCAATGGAATTAAAATTGAAAGAAAAAAGAAAGACTTGCATTTATATAGCACCTTTCACAACTTCAGGATGTCCCAAAACACTTTGGGGGAGAAATTGGGTGAGTAGCACCACCTGTTAGCGCCTAAAGAGGCAGTCAGTGGCTGTAGCGCCACTGGCTGCGTCTCCTGCAATATTCAGTCGGGGCGCTAATGGTGGCATTAGGCTTTTGCGCTGCGCCACCACCGATGACGTCATCGGTGTGTGCAGCGCCCCATTCGTGCCCCGTTCGCGATATTTGGTAGCGAACGCCGCAGTTGCGCCGCTCGCTACCTGCGCCCGGTTCACGGGGCCTTACTGTGCCGGCAGCGGCGCAAGTTAAGGTGGAGGTGCGGGGTGGCCGCTTTTTCGGTGGCCGCCTGCCAGCACCTCCGTCCCCGGCCTCCTAACCCCCCCCCCACCCCCCCGCGGCATTGCCGGCTGTTTCCCGAGAGCCCGGCACTTCTCCTTGGTGCCGGGCTCATTTGCCGGCACTCGCGATCGGGGATCGCGCTGTTGCAGGCACCTCCCCCTTAACAGTGGGAGGAAGGCCTGCAGTACCGCAGCGTGTGGCGCTGCGGCACGTTGCGCTGCGATAATCAGTTTCAGCGCCCTAAGAGGGACGTGGAGCGCCTCGAGCCTCGCCCCGTGTCCCTCGAGCGGCACTGAAACTGAATTTCTGGCGATCGGAATTACTCCGATCGCTGCGCTAAATCCTGCGCTCAGGCGACTTTTGCGCCACTTTGGCGCCCCAACCCAATTTCTAGGCCAAAAAAGCTAATGAAGTACTTTTAAAGTGTAGTCACTGTTGTAATGTAGCAGCAGCCAAGTTGCGGACAGCAAGCTCCCACAAAGAGCAAGGTGTTAATGACCAGATAATCTGTTTTAGTGATTTGGTTGAGAGATAAATATTGACAAGGAAGAACTCCCCTGCTCTTCTTCGAATCAGTGCCATGGAATCTTTTACATTCACCGAAGAAGACAGACAGGGCCTTGGTTTAATGTCTCATCCAAAATTAGGCACCTCTAACAGTGTAGCACTCCCTCAGTATTGACCTTGAGTACTCCCCACCGACACCTGGCCCAAGACCGCACAAAGTGGAGGAGAAGTATCTGGGAAGGCGCCAAACACCTCGAGTCTCTTCGCCAGGAGCAAGCAGAAGCCAAGAGCAAGCAGCGCAAGGAGCGCACATCAACCCAAGCACCCCACCCGCCCGCTCCTTCAACCACCATCTGCCCCACCTGTGACAGAGACTGTAGGTCCCGTATTGGACTCACCAGTCACCTGAGAACTCATTTTTAATGTGGAAGCAAGTCATCCTCAGTTCCGAGGGACTGCCTAAGAAGAAGAAGGGGTGTCAGCCATGATTTTGTGCTCAAGTCTCTGCAGTGGGACTTGAACCCACAACCCACAACAGAGGCAAAAGTGCTACCACTTGGCCGCGGCTAACATAAAATTTGGCCTGTTCTACAACAGGTGAGCGATTACCACCCAAGCAACAAAGTTGAAGATGACCCCCATAAACTTTACTGCTACCATAACTTTTATTGCCAAATTAAAAATTGTGCCTACTTTTTCCTACCACTGTGCTTCCCCTTGGCACCAGTGTGAAATTTTTCACCTCACATACCTAATCTACTGCTTCTCCTCGGTGCAACCTATGTGGCAAGAATACACGAGGCAGCTGGCTGTCCATTTCAATATGAGTCCTTTGTGAATGAAGTGACCCTCATCTCAGGCCAGCTAGGTTCTGAGTTGGACCTGCTGCAATATGCAACTTTTGTGCCACCACAAGACCAACCTTATCATGCTTCCTTTGCGACACTTGTACAGGCATCTAAAATGGCTGGCCCGGAGTAGGACACACTCCGCTATCCTGAGGTCAGAAGCACTGGGCGATCTTTTTTCTGAAATGCCACTGGTACCGAACACTGGCTCTTCTCAGCCACTCATCAGTGGCAGAGCAGAATGAACGTTTGCACTCAGATCATTAAAGCCCTGAGACATGGTTATCTGCCAGGCTCCGAAGTCGCTAAGGGGTTATTAGAAAGACACTGCTTTCCAATCTGTCATCTGAAGCTTGTGGTAAACCACTGTTCTACCTGTCTGTGTCTGTATGTGTATTCCAATAGGTACAGGTCTGGACATGCCTCGGCTGACTCCTCCCACTATTCCAGGTATATAAGTGACTACCTCCCAGTCCCTTAGTATTCTGGACGGGTCGACCACTCGAGACAAGACCTTCATTCTTTAGTTAATAAAAGCCTGATTGTTACTCGCTCAACCTCAGTCTTTTGAGTAATTGATGGCGCATCAATTTTATTAACTAAATTTTTTATAATGGAGAAGATCCTCACACCAGCATGCCTGGACCTGGACAGTCGGGAAGCGGACGCTTCCACCAAGTTTGCTCACTGGCTCACGTGCTTCGAGACATTCCTGACTGCCTCCACTGCGGTCGAAACGGATGCGGACAAACTGTCTGTCCTGATCTCCAAGGTGAACCACCGAGTGTACTCAGTCATCCGGGACGCGACCTCGTACACAGCCGCCCTCCAGCTCCTCAAGACCCAGTACACGCGCCCTGTGAACGAAGTATACGCTAGGCACCCTCTGGGGAGTCGCAAGCAACAACCTGGGGAATCGACTGAGGAATACCTCCAAGCACTGTCCGTGCTTGGCCGGGCCTGTGGGTGTAAGGCGGTAACGCCCACTAAGTACACGGAGGAACTGATCCGGGATGCCTTCGTAGCGGGCCACAGGTCCAACTACACCCGACAGCGACTGCTGGAGCAGAGTGACCTCACCCTCGACAAAGCCTCCGAAATCGCAATAACGCTGGACGCAGCCTTCCGGGGCATGGATGCCTACTCCTCTGCACCATGGACGCCGCGGGGAACGACAACCTGGGACACGGTAGGACAGCCCCATAGCACCGTGCCGCCACAGCCCAACAATGGCCCAACTACCGCAGCAGTGTCCCAAAGCCAGACAGCAGTATCCCAAGGCCAGAAATGCTACTTCTGTGGCCAGGCCAAACACCCCAGAGCGCGCTGCCCGGCGAAGAATGCGACCTGCTCGGGCTGCGGAAAAAAGGGACACTACGCCAGCGTCTGCAAGGCCAAAGCCACCCCGAACGCCAGCAGCGCCGCGTGTGGGCCGTGCGAGCCGCCATCTTGGGCCCCCAACAGCGCCGCGTGGGGGCCGTGCAGGCCGCCATCTTGGGCCTCCCCAGCCATGTGCGGACCACCGCAGCAGCAGCCATCTTGGACGACTCCAGCCACATGGGAATCATGGACGCCGCCATCTTGGACACCAGCCGGGACGCAGCAGACCGCCGACCCCCCCCCCATCTGATACCCGCAGCGACACACCGACCCCTACGCTGGCCTCTGTGACGCTGGACCAAACGAGACCGCACCAGCTAGCTCGGTCCAAAATGGACGTTAAGGTAAACGGCCATGCAATAAACTGCCTTTTTGACTCCAGGAGCACAGAGAGCTTCATCCACCCCGACACGGTGCGGCGTTGCTCTCTCCCAGTCCTGCCTGCGCACCAGCGGATTTCTATGGCCTCCGAGTCCCAGTCAGCGGACATTGGCAGCTACTGCGTGGTGACACTAGTAGTAGACGGGACTGTGTTCAATAATTTTAAACTCCTGGTCCTGCCGGACCTCTGTGCTGCCGTTCTACTGGGGTTGGATTTCCAGTGCCACCTCAAAAGCGTTACGATGGCGTACGGTGGCCCCCTCCCCCCACTCACAGTCCGCAGCCAGCAGCCTCCAAATTGCCCGCCGCGCACCAGATGCAACCTCTCCACACTCAGAGTCCCACCCCCCCCACTGTTTGCTAACCTCACCCCCGACTGTAAGCCCATCGCCACAAAGAGCAGGCGATACAGTGCCGGGGACAGGGTTTTCATCAAAACCGAAGTGGAGCGGCTCCTGAAGGAGGGGATTATTGAGGGCAGCTCCAGCCCCTGGCGAGCCCAGGTTGTGGTCGTTAAGACCGGCGAGAAACAACGCCTGGTCATCGACTACAGCCAAACAATAAACCGCTACACCCTGCTGGACGCCTACCCACTCCCCCGCATAGCTGACATGGTCAACCAGATCGCGCAGTACCGCGTCTTTTCGACCATTGACCTGAAATCAGCATACCACCAGCTCCCCATCCGCCCTGAAGACCGCCAGTATACTGCTTTCGAGGCAAACGGCTGCCTCTATCACTTCCTTAGGGTTCCCTTCGGCGTTACCAACGGGGTCTCCGTCTTCCAAAGGGAGATGGACCGGATGGTCGATCAAAACGCGCTGCAGGCCACTTTCCCTTACCTAGACAATGTGACCATCTGCGGCCATGACTTGCAGGACCATGACGCAAACCTCGAGAAATTCCTCCGCACCGCCCAACTCCTGAACCTGACATATAACAAGGAGAAGTGCATATTCCGCACAGACCGCCTCGCCATCCTTGGCTGTGTTGTGGAACACGGGGTCATCGGTCCCGACCCGGACCGGATGCGTCCCCTTATGGAACTCCCACTGCCCCACTGCCTAAAAGCTCTGAAGAGGTGCCTAGGGTTTTTTTCCTACTACGCTCAGTGGGTCCCCTACTATGCAGACAAAGCCCGTCCACTGATCAAATCCACCTCTTTTCCCCTGATGGCAGAGGCCCGCTTGGCCTTCCACCGTATCAAGGAGGACATTGCCAAAGCCACCATGCACTCAGTGGACGAATCCATCCCCTTCCAGGTGGAAAGCGATGCGTCCGACTTCGCTCTGGCCGCCACCCTTAATCAGGCGGGGAGACCTGTGGCATTCTTCTCACGAACCCTCCAGGGCCCGGAGACCAGACACTCCGCGGTCGAGAAGGAGGCCCAGGCTATCGTGGAGGCTGTGCGTCATTGGAGGCACTACCTGGCCGGAAAACGATTTACCCTGCTCACTGACCAGCGTTCAGTTGCTTTTATGTTCAACAACAAGCAGAGGGGCAAAATCAAAAATGACAAGATCTTGAGGTGGAGAATCGAACTTTCCACCTACAATTACGAGATCTTGTACCGGCCTGGGAAGCTCAATGAACCCCCAGATGCCCTATCGCGTGGCACCTGTGCCAGCGCGCAGATCGATAGGCTGAGGGCCCTCCACAATGACCTCTGCCACCCAGGGGTCACCAGGTTCTTCCACTTCATCAAGGCCCGCAACCTGCCTTACTCCATCGAGGAGGTCAGGACCATGACCAAGAACTGCCAAGTCTGCGCTGAGTGCAAACCGCACTTTTATAGACCAGACAGAGCCCACCTGATAAAAGCCACTCGCCCTTTCGAACGCCTGAGCGTCGATTTCAAAGGGCCTCTCCCCTCCTCCGACCGCAATGTGTACTTCCTCAACATCATTGACGAGTACTCCCGGTTCCCGTTCGCTATCCCCTGCCCGGACATGACCAGTGCCACGGTCATTAAATCTCTGAACAGCCTCTTCACCCTGTTCGGTTTCCCCAGCTATATCCATAGCGACCGGGGCTCATCGTTTATGAGCGACGAACTCCGCCAGTACCTGCTCGCTAGGGGTATAGCCACAAGCAGGACCACCAGTTACAACCCCCGGGGGAACGGACAGGTGGAAAGAGAGAATGCAACAGTTTGGAAGGCCGCCCTACTAGCCTTAAAGTCTAGGGGCCTTCCGACCTCGCGCTGGCAGGAGGTGCTCCCCGATGCGCTCCACTCGATTCGGTCACTGCTCTGCACTGCCACCAATGCCACCCCTCACGAGAAAATGTTTGTCTTCCCAAGGAAGTCCACATCGGGGACATCGTTACCACCATGGCTGACGTCCCCAGGGCCGGTACTACTGAGAAGACACGTGAGGGCCAATAAAACGGACCCCCTGGTCGAGAGGGTCGACCTCCTCCACGCCAACCCCCAGTACGCTTACATTGCGTACCCGGACGGGCGGGAGGACACAGTCTCCATACGAGACCTCGCACCCTCGGGGACTGCTGTAACCCACGACACAGTCTCCATACGAGACCTCGCACCCTCGGGGACCGCTGTAACCCACTACCCATTACCACCCCCCCCCACGACCCGATATCCAACCCCAGCAGCCGGCTCGCCTTGGACCGTCACCCACGAGGACTACACTCCAGGGCCCCAGCCTACACGGGACGCGACGCCGGACGCTCCACCACCCCTGCCGTCGCCACGTCGATCACAGCGGCAGACAAGACCTCCGGAGAGACTCCAATACACGAACTTTTAAATTCACCCCGCCGGACTCATTTTTAAACAAGGGGTGAATGTGGTAAACCACTGTTCCACCTGTCTGTGTCTGTATGTGTATTCCAATAGGTACAGGTCTGGACATGCCTCGGCTGACTCCTCCCACTATTCCAGGTATATAAGTGACTACCTCCCAGTCCCTTAGTATTCTGGACGGGTCGACCACTCGAGACTAGACCTTCATTCTTTAGTTAATAAAAGCCTGATTGTTACTCGCTCAACCTCAGTCTTTTGAGTAATTGATGGCGCATCAAAGCTTAACTGGCAGCAGTCTGACCATCCATGCAGAAGCTAAGAATATCCTTAGGACTCTGTGTTGGGGGCGTCCACTGCAAGTAGGCCTGGAGCTGCCACATGTTCCAGGGTGGGCAACATCCTGAACTCACGCCCATCATGATAATACAGATAAAATCATTTTTAATGCAGATACAGAGTAGCAGACTCTTCCAATGTACCCGCCACCTGAAACACACTCTCAGAGACTGTCCCCAGTGCCTTCTCATATGCTTTACGCTCTGATATCATCCTTTTAAAAGCTGGACCTGAAATATAGGCTGCAAAGCATCCTTGTCAGTGGCGGACAACTCATGACCCCCTGGGCACCAGATCCTCATTCCCACTCATACTCTGTGCACCTGGGGATGTGACAGGGAGAGAATGGATGAAGATGTACATGAAGAAACACTGGCAACACATAAAAGAGGGGATTAAAACTCTGGTTCCTGCTGCTCCTCTGCTATTCACTACACAATATCTAGGACAGGATAAGAAGAATAGAGATAAACACGGGTAGCTGAGCAGTGCAATTCCCATTGATCGTCAGCACCAAGGAATTACACGAGGGATGACAAATTCAGTGTGCTGTGTAAGCATAAGAAGAATAGACCACGAGTGTGATGATCAACCTGCAGCAGGCACCTGCTCTCCTACTTCCCTATCTTCTATCCGTCTGCTCTCTGTCTGCCTAGCCATTCAAATGCTTTCTCCCCATAAGTAGTTAGAGGTCAAATACTGTTGGGCCACCATCTGTTCCAGTTCTCTGCCTCAGATTATGGGTCATTTCCTCCTTTAAGAGTAAAGTAAGCAGTATGAGTTCCCTCTGGTTGCCATGAAATCCCACGCAACTGGCAACATCAAAGCATCACGGGGTGAGAACAGGTGTATGGAACAAGGAAGTACAATTATGTAAGCATTTCAATACATCCATTCATGTAAGGCTGTGAGTGAAAGCACAATTAAGAGTGAAGGAAAAAGGTGTGAAAGGTTAAAAGTAAACAGTTACAGCCTTTTAAAAGCTGTTTTTTTTTTGCCTCATATAAGTGACCATTTACCCAGTGGTGAATTCTCAAGACTAGGTCTAATATCAGCCTGGAGCTCGCTGCCAGCAAATAATGAGGGATAACCCTGGGAAATCTCAGGGCATTGGCTCTGCTGGAAACTGATGAGGGTTCAGTTCACTACTCAACTGCTTTATCTCTTTCTCTACAGCTTGGAGAATCAATATTTATATACTGTATAGACATGGAAGCCTGGAAGTTTAGATCCATTTTATAATTACATCAAGAGATAGTCCTACAAAATTTATGGAAATGTGAATATATGGGTGGAGAAAGAAGATGTATGAAATATTTTTGAAAGCCAACAAATTTCAGTAATTTTTAAAAAGGCCAAAAATTGGCTTGTCCACACTGCTCAACAATAATTGTCTGCAGATTGCGGAGTATATCACCGAGGATGACATTTTACAGGTTATGAGTGCAAGGTTTAATTTTTCATTAAATTAATGAGAATATAAGAAAAGTCAAGAATTGGACATTTGGGCCAGTGAAGCTCATTCATTCCTCTGATATTACAGCTCACCCAGCCTGTCCGGAAGTCTGCATTATTATGCTCTGCCTGGAAGATTATTCCAGACATTGGTCACCCTTTGCATGAGTAGTTCTGATAATTATTCAAAAATTATAAATGATCCTCTGGCTCTATTATCCTGCCTCACTTTCAATCAGGTTCATGTGGCTCTCTTAATTGTCTAATGTAACTTTGGCGGAAAATTTGCGTAAACTCTGGAGTAACAGCATAAACAGCATCTCCAGGATTGTCATAGATTTTCTGCCAAAGTTACGGGGGACAGTTGAGATTTTTAAAGTTAGAAAAGGATTAGACATAGTGTGCTAGAAATTGGATAAGGCCCAAAAACGGGAGTGGGTATCGTAATGTGCAATTATCCTGCACCCATTGAGTCCAATGCAGGCACAACGGAAACTTTATGTTGCCCGCTAATTAAAATGATTGCAGCGGTAAGAAAGCGTAAACACGCTGTTCAGTGGCTTAGTGCCTGAGCAGGGGGCCCAAGTTCATGCGAGGCTAGCACCAATTATAGCTAGCCTGCCCTTCTTAAAGGCAGCCTGCAACTCTTAAAGGGGAAGTGCATTCTGGCTTCAGCAGGTGGTCGAAGTGGCTGGGAAACAGACTGAGGAGCAAGAAGACTAAGTGATGGCACAACATGGCAGAGAGAGAGCTCCCAGATTTTCAGATGTAGCACTGGAGGCCTTGGTGTGGGAGGTGGACAGGAGAAGTGAAGTCCTCTAACCACAGGGGGCCAGGAGGCCCTCCAGACAAACTGTGAGAGGCATTGGAACCAGATAGCCATCGCGGTCAATGTGAGCAGTGTAGCCCGGAGGACCTGGATGCAGTGCCGCAAGAAGTTTAATGATCTCACACGAGTGATCAAGGTCAGTGAATTCATCTTCAAATGCTGTATCCTTACAACCGAATCACAAGCCTCACACACTGCTCAATTCACCACCCCCTTCACTCACCTACCAACAATGTCTATCAATATACCTCATATATCTAACATTCATAGCTTCATCCCACCCTCACACACTTAGCATTGCTGCCAGCCTCACACCCATATCTCACAGCTTGCACACTCTGCCAGCTATTCAACCATGACAGCCACATAACCCAAACAGATTGCACCACACTCACTTACACACTTCCCTCTTTCTTGCAGGAGAAGGTGGTGCATAACAGGAGGCAGCAGGGGCTACCCAAAGCAGCACAGGCGCACCAGCATAATCTTACCCCGATTGAGGAGAAGAGGCTGGTGAATAATGGGAGGGACATCACTGAGCCCGTGGCCAGCTGCGGGGCTGAACCAATTGAAGATGCCGGTATTCTCATACCTAATTCTCCTTCTCACATCCCACTTTCCCCTCATCCTACAATCTCTTCTGATTTACAAGATGCAGATGGTGTAAGCATGCACCTGTTACTTGCCCCACCTCCCCTCACCACAACCTTACCCTTATGCCTTTCTTCTTTCAGATAGCCAAGAACTGCAACCTGGCCAGGCAGTGGTGGAGGAGCACAAAATGCAAGAGGAAGAACGCAGTGATGCAGAACACAGCACCATCACTCAATTTTACACTCGCAGCCACCAGCTCAAATACTGACACTCTGTGTACTTTAGAGGATAGATTAGATGTGGAATCTGCACGTGGTGAGACACCGGGCACGTGTTGCCTGCAGCCAGGGCAGGGGCTAAGGGTAGCACAGGTGCCAGCTCGCCGGAGGGCGAGGTGGAACACGAGTTCTGCTGTACAGGACTCAGATGAGGACTTCGATGGGGCGGCCTACAGAAGAACGCTGATGGGTATGAAAAATGAAATGCTTGGTGCATTGGCAGGCCTGCCAGAAAGCCTGAATGCGATGTCAAGGTGCATGGAGGAGTCCAGCACCAATCTTGCACAGGTCTTTGCGCAAAGCGAGTAGCCCCATCCTTTCCAGCTTGGAAGGGTAGGCAGATCCATTAGTGCACTGGTGGACCCAACCATCATGCAGCGTTTGATGGCCAATGTCTCAACTTCCATTGCAGCACAAGCAGAAGCTACCTCTTCTGCTGCAAAGGAAGCTCAGACTGAAGCCATGCAAGCTCAACTTGCTGCCACGCAAGCTCAGACTGCTGTCATCATGGCTGGGTTTAGCAGTGTTCAAAGGGGCTTGCAGGGTGTTACAGCAGTCCAGCAATCTGTCCTCCAGCAGATTACTGGGATTGCTGAGGCGCCAGCCTGGGGCAGTGGCTGGGCTTTGTGGAGCACAAACCTGCTGTCCTCTCTCAAGAGGACAGCATTCGTCCTCCCACCACTGCCACTCCACCAGTGCCCTTGATGTTGTCTGTCAGCCAACCAGCCCAGACTGCTGCCACCCATGACGAGGTGGTGCAATCCAAAGCCGGGCCTACTAGGCCCAGAGCTGCTCGAGGTCGTCCTCTAAGGCCATTTTCAGTCTCCCCCACTGAAAGTCAGCAGCCTTCCACCAGCCATGCTGCAGCCACTGGGGTAGCACTGTGTAGGAGCACTAGGACAGGCAAAGGCACACAGAAGACAGGCACTAAGAGAATGCACAAGGGTGATTAGTTGAATTTTGATTGAAATATTGTGATGGTGTGATTCATAAAATTGGTTTGGAATGTTTGTTTTGTGGTGGCTTTCAGTGTATTATTGTGGTTCAAGAGGACAATGTGATGGTGATTAACAGAGGGAAGGTAAGGTGTGGGAATATTGTTGAATGGGGTTGCATTCACTGGTACCGCAGTCGGATGTTTCGATCATGGATAGCCTGGGCAGAATGGAGCTGTTTGGGTTGCCTCCTGCCTTCTGCTTCCTCCTCTCCTGCTTCCTCCTCTTCTGCTTCATCCTCCTCCTCTTCTTCCGCCTCCTCCTCCTCAGCTGGTCACCCCATGCCTGGTGGCAAGGGCCGTGCCCTCATGATGGTGAGGTTGTGGCGGATGTAGCAGACCACGAAAAATCTTGAGACGCGCTCTGGGAGTACTGCAGGGCTCCTCCAGAGCAGTCCAGGCAGTGGTAGGGTTATTTAAGGACGCCAATGGTCTGCTCTATCAGAGTCCGTGTGGCAGCATGGCTTTCATTATATGCATGCTGCCCACGTGTGGTTGGGTTGCGCAGCGGAGTCATGAGCCAGGTGGTCAGCAGGTAGCCCTTGTCACCCAGTAGCCACCCTCTGGTTTGTTGTGGTGGCTCAACTGCTGATGGTACAGCAGACTGCCGCAGAATAAAGCATCATGGCTGCTGCCAAGATACCGAGCATTGACTTGCATGATGCGCTGAGTATGGTCGCACACCAGCTGGACATTGAGGGAGTGGAATCCCTTTTCTGAATTGAGATGCGCGCCCGCAAAGCGACATGTGTGCAGTCAATGGCACCCTGCAGCATGGGGAAGCCGTGTGCTCGCTCCGTCTGCTTCTGAAATATATTCAGCTCTTCTTGCATACTCCTCACTCACCTCCCTTATACAGGAGCGGACAACGAACTGGGAGATGTTACAGATGTTGCCTGCTCCAGCCTGGAAGGAGCCAAATGTGAAGAAGTTCACCTTTACAGCCACTGGCAATGCCATCTTCGCCCTGGACTGAGGCTGCAGGTCTGCCTGCAGCAGGTGGCAGATTACAGTGAGCAGCTCCTGAGTAAAATGGAGACGTCCCATGCACTGTTTGTTGCTGAGATTGTGATAGGAGAATTGCTCCCTGAAGACCCTGGGTGGATATGGCCTCCTGCTGAGAGCCTTTCTCCCTGTCCTCCTCCTGCCTCTTTGAGCAGCTTGTCCTGCTCTGTGTTGACTCTGCTCATTCTCCCTGTCATGCTGCAGGCCAAGGGGGATACAAACTACTGCACCCATATCTGGGAGCAACTAATCTGAGCAGACCCCTTGCGAGTCAGTACTACGTCTTTGAGCACGTGCCACACCACTCCTTGTAGACTTTAGGCTGCTTTACAGAAGTCTAGAAAACACCAAACACTTTTACAAACTCAGTAACAACTAGTAGAAATCAATCAATTAACCTGTAAGTAGGTTGATGTGCCTCAATAATTCCGAGACTCGATGTTAGCGAAACAAAACAAGGCTTTTATTAACTTAGAAGGTAACACGCAGTGGAGAGAGGTATCTTCCATCTGGAGGTCTGCAGTACTGGATATGAGGCCAGACTGAGCTTGCTTACATAGGGGCCAGGTATGGGCGGAGCCCTACACACAATACATTACAATATACAATACAATGGTGAGGAGACGGAACTGAGGTAAGGGAACTGAAACCTGAAACCAACCACAGTCACAGGCAGTGATGAATGGAATATTTCATCACATAGGTGATGATACCTTTAAATAGCGCTGGTGTGGGGGTCCTCCCTGCTGATGAACGCATGTTCAACTGTGCAAGGTTAAGAGAGGGTGTTAGCTCCAGCGTTGAGGTCGAAAATGGCAGTGCTGGTGTCAAATCAGTGTTACATGCTGATTGACATCACGATCTGCCTACTCTGCATACTTATGGCGCACACTCCCAGCGCTGACGTTAACAACCTTATTAAAAAGGCGTCCAACACGGCCCACACCAGAAGTGTGCACGTGTTGCTCGAATGCCATTTTGGACACACAAAGGCACCCATTGCACTGAAATACCGGGCGCTACGGAGCTGAATTTCTAGCCCAGTAGATCTGAATAATGTGGTGTATGTAACCTGTTCCACCTTAAGAGAACTACCTTAAAAGATGTACTACTTTCTCTTGGCTGCTGTATACTGTAATACCAATGGTGACCACACCGGTATATAAACGTTGTGTAGTGATTTGCTGGGCAGTTCAGCCCTGACCTCCGAATAGTAAAGACCTGTTAAAGTTATTCTTGTTGTCTGTGTCCAGTGATTTATAATAAGCATAACTGGGACACACAGACTCAACAGTGGCGACGAGTCCGATCTTACCCTGCGGCAGTTTTACATCCAAGGCAGCTTCGTCCTCAGAACGGGCGTCGAGAAGAAGCATCCGCCCTCATCATCCTGCTGAGCACCACATCGCACGGGAGGCATCGAGAACCCGGGTTAAAAAGAAAAATTCTGACCACGAAGCCCTCCATCAGCGACAGGCAGTGATCATCCCTTCTACCACGGTGGTGGGTAAGCCGATCAGCGACACGAGCAGAAAGTCAGCCGCGTTGGCTGTGGAGTAGGAGAGGGAAAACGGAGGAAAAAGGGCGGAGAACTCGACCGCGGCCGGTGAAAAGGGCCGGGCTGCAATCGGGGCCGAGAGGCGCAGCGACTGGGGCAGCGTTAAGGCTACGAGAACCGCGGAGAACTCAACCGCAGCCGGTGTAAAGGACCGGGCTGCAAGCGGGGCTGAGAGGCGCAACAGCAGCGGAAGCGTGAATGCCCACGGGAACCGCGGGGGAGCAAAAAGTAGCATCGGGGAATTGAGAACTGCTGGGGAGGCGAGAACGGCAGCAGCACGACAATCGCCATTGCAGCCAGCGGGGGAAGAAGGCAAACGCGGGAAGCCGCCATTGTAGTCGGCGGGGGAAGAAGACGAGCGCGGGAAAAACCGCCAAGCGCGGGAAGCCGCCATTTTAGTAGGCGGGGGAAGAAGACAAGCGCGGGAAGCCGCCATTTTGGGAAAAAGAAAATTTAAAGAAACTTGCAAGGATGCCTAAACATGGTAACATCAATGCTTTTGATAGCAATGTCGAAGATTGGGCCACGTATGTAGAACGCATGGAAGTTTATTGTAAAGCAAATGAGGTACCAGATGATAAGAAAGCACTAACCTTATTAAACTCAATGGGTGCGAAGACGTACGGGCTATTGAAGCACCTTGTATCACCAGATAAACCGGCGGATCAGACTTTCGCGAATATTGTTACTGTCCTGAAAAATCATTTAAACCCCACGCCGCTGCTGATAGCGGAACGATTTAAATTTTACAGAAGAACGCAGCTGAAAGAAGAAAGCAACGCTGAATTCTTAATTGAACTGCGTAAGCTATCAAAGTACTGTCAGTTTGGAACAGGACTAGCAGATGCGCTGAGATAAATTTGTGTGTGGATTGTTAAAAGAAGGAACACAAAAGCGACTGCTAGAGGAGAATGATCTTACGCTTGATAAAGCTGTCACTATTGCAGCATCGCACGAAGCCGCAGCGAGAGGCACTGCGGAAATGCAGCTAAGGTCATCGGAACTCAGCACCAATCAAATGGCCTTGGGTGCAGTAAAGTGTTATCGTTGTGGAAAGACAACGCACGATCAGAACCAGTGCTGGTTCAAAAATCAGGAATGCAGAAAATGTGGCAGGCTTGGTCACATAGCTAAAGTATGCCGGTCAGGAAAGAAGACCAGCAACAAAAAGTCACCGCAGGAAAAGTGCAGAAAGGTACACAAGGTGACAGAGAACAGTTCGGATGAACAGAAGTCAGATTCAGACTCCAGCAGTAAGGAACTGGGTTGTCTAAGAGTACACAATGTGGGTAATGAAGCAGACCTCCAAACTATCTGGGTCACACTTCAGATAGCAGGAGTCCAAGTGAAGATGGAATTGGACACTGGATCGGCATTGACGGTCATGAATAAGCAAGATTACAAAAGGTTATTCCCACATATTCCCCTACGGGATACGGAGATTGTATTGAAAACATACATGGGGCAAAGAGTATACCCCATCGGAAAGATAAAGGTAAAGGTGGTCCACAAGGGCAAAGAAAGCCGAGAATGGACTTATATGTGCTACCTGAGGGAGGTCCACCACTACTGGGACGGGAGTGGATCAGGAGAATAAATATGGACTGGCATTCCTTAAAAGCACTAACGGCAGATTCCGGTAAAAAAGATGTCAAACCTAAACGATTGTCCAGAATATTGGACGATGCTAAAGAGGTGTTCCAACAGGGACTGGGAACACTGAGAGGAATTACGGCAAACATCAAGGTTGAAGAACATGCAAACCCGAAATTTTTCAAAGCCAGACCTTATGCGATACGACCTGCTGTGGAAGCTGAGCTGGAAGGGCTAGAACGTTCAGGAGTACTGTCTAAGGTGGACTGGAGTGAGTGGGCCACGCCCATTGTTCCCGTCATGAAGCGTTCATTGAGCAACAAGCCGGGGGAACTGGGGAAGGTTCGCATCTGTGGAGATTTCAAGATCACTGCTAATCCGGTGCTTCACACGGTGCAATATCCGCTTCCGCGGATTGAGGATATCTTCGCTTCATTGTCTGGCGGGAAACACTTCACCAAGATAGACCTGGCGCAGGCGTACTTACAGATGGAAGTTGAGGAAGAGTCACGCCAGTATCTCACGATCAACACGCATAGAGGCTTGTATCGGTATAATAGACTGGTTTTTGGAGTGGCATCGGCTCCAGCAATTTGGCAGAGGGCCATGGAGCAGGTATTACAGGGAATTCCAGGCACACAATGTTACCTGGACAATATTCTGATTACAGGAGATGATGATGAGGAACACCTTGCAAATTTGGAACTGGTGCTCACCAGATTGAAAGAATATGGACTTCGAGTTAATCGCCAGAAATGTGAGTTCTTTCAGAAGCGGATCTCGTACTGTGGTCATGTCATTGACCAGGAGGGGCTTCATAAGTCTCCTGACAAGATCAAAGCTGTTGTGAAGGCTCCCGCTCCGGATAATGTATCCCAGTTGAGGTCGTTCCTAGGGTTGATTAACTATTACCATAAGTTTCTGCCAAATTTATCCACGGTGCTGCACCCGCTGAACGCTCTTTTGCAGAAGGGAGTACCATGGAAGTGGAGTGAGGACTGTAAGAGGGCCTTTCGCAAAAGCAAGGCATTGATCACCTCAGAGGAAGTGTTGGCTCACTTCAACCCAACGCTGCCTATTCGTTTGGCTTGTGATGCTTCTCCATATGGTATTGGGGCAGTACTCTCACACAAGTTGCCAAATGGCTTGGAGAGGCCAGTCGCGTTCGCATCCAGATCATTGACCTCCGCTGAGCGCAACTATGCTCAGATAGATAGGGAGGCTCTCAGCCTTGTGTGGGGAGTAAAGAAGTTTAATCATTACCTGCAGGGCCAAAAGTTTACGCTACTGACAGACCACCAGCCGTTGGTATCCATTTTTAACCCTAAGAAGGGTGTTTCGGTGATGACAGCACAGAGGCTCCAGAGATGGTCCCTTTTCCTAGGGGCACATCAATATCAGATTGAATTCAAAGGTACAAAGCAGCATGGTAATGCTGATGGGCTGTCGCGCCTGCCACTACCTACAGCAGAGGAGGCACCGACGGTTGACCCTGTTGAGTTATTTCACTCGACCATCATCGAATGTTTACCAGTCACCAATACAAGTATTGAAAGAGAAACCAGGAACGACCCGACACTGTCCCGGGTCTACGAATTGACAGTGAAGGGATGGCCAGCACATGGTGATCCACTGTTACCGGCATTCTCAGCAAGACGAGAACAGCTGTCCGTCTGTCAAGGAACATTGATGTATGGAACAAGGGTGATTATTCCTCCTAAGTTAAGAGAGAGAGTTCTAAAGGAACTGCATGAAGGTCATCTGGGGGGAGTCAAGATGAAAAGCCTTGCTAGGGCTTATGTGTGGTGGCTGGGTATCGACCAACAGATAGAGGATCTGACGAAAAGCTGCTCAGGGTGCCAAAAAGTTCAAAATGCACCTCCGATTGCACCGCTGCATCCATGGGAATGGCCTTCAACCCCATGGCAATGTGTACATATTGACTTTGCTGGTCCATTCATGGACTCCATGTTTTTAATTGCGGTGGACGCACATTCTAAATGGCCAGAAGTGATTAAGATGACTACCACTACCTCGGAAAAGACGAAATTCATGAAGACGAATGGGGTGAAACATTATACCTCTGCCCCATATCATCCGGCTACAAACGGGTTGGCCGAGAGATTTGTACAAACGTTCAAAAAAGCAATAAAGGCCATGAGCGAAGATCAGATTCCACTACAACACAAGGTGGACAATTTCCTACTGGCATATCGAAACGCCAGTCATGCAGTGACAAACCAAAGTCCAGCCATGATGTTCTATAACAGGAGGTTGCGGTCCAGGTTGGACTTGTTAAAACCAAATGTGCGGAGGGAAGTCGAAAACAAACAGTTCCAGCATATAAATAACAAGGCCACTCGGAGTTTCGAAATAGGACAACCAGTGTTAGCCCGGGACTATAAAAATGAGAAATGGCAATCTGGAACAATTCGGGCCAGACAAGGACCCCTGATGTACACGGTAGATATTGGTGAAAATGTAATACAACGTCATGCTGACCAACTGGTAGAATCGAGAACAAGGGTCGAACCCATGGTTACGGCAGAGACAACCGTGGAAGAAGTTAGTGAACCTGAAGCATCTACCTCAGAAGTGAATGTACCTGATGATGATGTCCAATCCATAAGAGATCAACTAGATGAGTCACCCCAGCAACGAGAATCAGAGACCCCTGAAAGGCGTTATCCAACTCGGATCAGGAGGCCTCCTCAGAGACTGAATCTTTGAACTGTTTTGCATGAAGTTGTATATATATATGTTATTATGCTATGTTAAATGGGGATATACACTGTTAAGCTAAAAAGGGAGGATTGTGATGTATGTAACCTGTTTTACCTTAAGAGAACTACCTTAAGAGATGTACTACTTTCTCTTGGCTGCTGTATACTGTAATACCGGTGGTGACCACACCGGTATATAAACGTTGTGTAGTGATTTGCTGGGCAGTTCAACCCTGACCTCCGAATAGTAAAGACCTGTTAAAGTTATTCTTGTTGTCTGTGTCCAGTGATTTATAATAAACATAACTGGGACACACAGACTCAACAAATAAGATATTTGAAATGGATAGTAATAGTGGGACTAGCAGGTGTATCTAACAAATATGTAGGCAAAGAATCAGGCAATATTTATTTTCTTAGATGGTTGTCACCCTTTGGAACAGGTGTGTATGGTAAATATGGTTACCTCTTCTTCCATTAGGATGGGAACTAACAAGTTCCTGAGAAAGATACTGGGATATGTTGGGACGTTTTTGATATTGGTGCTTGAAAATGATGGACAAGAAAAGACCAGCTGATCCATCAAGCCTGCCCCACACTCATGATGGCTAAAGCAGCAGGTCTAGACACTTCCTACCCCCACCCACCCCACCATTCATTTTGCACATCTTAATACAGCTTCTAGCTTTCTGCCCAGCAACTGCGAGCGGCACTTTGACTTCATCAGAGCGGTTGCTGAGAATGTTGACTCACACAACAAGCGCGCCAGACCCGCCCCTGCTCCCCATCCAGAACACGGTTGGTGCTACTTTCCCTTTGCCATGATGAGCCCTGCTGGAACTGCTTCTTATTGGTTGGCCATGCTTTTTTCTGCTCATTGGAGTCAATGGCCCAGAAATTCAGGTCGGGGGCTTCCCGCGGGTGCAAGCCCCCGATCTGCATTTACCTTGCGCACCGGCCATTGAGCTGTGGGGCCCCGTGGAATTCCGATCCGGGGCCTGGTCCAGCTGCCGGCGCGCAGTGCTTGCGTATCCCAGGGGCGCAGTTAGTTTGATGCATCCCCTGGGATCACGTGGGCCGTGGGGAGCCAATCGGAGCAGGGAATGCTCCATTCATAAGTCTGACAGGAAGTGCTGTCTAGACTTATAAATACTACGGCCCCAAAATAGCACTAAATCTTCAAATACATTTTTTAAAAACATCACATTTTTTAAATTAACTATAAATTACATGAAACAATAATTTAAATTTTTGAAAAAAATTATTACATTTTCTAATGGGGCTAAAAATAAATTTACCTTGCTTTAAAGTATTTAAAAATAATAAACCTGTGGAAAAAATGTTTTAATTTTAATTAATTCACTACTTACCTTGTAAAAAGCAGGCCTTACGCCTGCTTTTTACATTTCTAAATTCTGCAGGCTTACCTTCCCGGGAAAACCTGTAAAAAAAAAACGGAGTTCGATGCGCACGAGCAGCCTCCCCCGCACACACGTTCGACCTCTGAACCCCTGCTTTCAGGGGAATGGAAGTGCCGGTTTCCCGCGCAATCGCAATGCATGCAGGAAACCGGCACACCCATCAGGCCTACGGGTGAGTACCCCGTGCGTACTCACCCGTGGAGACCCGAATTTCTGGGCCATTATTCTGATCGTTGAGCTGACCATGATGACAGCTCCCCCCAACCATACAATGTTGCTGGTGTTTCATGGTGCTGAAGTCCGGTGTTTTCACCCATGTTGCACACCATGTTAGTAGACAACCAATAAGCAGTAACCGAGGAAGCAAAGCATACACAACAATTAAAAAAGGTTAAAGTACACATACATATGCCATGCGAATATGAGTACTGTATTGAGATTACATGCCCAATGGTGGTGTCTATTACTCATTTTTTATTTACTCGTCAAAAACACAATTAGCAACATTTGGATTCCCAATTAGCCACGTGGCTGATGTATTGGACAACAATGATCTAGTGTATAGGATAAACATTCATGGACTTGAAAACTTTTTCATACCTTTTCATATGTTCATATATACCTCAACAGGATTTCCTCCCGAACCTTGCTGGACAACCAAAACAGCCTCACCATAATCGCAGTAGATTTGCATTCCACTGTTCTGGCTATATCTCCAAGTATTTTGCTATCTTTTTAAATTACTTGCACCACATTCACCACACAGCCCATTTTTCTGAATTACCCTGTGCTAATTCTATTCTATTCCATTCATTTTGCACTTATGTTTCATATTATTTTGTCGAATGCACAACACTTTACATTTGTCAATATTAAATTTAATTGGTTATCTGTCTGCCCATTTTGATGAATGAACCACATTTTCTTGCAGATCCTTAGTGGCATTTCTATAGCAGTGTCTACTTTAGTGATATCTGCACATTTGACAACTCACTGTTGGCGATCTTTTATGTAAATAAGAAATACCTGAGGTCCAAGACTTGACCCCCTGCAGAGCGCTAGTCAGCATCTACTCTCAATTCAACAAAATGCCTCACACTAACCCTCTGAGTTTCTTATTTTTTTAGCCAATTTTGTGTCCAGTCCCATAGTCAACCCTGGATTCTCATGACTTTCAGCTCAATTAGAAATCTTTCATGTGGAGCCTGGTCAAAGACTCTCTGAAAGTCTAAGTCAACTATAACATTGGGAATTCCACGGTCTCCTTTATCTGTAACATCTTCAAAGAAGTCAAGGATGTTTGTCATCTCCCCCTTCAAAGGTAATGTTGACTATTTCTTATGAAAAGTTTTACCACTTAGAATGCTTTCCATTACACTGTTTGGTATGAAGGTTATCCTAATAGGCCTGGAGTTGGCTGGATTGGATTATCTCCCTTTTATATACAGGTATTATGTCAATTCTGTGGTGCTTCATCAGGATCCATTGATTCTCTCTTGATAATAGTTGGCATCCCACAAATCTCCCTCAACACTGCTGGCCCATGAGATTTATTTGGCTTCAGCCCCTTTAACATTTCCAGTATCTCTGCCGCACTAATCTCAAAATCTTCAGTATGCAATATAGTAAGTATACTTGCACAACCCTCTTTAGTAAATACCTCTAAAAATATATTAATTTAGTATCACAACTATCTCACTTCCATTTTAACCTTTTAATATTCCAGCTCCTCGCCATCTAATGCTTTATGTAGGTACTTGAAAGAAGCAAAATAAAAGTGTATCAGACCAAGAAACTAGAGCAAATGAATTATAACCAGCCATATTTCACTCGGGTGAATTACACATAATCGAGATTGGAAGGTATCATACTTGTTGGCAAAGGGTTGCGAATGTAGGGACTGTGTTTCATTTATTATACAATTTTTCTAAATTATATTCAAGCAGGAGATATTTTAGAAAGCACTACAATATAGCCACCGAAAAAAGTCAACCTTCTCTTGTTTACTAGTGTAAAGATGAGTAGCACTTTTAAAAGTGGAAAATGATTAAACTGCAAAGACCATTAAAGTTAAAAACATCTCAAAGTACAGGATTGGACACCAGACCTGGTTACAATGCTAATTTTGTAAAGTACAGACACAACTATAATTAGTCCATATTGTGGAGGAGACTTTGAAAATGCAAGGAACTGTTAGATCCGATGATTTGACTAATCTTGTGTTAGTAATGATTGGGATAAACTAGTCTAGTACTGCCTTCAGAAATATGATTTTAACCCTACCTGCCCAGTGGAAACCCACTGTTTTCAATTTTAATGCATGCATCTAGGTAGACAGCTAAGCAGCCCAACCCAAAGCTGCGGGGATCCTAATTCACATCTGCTAATCTGGGTCTGATGATGTCTTTGGTTTCCAGAGCGATTTTAAATTCAGCCTGAGCAGTGAAGCAACTGCGCCTTTCCCGCCAGGTGAAATACAGCGTGGAGATAATCAGGAAGCTAAAGGTGCCCTTGACGTTAAGTTTTTTACTTTCTTTTGTGGGACCTGGAGAAGCAGGAGTGCTCCTCCGGGCCCCATTAGGATAGTTTTGGCCACCTCCTGGAGGCAAAGCACCCTCCCATTTCCTTTTTAAAAAATTTGTTCCTGGGATGTGGGCGTCGCTGGCAAGGCCAGCATTTATTGCCCATCCCTAGTTGCCCTTGAGAAGGTGGTGGTGAGCCATCTTCCTGAAACGCTGCAGTCCGCGTGGTGAAGGTACTGCCACAGTGCTGTTAGTCGATGAAGGAACGGCGATATATTTCCAATCAAGATGGTGTGTGACTTGGAGGGGAAGTGGTGGTGGTGCTCCCATGCGCCTGCTGCCCTTGTCCTTCTAGGTGGTAGAGTTCATGGGTTTGGGAGGTGCTGCTGAAGAAGCCTTGGCAAGTTGCTGCAGTGCATCTTGTAGATGGTACACAGTGCGCCGGTGGTGGAGGGAGTGACTGTTTAAGGTGGTGGATGGGGTGCCAATAAAGTGGCTGCTTTGTCCTAGATGGTGTCGAGTTTCTTGAGTGTTGTTGGAGCTGCACTCATCCAGGAAACTGGAGAGCATTCCAACACACTCCTGACTTGTGCCTTGTAGATGGTGGAAAGGCTTTGGGGACTCAGGAGGTGAGACACTCGCTGCAGAATACCCAGCCTCTGACCTGCACTTGTTGCGACAGTATTTATGTGGCTGCTGCAGTTAAGTTTCAGGTCAATGGTGACCCCAGGATGTTGATGGTCAGGGATTCAGCGATGGTAATAAGAACATAAGACATAGGAGCAGGAGTAGGTCATTTGGCCCCTTGAGCCTGCTCCTCCATTCAATGGCCCAGAACTTGGTGTCGGGGGCTTGCCGCGCGTGCAAGCCCCCGATCTGCACTCACCCTGTGCGCTGACATCTGAAGCCCGGGCCTGCTTGCATTTCCTGTCACAGGCCCGGTTCAGATGTCAGCGCGCAGTGCTTACCTGACCCAGTGGCGTAGTTAGTGCGATGTGCCGGCTGGGATCAGGTGAGCACTGTACAACCAATCAGGGGAGGGGAAGGTTTATTCATGAGTTTGAGAGTAAGAACTGTCAAACTCATGAAAAGTACGGGGGCCCAAAACACTATTTAAACTTTAAATAAAAATTTAAAAAACATCCCAATCATTAAATTAAGTATAAATAAGTTTAAAAAAATAATTTAAACAAAATTTTTTTTTTTTGAAAAAAATAAATTTTTAATAAAAAGGGTCTAAAACTAAACTTACCTTATTGTAGATTCTTTAAAATAATAAACCTGTGGAAAAAAATTCTAAATTACACTAAAACACCACTTACCTGTAAAAATAAATACTTACGTGTGCTTTTTACAAGCGTAAAGACCGGAGGCCTTTACACATGCGCAAATCCCCCAAAACAGAGGAAATCCAAGACGCACGCGCTGCCCCCTACAGCGCACGCGCTAGCCTCTTCACCTCTTGGGTTAGAGGAGAGGAAATGCCGGTTTTCAGCGCATGCGCTGTGCATGCTGAAAACCGGCATTTCCTCCATCCAGACGCGTGAGTACCCCTTCCGTACTCACGCGTTTGGGGAGGAATTACTGCCCCAATAAGATCATGGCTGATCTGATCTTGGCCTCAACTCTACTTCCCTGCCCACTCCCCATAATCCTTGAATCCCTTACCTTTCAAAATCTGTCTATCTCCACCTTAAATATATTCAATGACCCAGCCTCCACAGCTCTCTGGGGAAGAGAATTCCAAAGATTCACGACCCTCTGAGAGAAGAAATTTCTCCTCATTTCCGATTTAAATGGATGCCCCCTTATTCTGAAATTATGCCCCCTAGTACTAGATACCCCCATGAGGGGAAACATTCTCTCTACATCTACCCTGTCAAGCTCCTTCAGAATCTTATATGTTTCAGTAAGATCCCCTCTCATTCTTCTAAACTCCAATGAGTATAGGCCCAGCCTGCTCAACCTTTCTTCATAAGACAACCCCTTCACCTCCGGAATCAACCTCGTGAACCTTCTCTGAACTGCCTCCAATGCAAATATATCCCTCCTTAAATAAGGAGACCAAAACTGTACACAGTACTCCAGGTGTGATCTCACCAACGCCCTGTACAGTTGTAACAGGACTTCCCTACTTTTATACTCCATTCCCTTTGCAATAAAGGCCAGCACTCCATTTGCCTTCCTAATTACTTGCTGTACCTGCATGCTAACTTTTTGTGATTCATGTACAAGGACCCCCAGATCCCTCTGTACCTCAGCATTTTGTGATCTCTCCCCATTTAAATAATAATTTGCTTTTTTATTTTTCCTACCAAAGTGGATAACCTCGCATTTTCCCACATTAAACTCCATCTGCCAGATTTTTGCCCACTCACTTAGCCTATCTATATCCCTTTGGAGATTCTTTGCGTCCTCCACACAATTTGCTTTCCCACCTATCTTTGTATCATCAGCAAATTTGGCTACATTACATTCAGTCCCTTCAACCAAGTCATTAATATAGATTGTAAATAGTTGAGGCCCCAGCACTGATCCCTGCGGCACCCAACTAGTTACAGTTTGCCAACTTGAAAATGCCGTTGATTACATACGATTACATAGGATATATGGCACAGAAACAGACCATTCGGCCCAACCAGTTCATGCTGGCATTTATGCTCCACACGAGCCTCCTCCCGTCTTTCCTTATCTAAATCTATCAGCATAACCCTCTATTCCCTTTTCCCTCATACGCTTGTCCAGCCTCCCCTTAAGTGCATTTATACTATTCGCTTCAACCACTCCCTGTGGTAGCGAGTTCCACATTCTCCCCACTCTTTGGGTAAAGAAGTTTCTTCTGAATTCCCTATTGGATTTCTTGGTGACTATCTTATATTGATGGCCTCTAGTTACGCTCTTCCCCACAGGTGGAAACATTCTCTCTGTATCCACTCTATCAAAATTTTTCATAATTTTAAAGACCTCTATTAGGTCACCCCTTTGAGACCCAGCCTGTTCATCTTTTCCTGATATGTATACCCTCGCATTTCTGGTATCATCATTGTAAATCTTCTTTGCACCCTCTCCAGTGCCTCTATATCCTTTTTATAATATTGTGACCAGAACTGTACGCAGTACTCCAAGTGTGGTCTAACCAAGGTTTGATACAGGTTTAGCATAACTTTCCTACTTTTCAATTCTATCCCTCCAGAAATAAACCCTCGTGCTTGGTTTACTTTTTTTTATGGCCTTGCTAACCTGTGTCGCAACTTTTAGTGAATTGTGTATTTGTACTCTGAGATCCCTTTGTTCCTCTACCCCACCTAGACTTGCACCCTCAAGTGATGTGACCTCCCTATGCTTCCTTCCAAAATATAATACCTCATATTTATCTGCGTTGAACTTCATTTGCCAATTATGTGCCCATTCTGCAAGTTTATTAATGCCCCCCTGTAATTAGTTGCAGTCCTCCTCTGTATTGACTATCCCCCCCAATTTGGTGTCATCCGCAAATTTAGAAATTGTGTTTTTGATTCCGAAGCCTAAATCGTTAATGTAAATTGTGAACAGCAGTGGTCCCAGCACTGACCCTTGTGGAACACCACTACCCACCTTCTGCCACTGTGAATAGCTACCCTTTACTCCTACTCTCTGCTTTCTGTCCTGAAGCCAGCCAGCAATCCATTCTGCTACTTTTCCCCTGACTCCGCATTCTCTGACCTTGTTCATCAGTCTATTATGGGGTATTTTATCGAAGGCCTTTTGAAAATCCAGGTAAATAACATCTACTGCATTACCATTGTCTACTCTCTCTGTTACCTCTTCAAAAAATTCAATGAGGTTGGTAAAGCAAGACTTACCCTTTTGAAATCCATGCTGACTATTCATTATTATATTTTTGGCTTCTAGATGTTCTTCTATTTTCTCCTTTAGTAGGGATTCCATTATTTTTCCTACCACCGATGTTAAGGTTTATAATTCTCTGGACGTGTTCTATCCCCTCCTTAAATATCGGTATTAAATTAGCTATCTGCCAGTCCTCTGGCACTACACCTTTTTCTAACAAATTATTAAATATGCGTAGTAATGCCTCTGCTATCTCTTCCCTAGATTCTTTTAAAATACAGGGATGCAATTCATCCGGACCAGGGGTTGATTAGTTTATTTAATATACTGTATCCCCTTTTTAAATTTTAAATGCACTTATCTCATTACTAATCTCATCACCCAATGTCATGTCCACCTGTTCTATCTCCCTGGTAAATACTGGAGCAAAATAATTATTTAATATTTCTGCCATCTCTCTATTGTTACCTGTGGTATTATCCTGTCTATCCCTTCATGGCCCTATTCCCATCCCAACCTTCCTTTTTTATTGATGTGCCTATAAAATATGTTACTATTTTGTTTTATGTTCCTTGATAATTTAATTTCATAGTTCCTCTTTGCCCCCATAATTTTATTTTTGACTTCACTCCTAATCTTTTCATATTCTCCCTTATCATGCACTCCCCTGCTGTCTTTGTACTTAATGTCTGCCTCTTTCCTTACCCTCAATTGTTCCCTTATGGCTTTATTCATCCATAGAGTCTCATTATTGTTTAGTTTGTTGTTTCCTTTTAGCGGAATATATTTTTCCTGCACTCTGTTGAACACCGTTTTAAATGTTTCACATTGCTGTTCTACATGGTTGTTTGCCAATATTGTTGCCCATTTTTTCCCCAATTTCTATTCTCAGCCCCATAAAATCAGCTTTACACCAATCTATTAACCTGGTTTTCATCATACTTATGTCCTTCTCAATTATCATCTTAAAGCGTATTATATTATGGTCACTATTGTCTATATGTTCCCCTATTTTTACTTCTCTTATCTGCTCTGGTTCATTCCCCATTACTAGATCCAATAACGAATCCTCCCATTGTTGGGCTTTTTACATGTTGGGTTAGAAAGGAGTCCTGTACACATTGTAGGAAATCCATTCCCTTATCCGCTTTACCTACTTCTTCTGTCCAATTAATATCAGGGCTGAAAAAAAGGAAAAGGAGGTGGCATAGTGCTATTAATAAGGGATGAGATCAGTATGGTAGAGATAAAAGATCTTGGCTCGGCAGATCGTGATGTAGAACTGGAACCATTTTGGGTGGAGCTAAGAAACAGCAAAGGGTGGAAAACATTGGTGGGAGTTGTGTATAGGCCACCAAAGAGTAGTGGTAATGTAGGGCACAGTATCAATCAAGAAATTAGAAGTGCATGTTACACGGGCAATACAGTAATCATGGGGGACTTTAATCTACATATTGACTTGGCAAATCAAATTGCCACTAATGGTGTGGAGGATGAATTCTTGGAATGCATGCAAGATGGTTTCCTGGATCAGTATGTGGAGGAACCAACCAGGGAACAGGCTATTCTGGATCTGGTACTGTGTACTGAGAAAGGGCTAATCAATAATCTTGTGGTAAAGGGGTCTTTAGGGACAAATGACTATAATATGATTGAATTTTACATTAAGTTTGAGAGTGATGTAGTCCAATCTGAAACTAAGGTCTTCAATCTAAACAGAGGAAACTACAAGGGTATGAGGGACAAGTTGGCCATGGTAGATTGGGAGACTACACTAAAAGGTATGAAGGTGGACATACAATGGCTAACATTCAAGGAAATAATGCATAATTTGCAACAAACATATATTCCCCATGGGCATAAAACCCCAAAAGGAAAAGTGATCCAACCGTGGCTAACAAAAGAAATTAAAGCTAGTATTAAGTCAAAGGAGGAAGCTTATAAAGTTGCCAGAAAAAGCGGTCAGCCTGAGGATTGGGATCTTTTTAGAAATCAGCAAAGGGGGACCAAGAAATTGATAAAGAAAGGGAAAATGGAATATGAGCACAAACTAGCGAAAAATATAAAAACTGATTGTAAAAGCTTCTATAGGTATCACAGAATCACAGAATCACCAGTGCAGATAGAGGCCATTTCGGCCCATCGAGCCTGCACCGACACATATCCCACCCTATCCCCGTAACCCCACGTATTTAATCCCCTAACACTAAGGGTCAATTTATCATAGCCAAATCAACCTAACCTGCACATCTTTGGACTGTGGGAGGAAACTGGAGCACCCGGAGGAAACCCACGCAGACACAGGAAGAATGTGCAAACTCCACACAGACAGTTGCCTGAGGCCAGATTTGAACCCAGGTCCCTGGCGCTGTGAGGCAACAGTGCTAACCACTATGCCACCGTGAAAAGGAAAAGACTGGCAAAGGTAAATGTAGGTCCTTTACAGTCAGAGACAGGAGAATTTATAATGGGGAATGAGGAAATGGCAGAGAAATTAAATAATTACTTAAAGGCCCCGACTTTCGGCTTGTGTGGGAAATGGTCGGGTTTCCCCGAATGTGGGGTTTCTGACACACATAAAAAAGTGTCAGCCAGCTCCACGCAATTTTCCCGTAAGTGGCCAATTAATTCCCAGCGTGTGGGAAGCCTTGCTAATTGTCCAATTCGAGTCAGAAATCCCCACAGTATGATGTCATCATTCGTGGTGCTCTCAAAGTGTCCAGCAAGCTTCTCCACCTCTGCAGGCTTCTCAACCACTCTTGCACAATGGCAGAGGAGCCTGCACCAGCTGCTGCCAGCGGCAGAGGCCGAGCTGACTTCAAATTCGACGAGGCTTCACTGCAGGCATTATTGGATGGGGTTAGGGCCCACAGGGAGGTCCTTTCCCCTAGGTCAGGGAGGAAGAGGCCTCCCACTGAGACCAATGCTGCATGGATGCAGGTGTCAGCAGATGCCAACTCGCTGGGAGTCACCAGAAGAACCTTGGCATTACATCTCTAACTCCTTCCTTTACTCCCCCACAGTACCATCCAGAGCCCCCGTCCTCACTGCGGAGGAGGAAGAGGCTGTGCAGCCAGACTCCTCAGAGGAAGCTCCAACTTCTGAGGTCACAGCGTCAGCAGAAGTAAGCGCACCCAGCACCAGCACAGACACTCACACCTCGGGGGGACCTTCGGGACATAGAGTAGTGTTGTCACCTGGTGTTTCACAGCTCACAAGTGAGCCTCAGTAGATTCTGGAGACAGGGACAGCAGTGGAGAGTCCTCGTCGGAGGGCGCAGGACTCTGCCAGCTCAGCTCAGCTGTGCTGCATGTCGACCCTCTGCCTCTGGGTCCATCCGCAAGAGAAGAGGTGATGGATCTCCATGCACAGATGCAGGAGTCTCTGGCAGGTTTTGTCTCCAGGGTCGCTGCGAGTGTGGAGCGAATGGAGGAGTCCATAGCGACCATGAGCAGAGCCTTTGTGGAGTCATTGGCGCATGAACGCATCACCATGGAAAGGTTGGCAACCTCCATGCAGGAGATAACTCGCCAGGGTACGGAAAACATGGTGAGTGCTCATAAGAGAATGACATCTCTTGAGGAGCGCTGGCCATCTGTTGAACAGAGAAACCAGATCTTCATGGAAGTCCTTCTGAGTAGGACTGCCAGTGCAGAAATGGGTCCCACTGGCCCCCCTAAAGCGCAGCAAGGTGCTCTCAAGCCACTTCCAAGCGCTGGCCCCTTCTGGCCTGTGCAGCTTCAGGTGAGTGAGCAGCAGCCTGGTGCTCCTGGTGCTCATCCTGCTGTTCCTGGTTCTGCTGCTGCCGCCTCTGCTGTTGGAGATCCTCTAATGCCAGGAAGGGAAGGTACCAAAGGCCTCCCATGCTTCTGGCAGATGCCTCCATTGAGGAGGTGCTGAGTTAGAGTGGTGAAAGGGGCTTCCCAGGAGCTCACACTGGAGAAGTGTGTGAGGCTCCAACTTTCTACAGCTGCTCCTAAGGCCTCAAAAAGTTCCCCCAAGCCTTGATCAACAAGGTCCTGCAGCCTGCAAATGCTGCCTATTTACATCTCTTCAGCCCTCAGCGACCTGCTGCTGCAAGCAAGCAAGCCAGCTGTTTTCACGCCAGCTCTCATCGGCGGGGTTCCCCGCAGGCGTGTTTCATGTGGGGAAAGCCCCAAAGTCGCAACGGCCCTGGAAAATCTTCCTTAACAAGGTGATTGATGTAAGAAAAAGGAGACTTACCATCAAGTAACTTTAAAGTAAGCTTTAAGTAACTTATAAACACACTATATACAAGAGAGGTCTTTACCATGCCTCTGGTAGAAGCCTCTTACAATACTGAACAGACCAGTATTTATACCAGTCCAACAGGAAGTGACATTTACAGGAAGTGAGGTATGTACACAGTTCATAGTTCATAGTTCATAGTTCACAGGAAGTGATGACATAACTTCCCGGAAGTTAGCATTTTTATCACATTCTTCCCTCCTGCAGGATTAGGAGGCTGTGGTCTACCTTTTGGTCCGCAGCCGCCGAACAAGGAAGAGTCGCACCCGTTTGGATTCCCGTCGTAGAGGGTCGCTGGTCCGCTTACATGCGGTTGGCCATTGGTCAGAGTCTGTGTGGCCTGGATTGCCCTGTGAAGGGTCGGGGAGATCATGGCTTCGAGTACGAGCCCCAATAGGTTCAAAGTCGGTCTGCCTCTGTTCAGAGGGAGGGGCAGAGCTGGTCTGTGGCGGATCAGTACATTCATGCGCGGTACTGGGAGGGTCGCAACCTTGAGCACGGGGTTCTACCGGCACCAAGCTAGTTGGTGTCCGATCAGGATCCTGGAGAGGGGTACCCGATAGGTCCCAAGAGTTTCCTGGTGAAATGCCATCACCCGATGTCCCACTTGGTCCTGGTGGGCAGGGAGCCAGATCCCGTAATGATACGGTAGATTCTCGGCCGTCGGAATATCGTATGTTTGCATAGGTGGGGTTGGCATCGGTTAGTTCGACCTCGTCTACAAGAGGGTCATTTTTAGACGTCCGAACGTATCTTCGGAGTAATACCGGTCCAGGAGTAGTTAGCCATGACGGGAGTGATGTTCCATGAGATGAGCGACGCTGGAATCCAAAGAACCGCTCATGAGGTGTAGTATTTGTGGCTGTAGAAAGCAGGGACCGTATAGAGTGCAATGCATCCGGAAGCACTGTTTCCCATTGCTGGTCTGGTAGGCCCCGAGATCTTAAAGCGAGACGTACGGAATTCCAGATGATACCGTTATACCTCTCTACCTGCCCATTTCCGATGGGATGGTATGGTGTTGTTTTGCTTGTAGCAATTCCCCGTTCTGAGAGGTAGTCCTTGAGTTCCCTTGACATAAAGGATGGACCCCGATCTGAGTGAATATAAGCCGGCATGCCACAGAGAGAAAATACCTGCTCAAGGCAGCAGATTACTGTGGATGCCAGCATATTGGAGCAGGGGAAGGCAAACGGAAAACGTGAATATTCGTCGATCATGGTGAGCAAATATGTGTTCCGAGTTGAAGAGGGCACTGGGCCCTTAAAATCGATGCTAAGTCGTTGCATCGGTTGGGTTGCATGTATGAGTATACCATCTGAGGGGCGGAAGAACTGAGGTTTTAATTCCGCACAAAGCCGGCATTCTGAGCATATTTTTTTTACATCTCCAGTGGAAAAAGGGAGATTCCGTGATCGTACGAAATGTAGCATGCGCGTAACGCCAGGATGACACAAACCATTGTGGACATCCATGAGAGTGGAGGATGACATAGTGGAGCAGAATGCCCGTGTGAGGGTGTCCGGGGCCACATTCTCCTTGCCAGGCCGATAGAGAATGGTATAACCAAAAGAGGCCAGTTCCATCCTCCAAAGTTGTATTTTATTATTCTTAATTTTGGTTCGTTTTCGATTATCGAGCATAAAGGCGACTGATCGTTGGTCCGTGATCAATGTAAAGTGCTGGCGAGCTAGAAAATGGTTCCACTTCCGTACTGCCTCTATGATGGCTGTGGCTTCTTTCTCAACCGGAGGATAATGTAGCTCGGCACCTTGTAAGGTCCTGGACATAAATGCTACAGGACGACCTTCCTGATTCAGAGTAGCCGAGATCGCCACCTCCGAGGCATCACATTCAACCACGAAAGGGAGATTCTCATCGATGGAGTGAAGAGCCGCTTTCTCCAACTGTTTTTTGAGAAGGTTAAAGGCTGCAACAGCCGCTGTTCCCAGTGGAAATGATCTAGCATGCAGCAAGGGTTGGATTTTGTCCGAAAAATGAGGAATCCATTTAGCGTAGTATGCAAACAGACCGAGAGCCCGACGTAAAGAAGCCGGATTCTTAGGTGACGGGAGCTCTTGGAGCGGGCGAAGTCTTTCTGGGTCTGGCTTAATGATACCATTGCCTACGCAGTAGCCAAGGATGTTGATGGTCGGTTGCGACTCAACAGATTTGGATTCATTCAGGGTCAAATTACGGCGATGGAGGGCATCCCGAAATTTTTGGAGGTTGGAGTCGTGTTCCTGTTGATCGTGACCTGCAATGGTAATGTTATCAAGATAGGGAAAAGTGTCCCTTAGGTTTTCCTGCTTAACCAGGCCATCCATTGCCCGTTGAAAGACAGCCACTCCATTAGTAACCCCGAATGGGAGGCGACGAAATTGGTACAGCCGTCCATTAGCCTCAAAGGCTGTGTACTGCTTATCTGAGACCTTCAAGGGTAACTGATGATAGGCACTTTTTAAATCGTAAGTTGAGAACACTTTGTATTCGGCCAGTTTATTAACCATATCATCAATGCGTGGCAATGGGTAGGCGTCCAAGTCGGTATATTGATTGATGGTTTGCGAATAATCGATGCATAGTCGCTGTTTGTGAGGTTTTAGAGGGTTCTTGACAATGACGACTTGAGCCCGCCAGGGCGACGAACATGGTTCAATGATATCCTCTGCTAGAAGTCGAGAGATTTCAGCCGCAATAAAAGATTGGTCTCCCTGATTAAAGCGCCGTGATTTCGTTATTATCGGTTGGCATTGAGGCGGAATACTGGCAAATAATGAGGGTTCATCAAGTGAAGCTGCTGATAATGCACAAAATGGTAATTTAGATGGTATATTAGAAATAGTAAGTCCGGGTTTGGATCCACCAAACTCAATGGTGAGTTTCTTATGCTGTTTTTGGAAGTCCAGCCCTAAGAGGAGATCACTACATAGGTCTTTGAGCACTGAAAGTCGGGTGGAGGGATACATACGACCATGAAGTGTCATATCAACAACACAAAAGCCGGAGATTCTGGTATTAAGTGATGACTGGGCCATCGCAATTGCCTGGTCCGATGGGAAGACATGTAGTTTCAATTTCGCAACAATCTGTTCCTTAATGAAACTATCAGTACTTCCTGAGTCAATTAAGGCATCTAAGGTATGCCCTTTAATTGAAATTTTTGTGGCTGCCTGAGACAGGTTCTGTGGGCAAGCAGCTGTAATTGGTGTCGTTGCACAGAGAGTGGCTAAAACTCTCGGTGTGCTTCTTCGGGAGAGAGCTCGAGAGGAAGCTTGATAGGTCCTAGCTGGAGCATCTTGATAGGCCCTAATTGGGGCAGTTCGGTAGGCCTTAGCTGGATTGGCCCTCGTAGAGGCCCTTGATAGGCAAACTTTAGCAAAGTGTCCTTTTTTCCCGCAATAACTGCAGATTGCATTGCGAGCAGGGCAGGTTTTCCTAGGGTGAAAAGCATCTCCACAAAAGAAGCATTCCTTCCTAGATTGCCAAGAGGCTGCTAAAGTGGGGTCGTCCTCCTCTTCTTCATCAGAATTATCAGAATTAGATTCCCCCATGATAGGGTTCACCTGAGACCGCTTGAATTGTCTGGTTGCAGCTACAGCAGCAGATCGAGATCTGGGCAGCTGATAGAGGTCTGCATTTCTCTTTGCCAAATCCAGTGAACAAGCTAGTTCAAAAGCTTTTTGTAGCTCAAGTGTTTTACTTTCTAGTAGACGCTGGCGTATAAATGGAGAGGCAATCCCGCAGATGAAAGCATCACGAATCATTTCTTGGCGGTACAGCTCAGCTGAGGCTGCCTGAAAGTTACAATCTACGCTGAGCCTGCGAAGTTCTTGCAGGAATTCGTCAATTGATTCCCCTGGCCCTTGTCGGGCTGTGGCCAGTAGATGTCTAGCATAGACCTCATTTGGGGTCTTCGCATACAGTTTCTTAAGTGCCCGAATCACCTCTTCGTAATTATCCCAGTCATCAACATATTCGAACACTTTTGGGGTCACATAATTGACAAGTATCTTCAATTTAGCAGGAGCATCCACTTTACATTCATCCAGAAAATTCTCAAAAGTACGATACCAATGCTTCCATACCCTGCCAGCTGCTGGTGTATTCGGGTCCAAGTCCAGACGAATAGGTCTAAGGATTTTCTCCATGATGGGTGGTTCCCTGGATCCTTAACTTCCGAGTTTGTCTGAAGGTCTAGTATTTGTCAGTGTAAATACTAAGTTACTTAAATTGATGTAAGAAAAAGGAGACTTACCATCAAGTAACTTTAAAGTAAGCTTTAAGTAACTTATAAACACACTATATACAAGAGAGGTCTTTACCATGCCTCTGGTAGAAGCCTCTTACAATACTGAACAGACCAGTATTTATACCAGTCCAACAGGAAGTGACATTTACAGGAAGTGAGGTATGTACACAGTTCATAGTTCATAGTTCATAGTTCACAGGAAGTGATGACATAACTTCCCGGAAGTTAGCATTTTTATCACAGTGATCATTGGTGATTAGTGCTCCGACGAGCAGTCCTGCCAGCGGCGGCCGGGACTGAGGCGGGTGACGGAGAAACGGTGGTCTGAAAGTTGGACGGGGCGGGGAATCAGGCGAGAGTGGGTCCCGACCCGCTTTTTCCGCGATTTTCGGACCCCGGCCGCATGAAAAGCTGCCCGACGGCTGCCAGAAAATCGGGGCCTTTGTCTCTGTATTCAGGGAGGAAGACACAATAAACCTCCCAGAAATACGAGAAAACCAAGGGTGTGGCGAGAATGAGGAACTTAAAGAAATTATTATTAGTAAAAAAACAGTACTAGCAAAATTAATGGGACTAAAAGTCGATAAATCCCAATGACCGGATGACCTACATCCTAGGGTTTTGAAAAAGGTGACAATTGGGATAGTGGACGCATTGGTTGTCATCTTCCAAAATTCTATAGATTCTGGAACGGTACCTGCAGATTGGAGGATAGCAAATGTAACCCCGCTATTTAAGAAAGGAGGGAGAGAGAAAACGGGGAACTTCAGACCTGTTAGCCTCACATCAGTAGTTGGGAAAATGCTGGAATCTATTATAAAGGATGCAATAACTGGGCACTTAGAAACTTATAGTAAGATTGGGCAGAGTCAATATGGATTTATAAAAGGGAAATCCTATTTGACAAACCTATTGGAGTTCTTTAAGGATGTAACTAGTGGAGTAGACAAAGGGGAACTGGTAGATGTGGTGTATTTGGATTTTCAGAAGGCCTTCGATAAGGTCCCACACAAGAGTTTGGTGAGCAAAATTATGGCACATGCATGGATTGCGAATTGGTTAACAGACAGAAAACAAAGAGTAGGGATAAATGGGTCTTTTTCAGGATGGCAGGCTGTGACTAGTGGGGTACCGCAAGGATCGGTGCTTGGGCCCCAGCTATTCACAATCTATATCAATGATTTGGATGAGGGGACTAAATGTAACATTTCCAAATTTGCTGATGATATAAACCTAAGTGGCAGTGTCAGTTGTGATGAGGATGTGAAGAGGCTTCAAGTGGATCTCGACAGGCTCAGTGAGTGGGCGAGAACATGGCAGATGGAATATAATGTGGATAAATGTGAAGTTATCCACTTTGGTAGAAAAAACAGAATGGCAGAGTATTTCCTAAATGATGAAAGATTGGGGGATGCAGATGCTCAAAGGGGCCTGGGTGTCCTTGTACATGAGTCACTGAAAGTTAATGTGCAGGTGCAGCAAGCTATTTGGAAGGGAGGAAAAAGAGTGGGAGAGCAATAGTGGTAGGGGATTCTATCGTAAGGGGTACAGATAGGCGTTTCTGTGGCCGTAGACGTGACTCCAGGATGGTTTGTTGCCTCCCTGGTGCCAGGGTCAAGGATGTCACTGAATGGCTGCAGGGCATTCTGAAGGGGGAGGGTGAACAGTCAGAGGTCGTGGTTCACATTGGGACCAATGACATGGGTAGGAAGAGGGATGAGGTCCTGCAGCAAGAATTTAGGGAGCTAGGTAGCAGATTAAAGAGCAGGACCTCAAAGGTTGTAATCTCTGGATTACTCCCGGTGCCACGTGCTAGTGAGTATAGGAATAGAAGGATAGAGCAGATGAATGCGTGGCTAAAGAGTTGGTGCAGGAGGGAGGGCTTTAGTTTCCTGGATCACTGGGCCTGCTTCTGGGGAAGGTGGGACTTGTACAAGTCGGATGGGTTGCACCTGAACCAGAGCAGGACAAATATCCTTGCGGGGAGGTTTGCTAGCACTGTTCCGGGGGGTTTAAACTAAAATGGCAGGGGGTTGGGAACCTGAGCAGGGAGACAGAGGAAAGGGAAACAGGGATAAAAGCAAAAGATAGGAAGGAGAAAAACAAAAGCGGCAGTCAGAGAAATCAGCGGTTTAAATCAAACGTGGCCACAGTAAATAATAATTCTAATAGGTCTAAGAGCGTTAAAAAAAAAGCCTGAAGGCTTTGTGTCTTAATGCGAGGAGCATTTGTAATAAGGTGGACGAATTGGCTGCGCAAATAGAGGTAAACTAATATGATTTGGTTGGGATTACGGAAACGTGACTCAAGGATGGCCAAGACTGGGAACTCAACATCCAGGGGTATTTGATATTCAGGAAAGATAGGCAAAAAGGAGAGGGAGGTGGGGTAGCATTACTGCTTAAAGAAGGGATTAATACAATTGTAATGAAGGATATTAGCTCTGATGATGTGGAATCTGTATGGGTAGAATTGAGAAATACTAAGGGGAAAAAAACATTAGTGGGAGTGGTATATAGACCTCCCAACAGTAAGGCGGAGGTTGGGGATGGCATTAAAAGGGAAATTAAAGAAGCGTGCAATAAGGGCACAGGAGTCATCATGGGTGACTTTAATCTACATATAGATTGGGCCAACCAAATTAGTAACAATACTGTGGAGGAGGAATTCCTGGAGTGTTTACGGGATGGTTTCCTGGACCAATATGTCGAGGAACCAACCAGAGATCAGGCCATCTTAGACTGGGTATTATGTAATGAGAAAGGATTAATTAGCAATCTTGTTGTACGAGGCCCCTTGGGTCTGAGCGATCATAATATGATCGAATTCTTCATTAAGATGGAGAATGAAGTAGTTGACTCAGAGACTAGGGTCCTCAATTTAAATAAAGGAAACTACGATGGTCTGAGGAGCGAGTTGGGTAGGATTGATTGGGGAATGGCACTCAAAGGGTTGACGGTGGATAGGCAATGGCAAACATTCAAAGACCGAATGGATGAGCTACAGAATTTGTTCATCCCAGTTTGGCATAAAAATAAAACAAAAAAGGCGACTCAACCGTGGCTAACAAGGAAAATTAGGGATAGCATAAGATCCAAGGAGACGACATATAAATTGGCCAGAAAAAGCAATAATCCTGAGGATTGGGAGCAGTTTAGGATTCAACAAAGGAGGACAAAGGGATTAATTAAGAAAGGGAAAATAGAATATGAGAGTAAGCTTGCAGGGAACATAAAAACTGACTGTAAAAGCTTTTATAGATATGTGAAGAGAAAAAGATTGGTGAAGTCAAGCCCTTACAGTCAGAATCAGGGGAATTTATAATGGGAAACAAAGAAATGGCAGACCAACTAAATTCATACTTTGGTTCTGTCTTCACAAAGGAGGACACAAATAACCTCCCAGAGATGCTGGGGAACATAGGGCCTGATGAAAGGGTGGAACTGAAAGAAATCAGTATTTGTAGGGAAATGGTGTTAGGAAAATTGATTAGACTGAAGGCCGATAAATCCCCAGGGCCTGATAATCTACATCCCAGGGTACTTAAGGAAGTGGCCCTAGAAATAGTAGATGCATTGCTGGTCATCTTCCAGAACTCGATAGACTCTGGAACAGTACCCATGGATTGGAGGGTAGCTAATGTTACCCCACTGTTCAAAAAAGGTGGTCGAGAAAAAGCGGGGAATTATAGACCGGTAAGCCTGACATCGGTAGTGGGGAAAATGCTAGAATCTATTATAAAAGATGTAATAGCAGAGCACTTGGTAAGCAGTGACAGGATCGGACAAAGTCAACATGGATTTACAAAAGGTAAATCATGCTTGACTAATCTGGAATTTTTTGAGGATGTAACTGGTAAAATAGATAAGGGAGAACCAGTGGATGTGGTGTATTTGGACTTTCAGAAGGCTTTCGATAAGGTCCCACATAAGAGATTAGCGTGCAAAATTAAGGCACATGGGATTGGGGGCAAGGTATTGACTTGGATAGAGAACTGGTTGGCGGACAGAAAGCAAAGAGTTGGAATAAACAGGTCGTTTTCCGAGTGGCAGGCAGTGACTAGTGGGGTACCGCAAGGATCGGTCCTAGGACCCCAGCTGTTCACAATATATATTAATGATCTGGACGAGGGAATTGGATGTAATATCTCCAAATTTGCAGACGACACAAAGCTGGGTGGGAGGGTAAGCTGTGAGGAGGATGTCGTGAAACTCCAGTACGATTTGGACATGTTGGGTGATTGGGCAGAAACCTGGCAAATGCACTATAATGTGGATAAATGTGAGGTTATCCACTTTGGTGGCAAAAACAGGAAGGCAGATTATTATTTGAATGGCAATAGATTGGGAGAAGGGGAAGTGCAAAGAGACCTGGGTGTTCTTGTGCACTAGTCGCTGAAGGTAAGCATGCAGGTGCAGCAGGCTGTTAAGAAGGCAAATGGTATGTTGGCCTTCGTAGCAAGAGGGTTCGAGTACAGGAACAAGGATGTCTTGCTACAGCTGTACAGGGCCTTGGTGAGACCGCACCTTGAGTATTGTGTGCAGTTTTGGTCGCCTTACCTGAGGAAGGACGTTCTTGCCATGGAAGGAGTGCAGCGAAGATTCACCAGGCTGATACCTGGGATGGCAGGAATGACGTATGAGGAGAGATTGTGTCGATTGGGCTTATACTCACTGGAGTTTAGAAGATTGAGAGAGGATCTCATCGAAACCTATAAAATTCTGTCAGGCCTGGACAGACTAGATGCAGGAAGGATGTTTATGATAGCCGGGCAGTCCAGAACCAGGGGTCATAGTCTAAGGATAAGGGGTAAGCCATTTAGGACAGAAATAAGGAGGAATTTCTTCACCCAGAGAGTGGTGAACCTGTGGAATTCTCTGCCACAGAGGACGGTGGAGGCCAGTTCATTAAATATATTCAAAAAAGAGTTGGATATATTTCTTAAGGCTAAAGGGATCAAGGGATATGGGGAGAAGACAGGGACAGGGTACTGAATTTGGATGATCAGCCATGATCTCATTGAATGGCGGAGCAGGCTCGAAGGGCCGAATGGCCTACTCCTGCTCCTATCTTCTATGTTTCTATGTTTCTATGTTTCTATGGTACGCTGGCCTTCATTACAAGAGGATTTGAGTACAGGAGTAAGAAGTCTTACTCCAATTATATAGGGCCTTGGTGAGACCACACCTGGAGTACTGTGTACAATATTGGTCTGCTTACCTAAGGAAGGATATACTTGCCATAGAGGAAATGCAACGAAGGTTCTCGAGATTGATTCCTGGGCTGGCGGGACTGTCGAATGAGAAGAGATTGAGTAAGCGAGGCCTGTATTCTCTTGAATTCAGAAGAATGAGAGGGGATCTCATTGGAGCATACAAAATTATTACAGGGCTTGATAAGGTGGATGCTGGGAGAATGTTTCCCTTGGCTGGGGAGTCTAGAACCAGGGGCCACAGCCTCAGGATAAAGGGTAGGCCATTCAGGACTGAGATGAGAAGAAATTTCTTCACACAGAGGGTGGTGAATCTTTGGAATTCTCTACCCCAGAGGGCTGTGGAGGCTCAGTCATTGGGTATGTTCAAAACAGAAGTTGATAGATTTCTGACTAATAAGGGCATGAAGGGATATGGCGACAGGGCTGGTGAATGGAGTTGAGGCAGAAGATCAGCCATGATCTCGTTGAATGGCGGAGCAGGCTCGAAGGGCTGAATGGCCTACTCCTGCTCCTATTTCTTACGTTCTTATGATGAAGCAGCTGAAGATGGTTAGGCCTAGGACACTGCCCTGAGGAACTCCTGCAGCGGTGTCCTGGGGCTGAGTTGAATGACCTCCACCAACCACAACCATCTTCATTTGTGTTAGGTATGACTCCAGCCAGTGGAGAGTTTTCCCCCCGATTCCCATTGACTTCAATTTTACTAGGGCTCCTTGATGCCACACTCAGTCAAATGCTGCCTTGATGTCAAAGGCAGTCACTCTCACCTCACCTCTGGAATTCAGCTCTTTTGTCCATGTTTGGACCAACGCTGTAATGAGATCTGGAACCGAGTGGTCCTGGCAGAACCTGAACTGAGCATCGGTGAGCAGGTTATTGGTGAGCAAGTGCTGCTTGATAACACTGTCGACGACACCGTCCATTACTTTGCTGATGATTGAGAGTAGACTGATGTGGCGGTAATTGGTCAGAATTGATTTGTTCTGCTTTTTTTTGTGGACAGGACATACCTGGGCAGGTTTCCACATTATTGGGTAGACACCAGTGTTGTACCTGTACTGGAACAGCTTGGCTAGAAGCACGGCTAGTTCTGGAGCACAAGTCTTCAGCATGACAGCTGGGATGTTGTCAGGGCCCATAGTCTTTGCTGTATCCAATGCGCTCAGCTGCTTCTTGATATCACGAGGATTGAATCGAATTGGCTGAAGACTGGCTTCGTTGACGGTGGGGACCTCAGGAGGAGGCCGATATGGATCATCCACTCGGCACTTCTGACTGAAGATGGTTGCAAACACTTCAGCCTTGTCTTTTGCACTCGCATGCTGGGCTCCACCATCATTGAAGATGGGGATATTCATGGAACCGCCTTCTCCCGTTAGTTGTTTAATTGTCCACCACCATTCACGACTGGATGTGGCAGGACTGCAGAGCTCTGATCTGATCCGTTGATTGTGAGATCGCTTAGCTCTATCTGTATCATGCTTCTTCCTCTGTTTAGCATGCATGTAGTTCTGTGCTGCAGCTTCCCCAGGTTGACACCTCATTTTTAGGTACGTCTGATGCTGCTCCTGGCATGCTCTTCTGCACTCCTCACTGAACCAGGGTTGGTCCCCTGGCTTGATGGTAATGGTAGAGTGAGGGATATGCTGGGCTATGAGGTTACCTACCGCAGGACAGCCCAGAACCCTTTCCCATGCTTACATGAGTGCCGGCGGGTGGGAAGTAGACTAACAACATTAACGAAGCCTGGCAGTTAAAGTCGGCATGGCCTCATACTTTTATTTATTCATTCGTGGGTGTGGGCATCGCTGGCAGGGCCAGCATTTATCGCCCATCCCTAATTGCCCTTGAGAAGGTGGTGCCGAGCCACCTTCTTGAACCGCAGCCGTCGTGAGGTGATTTTTATTATTTTTCCTAGCTGTTTGATACAACTGAGTGGCTTGCTAGGCTAATTCAGAGGGCAGTTAAGAGTCAACCATATTGCTGTGGGCCTGGAGTGGCATATAGGCCAGACCGGGTAAGGGCGGTAGTTTTCCTTCCCTAAAGGACATTAGTGAACCAGATGGGTTTTTTACGACAATCCTGTAGTTTTATGGTCATCAATACTGATACTAGCTTTTTATTCCAGGTTTATTTAATTAACTGAAATTAAATTCCACAGCTGCCGTGGTGGGATTTGTACTGCTGTGGATGGGTGGGGAACTAACCGAAACCAGTGGTTTCCTGCTGGAAACCAGCTGGTAGTTAAAATCTACCCCCCTGCTCCCCCCTCCACGCCACCGCCCCCCCCCCCCGCTTCCCCTCCCCCCACAACTCCTCCTGGTCCTTATCTCCTTTTTTACTGTACCAAAATACTATTGATGTTCTCCAGTGAATAATAATATGCCTTCCTTGTAAACTAACATGTATCAAACTGCTATGTGTTATATATTCATATAGGGTTATTTCAAATGTATAAACTATGATGAAAATTGGTGCTGATGCTTTGCAGTATTTTATGTTTGTGTACAAGTACCTTTGTGAAACCCTTTAAAAATTAATTGTAAACAATACAAAAATAAGGAGGTGCAGCAAATAATGCAAGTTGATCTATTAACAAAAAGATGTAAACTATATCAAAACACCAACAACCATCATTAACATGGTGATGTCATGATAAATCATTTGTTTTGAGAAGATAATAATCAAAATAAAACTCCTAATTGCTCCTTCACTGAAACTGCTAAAATATTAAATGAAGGGCATGATTGTTGGCCATGCTACTTTGAAGTCTTAATTGTTTTGGGGAGTTCTGAGTATTGGTGCCATCCCTTTTGTGTTTTGACTAACAAATACAGAATATTTTTAACTGCAGTAATGTGGCATGAGATTGAAAATATGCAATATGATGAGAGTTGGCATGCATGAGTTTGAAGGTTTAGGAATGAAAAAATATCTGCTTTCTGAAAAGGGTTTTTCATGAATCTAGTTTTGAACTGTAACTATACAAAATATGAATGAGAATCATTCATATTTGGGGGTGAAATCTACTTTGTCCCATCTTATTATAAATTGTTGAACCAATATGTACAGTTTCTGCTTCACAAAACATAACATTGAATTCTGTAACTTTGGGTTTATGTTTCCACACTTTACCTTGGGTGCTACAATCACACACTTAACAGCGATTAAGTGGATTAATTCTGGTTACTAAATTAATATAATTTCATATTTTACCCTTTGATTTAACAGTTACCTTGTGGTTAATTGAAAAATTTCATTGTTTTAAACCCTGTTAAATGTTTGTACTGTAGCTAGTATTATACATCGTCCCAATGATAAATGCACCAATTAAAACGGAAGCCTGCACTTTCAATATCCTCCAGCAGATGACACTCTATTATTGCCGTAACAGAGGTGCCCTCGAAGGTAATCTCCAGAAATGCACATTGCTGTGGTTTTTGCAAGTGAAAAACAGCATTCTTCAGAATATATAAAAATTAGCAGTACATATCTAAATTTGATCATTGCTAAATCCTTCTGAAGGTCCCTTTATCTTTGAACAGCAAAGCAAGAGCAATTTACATTTATTAGTGCCCTCAATGTTAAAAAAAATCCCCAAGATGCTTCAAAAATAGGCATATTGAAAATGGACACCAAGGCGAGAAGGAAGGCATTAGGACCAAGGTGGTATTAGATGGCCAGAGGCTAGGTCAAGGAGCTTGGTTTTGAGAAGGTATTTAGAGATGGAGAGAGGTGCAGAGGTGGGGTGGTTTGGGGAGGGGGTTTCAAAAAGTATGATTGAGGCAGCTAAAGGCTCTGCAAGCAATGGTGGGTTGACAGAATGGAGGATGCATTGAAGGCTGGAGTCAGAAAAACATATCGTGTGGGAAGGGTTTTAGATGCAGAGGAGATTGCAGTGATAGTGGGATAAGGGGTTTAAGGATTTTTAGACAGGGCATTTTGAATTTAATGCTTTTGTGGTCTGGGAGCCAGTGTAGCTCAGTAAGTATGGAGGTAATGGGTAAGTGGAACTTAGTGTAGACAGGATACATGCAATAGAGTTTTGGATAGGTTGTAATTTATGGAGGTTTGAGGATGAGGTCAGCAAGGAGAGCTTTAGAGTAGTCCAATCTGGAGATGCAAGAGAGTACAGTTAATGATGGCTGGAGAAGGAAGTGACTCATCCAGAACTTGATATTGGATAAGCAGTCTGACAGCACACAGGCAGTTGAGGTAAGTGGTATAGAGGTGGAGCTGGGTATAGAGTTCCCAACCCTCCTGGTATAACTGGGAGTTTCCCGAAATTGGGAGCACCTCTCCCAAGCTGTGCCTCTAGCAGCTCGGGAGATCGGCTATTTAAATTTCCCGCTGCCGTGTGCTCCCTCATTCCACGCTCCGTGACATCACCAGCTGCTGTTAAAGCCTCAGGCTCAGTGACGTCACCCGGCCACTGCCGCAGGGAACCACGACCGCGTGGAGCGCAGTCGGCAGGGGCCGGAGTGTTGGGAATTGGGGGTGTCGGCATTCAGGGAGTCTCTGAACTTGTGAGGGCTCTGAAATCGGTGGGGGGGATTGAAATCTAGGGTGGTCTGAAATCAAGGAGGCTTGAAATATGGGGGCTCGAGAGTGGGGGAAGGGGATGGAGAGAAGGACACTGGGCAACTAAGGGGAGACTGCGGAATGGTGATCGGATGAAAGATGGAAACTGGGGAATGGGGGCTCGGGGGAGAGATCGGGCCTGTTAAAAGTGGCATGGACTGGGGAGCCTGACCGCACCTTGTGCAGTGCAGGGCGATTCTGGCTATGGTTTCAGGGTAAATATAGGGTAAATGTCAACGGGTTAAAGGATTATCTTGTGTCAGCTGTGGCTCAGTTGGTAGCACCCTCGCCTCTGAGTCAGAAGGTTGTTGGTTCACAGTCCCATTTCAGAGACTTGAGCACAAAAATCTAGGCTGACACTCCAGTACCAGTGCTGAGGGAGTGCTGCACTGTTGGCGGTGCTGTCTTTCAGATAAGATGTTAAACCGAGGCCCCGTCAGGTGGACGTAAAAGATCCCATGGCACTATTTCAAATAAGAGCAGGGGAGTTATCCTCAGTGTCCTGGCTTGGTTTTCCCCTCTTCTTTGCCCTTGGTTTCCCCTCTCCACTTGCTCATGGGTGGCCTGCTGGTTCTTGTAAGCTGGCTGCTGCCACAAAACCCCAAGCAAAAATACTCAACTATGGGGGACCCAATCCTTATAAGGTAAATACAATAACATTTGTAGCAGTCATGTGATCAGGGCATCACATCGTCAGATGTCATGTGGTCAAACCTCCAGGAATGCCTCCGAACAGAGTTGGCAACCCTAGGCCATGCAAATGACCCAGTCCTCCAAATTTGGACGTTCCAAGGCCTGGACAGGTGCAGCACACTGTGCCTGGGGAATATTGGGACTTTTTTGTTTTAGCCTGAAAAGGAAATGAACTATCATGTGATTGTTGAAGTGTGCTTCAAGCTGCAATATAGATAATTTTAATGACTGCACTATTTCAAAAAGCAACTTTTTTTTAGTTTGAGTATCGGTGTTAACACAGCTTACACACCACCCACTGACCGGTCTGAATACGCAGCATATTTAGAGGGATAGCGCACTGCTTAACACATTCATATAAACTAGTGTACAATGGTCATTACACAGCCATTAATTAATCTGTATAAAGCAGTATACAAAGGAATTTTACACAAATGTCTTAATCAAGTCTGAACCAGAGGAAACTGGACCTGTGTCAGTTTAAACCTCATTCCTAAGATGACATTATAACAAGACAGAGTTTGTTTCTCTCCCTATTTCAGAGAATAAAAGGAAAAGGAAAAGACTTGCATTTATATAGACCATTTCACAACCTGAGGATGTCCCAAAGTGTTTTACAGCCAATGAAGTACTTTTGAAGTGTAGTCACTGTTGTAATGTAGGGAAAGGCAGCAGCTAACTTGTGCACAGCAAGACTCCACAAACAACAATGAAATAAATGACCAGATCATGTGTTATTTAGTGAGGCTGTGTGAGGGATAAATATTGACCAGGACACGGGCAGAAAGCCCCTGCTCTTCTTTGAATAGAGCCAAGGGATCTTTTACATCCACCTGCGAGGGCAGACGGGGCCTCGGTTTAACATCTCATCTGAAAATGGTGCTTCTGTACGTTACTTCAGTTCTATTTTGTAATCTATATTACTTAATCTGTGATATGATAAACTCAGACTTTGAAAGAAGCCCTTGCTACCCAAATATTTATTGTATATCATAGATTCACATTAATATCTTTTCCAATAGAATTTCATGTAGACAGATGTAATTTTGTTATGAAGAACACAGAGCCTGTGAAACTGTGCTCGGCACTTCATTTTTCCATCCCGAATAAAAGGAATTAAAATGACAACTGTGCATGCAAGATGTGAAAAATTTTCCCATTAGGCATGAATACAGAAATATAAAGTGATTTGCAAAAAAAGAGGTTGCCAGGAGTGAGAGTTTTACAAACTGCTGTAAAATAATTATTTAGACACCCCAGGAACCTTAAGGTTCATAGCTGTGCTTTGTTAATTAAGACACCACTATGAGATACAAAGTTGTGACAAAATGTATATCAGTTTTATTTCAAGTTGTTCATTTCTACCAAATTTCTCAAAGCTTGTGAACTGAAATGAAGTAAAAATAGATTTTTCGCTTTAAAATGTGAATTCAATTAACCTCTCAAAGGTTACCTTGTAAACACCATCTCATTATCTCTCTTCCCACCTTCAAACGCCTCCTAAGAAAACCTTTTCGACTGCTCCTCAATTTTACCCTTTCTGTAAACTCCTTCATTTCCACTTCTTCCCTTCTAAAGTGTTCTGAGATGTTCCTCGATCAGAGGAGAGTTATAGAAATGCAATTTGTTGTTACTTGGCAACCATTGCAGCTCACCCCAATGTAGACAAACCATAAGAGGTCCTTCAATTCAGTAGGGCAACATAAAATACCCTGTATTGGTTGACAGATTTATGAGAACAATGGTAAAACTGAAGTCTCCACTGAACTATAACTGCTGTGTTCACCATTAATTTAAATCTAGTTCCTCTCCCCTGCTATTTGGTAAAAATAAAAATAGTTTATTTCTTGTTGTAATTGTCTTCCTGTGTCTGTCCCACTTGCTAAGTGTTTATCCTCCTCTCTTTGTTTGTCTTTCACTTTTTCTCTCATTTTCTCTGTACTGTACCTGTCTTTTTGTCTTTTTTTCCTCACTCCTTCTATCGATCTCCTGTGACTCTATTTTACACTGTCTCCTCTCTCTCTTATGTATACTTTCCATTGTGTTTCTATGCAGGTCGTGATTGTCCCTTTTATTATTTACTGAATTTGACATTTTAAAGATTGTCACGTGCAACAAAATGTATCTGGGCTGAGATATGGGAGGCCATCTGGAAGGTATTGTAACATGCATGACTGCAAGAAAAGTTGGAGATTGCAGCCTAACTTCAGGTGGGGGGATTTGGGTACTGAGTCTAGCCTGGGAGCGAACTGAGGATAGATGACAGAATCTGACCTGGGAAAAAATGGCAGATCTGGAACCAGTGTTGTACACAGATCTGATGTTATTCCTATTAATTCATGGTGAACACAGCCATTATCCTGACTGTACTGTTTTTCCTAGAAACCATTGGAATACACAGGTGAGAGAAACAGTGGGCTTGGCCCTGGGTGGGAGCAAGGCCCTAGACCTGGGAGATGGTGAGGTCCAATGGTTGTGCAGGGCTCAGGGTCCAGAGCTGAACTGCAAGACAGCACACCAAGTGTTGAAACTAGATACTGGAGCAGGGCACGGGTGAGCAAAGTGTGTCTGAAGGCCAAAATTTGGACTGAGGAGAGAGTGGAAGTGGGTTTGAGAGCTGAAGGTAGAAAGAGGGCAGGATGGGTGGGAGAACCCTTTGTATTTGGAGGTCAGGGGAACGTTGCCAGTTGAGGGCAAAAACAATTCTTTGATTTAATTTTCTTTAAACACGTTTGCTAATTAGTTATAAAAATATTGGAGATGGGGCAAAAAGGCTGTTTGACTAACAGTCAAGGGTCATCCAATGGGGTAATGAAGGGTCTGTTCACTTACCAATTGGCGTGGGAAGGCGGTGCAATTCAGGGCAGTTGGAGGCAGGTGATCATAAGATGAAGCCTCCAGGAATCTATCCAAACAGAGTTGGCAACCCTAGCTGGGTATCATCAGTGTAAATGTGAAATCTGACCATGTGCCTGTGGACAAGCAGTCTAAACTCTTGTATTAATATGCTTTGACATAAATTGTATTTGTAGTCTACTTTATCGTATGCTGACATATTTTTCTGTATCAATACATTTAGTATGTGTGAACGAGACATTTTGCTACCCAACATGATTCGAGTCACAGAAACTAGGTTTTAAATTTTCTGATTTCTGTACCACAGGCAATTCTACAGTGGGTTAAATGATGACACACTATACGAAATGCTTGTTTTCCTCCGATTGCAAACGACTAATGGGTATTGGTAGTACAATCAAGTTAGAACCGTGGAAAGAAAAGCCCTTAGGATTTACAGACAGGTTTATTGATTGGTCTGACACCTGCTGGTATCTGAGGGCTAGATTCAATAAGCAAATTCTGTGTGATGACTTTAAAGAGGATTTGGAATGTCAGCTCCTACCAATCATGCTCTGTTGGTGCCAGTAAAAGTAACGGATGCAGTCACCGTCTATGCTACCAGTACTTACTTGACTTCTGCCATCTGCAAAAAAGTCTTTGTGAGTCAATCAGCAATATCTAAAATTATGCAATATCCCACATGACAGCTGTCTCGCATTCTGCCAGCGCATTTCACACTTCACACTGCATCCATTTAATAAACATCTAGAGCCGTCTTTTATCTCTTTACTAGTCCTTTCACCATCTCGTCTCGTCTTCAATACCTCTTAATGTCTCTTCACTTCTCTTTTGTTCTTTCATCCCCATTTCCCAGCCCCCAAACTGGCCTTTTAATCTGTTTCATTTCCTGTGTTTTTTCTCAGTCCTGACGAAGGGTTTCGACCTGAAACATTGATTCTATTTCTCTCTCCACAGATGTTGCCTGGCCCGCTGAGTTTTTCCAGCATTTTCTGTTGTTATTTCTAAAATTATTTCTCAAGTGGCCATTGTTTTTCTAATGAGAATCCATAGCTCTATCAGATTACGAATATCCCTGCAACACGATCAAAAAACACTTTGTCACTGATGCTTTCCTCAGTGTTTTCTGTTTGATTCATAGAACCCATATCCTCATCTGACAATGCTCACATCTAGTGTAGCAGGAACAGCTTCCATTTTGTGGTGCAAAAAACCAACCCTTGTCCTTGCAAACTACCGCCCCATCTCCAACCTCCCTTTCCTCTCCAAAGCCCTTGAACATGTTGTCGCCTTTCAAATCCGTACCCAGCTTTCCCGCAACTGCATGTTTGAATCCCTCCAATCAGGTTTCCGGCCCTTACACTGCCAGTACCGAAACGGCTCTCATCAAAGTCACAAATGACATCCTTTGTGACTGTGACAAAGGTAAACTATCCCTCCTCGTCCTTCTTGACTTGTCTGCAACCTTTGACACGGTTGACCACTCCATCCTTCGCCAATGCCTCTCCACCGTCGTCCAGCTGGGTGGGACTGCACTCGCCTGGTTCCATTCTTATCTATCTAATCATAGCCAGAGAATCACTTGCAATTGTTACGTCCGTGTAATAATAAGAAAAGGACTGCAGAGAACGGTACAACAGGTGTTTACTCAACGTGGTTCAAACTGCAACTGAAACAACAGATTACTACTCAGCGTTATATACAGGTGTGGTCACTGCCGGTACTACAGTATACATGAGCTGTAGAAAGTAGTTCCCCCTTAAAGGTACATACATTACAATTCCTCCCCTTTTAGATTAACAGGCCTAGAAATTGGGTTTTGGCTTAGCCAGGGCTTTAGCGCCGGAAGTTAGTGCCGGCGCTAAGTCCCCTGCGCGCGCCAAAAATTCAGTGGCGCCGCGCCCAAACGGCTGCCGGCGCTACTGAAGGGTCTTTGCGGCGGCACATCGGCGCTAACTGCCGTTTCGCGCCGCAATTCCGGCGCTGCGGCACCCGATGCGGTGCGGCAGGCTGGGGACGTGCAGGCCTCCTCCTCCCGTTCAGGAGGAGCTGCCTGCACCCGGCCGCGGCCCGCGCAAATCAGCTTAAAAATGAGCCCGGCACCTCGGACAAGTGCCGGGCTTGCATCTGTTCCGGGGGGGGGGGGGGGGAGAAGTCCGGGGAGGGAGCTGCGGGCAGGCGGCCGGCGGGAAAGTGGCCGGCCGCCGCGGGGCCTTTAATGCGCCGGCGCAAACTGGAGTAAGGCACCTCTGCCAGAACGTTGCTTGCGGCTGCCACGGGCGAGGCGGCCGCAACTCAATTTCGGAGTTCGGGCGGGTTACCACGGCAACCGGGACGCTGCGCACACCGATGACGTCATCGGTGCCGGCGCAGCGCTACCGGTGCAACGCCGATTTAGGGCCCCAGGGAATTTTTAAACTGGCCATAACTCTGGCGCTAGTCCCTCTAGCGCCTCAAAAGCGGCGCTAAGGCTAGTGAATTTCTAGGCCACAGTACCATAACACTCATTTAACAATTAAATATCAAACTAATTACAATTAACACTTTTAACATGCAACATTAGCTGAAAATAGTCTATTTATAAATTCAGTCTTTGGGGAGGCTTCCTGATCCTTTCTGGATAGCGCCTTTCCCGAGTGTCTTGCTCTTGGTGCGGAGGCGATTCTGGCCCCCTGTCATCGGTTGGTTCATCAGCTTCCGATGCTACTGTTTCTGGGGTAGATGCTACCTGTACGTCGGGTTCATCACCAGGTACGTATGGGCGAGGCATGGGTTTGACTTGTTCCTGTGACTCTAGGATCTGGTCAGCATGGCGTCTCACGATGCTCTCCCCAACGTCCACTGTGTACATTAGTGGGCCCTGCTGTGTGCATATTGTTCCTGGCTGCCATTTTTCTGTTCGGTAGTCGCGGGCCAAGACTGGTTGCCCTACATTGAAGCTCCTTGTTGGCTTCTCATGGATGTGCTGGAATTGCTTACTCTCAACAGCTCTTCGTACGTTTGGTCTGAGCAAATCCAGGCGAGATCTTAACCTTCGGTTAAAGAACATCATGGCTGGGGCCTGGTTGGTGACTGCATGTGTCGCATTCCGGTAGGCGAACAGGAAATTGTCCACCTTGTGCTGCAACGGAATGTTGTCATTGTACATAGCCTTTATTGCCTTCTTAAAGGTTTGTACGAACCTCTCAGCCAATCCATTTGTGGCTGGATGATACGGGGCGGATGTGTAATGCCTTACCCCATTCTTTTTCAAGAACCTCCGGAACTCTTCGGACACAAACTGTGGTCCGTTGTCGGAGCAAATCTGTTCTGGCAAGCCATTCCTGGCAAAAATGGTCCGTAGGACTGCAATAGTTTTCTCCGTGGTGGTGGAGGACATTTTGATGACCTCAGGCCATTTCGAGTGCGCATCCACGGCTATTAAAAACATTGAGTCCATGAATGGACCAGCAAAATCAATATGCACCCGTTGCCATGGAGATGAGGGCCACTCCCATGGGTGTAGAGGGGCCTGTGGTGGTGCATTTTGGACTTTCTGGCATCCTGAGCAGCTTTTGGTCAGGTCCTCGATTTGTTTATCGATTCCCAGCCACCACACATAAGCCCTGGTTAGGCTTTTCATTTTTACCCCTCCCAGATGACCCTCATGAAGCTCATTGAGCACTCTCTCCCTTAACTTGGGTGGAATTACCACTCGGGATCCACACATCAAGGTCCCCCGGCACACTGACAGCTGTTCTCTCCTTGTCGAGAATGCTGGCAACAGCGAGTCGACATATGCTGGCCATCCCTTCACCGTCAAATCATATACCCGAGACAGTGTCGGGTCATTTCGGGTTTCCTTTTCGATACAAGCGTTAGTTACCGGTAGGTATTCAACTATAGTCGAATGGAATATTTCGACAGGATCCACTGCTGGTGCTTCCTCCGCAGTAGACAGTGGCAGGCGTGATAGCCCATCAGCATTTCCATGCTGTTTCGTGCCCTTATATTCAATCTCATAGTGGTGCGCCCCTAGAAAAAGTGACCATCTTTGTAGTCGTTGCGCAGTCATCACCGGAACGCCCTTCTTCGGATTAAAAATGGAGACAAGAGGCTGGTGATCAGTCAGCAAGGTGAATTTCTGCCCGTGCAGATAGTGATTGAACTTTTTCACTCCCCACACTAGGCTGAGTGCCTCCCTGTCAATCTGGGCGTAGTTACGCTCGGCTGAGGTTAGTGATCGTGACGCAAAGGCTATTGGCCTCTCTGAGCCATCCAAGAATTTGTGCGACAGCACCGCTCCAATGCCGTAGGGTGATGCATCACAAGCCAACCGAATTGGTAACGCTGGGTTGTAATGGGCCAATACCTCTTTCGATGTGATTAGTGTTTTGCTCTTCTGGAAAGCTCGTCTACATTTGTCATTCCACTTCCATGGCACCCCAGTTTGCAGTAGGGTGTTCAGTGGGTGTAGTATTGTAGACAAATTTGTCAAGAACTTATGGTAGTAGTTTTTACCAGCCCGAGGAACGACCTCAGTTGTGACACATTTTCCGGTGCTGGAGCCTTGACTACTGCCTCAATCTTCTCTGGGGACTTATGTAACCCCTCTTTATCGATAACGTGGCCACAATACGAGATCTGTTTTCTAAAAAACTCGCATTTGTGGCGGTTAGCTCGGAGCCCATATTCCTGCAATCTAGTGAGCACCTGCTCCAGGTTGGCAAGGTGATCACTGTCATTTTCACCCGTGACCAGGCTGTCATCCAAATAACACTGGGTCCCTGGGATCCCTTGCAGGGCTTGTTCCATTGCCCTCTGCCAAATAGCCGGAGCTGATGCTACCCCGAATACCAGCTGGTTGTATTGGTAGAGACCTTTATGGGTGTTGATTGTGAGGTATTTTTTTGATGCTTCTTCTACCTCCATTTGCAGATACGCCTGGGCCAGATCAATCTTAGTGAAGCGTTTCCCTCCAGATAGCGAGGCGAAAATATCTTCAATCCGCGGAAGTGGATATTGTACGGTGTGAAGGACCGGGTTCACTGTTACCTTAAAGTCCCCACAGATGCGAACCTTCCTTGGTTCCCCAGGCGTGCTGCTCAATGACTTTTTCCTCACAGGGACGATGGGTGTAGCCCACTCGCTCCAGTCTACCTTGGACAGTACACCTGAACGTTCCAGACTCTCCAGCTCTGCTTCGACGACTGGACGGATCGCATAAGGTACCGGTCTGGCCTTAAAACATTTTGGGCTTGCGTTTTCTTCAATTTTAATCGTCGCTGTCATGCCTTTTAGTGTTCCGAGTCCTTGCTGGAACACTTCTTTCGCGTCAGTTAGGATCTTTGACAGTCGCCCAGGTGTGACGTCGTCGTCCTTTTTGTCAGCCACAGTCAGTGCCTGTATGGAATGCCAATCCAGTTGTATTTTCCGGATCCATTCACGTCCCAGTAATGGTGGTCCTCCATCTTGCAATACATACAGGTCTAGTTTTGGTGTTTCCTTACCGTTATATATAACGGTCACCCTTATTTTTCCTTTGGGGTAGACTTTTTGCCCCGTGTACGTCTTCAAAATAATTTTTGTGTCTCTCAAGGGTATGTGTGAGAATAGCCGCTCATAGTCCTGTCGGTTTATGACTGTTAGAGCTGATCCTGTGTCCAATTCCATCTTTACCTGGACTCCTGCTATCTTGAGAGTGACCCAAATGGTTCGGTGATCCTCCGTTGTGATCACATTATGTAGTTTCAGACAACTCAGTTCCCTGCTTTCGGAGTCGTTATCACTCTTTTGTTCGTCTGAACTATTCTCCGTTATCTTATGTACCTTCTTGTTCTTCCCTTTGGTCGGTTTCTTATTGCTGGTTTTCTTTCCCGACCTGCAGACTCGTGCTATGTGTCCTACTTTTCCACACTGTCTGCACACTTTGTCTTTGAACCAGCAATCATTCTGGTCATGTGTTGTTCTGCCGCAGCGATAGCACTTCTCTGTTCCATATGACATTTCGTTTGTGCCATATTCTTGCGGTCTCTGTTGTACCTCTGCAGCGCCCCGTGCTGCTGCTTCATATGATACCGCAATGCTGAAAGCCTTTTCCAGCGTAAGGTCCTTTTCAGATAAAAGCCGTTTCTGGGTTCCTTCACTTTGAAGCCCACACACAAACTTGTCCCTTAAGGTATCTGCCAGTCCCGCTCCAAACTGGCAGTGTTTCGATAGTTTGCGCAGTTCTGTTAAATAATCAGCATTGCTTTCATCCTTATGCTGGTTCCGTTTGTGAAACTTGAATCTTTCTGCTATCAGCAGCGGTGTGGGGTTTAAGTGGTCCTGTAGGATTGACACTATGTTTTCAAAATCCTTTTCTACTGGCTTCTCTGGGGTTACTAGGTTTCGTAGTAAGCCATACGTTTTTGCACCCATTGAATTCAACAATACCAGCGCTTTCTTGTCATCTGGCACTTCATTCGCCTTGCAGTATACTTCTATGCGTTCGACATATGTCGTCCAATCTTCGACTTCATTTCGAACGCTGTGATACTGCCACTCTTCAGCATTTTTGGGTGTGGTTAGACTGGCTTAAAATGGCGTCTCCCGCGCTTTCCTTTCTTCCCCGCTGCGGCTTAAAATGGCGTCTCCCGTGCTGCTGCCAACGCCGCTCTCGGCGGTCCTCGTGGCAAATGGCGATGCCCTGTGGGTTTCATGCGCTGCTCCGGCGCTGCTGCCAATGCCACTCTCTGCGGTCCTCGTGGCAATGGCAGCGCCTCGCGTTTTCCTGCGTGCCTCTCTCCCCCGTTGACGCTGCTCGGCCCTTGAACACCGGCTGTGCTCTGCTCTCTCTCGCCTCTCTCCCCCGTTGACGCCGCTCGGTCCTGAACACCGGCTGCGCCCTGTGCGCTCTGCCCTCTCTCTCTCCCCCGTCGACACTGCTCAGCCTTTTTCTGTGCCGCTCGGTCGGGCTCTAGCCCGTCGCTGTCCGGGAAGGGTCTGCGCAGTACCTGTTGCCAGCCCGTTTCGCTGAACCACCGTGACTGGAAAGCCAAGCCTGGCTCTCAACAGCCTCCCCTGCGATGCTCAAATCTCCGCTGGATGACTGGGCGGTTGCCCGTGGTCGATGCCCGTGCTTCTGGACTCGACCTTCTTCCACTGTTCTCCAGGAGCGAATCCCTGGGAGGTGATGCAGAGTTGCAGGTAGGTTCGAACTTGCTCGTCGCCACTGTTACGTCCGTGTAATAATAAGAAAAGGACTGCAGAGAACGGTACAACAGGTGTTTACTCAACGTGGTTCAAACTGCAACTGAAACAACAGATTACTACTCAGTGTTATATACAGGTGTGGTCACTGCCGGTACTACAGTATACATGAGCTGTAGAAAGTAGTTCCCCCCTTAAAGGTACATACATTACAGCAATGACTTAGCTCCCCGCTCCCATATTGTTACCTTTGGTGTCCCCCAAGGATCTATCCTTGGCCCCCTCCTATTTTTCATCTACATGCTGCCCCTTGGCGACATCATCTGAAAACACAGCATCAGTTACCACATGTACGCTGACGACACCCAGCTCTACCTCACCACCACTTCTCTCGACCCCTCCATGGTCTCTAAATTGTCAGACTGCTTGTCCGACATCCAGTTCTGGATGAGCAGAAATTTTCTCCAATTAAATATTGGGAAGACCGAAGCCATTGCTTTCGGTCCCCACCACAAACTCCGTTCCCTAGTCACTGACTCTATCCCTCGCCCTAACATCTGTCTGAGGCTGAACCAGACTGTTCGCAACCTTGGTGTCATATTTGACCCTGAAATGAGCTTCCGACCACATATCCACGGCATAACTAAGACCTATTTCTACCTCCGTAACATTACCTGTCTCTGCCCCTGCCTCAGCTCATCCGCTGCTGAAACACTCGTCCATGCCTTTGTTACCTCTAGACTTGACTATTCCAACGCACTCCTGGCTGGCCTTCCACATTCTACCCTACGTAAACTTGAGGTCATCCAAAACTCGGCTGCCCGTGTCCTAACTCGCGCCAAGTCCCGTTCACCCATCACCCCTGTGCTCGCTGACTACACCTGTGCTGCCTAATATCTAACTATACAGCAGCATCCACAGGGGTGTAATAATAGTATTATCTTGCAATCTGAACCAGATATTTCTATTTTTCACACATTGTGCTTCTTCAATCTCTTCAACGGTGGACTAAGCAAATATTTGGTGGACAAGTTCAGATATGAATTGTTACATCGCTTTATTTCACAGCATGTGAATATTCAGAGCAGAAGTTATGATTTTATGTCAATCAGTAAAACTTGTCTTTAAATTAAATACAAAATAATAAACATGCTACAGTTCTTTGGATCAGTGGCTCATCTTGGTTGACTGAATCAAATAGGCCTAGAAATTCAGTTGCGCAGCACCATTGTTTGGGTGCTACGGGTGCTGAATTGGGACCATAATGGCAACCGAGCAGCGCGTGCACACTTCTGGTGCGGGCTGCGCTGGGCGCCATCTTGGTGAGGGTGGTGGAGCGGCCGTTAGGAGCGTGCACTAGAAGTGTGGTAAGTAGGCAGATTGTGACGTCAAACAGCATGCAACACTGATTTGACACCAGCACTGCCATTTTTGTCATTATCACTGGAGCTAACGCCCTCTCTTAACCTTGCACAGCTAAACATGCATTCAACAGCAGGAAGGAACCCCCCACCACGCTATTTAAAGGGATCATCACCAACTTTCAGGTAACTTGCTTTTTGATTTCTACTAGCTCTGTGTAAGTTTGGAGCTTTCTAGAGTTGTTTAAAGTTGGTGAGGTGACAGGGAGTGGTGCTGCAAGTGGAGAAGGCCTTGGTTCCGACTTCAAGGGTTCTGGTCAGACAACTTGCTCCCAGTCATGGGGGCTCTAGTTGTCATCCCCCCTGGCCTGCAGCATGACAGGGAGATGGAGCGGAGGCAGCGAAGAAGAGGACAAGCTGCTCGCAGAAGGAGGAGGAGGAGGGGAGAAGGGCTCTCAGCAGGAGGTCTTACCCACCTAGGGTCTTTTGAGAGCAATTCTCTTCCCTCAACCTGAGCCAGGAGCAGTGTGTGAGGTGTCTGCACTTTATGAAGGAGGTGCTCACAGAACTCTGCCACCTCTTGCAACCAGACCTGCAGCCTCACTCCAGGGCAAGGACAGCGCTGCCAGTGGCTGTGAAGGTGGCAGTGGCCTTAAATTTCTTCACATCGGGACCCTTCCAGGTTGGAGCAGGCGACATCTGTAACATCTCCCAGCTCACCATCCACTGCTGCATAAGAGAGGTGACAGAAGCCCTTTATGCCAGGAGAGGGGACTTCATTGTCTTCTCTCTGGCCAGAGAGAACCAGGCGGAGCATGCACGTGGCTTTGCCAGGATAGTGGACTTCCCCATGGTGCAAGGCGCCATCGACTGCATGTACGTGGCTTTGCAGGTGCTGCTTATAAAAGCTGAGATGTACCGCAACTACAAATGTTACACTAGCTGAATGTGCAGCTGGTGTGCGACCATGCTCAGCACATCATGATGGTGAATGCCCAATATCCTGGCAGCAGTCATGATGCTTTTATTCTGCGCCAATCTGCTGTTCCCTCAGTCACTGAGCCACCAAGACAACTACTGGGTGACAAGGGCTATATCTTGACCACTGGCTCATGACTCCGCTCCGTAACCCAACCACATGTGGACAGCATGCATGCAACGAGAGCCATGCTGCCACATGAAACGTCATAGAGGAGACCATTGGCATCCTTAAACAACGCTTCCGCTGCCTGGACCACTCTGGAGGAGCCCTATGGAGTGTCCCGATTCGTTGTGGTCTGCTGTCTCCTCCACAACCTGGCCATCATGAGGGCACAGCCCTTGCCACCAGGGATACGGCCACCACCTCAGGAGGAGGAGGAGGAAGAGGAGGCAGCGGAAGAGGTGTTTCAGTCTCTGTTTTTTTCTAGTCTCCCTCTGTTCATAGCTAGAATGGAAGACGTGCCAGCTGCTCCTGAGTGTCCAGGACCAGAGACTTCACATCAACTGGGGGACATCCCATGGAGACTGACTGCTGGTTAGGAAGATGCCTGAAGTTGCACTGAGAACTGCTCTCTTCACTGACAAGAGCCTGCAGATCCTGTTGGAGAAGGTGGCACTGATAAAAGGGACAATTTTTTTAGTCTGAGGGGAACTCTCCGAATACAATCAATGTGCATCAGGCAAGGCAAGTGTAATATAGAAATATAGAAAAAGAGGAGCAGGAGTAGGCCATTTGGCCCTTCGAGCCTGCTCCGCCATTCAATATGATCATGGCTGATCCTCTATCTCAATACCATATTCCCGCCCTCTCCCCCTACCCCTTGATGCCCCTTGTGTCTAGAAATCTATCTATCTCCTTCTTAAATATATTCAGTGACTTGGCCTCCACAGCCTTCTGTGGTAGAGAATTCCACAGGTTCATCACCCTCTGAGTGAAGAAATTTCTCCTCATCTCAGTCCTAAATGTCCTAAATGTAATGTATTATCACATAGTTTTTCACATGGTTTAGTATGAGCATGCTCAGTTTGCTCTAGCCTAATAAAGCAAGCACATGGACTAGCAACTCATTGTGTCTCTGTCCTTTATTTGTTCTACCCACATATATTACATTTTGGTAACGAGAATGGGATCCCAAAGCAATTTTTAGGAATGTGTCATTTGAAGACATTGTCAAAAAACTTGAGAAACATTTCCACCCAAAACCATTAGAAATAGCAGAGAACAGTGTTCAACCTTCGAGTGGCAAGTTTACTGTGAATTTGTGACACCTAAACTGAATTTTTGCAATGTTTTACCGTTAGTGCTCATGCAGAATCCCCTGTGCTTCGTCTTCACGTGTATGTATACACAGTTACAGCGGCGTTGATTCTCACAGGTACACAGGTAGTGTGCTGAGTCACTGTTCAATGGGATCAGGACAAGCATGGCCGCGTCTATGGGATTCATCGGAAGCTTCAGCATGTATGACCCAGCTCACGAACCATTCAGTTCTTACATTGAGTGGATGGAAATGTTTTTTAGGGCCAATAACACTATTGAGACCGAAGGTACAGAGGAGAATGTTCAAGCTCAAAATAAAGTAATTTGTGAATAGAAGAAAGCAATTTTTCTAACGGAGATTGGGCCAGATGTCTACGGAATGTTGACAAACCTACTCATGCCAGGGAAAGTGAAGGATGCATCATTTGAAGACATTGTCAAAAAACCTGAGGACCATTTTGACCCAAACCCATTAGAAATAGCAGAGAGCTATAAGTTTGGTACCAGAAACCAAAAACAAAGTTAAACCATCAATGAGTACATTGTAACTCTTAAGAACCTGTCTTTGCATTGTAACTTCGGCACATTTTTGGATCATGCGTTGCGAGATAAGTTTGTGTGTGGACTGGTGGATGAGCACACACAGTCCAAGTTACTGAACACTTCAAACCTAACGTTTGACAGAGCATAAAAAATTGCCCTATCTATGGAGATGGCGTTTAGAATGCTAGGGAGCTCCGTCCAACTCAAGTGACTAGTGCAGCTGAGGTCTCCAGTCACAAAGCCACCGCCGAACCTAAAGCTGTGAGGCCAAGTCAAAAACATGTCAGTGAGAGCAGTTCAGTGAATTGTTATCGCTGCAATGGAAATCACTCACCACAGTCCTGCCAATACAGAAATGCGAAGTGTTTTCACTGCCAGAAGCAAGGCCATATTTCAATATCTTGCAGAGCTAGATCTAAAGCAGGAAGTGAGAACCATTCTAGTGGCAATGCAAAGCAGCGACAACAAAAGGGAGGAATTCACAATATTAAAGTGAATACACCTGATGTTGAAGAACTAGAACTAGGCATCTACACTATCTATGCCATTAGCGGCAACGCTAGCAGTCGTGAGACAGACTTCCGGACAAAACTTTTGATCAACGAGCAATATATTGATAAGTATATCGACACGGTGGCGGACTGCTCTAGCATGAGTAAGGACATGAGAGTAAGTTTAATCAAATACCACTTACAAAGAGTACTGTAGAGTTAAAAACCTACTCCGGAGAAATCCTAGAGACATGTGGACAAATGGAATGTACAGTCCAACACAATGGCCAGTCAGTAAGGCTGCCTATTATTGTACCGAGCTACAACAACAGGCCAACCCTTATGGACAAAGATTGGTTGAGAAAGTTAAAACTAGACTGGAAAAACGTCTTCAGTGTAGATGCTTCAAAGAAGCAATTCGACATAATGCTGAACAAGTAGAAAAGCATATTCAGAGACAGTTACGAGGGCATCACTGGGTGTAACGCACATATCCGCATCAAGTCCAACGCGAAGCCTGTCTATTGTAAGGCAAGGTCGATCCCCTATGTGTTGAAAAGTCAGGTGGAGGAAGAGAGAAAATCAGAGAGAACGGAGTGCTGGTAAAAACTGACAGAAGTGAATGGGCTACCCCGATTGAATGGGCTACCCCGATTGTGGTCGTGCCCAAAGCAGACAAAACTGTACGCTTGTGTGGTGACTACAAAGTTACTATCAACCAAGCAGTTGACGATGAGCAGTACCCGTTACCTACATCGCAAGGTTTGTTTCAGCACTCTCTGGGTCAAAGGTTTTCTCCAAGCTGAATGTTGGCAAAGAGAGTCAACAGTATCTCACCATCAACACACACAAGGGACTGTACTCATACACCAAGCTGCCGTATGGTGTAAAGTCCTCCCCCAAAATCTTCCAGGCTATGATGGATAAGATTTTGCAATGAGTTCCAAATTGCTTATGCAATCAAGACGATATGCTGATCACAACAAGCAGCGAGGAAGAAAATCTAGAAGTGTTAGATATAGTACTTCAAAGGTAGAATTCCCACAATATCAAATTGAAAAGGAGCAAATGTGCTTTTGGGCAGCCTGAGGTTGTGTACCTTGGTCTGAAAGTTGATGCAAATGGTTTGCAACCAGTGAAGGAAAAGGTTGATGCTGTCATCAATGCTCCAAAGCCACAGAACGTGTCTGAGTTAAGATCTTTCCTTGGAATGGTTCAGTACTACACACATTTCTTACCTGAGTTAGCAACCATATTGGCTCCATTCCACGAGCTCCTCAAGATGGATGTCCAGTGGAAGTGGACGAAACCGCAACAGGAAGCTTACGACACTTGTAAGAGAAGTCTCTCTAGCGATGCTCTACTTGTGCACTACGACACAGGGTGTGAGCTTAAGTTAGTGTGTGATGCTGCCAGTTACAGTGTGGGAGCTGTCATAAGTCACATAATGGATGACGGCCAAGAGAAACCAATTGCGTTTGCATCGCGAACCCTCACAAAGAACGAAAGAAACTATGCGCAAATTGAAAAGGAAGCACTCGCCATAGTGTTTGGAATCAAGAAATTCCAACAGTTCCTGATGGGCAGAAAGTTTACCCTGATAGCCAATCACAAACTGCTCCTAGCAATATTGGGGCCCAAATCTGCCATCCCTGCAATGGCCGCATCAAGAATGCAACGTTGGGCAGTATTGTTGTCACAATATGACTATACGATTGAATATTGCACTTCAAAGTAAAATGCAATTGCAGATGCCTTGTCCAGGTTGCCACATGAGGACTCGTGTTAGGAGTGAAGGTGAGAGTTTCACGCTAGGTGCAGTTGACAAAGACTTTCCTGTGAATGCAACTGAGATTGCAGATGAGACTCAAAAGGATTCAGTACTGAGAAGAGTGTATGAAAACACCTTAAATGGATGAATTGATCAGTGTCTGGACACAGAGTTGAAACCATTCCATAACGATCGTAGTGAATTTTCTTGTGAGCAAGGTTGTATCAAGTGGGGAAGCAGAATGGTGGTACCTACTTCTTTGAGAGATAGAATTCTGGCCGAAATTCATACTGAACATCCAGGGATCGTCAGTATGAAATCAATTGCAAGAAGCTTTGTTTACTGGCCTGGATTGGACAGTGATCTTGAATCACTTGTCAGCAAATGCAGTGTTTGCCAAAATTGCAGAAACAAACCACCCAAAACTCCACTACAACCTTGGTCATGGCCAAGTAGACCTTTTCCGAAAGTACATGTAGACTTCTGTGAGAAAGCAAATGATTATTTCCTGGTACTTGTCACTTGTCACAAGTGGATTGAACTGAAAGACATGGGTTCAAATACTACAATTGAACATACCATAGATGAGTTGAAGTCTATCTTTGCATGTCATGGTTTACCTGAAGAGCTTGTTTCTGCCAATGACCCTCAGTTCCGTTCTGTTCTATTCCAAGAATTCATGAAACGCAACCCTATCAAACACACCCTCATTCCACCATATCATCCAGCTTCAAATGGAGCAGCCGAAAGGTCAGTCAGAATAGTAAAAGAAGCTCTCAAATAGCAAGTGTTGCACGGTTGTTCGGGACTCAGCATGAAGCAACGTTTGACAAATTTCTTGCTTAAGTACAGAACTACTCTGCACACTACAACTGGATATACCCCAGCAGAACTCTTAATAAAGAGGAGATTGAGAACACGATTGAGTCTTGTTCAACCAAATTTGGCCTCAAGAGTTGAACAGAAACAGTTGAGCCAGAAACTTTATTATGACAGCAATCAGAAAGAACGCAGTTTCAAACAAAATGAGTGTGTTCGTGTTCTCAGTCCCCCTAGCAAGTCAAATTCACACAAGTAGGAAGCAGGAACCATAGTAGAGGTTGGTGGAACCAAGAGATATTTGGTTGAAATTGGTGACAACATCCGAAGTATGCATGTGGATCAAATGATCTCTGCTAGAGATGAACCAAGATGTGATCTTGAACCACTTGATAAGAACATAGGAACATAAGAAATAGGAGCAGGAGTTGGCCATTTGGCCCTTCGAGCCTGCTCCGCCATTCAATAGGATCATGGCTGATCTTCTACCTCATCTCCACTTTCCTGCACTATCCCAATATCCCTTGATTCCCTTAATATTCAAAAATCCATCGAGCTCTGTCTTAAATATACTCAACGACTGAGCCTCCACAGCTTTCTGGGGTAGAGAATTCTAAAGATTCACCACCCTCTGAGTGAAGAAATTTCTCCTCATCTCAGTCCTAAATGGCTGACCCCTTATACTTAGACTGTGACCCCTGGTTCTAGAATCCCCAGCCAGGGGAAACATCCTCCCTGCATCTACCCTGTCAAGCCCTGTAAGAATTTTGTATGTTTCAATGAGATTACCTCTCATTCTTCGAAACTCTAGAGAATATAGGCCTAGTCTATTCAATCTCTCCTCATAGGACAATCCCCCATCCCAGGAACCAGTCTGTTGAACCTTCGTTGCACTCCCTCTATGGCAAGTATGTGCTTCCTTAGGTAAGGAGACCAAAATTGTACACAATACTCAAGGTGCAGGACCCGAGCTGGGAGCGAGAGAGAGATAAAGGGCAGGATTTTCATTGGGCCATGGAGTCGGGATTGGAGGCGTGTGGGGGGTTAAAATCCTGAAATCAGGGGTCCCGACCCCATCCCGCATCCAAACCCGCCTCCATGCCAGTTTCAAAGGAGGCGGGTACCCGCCCTGCACTGGGACCCGCCTACCTGAGGCGGGAAGGGATTAGTGCTAATTAACTGCCTGTTAACAGGTAGTTAACAGGCAGTTTTTAGCCTAATCCCTATTTTTAATGTTGAAGTGTGGGATTCCCGACGGCTCCAAACCATGTCAAGTTAGAGGAGGCGGGCCGTCGGGTTGAAGGGCTTGGAGGGGTCGAGATGTCAGTGTTCAGGTGAGTGATGTGTGCATGAGTGCAAAGGTAAGTGTGTTTGGTGTGTCTAAAGTAATTAAAGAGTTTAATGACCTTTTCTTACCTTTTCAGCCTTCCCTCCTTTAGGTCCCGGGAGTCCCTCATCTCACCGGCACAGAAAGCAGAATGGCTGCGAACTGTCAAAAGTGACAGCCTTCAGCTTACTGTGCAGGAGGGATTTCTAACTGAGTCTGTGGAGAAGGACTCAGGTTAGAAGCAAGACTGTCGGTGTTTGACAGCTTCAAACAGCTTTCAAACACTGATATTTCATCTGTCAAAACCTCTTGACAGATGAAATTTCAGTCTGTGACGTCACCTGTTGCCGGGTGGCCCTTAATTGGCCTGCTGAGCCCGCACAGCGGGCTCAACAAGGTCAATCAAGTTAAAATCGTGTGGATTGGCCACATCTCGACTCCTGAATGAAAATCCTGCCCAAAGAGCGCAGCAGAGGAGACCTGAGAGCAGAGGCTGCAGACCTGAGCGGGACCCGAGCTGGGAGCAAGAGAGAGATAAAGAGCGCAGCAGAGGAGAGCTGAGAGCAGAGGCTGCGGACCTGAGCGGGACGCGAGCTGGGAGTGAGAGAGAGATAAAGAGCGCGGCAGAGGAGAGCCGAGAGCAGAGGCTGCGGACCTGAGCGTGACGCAAGCTGGGTGCGAGATAAAGAGCGCGGCAGAGGAGAGCCGAGAGCAGAGTCTGCGGACCTGAGCGGGACGCAAGCTGGGAGCGAGATAAAGAGCGCGGCAGAGGAGAGCCGAGAGCAGAGGCTGCGGACCTGAGCGGGACGCGAGCTGGGAGCGAGATAAAGAGCGCGGCAGAGGAGAGCCAAGAGCAGAGGCTGCGGACCTGAGCGGGACGCGAGCTGGGAGCAAGATAAAGAGCGCGGCAGAGGAGAGCCGAGAGCAGAGGCTGCGGACCTGAGCGGGACGCGAGCTGGGAGCGAGATAAAGAGCGCGGCAGAGGAGAGCCGAGAGCAGAGGCTGCGGACCTGAGCGGGACGCGAGCTGGGAGCTGATACAACAGACCGGTGAGTGTAAAGAAGTAAAAAGTAATCGAAGTGTGATGTCACCAGAAAGCAGGTAGGTGAGTATTTCTCGATTACTCGCTTTTTTCCAAACTTGGGCATCTAAATTTAAGTGCCTTGGTGTAGATTAAAAAATATACCTGTTCCAAATTTTAAAATTAATTAATTAATTGAGATGGGAGACCAGGCAATGTGTTGTTGTTGCATGTGGGAGCTCGTGGACACCATTGAGGTCCACAGCGACCACATTTGCAGCAAATGTTGGCTGCTCGAGGAACTTTGGCTCAGAGTTGATGAGCTGGAGCCCGAGCTTCAGACACTGCGACACGTTAGGGAGGGGGAGTGTTACCTGGACACTAAGTTCCAGGAGGCAGTCACACCCACTGGAGTATTTACTTCCAATTTGGCCCATGGTCAGGGACAGGAGGGTGTGACTACAAGTGAGGCAGGTATTGGGATCCAGGAGGTAATGGAGGAGCCTCAGCCCTTGGCCTTGTCCAACAGGTACGAGATTCTTGCTCCCTGTGTGGATGAGGGCAGGGACTGCAGGGAGGATGAGCAATCTGACCACAGCACCGTGGTACAGGGAGCCATTCAAGTGGGGGGAGTAAAAAGAAATGTTGTAGTGATAGGGGATAGTATAGTTAGGGGGATAGATACTGTTCTCTGCAGCCGACAGTGTGAGTCCTGAAGGCTGTGTTGCCTACCCGGTGCCAGGGTTAAGGACACCTCCTCTGGGCTGGAGAGGAACTTGGAGTGGGAGGGGGAAGATCCAGTTGTCATGGTCCACGTAGGTGACATAGGTAGGACAAAGAAAGGTTCTGTAGAGAATGAGCAGCTAGGGGCTAAATTAAAAAGCAGAACCACAAAGGTAATAATCTCTGGATTACTTCCTGAGCCACAAGCGAATTTACATAGGGTAAATAAGATCAGAGAAATGAACAAGTGGCTCAAAGACTGGTGTGGGAGAAATGGATTTTGATTTGTGGGGCACTGGCACCAGTACTGGGATAAGAGGGAGCTGTTCCGTTTGGACGGGCTTCACTTGAACCAAGCTGGGGCTAGAGTCCTGGCAAATCGAATAACTAGGGCTGTAGAGAGGGCTTTAAACTAAATAGTGGGGAGGAGGGTCCAGGTGAGCGGGAATTTAAAAAGTCAATGAGAAATGAGAAAACAATAGAGCAGGATAGAGATGGGGGAATAATAACCAGAGTATGACAGGAAGGGACAGAATGTTTAAAAATAAGAGTGCAACAGAAAATGGGGCCAAAACAAGGGGAAATGGTAAAAAGACAAAGTTAAAATCTCTATATCTGAATGCACGCAGCATTCGTAACAAGATAGATGAGTTGACGGCACAAATAGATACAAATGGGTATGATCTGTTCACCATTACAGAGACGTGCTTGCAAGGCGACCAGGGCTGGGAACAGAATATTCCAGGATATTTGACAATTTGGAAGGATAGACAGAAAGGAAAGGGAGGTGGGGTGCCTTTGTTGTTAAAGGATGGGATCAGTGCAGTGGTGAGAAGTGATATTGGCTCAGAAGATCAAGGTGTAGAATTGGTTTGGGTGGAGATAAAAAATAATAAGGGGAAAAAGTCTCTGGTGTGCATAGTCTACAGGCCCCCGAACAGCAGCAATACTGTTAGACAGAGTATATATCAACAAATAATGGAGGCCTGTAAAAAAGGTACAGTAATAATCATGCGTGATTTTAATCTGCATATTGATTGGACAAATCAAATTGGCCATGGTAGCCTTGAGGAGGAGTTCATAGAGTGTATCCAGGATGGTTTCATAGAACAGTATGTAATGGAACCGACCAGGGAGCAGGCTATCTTGGATCTGGTACTGTGTAATGAGACAGAATTAATAAATGATCTCATAGTAAAGGATCCTCTAGGAAAGAGTGATCATAGCATGGTTGAATTTCAAATTCAGTTGGAGGGTGAGAAAGTTGTATCTCAAACCAGTGTCCTGATCTTAAACAAAGGCAATTACAATGGCACGAGGGCAGAGCTGGCTAAAGTGGACTGGAAAAATAAATTAAAGGGTAAGACAGTTGAAATGCAGTGGCAGACATTTAAGGAGATATTTCATAACTCTCAACAAAAATATATTCCAGTGAGAAAGAAAGATTTTAAGAGAAGGGAGCACCATCTGTGGCTAACTAAGGAAGTAAAGGAATGGTATCAAATTGAAAACGAAGGCATACAATGTTGCCAAGATTGGTGGGAGGCCAGAGGATTGGGAAATTTTAAAAAACCAGCAAAGGATGACTAGCAAAATAATAGAGAGATGAATTATGAGAGTAAACTGGCAAGAAATATTAAAACAGATAGTAAGAGCTTCTACAGGTATATAAAAAGGAAGAGAGTAGCTAAAGTAAATGTTGGTCCCTTAGAGGATGAGACTGGGGAATTAATAATGGGGAAATGGCAGAGACTCTGAACAAATATTTTGTATCTGTCTTCATGGTAGAAGACACTAACAACATCCCAATAATGGACAATCAAGGGGCCACATGGAGGGGGGATCTAAAGACAATCACCATCATTAAGGAAAAAGTACTTGGTAAAATAATGGGACTAAAAGATGACAAGTCCGCTGGACCAGATGGCCTGCATTCCAGGGTCTTAAAAGAAGTGGCTGCAGAGACAGTGGATGCATTGGTTGCAATATACCAAAATTCCCTGGACTCTGGAGAGGTCCCAGTGGATTGGGAAACCGCAAATGTAACACCCCTATTTAAGAAAGGAGGGAGACAGAAAACAGGAAACTATAGACCAGTTAGCCTAACATCTGTCATTGGGAAAATGCTGGAGTCCTTCATTAAGGAAGCAGTAGCAGGGCATTTGGAAAATCATAATGCAGTCAAGCAGAGTCTGCATGGTTTTATGAAAGGGAAATCATGTTTAACAAATTTTCTGGAGTTCTTTGATGATGTAACGAGCAGGGTGGACAAAGGTGAGCCAGTGGGATAGAAACATAGAAGATAGGAGCAGGAGTAGGCCATTCGGCCCCTCAAGCCTGCTCCGCCATTCAATGAGATCATGGCTGATCATCCAAATTCAGTACCCTGTTCCTGCCTTCTCTCCATACCCCTTGATCCCTTTAGCCTTAAGAAATATATCCAATTCCTTCTTGAATATATTTAATGAATTGGCCTCTACTGCCTTCTTTGGCAGAGAATTCCACAGGTTCACCACTCTCTGGGTGAAGAAATTCCTCCTCATCTCTGTCATAAATGGCTTACCCCTTATCCTTAGACTGTGACCCCTGGTTCTGGACTCCCCGACCATCGGGAACATCCTTCCAGCATCTAGTCTGTCTAGTCCTGTTAGAATTTTATAAGTTTCGATGAGATCCCCTCTCATTCTTCTAAACTCCAGCGAGTACAAGCCCAATCGACCCAATCTCTCCTCATACGTCATTCCTGCCATCCCAGGTATCAGTCTGGTATGTGGTGTATTTGGATTTCCAGAAGGCATTCGATAAGGTGCCACATAAAAGATTACTGCATAAGATAAGAGCTCATGGAGTTGGGGGTAATATATTCGCATGGATAGAGAATTGGCTAACTGACAGAAAGCAGAGAGTCGGGATAAATGGGTCATTTTCCGGTTGGCAAAAGGTAACTAGTGGGGTGCCACAGGGATCAGTGCTGGGGCCTCAACTTTTACAATCTACATTAATGACTTGGATGAAGGGACTGAGTGTAATGTAGCCAAGTTTGCAGATGATACAAAGATGGGTGGGAAAGCAAGTTGTGCAGAGGACTCAAAGAATCTGCAAAGGATATAGACAGGCTAAGTGAGTGGGCAAACATTTGGCAGATGGAGTACAATGTGGGAAAGTGCGAGGTTATCCACTTTGGCTGGAAAAATAAAAAAGCAAATTATTATTTAAATGGAGAGAGATTACAAAATGCTACAGTTCAGAGGGACCTGGGGGACCTTGTGCATGAAATACAAAAAGTTAGCATGCAGGTACAGCAAGTAATCAAAAAGGCAAATGGAATGTTGGCCTTTATTGCAAGGGGGTTGGAATATAAAAGCAGGGAAGTCCTGCTACAACTGTACAGGGTATTGGTGAGACCACACCTTGAGTACTGCATACAGTTTTGGTCTCCTTATTTAAGGAAGGATATACTTGCATTGGAGGCAGTTCAGAGACGATTCACTAGGTTAATTCCAGAGATGAGGGGGTTGACTTATGAAGAAAGGTTGAGCAGGTTGGGCCTATGCACATTGGAATTTAGAAGAATGAGAGGTGACCTTATTGAAACATATAAGATACTGAGGGGGCTCGACAAGGTAGATGCAGAGAGGATGTTTCCCCTCGTGGGGAAATCTAGAACTCAGGGGCATAGTTTCAGAATAAAGGGTCTCCCTTTTAGAACTGAGATGAGGAGGAATTTCTTCTCTCAGAGGGTCACAAATCTGTGGAATTCTCTGACCCAGAGAGCCATGGAGGTTGGGTCATTAAATACATTTAATGTGGAGATAGACAGATTTTTGCAAGATAAGGGAGTGAAGAGTTATGGGGAGCGGGCAGGGAAGTGGCTTTGAGCCCAAGATCAGCCATGATCTTATTGAATGGCAGAGCATGCTCGAGGGGCCAAGTGGCCTATTCCTGCTCCTATTTCTTCTGTTCTTATGGTCTCACTAGGGCCCTATATATTTGAAGTAAGACTTCTTTACTCTTAAACTCAAATCCTCTTATAATAAAGGCCAACATACCATTTGCTTTCCTAATTGCTCGCTGTATGTTAACTTTCAGTGATTCGTGTACAATGACACCCAGGTCCCTCTGAACACCAATATTTCCCAATCTCTCACCATTTAAAAAATACTCTGCTTTTCTATTTTTCCTACCAAAGTGGATAACTTCACATTTCTCCACATTACATTCCATTTGCCATGTTCTTGCCCACTCACTTAGCCTGTCTATATCCCCATGAAGCCTCCTTGCATCATCCTCACAACTTACATTCCCACCCAGCTTTCTATCATCTTTGATCATGAACTCATACATGAGTTTGACTCATTTCAGACTTCAGTAACTGAAGTACCAGCTTCAAACAGGTCTGAGATTGAAACAGGATCACCTTTGAGTTCGGAACCAAAGCAAAACAACCCAAAAATTGGTTCAACACCAAAACCTTCTTTAAGGAGATCAGGAAGGTCCGCAAACCTGTTATTATACTGGATTTGTAGTTCATTTAAAAGAAAAAAATCCAGGAGTTTTTGTTATGTGGTACATGTAATACTGGGGAAGGTGGGGCCATAGTTTTCTTGTATTTGAGAGGAGAATTCATACATTTTATTTAAGGGGGAAAGCAGTGTAATGTATTGTCACATGGTTTGTCACATGGTTTAGTATGAGCATGCTCAGTTCGCTCTGGCCTAATAAAGCAAGCACATGGACTAGCAACTCATCCTGTCTCTGTCCTTGGAAAACAGTGACAGGATCGGACAAAGTCAACATGGATTTACAAAAGGTAAATCGTGCTTGACTAATCTACTGGAATTTTTTGAGGATGTAACTGGTAAAATAGATAAGGGAGAACCAGTGGATGTGGTGTATTTGGACTTTCAGAAGGCTTTCGATAAGGTCCCGCATAAGAGATTAGCGTGTAAAGTTAAGGCACATGGGATTGGGGGCAAGGTATTGACTTGGATAGAGAACTGGTTGGCAGACAGAAAGCAAAGAGTAGGAATAAACGGGTCTTTTTCCGAGTGGCAGGCAGTGACTAGTGGGGTACCGCAGGGATCGGTCCTTGGACCCCAGCTATTCACAATATATATTAATGATCTAGACAAGGGAACTAGATGTAATATCTCCAAGTTTGCAGATGACACAAACCTGGGTGGGCGTGTGTGCTTTGAGGAGGATGCCGAGAAACCCCAGGATGATTTGGACAGGTTGGGTGATTGGGCAGAAGCATGGCAGATGCAATATAACGTGGATAAATGCGAGGTTATCCACTTTGATGTCAAAAACAGGAAGGCAGATTATTATCTGAATGGCAACAGATTGGGAGAAGGGGAAGTGCAACGAGACCTGGGTGTCCTTGTGCACCAGTTGCTGAAGGTAAGCATGCAGGTGCAGCAGGCGGTTAAGAAGGCAAATGGTATGTTGGCCTTCGTAGCGAGAGGGTTTGAGTATTTCCTAAGAGGTCACCCCTGATCCTCTCTAACTTTTACCGCTGCACTATAGAGAGCATCCTGACGAACTGTATCACAGTATGGTATGGCAGCTGTAGCTACTATGACCGGAAAGCCCTGCAGCGGGTAGTCAAAACTGCCCAACGCATTACCGGCACTCGGCTACCGACCATAGAGCACATATACCAGAAACGCTGTTTACGGAGGTCACGGCCCATCATCAAAGACCCTACCCACCCCAGCCACAGTCTGTTCGCCCTCTTGCCATCTGGGAGAAGCTACAGATGCATTCGCACCCTTACAACCAGATTTAGGAACAGCTTCTTTCCCAGGGCTGTCATCCTACTAAACTCCACAAATAAACTCTAAAGCCTGCACATCTGCCAATGCACTTTATTATGGTTATGTTTATGTTAATGTATTATAAGCCAAATGTATGTTGAATGTTTAAATGTCTTAATCTAAATGTACACTCTCGGGAGCCGCAAGCCTACATTTCGTTGTACTGCACTTGTGCACTAACAATGACAATAAAGTTGATTATGATTATGATTATGATTATGAAGGATGTCTTGCTGCAGTTGTACAGGGCTTTGGTGAGACCACATCTTGAGTATTGTGTGCAGTTTTGGTCGCCTTATCTGAGGAAGGATGTTCTTGCCATGGAAGGAGTTCAGCGAAGATTCACCAGGCTGATACCTGGGATGGCAGGAATGACGTATGAGGAGAGATTGGGTTGATTGGGCTTATACTCGCTGGAGTTTAGAAGAATGAGAGGGGATCTCATTGAAACTTATAAAATTCTGACAGGACTGGACAGACTAGATGCAGGAAGGATGTTCCCGATGGTCGGGGAGTCCAGAACCAGGTCTCACAGTCTAAGGATACGGGGTAAGCCATTTAGGACAGAAATGAGGAGGAATTTCTTCACCCAGAGAGTGGTGAACCTGTGGAATTCTCTACCACAGAAGGCAGTAGAGGCCAATTCATTAAATATATTCAAGAAGGAGTTGGATATATTTCTTAAGGCTAAAGGGATCAAGGGGTATGGGGAGAAAGCAGGGACAGGGTACTGAATTTGGATGATCAGCCATGATCTCATTGAATGGCGGAGCAGGCTCGAGGGGCCGAATGGCCTACTCCTGCTCCTATCTTCTATGTTTCTATGTTTCATTTGTTCTACCCACATATATTACAGTAGGAAGTAGCAGTCAATGCATTTTCCCACGTCCATAGGTATGGAAGAAAATTCGCAAAAGGTTCTCAGGACTGAGGAAGTGCCAAGGCAAGCTTTGGGAAACACTAAAATGAAAGGAATGCTTGGAATTAACACTCAGCTCACACTATATTACCACATCAGCAATGCAGCCTGCAAAGCATTAACTCAGGGCATCAAATCTTGTACCCTCTTCATTACCATGTCATGAAGTTGCAATTCCAATTTGGTGCCAGATGAAGGCCAAGGCTTCCTTTCACTCACATGTTTTCTAACCCATTCATTATGTCTGCTCCAGCAACTTGCATCCTCTCTATTTCATCTTTCACCTTTGCAGAAGCACATGCACTGTGGTGGACTCTCTAATCTGGATACTTCAACCAACACGAACATAGGAACATGAGTAGGCCATTGAGTCCCTCGAGCTTGTTTCAATGAGATCATGGCTGATCTGTGACCTAACTCCATATACCTGCCTTCGGCTCATATCCCTTAATACCTTTGGTACGAAGAGCAGACCCTTCAAATAATTGGCAAGGAGGCCTTTAGAGTGTGGGTGAGAGAACGAGGGAATTTGGTAGCTTCGTCCCAGCCCAACAGGAGAAGGGTACAATTCAAATTCCTCTTTTTGCTAGCACTTTCTACTCAATTAATGGGTAACAGGCTGCCACATCTGCTGCACTGTCCTAACCTTCACTCCATATTGGCCATGCGACTGTGGGGGCAGCCATTGGCTTCATACCTAATGCTAAAATGTTGACTTTTCTTTGTATAGGGGTTTCTGATGATGAGGATACTGACAGTAAGAAAGACCAGCAAGCAGCCCCATTAGATGAAAACTCATCAAGAATTCCAGTAACCACCAGCGCAGAAACATCCAGTTTGGTGGAATCAGATAGTGTGAGTCAGGAGGGAGCACCTGATGAAGCGCAGAACAACAGTAAAGAGGAGCAAGAAGATGGAAGGAGAATTAAAGCCTGAGGAACAGCTACTGTAGGATCCATAGATTTATACCTTACCAGGGATGCATACAGTGATTAATCAACAGAAGTTGTTCATTCAGTTCCTTGAGAATCTTCATAACTCCCTGCATGGAATGACGGAGAACATGCTGCAGTTAGTGTAGGCATGTGAGAGGGTTTCGGGACTTGCAGAGCACATGGAGTGAGTAAAATCCGAGGACACGGTGTGCAGGACTCCCCGCCCCACCCCAAGGATAGTGGACCCAAATGCTAATGCAATTTTGCTTGCTAACACTGTGTTTGTCATTATTCAGACCTTGGTTCCAATTTACAGGAGACTTTCACTTCTAGAGGTAGCTTTTGACTTTGTACCATAGCGTAGAACAGGTGATAGCAAATCGTCAGCCCTCACGATTTCTTCAATGGAAATAAAAATTTGGAGCGATGTAAATCCTGATTGCTGACTCGCTATCACCCATTTTATACTATCGCACAAAGTCAAAAGCTATCCCCTGCTCTATAGAGGCTAGCATGGAGGGCGATGCCAGCATATTTTAAAAAAGAATGTAAAAAGTTAAAACATTTTAAATATGATGTTTTGCAATTGATGGCTCTGTAACCAATTGCACCAGGCAAACCATCCATTTAAATATTAACCAACACCTTCTTTTCAGGTGTATATATGTCCCAGGGGCATTAAAAATTGTGGACTATTTTCATTTTCACTTATTGGTTATAAAAATATAGGAGATGGGTAAAAGGACTTTTGCTGGTCGGGGTGGTTGCAGGTGATAGATCATGGGACGGAGTTTACTCTGAGCGGGTGCCGTTCGTTAGACTTGCACTTGCCCATGGACTTTCTATGGGGCTTTGACTGGCAAGTCAGTCAGTCAATCATCCAAAAAGTGCAGCGCCCTCTACAGGGCATCTTTGTATCTCCTTAACCAATCAGATTGAAGAATCATTAATGAGCAGTGCAGGGTCTGAACCAGGAAGTGTCAGTTAAAATAGTGAATCCAATGTCAAGTCAGGTACAGAAAGTGAAGTAAAGAGAGGGAGAGAAAGATTGGATTAAGAGAGAGATAAAAGAGACAGAAAGGAAAACTATAAAAAAATACTTTAAAAAAAATCTCCAACAATAATTAAAAGCTGAAGGAATGAGACTCCACACTTCTAAAAGTTAATGTTCAGTACCAGAGAGGTTGTTTGGGAGTAATTAAGACTTACCACGCTGCTAAAAGGATACTTAGACTGGAATGGACAAGCCCTAACTTTTTTTTGGCCAGATTAGTCTGTATCTATGAGGTAAGTACAGGAACTTCACATCGTTCAATACATTTGAATAGCAAGTCAGACGGTGAGATGCCGTTTTTGGGAAGCTTTTGGATGAGCAGGGCATCTTGGACAGCAACTTTCTGATTTCCGCGTTTAACTGTACACGTGCAGTCGCTGGAAGTTGCTGTTCGATTTGCACATAAATAATGGTGAGCGCTGATAGCCTCACCATTATTTTTATTACAAAATCCAGCCCCATGTGATGAAACTACCAGGAATACATCCATCTAGAATTGGCAACCCTATTCTCCCCGCCCCCAGCTGCTACAGTACAACATTTGTCATCTCATACAGAATAATTGGTTGCAGATCATGTTATATTTGCACTTTGTACATAGGCATTAGGTAAATTCACACTTCATATCGAACAAAGAGGATATATCCAACCACAAAATATCACTGAATAACGAAAAGAGAAAAAGCAGGAAATACTCAGCAGGTCTGGCAGCATGTCTGGAGAAACAGAAGTCAACATTTTAGTCTTAGACCCTTCCTCAGATTTCCAGCATCTGCAGTATTTTGCTTTTTTGACAAAACATCACTGTATGCTGATGGTATCTTATTATGTATGTAACTGATCTCTACAGCTCATTCCCCAACATCATCCAAAAAATCAAGGGGTTTGACCAGCTTTCAGGGTGCAACCTTAACTATGCCAGGGCATCCCACACACATTTGCAAATCAAGGCAGTTCTGTAGAAGGGTTTCGACCCGAAACGTTGACTCTATTTCTCTCTCCACAGATGTTGCCTGGCCTGCTGAATTTTTCCAGCATTTTCCTTGTTATTTTGCAAATCATACCTCTTTGTATGCCAAGATTTGGTCTCAAATACCTACAGGTATTATTAGCTCCCAAACTCATTAGCTTATAAAAAAATTCCTCCTCCTCCCTACCTGACCAGCATATAGATGGAGCAAACTGCCCAGATCCCTTCTGGGAAGAGCACCCACAATAAAAATGAACCTTGTTTACATGCTGGCAGTCAGGAACCCAGGCTAACTATTTGGCATGATTGACAAGTGCATCTCCAGGTTTCTAGGGGTAACAAGAAACCACAATTATGCTTTAAAGGCTTTCAGCTCCCCAACCATGAAGGTGGGATCAACTTTTCCAATCTCAGGCACTACTACTAGGTGGCCCAACTCCAGGCAATTATGACCTGGAATCTAATCAATCCATACAACCCATGTCTGGGCATGGAAACCAAATCTTCCTAAACAGCCCCCTTCATAGATCCCCAGAGAAGTCTGACAGAACCCTGGAGACATCCCATAGTAGTAACATTGCCATCAACCTGGAAAGAAGCCTGTGCCTCTCTGCAAACCCCACAGGCCTATCAGTCATCTCCTCAATGTGGCACAATGGAGAACACCCAAATGAATCCACCACAGGTGGGTTCCAAACCTTGCACAGGAAAGGACAATTCCTTGACAGGGGCATACTATTTCTTTTCAACAGCTGGTGGGCAAACTCTAGCCCCTCAGTCAGTACCACTACTTACAAATTAAACATTTTCTTCAAGGCCCAGCCATGCTGTAAAAATTCCAACACGGGATGACCACCCCACGGGATTTCCGCAACAGAGCCCCACAAATACATCCTTTGCTCCATGTTTTCCTACAGTTCCAAAAACAACACAGATAACCTGAAGGAGGCCGAGAAATGAGATTTATGCCATGAGATAGCAGAGTGAAATTGAAGACTGGTATAAAAGCAAAACCTCACAACCACCGTCAACAGCTGAATGCCAGAGTCTTAAGCTTAAGCATTGCGTGTACTGCATGCCACATACACTTCAAAAATTCAGCCCCTTGCTGGGGGATGACTGCTGCAGGGGTTGCAGTCAGAAAAGTAGACTGCTTGATATATACTGGTCATGTGCCCCCATCCTGAACAGGAGTCCAGGAGACCACAGAGAATTCCTGCAGATGTGCATCAACAGGGTTTCTGCCACACTTCTGGCAAAGTTACGGTAGCAAAGGGGAGCAACTCTGATGAAATTCCTGGTCCATGGATTCCATTGCTGTGATTCTTCACACAGTGAGTTCCTGATCTCAGCCGGGGCCGGCTGCAGGTGGCACATGAAAACAAGATGTTATTCTTAAGCAATAGAAAGTTGAATGACTCAATCTACTTGCACCACTCATGCACTTCCTAGCACCTTGGCTTGGGGTGGAGATTCCTAGTACAGATTGCTATCTTGTTCAGAAATGATGTGTAGGGTGTGGGTAGGATGGCAGTGGGAAACAAAATTAAGCATTAAATCAAAAAATATTGTGTAGATAGATGATGATATTTAAAATAAGAGGCTTGGAGTAAACATAGCCTAAAATAAAAATGGTGTGGAGATGCCGGAGTTGGACTGGGGTGGACAAATGTAAGAAATCACACAACACCAGGTTATAGTCCAACAGCTTTATTTGAAATCACAAGCTTTCGGAGCGCTGCTCCTTCTTCAGGTGAAGTGGAGAAATGCATAAAGACACAGCTTATATAGTCAGAGAATCATGTCAGATGTTTACAGGTAACCTTTCCAACTGTCATTTGTCACACCTCGGCAGAGAGATAATCACAGCAGTCAAAGGTGTGAATGGTGTCCACACAGTCAGTCAGGGAAACATTACATCAAAGAACAATGAGGTGGGGTCAGAAACATAGAAACATAGAGATAGGAACAGGAGTAGGCCATTCGGCCCTTCGAGCCTGCTCCGCCATTCAATGAGATCATGGCTGATCTTCATCTGAGATCTTAGCTGATCTTACCAGTTCAGTACCCCGTCCCCGCCTTTTCTCCGTAACCCTTAATCCCCTTAGCCTTCAGAAATATATCCAATTCTCTCTTGAAAATATTTATTGAATTAGCCTTCACAGCCCTCTGTGGCAGGGAATTCCACAGGCTCACCACTCTTTGAGTGAAGAAATTCTTCCTCATCTCTGTTTTAAATGATTTGCCCGCTATTTTTAGACTGTGGCCCCTGGTTCTGTGCTCCAGGGGGTCAAATATTGCAGATGCTGGGGTTTGTATGAAAAACAAAAAAACAGACACTGCTGACAGAAGCGGTGGAAGCGGACACACTCAATGTTTTCAAGGGGAGACTGGATAGGCACTTGAGGGAAATAAACTTGCAGGGCTACGGGGATAGAGCGAGGGAATGGGACTGACTGGATTGCTCTACAGAGAGCTGGCATGGACTCGATGGGCCGAATGGCCTTCTTCTGTGCTGTTATGACTCAATAATAGTTTTCTGTATGTTTGATTCAGGGATCATTAAGCTACCTTGTGAAACCACAAGAAAAAATTGTAGCGCGCAAAATGTTTTTGGTCGCTATACAGGCTATCTCTTTTCTGTTTTTTCTTAAATAAACTTTAAAAAATCTTATATTAATTTATTAAATGATGAAAATTACAAACACTGTTTCCTAAAATCCATTTGATTATAATCTATAGCAGATTTTGAAATTGAACTCATTACCAACAAAGCTCATCAAATAGGGTTGGGCCCCAACGAGGGCGATATACTGGGCTGCCAAAATTCCTCTGGATGGGCCTGACTACAGTTATATTCCCCATCCTGTCACTCAATCTGAGAACAACAACCATCTCAACAGAAGATAACAGCAGAATCCAGGGGCCCCGTGGACTTTAAAACTTCATGACCACTTGTAAATTTGACGATGATCTAAGTGGTACACATTGTTTAAAGTAACAATTGTGTTGATTGTGAGTTAGTACCTGGGACACATTGGGCTGGATCTTGCTGGAGAAATAATGGCGTGTTAACGACGCACGGCATTATTCATGTGCAGATCGATCAGCAAGTTCAGGAGATTAAAAGATACGGCGTGAGTTGCGAATCTCCAGAACTTGCTGGTCGATTTACGCCACTCCGCCGTTTGCCTTGCACAAATGACATCTCGCCCTTAGCCTCCCCATTATTTCTAAGAACTTGCTGGATTTGCACATGAATTAACCATTAAACTTGCCACAGAAAGTTAAATCTGGTAATTAACAGCATAAGTACTTTTTTAATGATGTAATAATTGTTAATGACTACCAATCAACCTCTCTGGCCCAGAAATTTAACAATTTAAACTGACAAGTTGGATTCCTTCAGGTGGTAAATTGTTCTTAGTGATTTTAAAAATGTCAAATTTTAAAACATTTTCTTACTTTTCCTTTCTGTCTCTTTATTCCACTCAATCCAGTCTTTCTTTCCCTCTCTTTATTTCTCTTTCTGTACCTGATTTGACTCTAATTCACCCTCCTTCTCAGATGTTCCTCTGTTTCTTTCCCAATCCTTAAATTTCATTGGTTAAGGAGATACACCATTCACTAAGATGCCCTGTTGCCCTCACCACGCTGTGATCAGATTGCACTTCCACTGAGTTACGGCGCAATAAATCTTTGAGCTGCAGGATACAGAAAAAGGTCTAACTAACGGCACGCCACGAAATGCCCTGCCCCAGCATGATCCGACCCAATGTTATGGATCAGATGGTGTTCACAAGCCATTTTCTGGTCTTAATTATATCAACTTTGTCTAGAAATATGCTCCAACCTAATTGAATATATAGTTAAAGGGCCTAGCATGAACAACTCACTTTTAGCTAATTTTCCTCTGTTGATGTCAAAGATTTCCTTCTGCTGTTGTCATCACTGATCAGATTTGTTGATCATAAAAATATGATTCTCTATATTGTTGTCTCTCAGGGATAGTATAATGTTATTTTACACAATATTCAGTAATTGCAAACGGTAGGTATTTCTACTTGGATAATGAAAGAGAACATTTCATCTTGTTTGACATTTGTCTATTATTCAACCCAGTGCAGGCACGGTACCCACTTGGGTTAGTTGCCTAGCAGCAACCTCTTGACCTTTGGCATCAATGATCATGGACTGTAGGTGGTCAGCTCTCTTTCTGTACAGGTTGCCTGTTATTTAGGGGTCTGAGGGTCATCCGAACGTCATTTAGAAAACATTAGGAGTCATTTCCACTGGTATAATCGCAGTTTTCATATACATTTTTAATGAATTAAACCAGATCTCATCATATTTTCAGTTTAGAACAGGACTATTTCAATCACTGCAGTGATTTTAATGAGGTAATGTAGAAAGGGCATCCATGGTTTGATATCTTGGTCAAAAAACATTGGCCAAATCCGTACTTACAGAAAAGCATACTGTATTGGAATATGGGAAAGTTTTGCACCCTTTAATTCTAAATTCTTCACATAAGGTAGTTTGGATGTGTTTCTGTGCAAAATGAAATTACTTGTTAGTTGATTTACAAAGCTTGGTTTTGTTATTGAAAAATGAACATAATCACATACTTTAAAAAAAAACTTCCTCTAACATTGGGTGCAATGTAGTACAGAGGACTGAAGTCGTCCACTATATTTAACCTGGTGAGTACTGAATACCTTTTGGTAGTTGCAACATCTGCACATTTTCTGTCATATATTGAGCAAGATTGAGCTGAGAAGGTGAGTTGAAGAAGGGTGGGATGAGGCTCATGTGGAGCATAAACACCAGCATAGACCAGTTGGGCTGAATGGCCTGTTTCTGTGCTGTAAATTCTATGTAATTTTTTCTCTCTCATTAGTGGTTGGTTCACAGCCCAAATTAATTGGTTTGTAGGGCCACAGTATTAAACAGCAGAATTTATTTGCTGATAGAAAGCAGCTTTTAGTTTTAATTAACTTCAATGTGCCAAGCCCTGATTTCAACTTGAGGGCACAAATCAGGCGGCTGGATGAGTGGGACGACCCCGTGAAGTCGCGAGCATGAGGCCCAGGCGATTTTGAACTCCTGGGCCTAGAAACTCAGGAGTTTAGCGTCGGCTGTTAAAGCCTGTTTTGAAGAAAAAATGGCGGCAGACTCACTTCTGCCCACTTCCGGTGGGTCCCACGGCGGCTGCCATTTTGGGCAGGTCGGCAGTGTTGCCGTTGCCTGCGCTTACTGCAGAAATGGAAATAAGGCAGATCGTGACATCAATGAATGTGCAGTGCTGATTTGACACATGATCTGCCACTTTTGACTTTGCCGCTCCACTTACCGCCCTCTCTTAAACACGACCAGCTGACTAAACATTCAGCAGCAGGAAGGAGCCCCCAGCAGCGTTATTTAAAGGGATCATCAACAACAACTTGCGGCTGACATGGTTTTTCAGTTCTACTGGCTCTGTCTAAGTTTCTGCAACTCTCGGAGCTTTCTAAACTCATTTAAAGTTGCTGAGGTCACCGGGAGAGTTGCTGCAAGTGGAGAACGTCTTGCTTCTCATTTAAAGGCTTCTGCTCACAACACTTGCTCACAGTCATGGGGGCACTACTTGCAATCCCCCTCGTGCTCGAGTATCATAAGGAGATGGAGCATAGGCAGTGAAGAAGAGGAGAAGATGCTCACAATGGGTGGAGGAGGAGGGTCAGGAACCCTCTCAGCGGGAGGCCTTACCCACCTAGGGTCTTCCGAGAGCACCTCTCCTATGAGCACTTAAGCCAGGAGCACTGTATCAGGAGGCTCTGCTTCATCAAGGATGTGGTCACAGAACTCTGCCACCTCCTGCAACCAGACCTGCAGTCTTAGAGCAGGGCAACCATGGCTCTCCCAGTGGCCCTCAAGGTGATCGTGGCCCTGAGTTTTTTCACCAGGGGATCCTTCCAGTCTGCAGCAGGAGACATAGCTAACATCTCACAGTTCACCGTCCATCACTGCACCCGGGAGGTCACAGAGGCTCTGTACTCCAGGAGAGGGGACTTCATTGTCTTCTCACTGAACAGAGAAAAGCAAGACAAGTGCACATGTGGCTTTTCCAGGATAGCGGGCTTCCCCATGGTGCAGGGCGCCATCGACTGCACCAGGCACCGTGTAACAATGCTAAGATGTTCCATAACCGCAAAGGCTACTATTAAATCCGTGAATCTTAAGGTATGGTGTTCTTCAATAAATAGATGGAGACTGCAGATCAACAATCAACAGGTGTTTACAGGAGCTGTAAAAGTAGTTCTCTCTTAAAGGTACATACACTACAATTCCTCCCCTTTTAGATTAACAGTACCATAACATTCAAATAACAGTTAGCACTTTTAACATGCACAGTAACTGAAATAGTCCATTTATAGATTCAGTTTTTGGGGCGGCTTCCTGATCCTTTCTGGATAACGCCTTTCCTGAGTGTCTTGTTCTTAGTGCAGAGGCGATTCTGGCCCCCTGTCGTCGGTTAGTTCATCAGTTTCTGATGCTACTGTTTCTGGGGTAGATGCTACCGGTATGTCGGGTTCATCGCCAGGTACGCTAGACATGGGGTTGACTCGTTCCTGTGACGCTAGGATCTGGTCGACATGGCGTCTCACAATGTTCTCCCCGACATCCACTGTGTACATTAGTGGCCCCTGCCGTGAGCATATCGTTCCGGGTTGCCATTTCTCTGTTCGGTAGTCGCGGGCCAAGACTGGTTGTCCTACATTGAAGCTCCTTGTCGGCTTCTCATTGATGTGCTGGAATTGCTTATTCTCAACATTTCTTCGCACATTTGGTCTGAGCAAATCCAGACAAGATCTCAACCTTAGGTTAAAGAACATCATGGCCGGGGTCTGGTTGGTAACTGCATGTGTCGCATTTCTGTAGGCTAACAGGAAATTGTCCACCTTATGCTGCAGTGGAATGTCGTCATCGCACATGGCCCTTACTGCCTTTTTAAAGGTTTGTACGAACCTCTCAGCCAATCCATTTGTGGCTGGATGATACGGGGCGGATGTGTAATGCCTTACCCCATTCCTTCTCATAAATTTCCGAAACTCTTCGGACACAAACTGTGGTCCGTTATCAGAGCAAATCTGCTCTGGCAAGCCGTTCCTGGCAAATATAGTCCGTAGGACTGCAATCGTTTTCTCCATAGTGGTGGAGGACATTTTGATCACCTCAGGCCATTTCGAGTGCGCATCCACTGCTATTAAGAACATTGAGTCCATGAATGGACCAGCAAAATCAATATGCACCCGTTGCCATGGAGAGGAGGGCCACTCCCATGGGTGTAGAGGGGCATGTGGTGGTGCATTTTGGAACTTCTGGCATCCTGAGCAGCTCTTTGTTAGGTCCTCGATTTGTTGATCGATTCCCGGCCACCACACATAAGCCCTAGCAAGGCTTTTCATTTTCACCCCTCCCAGATGGCCTTCGTGAAGCTCACTGAGCACTCTCTCCCTTAACTTGGGTGGAATTACCACTCGGGATCCACACATCACTGTCTTCTGGATGAGAATGCTGGCAACAGTGAGTCGCCATGTGTTGGCCATCCCTTCACCGTCAAATCATATACCCGAGACAGTGTCGGGTCATTTCGGGGCTCCTCTATATCCACGTTAGTTACTGGCAAGCGTTCAATTATCGATGAATAAAATATTTCGACAGGGTCCACTGCTGGTGCTTCCTCCGCAGTAGGCAGTGGCAGGCGTGATAGACCATCAGCGTTTCCATGCTGTTTCGTGCCCTTATACTCTATTTCATATTGATTCGCCCCTAGAAAAAGGGACCATCTTTGTAGCCGTTGCGCAGTCATCACCGGAACGCCCTTCTTTGGATTAAAGATGGAGACAAGTGGTTGGTGGTCAGTCAGCAAGGTGAACTTCTGCCCGTGCAGATAGTGGTTGAACTTTTTTACTCCCCATACTAGGCTGAGGGCCTCCCTGTCAATCTGGGCGTAGTTGCGCTCGGCTGAGGTTAGTGACCGAGACGCAAAGGCTACTGGCCTCTCCAACCCGTCTGGGAATTTGTGCGACAGCACCGCTCCAATACCATAGGGTGATGCATCACACGCCAACCGAATTGGTAGTGCTGAGTTGAAATGGGCCAACACCTCTTTTGATGTGATCAATTCTTTGCACTTCTGGAAAGCTCATTTACATTCGTCATTCCACTTCCATGGTACCCCCGTCTGCAGTAAGGTGTTCAGTGGGTGTAATACTGTAGACAAATTTGGTAAGAACTTATGTTAGTAGTTCACCAGCCCGAGGAACGACCTCAGTTGTGACACATTTTCCGCTGCTGGAGCCTTGACTACTGCCTCAATCTTCTCAGGGGACTTATGTAACCCCTCTTCATCAATAACGTGGCCACAATACGAGATCTGCTTCTGGAAAAACTCGCATTCGTGGCGATTAGCTCGTAGCCCATATTCCTTCAATCTAGTGAGCACCTGCTCCAGGTTGGCGAGGTGATCACTGTCATTTTTGCCCGTGACCAGGATGTCATCCAAATAACACTGGGTCCCTGGAATCCCTTGCAGGACTTGATCCATTGCCCTTTGCCAAATAGCCGGAGCCGATGCTACCCCGAACACCAGCCGGTTGTATTGGTAGAGACCTTTGTGAGTGTTAATCGTAAGGTATTGTTTCGAGGCTTCTTCTACCTCCATTTGCAGGTACGCCTGGGCCAGATCAATCTTAGTGAAGCATTTTCCACCAGATAGCGAGGCGAAAATATCTTCAATCCGCGGAAGCGGATATTGTACCGTGTGAAGGACTGGGTTCACTGTCACCTTAAAGTCCCCACAGATGCGAACCTTCTTTGGTTCCCCAGGCGTATTACTCAATGACCTCTTCATTACAGGAATGATGGGTGTAGCCCACTCGCTCCAGTCCACTTTGGACAGTCCTCCTGAACGTTCCAAACCTTCCAGCTCTGCTTCGACGGCTGGGCGGATCGCATAAGGCACCGGTCTGGCCTTAAAAAACTTTGGGCTTGCAGTTTCCTCTATTTTAATCATCGCTGTTATGCCTTTTAGTGTTCCGAGACCCTCCTGGAACACTTCTTGTGCATCAGTTAGCATTTTTGACAGTCATCCAGGTGTGACGTCGTCATCCTTTTTGGCCTCTACCATCAGTGCCTGTATGGAATGCCAATCTAATTGTATCTTCCGGATCCATTCACGTCCTAGTAGTGGTGGTCCTCCATCTGGCAATACATATAGGTCCATTTTTGGTATTTCCTGGCCGTTGTATATCACGTTCACCCTTATTTTTCCTTTGGGGTAGACTTTTTTGCCCCATGTACGTCTTCAAGACAATCTCTGTAGCTCTCAAGGGTATATGTGAGAAGAGCCGCTTGTAGTCCCTTCGGTTTATGACTGTTAGGGCTGATCCTGTGTCCAATTCCATTTTCACTTGGACTCCGTCTATCTTGAGCATGACCCAGATAGTCTGGTGATCCTCCATTTTGATTACATTATGTAGTTTCAGACAACCCAGCTCCTTGCTTCCGGAGTCTGTATCACTTTTCTGTTCGTCTGAACTACTCTCCATCACCTTATGTACCTTTTTGTACTTCTCTTGTGGAGATTTCTTGCTGCTGGTTTTCTTCCCCGACCTGCAGACTCTTGCTATGTGTCCTGCTTTTCCACACTGTCTGCACACTTGGTCCTTGAACCAACAATCCTTCTGGTCGTGTGTTGTTCTGCCGCAGCGATAACACTTCCCTGCTCCATATGACATTTCATTGGTGCCATATTCTTGCGGTCTCCGTTGTATCTCTGCAGCGCCCCGTGCGGCTGCTTCGTGTGATACTGCCATGCTGAAAGCCTTGTCCAGCGTAAGATCCTTTTCTGATAGAAACCATTTCTGGGTTCCTTCACTTTGAAGCCCACACACAAACTTGTCCCTTAACGTATCTGCTAGTCCCATTCCAAACAGGCAGTGTTTCGATAGCTTGCGCAGTTCCGTTAAATACTCAGCATTACTTTCGTCTTTATGCTGGTTCCTTTTGTGAAACTTAAATCTTTCTGCTATCAGCAGCGGTGTGGGGTTTAAGTGGTCCTGTAGGATTTCCACTATGTTTGCGAAATCCTTATCCACTGGCTTCTCTGGGGTTATTAGATTTCGCAGTAAGCCATACGTTTTTGCACCCATGGAATTCAACAAAACCAGTGCTTTTCTGGCATCTGGCACTTCATTCGCCTTGCAGTACACCTCAATGCGTTCCACATATGTCGCCCAATCTTCGACTTCATTGTCGAACTCTGTGACACTGTCACTCTTCGGCATACCTGGGTGTGGTTAGACTGGCTAAAATGGCGTCTCCCGCGCTCTCCCTTCTTCTCCGCTGGCTCAAAATGGCATCTCCCGCGCTTCCCTTTCTTCCCGCGCTCGCACTTCTTCTCCGCTGCGGCTTCAAAAATGGCGTCTCCCGCGCTCTCCCTTCTCCGCGGCTCAAATGGCGTCTCCCGCACTTCCTTTCTTCCCCCGTGGACGCTGCTCAGCCCTTGAGCCCTGGCTGCGCTCTGCGCGTTTTCCTGTGCGCCTCTCTCGTTGCCGCCGCTCGGTCCTGAACCCCGACTGTGCTTTATCCTCTCTCTCTTTTTGTTTTCCGTCGACGCCGCTCGGTCTTCAACCCCCGGCTGCGCCCTGTGCGCTTTACCCTCTCTCTTACCCCGTCGACGCTGCTCGGCCTTTTCTGTGCCGTTGGTCGGCTCCAGCCGCCGCTGTCCGGGAAGGGTCTGCGCTGTACCTGTTGCCAGCCTGTTGCTGGATCGTCGTGGCTGGAGAACCAAGCCCAGCTCTCAACAGCCTCCCCTGCGATGCTCACTCTCTGCCGGATGACTGGGCGGTTGCTCGTGGTCGACGCCCGTACTTCTGGCCTCGACTTTCTTCCACTGTCCTCCAGGAGCGAATCCTTGGGAGGAAATGCAGAGTTGCAGGTAGGTTCGAATCGACCTCGTCGCCACTATTAAATCCGTGAATCTTAAGGTATGGTGTTCTTCAATAAATAGACGGAGACTGCAGATCAACAATCAACAGGTGTTTACTGGATGAGGGTAGTCTAATAACTAACAGTACAGATGCCTGCTCAGGGCTTATATACAGGTGTGGTCACTGCCGGTACTACAGTATACAGGAGCTGTAAAAGTAGTTCTCTCTTAAAGGTACATACACTACAGCTACCATTCACTTAATGTACAGTTGTTGTGCAACCACACCCAGCGCATCATGATGGTGAATGCCCACTATCTCGGCAGGAGTCATGATGCCTTCATCCTGCACCAATCCAGTGTGCCAGCAATCTTCCAGCCACCACATCAAACCAGAAGGTGGCTGCTCAGAGACAAGGTCTATCCACTCTGCACCTGACTGTTGACTCCCCTCCGCAACCCCACCAGTCATGGCCAGCATTCATATAAAGAGAGCCATGCTGCCACCAGGAACGCCATCGAGCAGACCATCAGGGTGCTAAAGCAACAATTACACTGCCGTGACCGCTCGGGAAGAGTTCTCCAGTACTCGCCGGAGAGGGTGTCCCATTTCGTGATGGTCTGCTGCATGCAGCACAACTTGGCCAACATGAAGGTGCAGCCCTTGTCACCAGGGATTGTGGGACCACCTCAGGAGAAGGAAAAGGAGGAAGAAGAAGAGGTGGAGGAGGAAGGGAGGGAGGGAGGAGGCAGGCAGCAAATCCCTGTTCCAGGTTACTGTCCGTCAGCACCTTATCAGACTCCGATTTGACTGATTAAAACCCTAGATCCCACATACTCACCACTTCCCCATCATAACATCCTTCTGTCACGGAACATCACAGCATCCTCCTTGGCACAAAGCTGAAATGAGAGGCACCACAAAACATACATTCCAAACAAAATTCATAAATGTATCCACATCCAATCAAAATGACAATCTCAACTATTAACCCTTGTGCATTCCTTTAGTGTCTGTCTTTCGTGTGGCTTTACCTACTCTAGTGCTCCTACGCAGTCCTCCCGCAGTGGCTGCAGCATAGCTGGTGGAGGGCTGCTAATTTTCAGTGGGAGAGATTACAGATGGCCTTGCAGGACGACCTCAAACAGCTTTGGACCTGCAAGGCCCGGCTGTAGACTGCACCACCTTGGCATGGGCTGCCACAGTCTGGGCTGGCTGATAGGCAGTGACAATGGCAATGGTGGAGCGGCAGTGGTGGGAGTAAGAATGCTGTCATCCTGTAAGAGGACAGCAGGTTCTTACTCCACAGAACCACTGCCACTCCCCCGGGGTGGCGCTCAGCATTCCTACCAATCTGTTGTAGGACAGATTGGTAGCCTGCTGCAACGCCCTGTGTCATAAATCGCAACTTCTACAAGAAGTAACTCAGGAAGTACTACTGAACGACCAGCTGAGGGCTGTAGGGGGTTTCTCTTGCTCGTTCTGGTCTCCTGCCAGGCTTTGTGCAATAATTACCCTTGAGTGGTTCGACCCACTCTCCCCTACGGTTCTAGACCTTGGACTTAGATGCAGAGAACTGTAGTGCAGAGAAAAGGACTCAATAGACCAGGTTGAATAGCACGAAATGGATGCTTTTATTTTTAAACAGTTTGAAGCATTACAAAATACATGTCATAGGCACAGATTAAAGTAACTACAATCATGCACAAATTTATGAACTTGACTCTATGGAAATGGGGAACACATGGCACGTCGAAAAAGGGGAAACACATTACGATTTAACCTTACTCCCTCCCCTAATACCTAAACTAAGTTTCGACTTGAGGAACTCGGGATCATGCTCACCACTATCAGAATCGCAAAAGGAGGGGTTCGCAGCCTTTCTGGCACAGCTTTCCGTCGTCACGTGGATTTGGAAACTTCTGGCGCAGCTTGTTTTTCTCTCTCTCTCAGGCGATGAGGCAGTGGACACAGCCTCGGTGAGCGCTCGTCATGGCTGAAATCCACTAAGTCTGTTGTGGATTTGGGTTCATGGAACAGAACAACACCTCGATGGGATGTTGAGGCACGGAAATGCTAGGCCCGGAGTGTCCTTTTCTCCAGCCTGGATTGCCGTTTTCCCGAGGGTGTCTTCTCCTTCGGCCTGGGTCGTCGATGATCTCCCGACAACAGCACCCGGGCCACCCTCGTCGTCTTCCCGTCGTGGCCGAGCCTTGTCTGGCTGAACACCGACCACGTTGTCTTTTCACCGAAATTGTCCGTCCGAAGCGTCTTTAAAAAGAAGCGTCTTGATCGATTCCGAAGCTACCGAGGTAGAAGAGGCGCCGATGGACTTTTCAAAATCCATATTTATACCCTTTTTGGCCAGCCTTATCTCCCGCCAGATCATAGTCCAGTCTTTGTAAGATTTTGGCGGGCAGAAATCTCTGCAGGGGCGCTTTGTCTTGTAACGGGAGCCGGTGATAACTTAACTGGCCTTCCTGGCCGATAATGTCTTTTAATGTCTTTTACATTGTCACCGTGACTCGGTTCGCATATTGATCGTGTGGTGTATGTAACCGTTCCACCTTTAAGAGAACTATTTTAAGAGTTGCACTACTTTATCTTGGCTGCTGTATACTGTAATACCGGTGGTGACCACACCGGTATATAAGTGCTGTGTAATGATTTATTGGGTAGTTCAGCCCTGACCTTCGATTAGTAAAGACCTGTTAAATTTTACTCTTGTGGTCTGTGTAGTAATTCTCACTATAACACACAGACTTAACAGTGGCGATGAGTACGATCTTACCCTGCGGCAGAGATACATCCAAGGCAGTTTAACGGGCGTTGAGAAGAGGCATCCGTCCTCATCATTCTGCTGAGAAAAGACGCGGGTTTGAAGAGCAAAGGAAGAATTCTGACACGAAGCCTTCCATCAGCAACAGGCAGTGATCATCCCTTCTATCACGGTGGTGGGTAAGCCGATCAGCGACAAGCAGCAAGTCGGCCACGTTGGCTGTGAAGTAGGGGAGGGAAAAACGGAGGATATAAGGGCGGAGAACTCGACCACGGCCGGGGAAAAGAGCCGGACAGAAGTTGGGGCCAGAGGTGCTGAGACTGGGGCAGCGTAAGGCACGGGAGCCGTGGTGAATGCAAACGCAGCCGGTGTAAAAGACTGGGCTACAAGCGGGCTGGGAGACGCAACAGCGTCGAGAGAGAGCTCGACCGCGACCGGTGAAAAAGGCCGGGCAGCTACCGAGGCCACGAGGCGCAGCGACCGGGACAGCGTAAGGCGCGGGAGAAAATAAAAAATAAAAAAACCGCGGAGAACTCAGCCGCAGCCGGGGGAAAGGACCGGACTGCAAGAGGGGCTGGGAGGCACGATTTTAGAACCGCTGGGGAGGGCGAACGCAGCAATACGGCAATCGCCATTACAGCCAGCGGGGGAGAAAGGCAAACGCGGGAAGCCGCCATTTTCATAGGCGGGGGAAGAAGACAAGCGCGGGAAACCGCCATTTTGAAAAAAAAATGAAAGAAAAATTTCTTTTTGTTTCTCAAGAAGATTGCGAGGATGCCTAAGCGTGGTAACATCAACGATTTCGATCCCGATGTTGAAGATTGGGCCACGTATGTAGAACGCATAGAGATTTATTGTAAGGCAAATAAAATATCAAATGAAGATAAAGCACTAACCTTACTAAACTCAATGGGTGCGAAGACATACGGGCTATTGAAGCATCTTCTATCACCAGCTAAACCGGTGGATCAGGCTTTCGCTAATATTGTTGCTGTCCTGAGAAATCATTTGAACCCCACACCGCTGATGTTAGCGGAACGATTTAAATTTTATGTGAGAACGCAACTGAAAGAGGAAAGCAACGCGGAGTATTTAATTGAACTGCGTAAGCTAGCGAAATACTGTCAGTTTGGGGAAAGACTGACAGAGGCACTGAGAGACAAATTCGTGTGTGGATTGTCGAAAGAAAGAACACAAAAGCGGCTGCTTGAAGAGAATGATCTTACACTTGATAAGGCTGTCACTATTGCAGCATCGCACGAAGCCACAGCGAGAGCCACTGCGGAAATGCAGCTGAAGGCAGCGGTACTCAGCGTAGATCAAATGGCTTTGGGTACAGCGAAATGTTATCGTTGTGGAAAGACAACACACGATCAGAACCAATGCTGGTTTAAAAATCAGGAATGTAGAAAATGTGGCAAGCTTGGTCACATAGCTAAAGTATGCCGGTCAGGAAAGAAGACCAGCAACAAAAAGTCACCGCAGGAAAAGTGCAGAAAGGTACATAAGGTGGCTGAGAAGAGTTCGGATGAACAGAATTCGGATTCGGACTCCAACAGCAAGGAACTGGGTAGTCTGAGAATTCACAATGTGAGTAAGGAAGCTGACCTACAAACTATCTGGGTCACACTTCAGATAGCAGGAGTCCAAGTGAAGATGGAATTGGACACCGGATCGGCGTTGACGGTCATGAATAAGCAAGATTACAAAAGGTTATTCACACATATTCCCCTACGGGATACGGAGATAGTATTGCAGACATACACGGGGCAAAGAGTATACCCCATCGGAAAGATAAAAGTCAAGGTGGTACACAAGGGCAAAGAACACCAAGGAATGGACATATATGTACTACCTGAGGGAGGTCCACCACTTCTGGGATGAGAGTGGATCAGGAAAATAAATATGGACTGGCACTCCCTAAAAGCAATAACGGTAGATTCCAGAAAAAAAATGTCAAACCTGAACGATTGTCCAGAATATTGGATGAGGGCATATGCAGCAGTGACAGTGACAAAGCAGAGAGTGAGAACTCGGTGAAGACAATCAGCTCAGACTCTGGAACTGATGATGGTAAGACCAGCCCATGTGCAAAAGACAAGTCTAAAATGGACTTGCAGACTAATGATGGAAAAACGAAGGAGTGCATAAATGCTTCAGAAGTGAACAAAGTACCAGAACAGAATTCCACTGAACAACAACAACATAGTTTGACAGAGAATTCTGAGTCTGTCCAGTCTACAGACATGCACATTTCTGAGGAACACCGGGCTCGAACTCAACTCAATTTCAAACTACAACAGCAATTAGAACAAATGATTCGCCATTTTGAGCAAGAGATGAATGCAAAGAAAAAGTTCTTTGACACAGAGTTGGAGAATCTGGGAAAACAGCAGAAGCAGCTGATTGAGAAAATGGATCAGGAACACACAACCCGTCTGCGCGATGAGGCCAAACGAATCAAAGCTGAGCAAGAAAGGGAATATGTCAAATTCATCGATCAGTTGAAAGCTAAGAAGAAAGAGCACCCTTTTGTGAGCAGTGTCAGCAGTAATAAGCCACTCAGGGAAATGGTGGCAGAGGCAAAAGCTGAAGTGATGGAGGAAATAGAAGACAATAGAGAAGAAGCAGAAGATGATGACTCATCTGAACCATTATCACCCCTACCAGGTCACGCACGTGGTCCCTCCGAACTGAGCCAAATCAGTCTGGAAGTAGAAAAACTTCCCAAGGTACTCGAGCCTTTAGAAGTCAGCAATGCTGGTTCTGAAGTTACGAAAGTTCAAGCTGTTAAGTCCAGTGAAGGACTATTAGATGAGTCACCCCAGCAAAAAGAACCTACTACACCACCGAAAACTACTATACCACCGAGGCGTTATCTGGACCGAGTCAGGAGGCCTCCTCAGAGACTGAATCTGTGAACTGTTTTTACATGAAGTTGTGTATATATGTTAGTATGTTATGTTTAATGGGGAATATATACTGTTAAGCTAAAAAGGGAGGATTGTGGTGTATGTAACCGTTCCACCTTTAAGAGAACTATTTTAAGAGTTGCACTACTTTATCTTGGCTGCTGTATACTGTAATACTGGTGGTGACCACACCGGTATATAAGTGCTGTGTAATGATTTATTGGGTAGTTCAGCCCTGACCTTCGATTAGTAAAGACCTGTTAAATTTAACTCTTGTGGTCTGTGTAGTAATTCTCACTATAACACACAGACTTAACAGATCGGTCTGGAGATTTCCCTTGATGGCTGTTAAACGGTTTCTCCTTTGTACATTAAATGGGTTTAAGTGTTCATGCATTGTCCGCCCATATCTTGATGGGCCCCATCCTGCTTGCCTGAAACTGTCTTGTACTTAGAATCCATTGAATATGTATGCTGTTTCCCTGAGTTTCGGTTTCCCGATACTGGCTTTCGCGGGCTTACTGTCTTCAATCCACAAGCCTGTCTGGCTTGCAGTAACAGAAATCAAATGGTCCAGAAACTGATCACGAGGCCCGGCGGCCATTTTGTATGCCCTTTTATCAAAGGTTTTTCTGTGCAAGCTTACTTTGGTCAATAAACTGTCTTATTTTATCCTGTTTCCTTGCGTGATTATTGCTGAAAATTTCGAATCTTACAGGCCCCCTGTGATACTGATAGCTTGCTAGAGGTATCAATGATCCTTGGTGAGCAAATTTTCCCTGATTCCCCACATCCAAACATTCCTGGCACTTAACTATCTATGACCCTCACGACCCATGCAGTTCCCATTTCCGAAAAAAAACGAAAATTACCTTGTGCACATTTGGACAATCATAGGCAGTACTTCTTGAACTATAACACATTCATCTGTCAGATGTGCAGGGGTTGATACCCTCTTGCACCACCTGCATACACCTTTTATTAATCCAAAAACTTAACAACGACTAATAACATAACAATATTCATATACTTAAAAAAAAAACGCGCAAATGGCCAAAATCTAAAAATGGAGGGACACCTAACTTTCAATACTAGCAGCTTAAAGTGGGGTGTCTTCTTCCCCCATTCGCACATAGCGTTCTCTCCATTTTCCTGTGTTCTCATGCCTCTGGAGGCGTTTGCCTCTCTTGCAATGCACGAACAGCAAAAATATCACAATTAAAACCTGACACACTACTAGGATGTGGGATGCTATTCTAATCCAGGCCGGGACCTCTATGTTAGTGAACAAGTCCCACCACGGTGGGATGACTATGTCCAATATGTCTTTTCCTATCTCTAAAGTCTTCTGCTCCAGTGTGTAAAAATGTTTCTGTGAAACTATAACGGCTTTTAAAATCTTGGTGAGGTGTTCGGGAAGAGGGGGAATGACATAACCAAAATGCACGACGAATCGTTCCAAGTCCGTGAAATTCTCTTTTACAGTGAGGTGAACGGTGGAGGGTGCAGGAATGGGGACAATTCGTTGTTGTGCCACTTGAACCTCGGCCCTGGGTTTGAAACAGAAACTGCTATCACTGATCGAACACCACTCGTGCTGTCCGTAGCGGTAGTGAAGCGCTGCAGTGGTGACGCAGTATGTCCCACCCCCGATATATGCTACCTGCGGGGGCACATGGTCCTCTGCCATTGCCTCCATGGTGCAATTTATCGGCTTCGCGCTAGCGGTTCTGAACCCGCACTGTGGTTTCAAAAAGGCATTCAAGTGCTGGGGACACAGGATGATGTGTGCTCCCCGGCTCCGACACCCCGAGAGGTCGGTGCCTGTCATCGTACCATCTGATGACGTAAGGCGGGACCACTGCGTAACGAATGTGTGCGCCCCCCTGAATGATTCCAATATTCTCCACCCTGTATACCGGGGCGGGCTTTGCTGCAGGACTCAACACCGGCATTCTTACCACTATTCCCATGATAGTATGATTCGAACGTCCACAGTCCACTGGGACTGGGTACGCTTCTGCAGCTAGTCTGAGCTGGCACGGGCTTAATGCATTCTCAAAAGGGTGGAGCGCTAGCAAGTGCTTGTTGCTGATCCAGGACGGGACCAAACCCTGTTTTAAATCCTCAAGATTACTGCGGCCCTCGCCCAGTAACCACGCCCCATATAGCACACAGGCCTCGTTTTGTGCAGCTTGATCGGACGCATTCCGATCCTCCTTAATGAGCGCATTTACCGTTCTCGCATGTTTCTCCAGCTCAGCTATTATTTCCTTAAAGTGTAGTGTCATGGCCTGGTCTTCATGTAACTCAGAACCCACTACCTTATTTTTGTCTGTCAGTATGTTCCTTAACTGGGCTTTTAAACTGTTGATCTGTGTCTGCAGCTCCACGTTATCTAGAGCGTTGACGACAGATGTCCCGGTATTAAAAGCAGTGAATATGTCATTTACTGTACCCCTTCTTTGCCTCCTGACTCGATCCAAAACTTCTGGTGGTGTGGTGTATAATTTGTCTTTGTCGATGTCGGCAAAGTCAAACTCGTAAAACTGTCTAAACATTCGGGTTAACAGGACCTGGTATAATTGTTCCGTTTCTTTGGGACACCACTCCGGCAATCGTACCTCAGTGAGGTTTAAAATCACTGAGGCCACCGCGTAGTGTACCCCTTGGTACAGCACCTGACCGGTGGGTACCAATACTAAACCGTTCCCGGGTCCCTTTGTGGTGGTGGGGCACCCTTCTTTCTGGGCTAGTGCTACTGGAAGCGTGGGCAGGGGCTTGCGTGGGCGGGTGATGAGTTCAGTGGCGTTTACCGGAATAGGGGAGTATGGGGCTCCGCACGCTCGAGTGCTGACATCCCATCTCATCCCCTTTCCTTCATCCTGCCACTGCCTCTGGAAGAAGATGGATACGCCCTTGGGGCAAACGCGTTTTGAACCCCACATACAGACATATATTCCTTCATCTGGTTCCCACCATTTGTCCCAACACACACGTAATTGTCCGTGAGTCCCCGTAATAGTCCAATGGGTATTATTACCCAGTCGCTCCCACTCGACCGTAGAGTTCTTCATGTCCTTTCCCAGCTTTCGCAGCCACCACCATCGCCTTAGTGGTACGTTCCCATTACACACCAGACAGATCCTCTTTCCCACGGTAACGCTGACTCTGGGTGCAAGGATCCTCACCCGAGGGCACGTTAACGAAGTCTCTTGGTAGGCAAAACCGAAATTGCTGGAGTATTCCGTAGAATTCGTCCCCAGCCAACCTGGCCATCTCCCCTGGTGGAAGTAGGTGACGGTTTCCTCAACCTCTCGCTCCCCTGTCCCATCCGTCACGATGGGGGCCGTGTCCCCGGAACACCCGAAGATGATGACGTTCTTGGTGCGGCCTCGGTAGGCCCACCCGCACCCGATCGCCACGAACACGATGAGAATCTTTTTCATCATAGCCCAGGTTTCTGTAACCAATAAAATGATGTAGCCAGGCTCCCAATAGGTGCTGGCCTAATTAAATGGACGCGCGGGTTCCTAGGCCCCGCTTCCAAACAAGCACACATACCGGGCAGACTTCAAAATTGTACTCTTAACATTTCTTAACACTGTAAACTTTATATTCCTTAAACTATCATCATAATTACCTAACTTAACTTATGTACAGCGCCGCCCTCCGCCGGGCGGCCTACTGAATTCCTGTGAGGGCTGCAGCGTGCCGCACCCTGTGGTGGGGCTGCACTGACCTTCGGCTTTGATCCCCCGCAGCCTGTCGCTGTTGAACGTGAACCATGCCTTTCTGGGGCTGCTCTAAACCGAGGTTGGGAAGGATGGGGAGAATCTGGCTAAAACTTTCTGGGGCGGGGCGCTCGAGTCGACCTACGAGGGGCTGCTTTGGGTGAGGCTCCCGGGGCTGATGGACCGGGGGTTGGGACTGTCACCATCACAGCCTGTGGTTCCACCACAGCTGCCGGCTCCAGCTCCCCTCCCTCAGGCTCCGCCCCCCTGAGGCCAGGATTTGTGGCTTCCGACTCCACCTCACCTGTCCCTACAGGTAGTGAGTCTCCGCCCCCATTCCCTACCTCCCCCAAGCTTGAGTCGAGGGTGGGATCGTCGTCCTCTGACTCTTCCTCCTCCGTGATTGGGTCTAAGGCGAGGTCGAGCTGTTCGGGCTCTTCCTCGTCCGAATCCCAAATTAGAGGGGAGACCTCCCACTCCGATGGGGTGGCCCCTCCCTTCACGCAGGCTACTGTTCCAGCCTGTGTGGTCTGTGACTCTGTTACCGGCTGAGGATTTTTGTTCTCAGACCTGGTCCCTGTTGTTGGCCCTTGTGCACCCGATTTAAACAGTTTACACTGGTTAATGTGAAACCATTTGGTACGTCGGGGCACCTTCACTGCATAAACCATGGGGCTGGCCTTGTCTACAATGCTGTAAGGCCCCATGTACAATGGTTCAAAACTCCCTACCCTGGCATAGTTTCGGACCATGACCTGGTCTCCGACTACCCACTCTTGTTGCTTACGAGGTTCCAGTAACAGTCGATTTCCCTGATGCTGTCTTCCCATGTTCCCAGTCGCCTGCCCATAAATCTGTTTCAGGCGCTCCAAAAGGGTTTGGACGAATTTGTCTCGCTTCACCTCTCGGAGCTGGCCCTCAGTGAGCACCGGGGCTAGTACATGGGTGGGTGTTCGCATGATCCTTCCAGTCATTAATTCGTGCGGGGGATACCCCGTACTTTTGGACTGGCTGGCCCGGATCCCCATGAGGACTAAAGGCAGGACCTCCGCCCATTTCTGGGGCGAGCCCATTGTCTCTTTCCTCAGCTTTTCCTTGAGGGTCCGATTCATGCGTTCAACAATCCCGGATGACTGGGGATTGTATGCTACGTGCCACTTCCCCTCAATGCCCAAGAGCATGAGGGCGTTCTGCATTACTTGACCGGTGAACTGACTCCCTTGGTTGGACTCTACAAAACGGGGGAGTCCCCACTGTGAGAACACTTCCCGAATCAAGATCTTAGCAGTGCCCAGTGCCGTAGCTGTTCTGCACGGGAAAGCTTCTACCCATTTGGTGAACACATCTACCAGGACAAGGCAGTACTTATATCCTCCCTGGGCGGCGGGCAGGGGCCCTATGTAGTCGACCTGAATCGACTGCCATGGTCCCTCTACCCTCCTGATGTGCCCCATGGGCACCTTCCTTTTGTGGGGGTCTGGGTTGTTTGCAGCGCACACAAGACAGCTTGTGCAGAACTCGCGGACATCGTCCCGAAGTCCCGGCCACCATCCCACCTGCTCTACCCGCTGCCAGGTAACCTCAGGCCCGGGGTGTCCCGCCCCTGGACCCTCGTGGGCCAGTTGCAGGAATTCCCTCCGGTGCTGCTGCGGCACAATCCACTGCTCCTCTCGGAACAGCATGCCTTCTTTGACTGAGAGGGCTGCCGTACTGTATGGACCCTCTACCTGCTTGCCTTCTGTGATGGCTTTTAGGACTGTTTTTAGGGCGGGATCCAGGGTTTGGACGGTCTTTAGGTCTGGGGGCGGTGTCACCCCTGTGTTCCCTGGAGTTCCCTCCCTGCCTTGGATCGCCGCCACGGGTCCGGGTCCATAGGGGTCCCAGAAAATGCCGTTGCGGGCACGCTCCCTGGCTAGCGCATCCGCCTGCTGGTTGCCCTGACTGCGGGGTTCTGTGGTGGAATGAGCCTTCACCTTATGGATGAACACTTCCCCTTCCTCCCCCACAGCTGCCAGGATAATTTCCAGCAAGGGCTTAACTGTTAAAGGCCGCCCGTCCGCGGAGGTATATCCGCGGCGGGACCAGATGGTGAGGTACTCCGTACACGAATTGCATGTGAACATGCTGTCTGAGCAAATCGTGTATGGGGTTGGGAAAATCTCGGGGTGGGTAACCACGTACGCCACCGCGGACAGTTCAGCCTGCTGTGCGCTCATAGTGCTGGGGAGCTTAATTGCCAGGGCAATGTTTGCCGCAGGGTCATAAACTCCACACCCTGTGAGTCGTTCGCCAGCAGATACAGTGCTGGAACCGTCTATGTAGATTTCGCGGCCTGTGGGGTGTATCCCGGCCCGTAAACCTATGTTGACCTCCCATACCCCTTCTACGGAACACCGATGGGCTGTTCCGGGATATACCATGTTGGCTGCGAGCTTTGGCTCGCAGAGGCCTTTAACTTTGAGATCCATCTGGGAAAGGAGGAGGGTCCAGCGCGCAATCCGAGCGCTGCTTACGGTCCCATCCTTAATCCTTCCATCCAGAAGCATCTTTGTGGGGGTGTGATGGGTGAGGAGCGTGATGGGAGAGGTTCCTGTGAAGATCACTGATCTGTTCACAGCCCAATGCGTGGCCAGGAGATGCCGTTCGCAATTGGAGAAACTCCTCTCTACATCCGTGAGCACCCTGGAGGAATAAACTACCGGTCTCAGCTTGCCGTGCCGCTCCTGGAGCAGCACGGCGCTCAGGCTGTCCCCACTAGCGGCTACCTCCAGGAAAAACTCCTCTCCCCCATCTATGGCCCCTAGGGCTGGCGCGGTCTGCAGATCTCTTTTCAACTTCTCAAATGCTGCCTGGCACCCCTCATCCCAAGACCACTCGATCCCCTTGTGTAAGAGTCGGAGTAGCGGGGCTGCTGTGGCAGCATAGTCCTCGATGAAATCTCTGCAGTACCCGGTCAATCCCAAAAAGGACCTTACACCCGTTACTGTGTTGGGGATCGGCAGATCTTGTACTGATTCCCTTCTGGCCTTATCTATGGCTCTTTCTCCAGCGCGGATGGCCAGACCCAGGAATTTGACTTCCTGCTGGCCGATCTGTGCTTTCTTTGGGTTTACTTTGAAACCCTTCCTTTCTAACAGCTCCAATAATTTGGCTAATAGTGGGCCGTGCTCCTCCCTTGTGTCCGTGAACAGGAGTAAGTCATCCACATACTGTACTATCTGGTTGGGCTGGCTAAATTCTTTTAAACTCCCCGCCATGCATTGATGGAAAAGGCTGGGGCTGTTGTGAAAACCCTGTGGCAAGCAGTTCCAAGTGTACTGTTGCCCTTTGAAAGTAAAGGCAAACTAGTATTGATCCTCCCGCCGCAGCGGAATGGACCAAAAACCGTTCGAGATATCCAGCACCGTGAACGTGGTCGCCGATGCTGGAATACTCCCTATTAGGTCTGCAACTGCTGCTACCGTGGGCGCGCAGGCTGGGATGTTACTATTGAGGACTCTGTAGTCCACCGTGGCTCTCCACGAATTGTCCGGCTTCTTTACCGGCCATAAGGGGGAGTTCACGTGAGTGGCTATTGGTCTCAATACGCCCTGCTGCACCAATGAAGATATTGCGGTCTCCATGTTGGGTTCTGCCTCCTTGGGGAAGTTATACTGCTTTTGGGGTCGGATCATGGGGTCCCCGTCTACGCTGACTTCAAACCCAGTGACTCTCCCACAGTCGTGCTTGTGGGTGGCAAACGCGGACAGATTTTCCGACACACACGCCTGCAAGTCCGTTGGGATGTTCGCTACCATGAGCTCGAGATCGTAACCTCCTGACGGCTTCATGGTGCACAGGGCCCCCTTTTCTTCCCTCCCTGGGATTACAACTACCTTACCTAAACCGCTCTCGGCTCCCCAGAGACAGTGATTTCTCAGGTCCACGAGGATCCCGTGTTCCACCAAGAAATCAGCCCCGAGGATGCCTTTTCCACCCCCCTCACTCCACTTCAATAGGATACACGTCCATGTGGTGTGGAGTGCTCCCAAATGAATGGAGAGCGGGATGGAGTACGCGCCAGCCTGTTCTCTGCCTGTGAAACCCGCTACTGAGAATGGAGCCTGGGTGGACAGAGGTGAGGCAAAAGGTCTAGCTGTGTGGATCACGGTGCACGAAGCTCCCGTATCCAACAGGTAACTACCCTTTTCCCTTTCCACCTCCATTTCCACCACAGGTCTTCTCCAGGCGTCATAGCGGAGCGGACACAAGTAGACGGGCTGCACAGGCGTCAGTCATTTAGGTGCTTCGGTTGGGGTCTCGGGAGCGATAGGGCTGTTGGCGACTGCTACCTTCCCCTGCGAGGTCATCAGAGACCGCATAGTCTCTAAAATTGACTCAATCGTAGCGGGATCTACAACCGCACCACCTCCTGTTGCTGGGGCAGGGGCTACGGTTGGGTTTTGGGCTGGTGCTGGGGCAGCAGTCTGGGCTTGGGCTTGGGCTTGGGCTTGGGCTGCGGGGAATCTCCCTCAATTATCCTTCCATGGATTTCTACAGTCCTTGCGCCAATGACCCTCCTTCCCACACCCGTAACAACTGCTTTTGGCTTGGGGAGGGCGATTCCCCTCCTGATGCCATTCCTTTTTAGCAGAAGCTGCGGGCCTTATCTCATGTACCTTTCCTTTTAAAACAGGCGTTTTCCTACCCTTGTTGTTCCTGTAACTGATCGTGAGCTGATCGAGCACTACGTCTTCCGTGGAGCGGGCGTTAGTGGGGTCAAACCATGCTTTGGCCTGCTCCCTCACTATTGGCAAGCAACCTGCTACCAGGCACCGGAGCCAATGAGCCCTTTGTTCACCATTTAGCGCGTTCCGGTCCGGTCCTCCCGGGCAGCTGCGTCGATACACGGGCCACAACCTTCCGGCGAAAGCCCGTGGGGGTTCTCCTTCTAGCTGCACTGTCTTTTCTAAACGGAGGAACGGAGTTCCGTCACCCTCTCCTATAACTCCAGGATCTCGTCCCGTAACAACCCATATTCCCTGTGCCCTCTCTTGCTCTCGTCAGGGAGACACTGGAGGAGTGAGCTGTCCAGGGAGAACAGCAGCATCTTAGACTGTTCATCCCCGTCGCAGTCATTAACGGCTGCGGTCTGCTCTACGTCCCTAAAATGGACGGAGGGATCTCCTGACTCGGAGAGTTTTGGGATGTGACTTATCATTGCCCTCAGCTGTTGTGCGCTGTGGGGCATTATGATCTGATTCACAAGGGGTCCGTCCTCGCCATTGTCTTCGTTCGGACCGAGCCTCCGGTGTCGAGTTGGACACATCGGCGCCGGCCCCGACTCTACTATCTGGTGTTGCTCTACCTCAAGAATCTCTTCATCTACCGTCTCCGTTTCCTTTCCCGGAGTCCAAGACTCATCATAAGCAGGAGGCGCAGAGGGTTCGGGGGTTGGTTCCTGAACTATCTCTTGTGGAATCGGTCTTTTGGATTCCTTGGCTAGCAATAGCTGGCTCGCTGGTGGGTTTATGAGACACACCAACCCGTTTGCCTTGGCTAGGGCCATTCTCAGGTCCTCTTGCTCCCGACGGCAAGCGCTGTGGTCGGTGCTCTCAGATCTATCCTCCATGGCCATCTTATATGCTGCCCTGGCTCCCAGAAGTTTTTCCTCTTGGGTCTCTATTTGCTTAGCTAGACGGAAACACCTTTCTCTCATTCTACCTTCACAGGCCTTGGCTTCAATGACCTGACATTTTAAATACTCTACCCGGGTTTCGTGGCGGTGAGTTGTGGATTGGCGTTCCTGATTCAGCGCGTTAAGCGATTCAATCAGTTTTTGACCTCCCGCAACCTTTTCCTCTACTTCTGTAAGCAACCCTTTGACCTGGGCTGTCTGTGCTACAATGACTTGGTCCAAAAGCTGGACTTGCTTCTTGTAGCACATCAGCCAGACCGCCTTTTCTACAGATTTCTTATGCTCTTTACCCTCTGTCCACTTGATGGCTGCGTCTAGCGGGCGCCTATCCCTTAATAGGTCAGATATCCATTGTTTTGTGAGGTTTACCTTTCCAAAAACATAATCCACTATTCTTTCATCCATCACATTTCGTTTATTCAGACCTTGATCTAACACACTACTTTCCTGCTGCCAAGGTCCTGCCGCGGTCGCCATTTCTGTAGGGGGTTTCTCTTGCTCGTTCTGGTCTCCTGCCAGGCTTTGTGCAATAATTACCCTTGAGTGGTTTGACCCACTCTCCCCTACGGTTCTAGACCTTGGACTTAGATGCAGAGAACTGTAGTGCAGAGAAAAGGACTCAATAGACCAGGTTGAATAGCACGAAATGGATGCTTTTATTTTTAAACAGTTTGAAGCATTACAAAATACATGTCATAGGCACAGATTAAAGTAACTACAATCATGCACAAATTTATGAACTTGACTCTATGGAAATGGGGAACACACGGCACGTCGAAAAAGGGGAAACACATTACGATTTAACCTTACTCCCTCCCCTAATACCTAAACTAAGTTTCGACTTGAGGAACTCGGGATCATGCTCACCACTATCAGAATCGCAAAAGGAGGGGTTCACAGCCTTTCTGGCACAGCTTTCCGTCGTCACGTGGATTTGGAAACTTCTGGCGCAGCTTGTTTTTCTCTCTCTCTCAGGCGATGAGGCAGTGGACACAGCCTCGGTGAGCGCTCGTCATGGCTGAAATCCACTAAGTCTGTTGTGGATTTGGGTTCATGGAACAGAACAACACCTCGATGGGATGTTGAGGCACGGAAATGCTAGGCCCGGAGTGTCCTTTTCTCCGGCCTGGATCGTCGTTTTCCCGAGGGTGTCTTCTCCTTCGGCCTGGGTCGTCGATGATCTCCCGACAACAGCACCCGGGCCACCCTCGTCGTCTTCCCGTCGTGGCCGAGCCTTGTCTGGCTGAACACCGACCACGTTGCCTTTTCACCGAAATTGTCCGTCCGAAGCGTCTTTAAAAAGAAGCGTCTTGATCGATTCCGAAGCTACCGAGGTAGAAGAGGCGCCGATGGACTTTTCAAAATCCATATTTATACCCTTTTTGGGCCAGCCTTATCTCCCGCCAGATCATAGTCCAGTCTTTGTAAGATTTTGGCGGGCAGAAATCTCTGCAGGGGCGCTTTGTCTTGTAACGGGAGCCGGTGATAACTTAACTGGCCTTCCTGGCCGATAATGTCTTTTAATGTCTTTTACATTGTCACCGTGACTCGGTTCGCATATTGATCGGTCTGGAGATTTCCCTTGATGGCTGTTAAACGGTTTCTCCTTTGTACATTAAATGGGTTTAAGTGTTCATGCATTGTCCGCCCATATCTTGATGGGCCCCATCCTGCTTGCCTGAAACTGTCTTGTACTTAGAATCCATTGAATATGTATGCTGTTTCCCTGAGTTTCGGTTTCCCGATACTGGCTTTCGCGGGCTTACTGTCTTCAATCCACAAGCCTGTCTGGCTTGCAGTAACAGAAATCAAATGGTCCAGAAACTGATCACGAGGCCCGGCGGCCATTTTGTATGCCCTTTTATCAAAGGTTTTTCTGTGCAAGCTTACTTTGGTCAATAAACTGTCTTATTTTATCCTGTTTTCTTGCGTGATTATTGCTGAAAATTTCGAATCTTACAGGGCGCCATCCAAGGAGTATGAATACGCGGGCGTGGGCCCAACTTGGCCAGAGACAATCTGGAAACAGGAAGCTAGTGACTACTAACTAGACCTCCATGTTTTGTTACAAGTCGATTAAAGCCTTGCTTTATGTACAGCCAAGTGCGTAGTGAGTCTTTATTACATCACCCTGCAAGCCCCTTTCCACACTCGTAAACCCAGCGATGACGACAGCAGTCTGAGCTTGTGTGGCAGCAAGCTGAGCCTGCAGGAGAGCATTCTGAGCTTCCAGTGCAGCAGTGAGATGTTGGGTCGCTTCCGCCTGTGCTGCAATGGAAGCTGTGAGATCACCCATCACACCCAGCATAATCTGTGGGTCCACAAGGTCCCTCCTGGAGTTGTCCATCATTTCCATCCTGGAAATCATGGGCTCCAAGCTCTGTGCAAAGCCCCATGAAATGTTGGAGCCGGACTCCTCCATGCTCCTTGACAGTGACAAAAGGCTCTCTGGCAGGCATACCATTGCACCTAGCATTTCTGTCTGCATGCCCATCACCCTTGTTCTGAAGGCTGCTCCATCGAGGTCATCATCTGAGTCCTGTCAGGGAGCAGAACTCACGTGCGACCACGCCCTCCAGTGAGCTGGCACCCGAGCTACTCTTTCCCCCTGGCCTGGCTGCAGCCCACTCATTCCTGGTGACTCACATGTGCAGATCCCGCCTCTAGACTACCCTCTAAAGTATGCGCAGTGCCCTTTTCTGAGCTGATATCTGTGAATGTCAAATGCAGTGTTGTTGTTGTTGTTGTTCTTCTTCTTCTCCTTCTTCTTCTTCTTCTTCTTCTCCTCCTCTGTCAGTTTGCTGATGACGAGGGACAGGCTGTGCTGGTGGCACTTCTTGGATATCTGAAAGCAGAAAGGCACAAGAGTCGGGTTCTGGTGAGGGAAGGACTGGAAAGCAAGATATCCATGCATACACCATCAGCAGCTTGTAAGTGAAAAGAGATTGTGGGATGAGGGGTAAGTGGGATTTGAGAAGAAGGATTAGGTATGACCATACGCTCATCATCAGCAATGGTTTCAACTTCTCCGCTGGCCATGGACTCTGTCTCTGCCCCTCCAATGATGTCAAGGACGGATCCCTTGAGGTCTGTCAGGTTCTCAATTGTGGCTTGGCACTTTACTCTTACACTCCAATCCCTTTGTAACAAAAGCTAACATACCATTTGCTTTCCTAATTGCTTGCATTACCTGCATGTTAACTTTCTGTGATTCATTTACAAGGGCACCCGGGTCCCTCTGAATACCAACATTTCACAGTCTTTCACCTTTTAAAAATATTCTGCTTTTCTATTTATCCTACCAAAGTGGATAACTTCACATTTCTCCAGATGATATTTAATCTGCCCCGTTCTTGCCCACTCACTTAGCCTGTCTATATCCCTTTCCAGCCTCTTTGCATCCTCCTCACAGCTTACTTTCCCAGCTAGCTTTGTATCATCAGCAAACTTGGATACATTACACTCAGTCCCCTCATCTAAATGATTGATATAGACTGTAAATAGCTGAGGTCCATGCACTGATCCTTGCAGTGCCCCACTAGTTACAGCTTGCCAACCTGAAAATGACCCGTTTATTCCTACTCTCTGTTTTGTGTCCGTTAAACAATCCTCAACCCATGGATTACCCCCAACCCCATGTGTTGTGTCGGTACCTTTCTACCTAGACACAATTTAGGACTCAGAACTCAGAGATTCAAACATGAAGTGCTTTATTTAGGAAGGAAAGGAAGTTCTGGGAAGTTCCGAACAAAGAGAGCTAAACTTAACCAAGAGAACACCCAACTATTTATCTGCTGTGACAGCGCCACCACAGGTGGGAGGAGAACACACAATACATAACATATTCCTCCCCTCTTAAATGAAAGGTCCACATTATTCCTCAACAGGTAAGTTACTTTCAATGCACTCACTAACCAAGGGTAGAGGTAGACTGCCTCAAACCCTGACTTTACCCTGGGGTTTATTCTGCCCCAGTCTTGTGGGTAAGTCACTAAGCCTACAGATCCAAGCGTCTTGGAGGCCGCCGCTCCCTGACAGGATACCGGCGGTCATTGCTGGCTTCCACAGCAGTAGGCATTGACACAGGCCTGGATGGAGAAGGTGCCTGTGTCAGTCGAAAGTCAGGAATTTGCACAGGTGGAACAGTCTCTATGACTTCCTGTGTTGGAGAAGAGCACTGTGGCAAAGGATGCTGGTTTGCGGTATCATCCGCAAACAGTTCAGGCCAACCAGCCGTTGGAGCCTCTGTGGCTGTCTCTGCTCCTAGCAACAGCTGATCTGTGTGTCTTCTCCAGACGACGTCCTCGGCAGTCTCAACCGTGTAAGACACAGGGCCTGTCTGCACGATCACCGTAGCAGGAACCCGTTTCGGTCCAGTGTTGTAGTTTCGAGCTAGGACGTGCTATCCAGGGTGAAACTGTCTCTCCTTGGCTCTTTTCCCTCTTTTTTTTAGCTTGAGCTTGTTGTTGACAATGGACAACCTGTTCTGCCCTTGGAGGTTTGAGTAAGTCAAAACTTGTCCGCAACTGCCTCTTCATCATGAGCGAAGCGGGGGAAATTTTGGTTGTGGCATGCGGCTCTTTCCTGTAGGACAACAGGAAGCTGTTCAGACATTGGTGGATGGAGCCCTGACCATGCGATGCCTTCAAGGCGTGCTTCAAAGTTTGCACGAACCTTTCTGCCAGGCCGTTAGTAGAGGGATGATAGGGCGCAGACCTGATGTGTTGGACACCATTCACATGCAGGCAGGTTGCTGTTAAGTCTGTGTGTCCCAGTTATGCTTATTATAAATCACTGGACACAGACCACAAGAATAACTTTTAACAGGCCTTTACTATTCGGAGGTCAGGGCTGAACTGCCCAGCAAATCACTACACAACGTTTATATACCGGTGTGGTCACCACCGGTATTACAGTATACAGCAGCCAAGAGAAAGTAGTACATCTCTTAAGGTAGTTCTCTTAAGGTGGAACAGGTTACATACACCACAATCCTCCCTTTTTAGCTTAACAGTTATATCCCCATTTAACATAACATAATAACATATAGATATATATATATACAACTTCATGCAAAACAGTTCAAAGATTCAGTCTCTGAGGAGGCCTCCTGATTCGAGTTGGATAACGCCTTTCAGGGGTCTCTGATTCTCGTTGCTGGGGTGACTCATCTAGTTGATCTCTTATGGATTGGACATCATCCTCAGGTACATTCACTTCTGAGGTAGATGCTTCAGGTTCACTAACTTCTTCCACGGTTGTCTCTGCCGTAACCCTGGGTTCGACCCTTGTTCTTGATTCTACCAGTTGGTCAGCATGACGCCATATTACATTTTCACCAATATCTACCGTGTACATCAGGGGTCCTTGTCTGGCCCGAATTGTTCCAGATTGCCATTTCTCGTTTTTATAGTCCCGGGCTAACACTGGTTGTCCTATTTCGAAACTCCGAGCGGTCTTGTTATTTATATGCTGGAACTGTTTGTTTTCAACTTCCCTCCGCACATTTGGTTTTAACAAGTCCAACCTGGACCGCAACCTCCTGTTATAGAACATCATGGCAGGACTTTGGTTTGTCACTGCATGAGTGGCGTTTCGATATGCCAGTAGGAATTTGTCCACCTTGTGTTGTAGTGGAATCTGATCTTCGCTCATGGCCTTTATTGCTTTTTTGAACGTTTGTACAAATCTCTCGGCCAACCCGTTTGTAGCCGGATGATATGGGGCAGAGGTATAATGTTTCACCCCATTCTTCTTCATGAATTTCTGGAATTCTTCTGACACGAACTGCGGTCCGTTGTCTGAACATATTTGTTCTGGCAATCCATTTCTTGCAAATATCGTTCTTAGCACCGCGATCGTCTTTTCCGAGGTAGTGGTAGTCATCTTAATCACTTCTGGCCATTTAGAATGTGCGTCCACCGCAATTAAAAACATGGAGTCCATGAATGGACCAGCAAAGTCAATATGTACACGTTGCCATGGGGTTGAAGGCCATTCCCATGGATGCAGCGGTGCAATCGGAGGTGCATTTTGAACTTTTTGGCACCCTGAGCAGCTTTTCGTCAGATCCTCTATCTGTTGGTCGATACCCGGCCACCACACATAAGCCCTAGCAAGGCTTTTCATCCTGACTCCCCCCAGATGACCTTCATGCAGTTCCTTTAGAACTCTCTCTCTTAACTTAGGAGGAATAATCACCCTTGTTCCATACATCAATGTTCCTTGACAGACGGACAGCTGTTCTCGTCTTGCTGAGAATGCCGGTAACAGTGGATCACCATGTGCTGGCCATCCCTTCACTGTCAATTCGTAGACCCGGGACAGTGTCGGGTCGTTCCTGGTTTCTCTTTCAATACTTGTATTGGTGACTGGTAAACATTCGATGATGGTCGAGTGAAATAACTCAACAGGGTCAACCGTCGGTGCCTCCTCCGCTGTAGGTAGTGGCAGGCGCGACAGCCCATCAGCATTACCATGCTGCTTTGTACCTTTGAATTCAATCTGATATTGATGTGCCCCTAGGAAAAGGGACCATCTCTGGAGCCTCTGTGCTGTCATCACCGAAACACCCTTCTTAGGGTTAAAAATGGATACCAACGGCTGGTGGTCTGTCAGTAGCGTAAACTTTTGGCCCTGCAGGTAATGATTAAACTTCTTTACTCCCCACACAAGGCTGAGAGCCTCCCTATCTATCTGAGCATAGTTGCGCTCAGCGGAGGTCAATGATCTGGATGCGAACGCGACTGGCCTCTCCAAGCCATTTGGCAACTTGTGTGAGAGTACTGCCCCAATACCATATGGAGAAGCATCACAAGCCAAATGAATAGGCAGCGTTGGGTTGAAGTGAGCCAACACTTCCTCTGAGGTGATCAATGCCTTGCTTTTGCGAAAGGCCCTCTTACAGTCCTCGCTCCACTTCCATGGTACTCCCTTCTGCAAAAGAGCGTTCAGCGGGTGCAGCACCGTGGATAAATTTGGCAGAAACTTATGGTAATAGTTAATCAACCCTAGGAACGACCTCAACTGGGATACATTATCCGGAGCGGGAGCCTTCACAACAGCTTTGATCTTGTCAGGAGACTTATGAAGCCCCTCCTGGTCAATGACATGACCACAATACGAGATCCGCTTCTGAAAGAACTCACATTTCTGGCGATTAACTCGAAGTCCATATTCTTTCAATCTGGTGAGCACCAGTTCCAAATTTGTAAGGTGTTCCTCGTCATCATCTCCTGTAATCAGAATATCGTCCAGTTAACATTGTGTGCCTGGAATTCCCTGTAATACCTGCTCCATGGCCCTCTGCCAAATTGCTGGAGCCGATGCCACTCCAAAAACCAGTCTATTATACCGATACAAGCCTCTATGCGTGTTGATCGTGAGATACTGGCGTGACTCTTCCTCAACTTCCATCTGTAAGTACACCTGCGCCAGGTCTATCTTGGTGAAGTGTTTCCCGCCAGACAACGAAGCGAAGATATCCTCAATCCGCGGAAGCGGATACTGCACTGTGTGAAGCACCGGATTAACAGTGATCTTGAAATCTCCACAGATGCGAACCTTCCCCGGTTCCCCCGGCTTGTTGCTCGATGAACGCTTCATGATGGGAACAATGGGCGTGGCCCACTCACTCCAGTCTACCTTAGACAGTACTCCTGAATGTTCTTGCCCTTCCAGCTCAGCTTCCACAGCAGGTCGTATCGCATAAGGTATCGGTCTGGCTTTGAAAAATTTCGGGTTTGCATGTTCTTCAACCTTGATGTTTGCCGTAATTCCTCTCAGTGTTCCCAGTCCCTGTTGGAACACCTCTTTAGCATCGTCCAATATTCTGGACAATCGTTTAGGTTTGACATCTTTTTTACCGGAATCTACCGTTAGTGCTTTTAAGGAATGCCAGTCCATATTTATTTTCCTAATCCACTCCCGTCCCAGTAGTGGTGGACCTCCCTCAGGTAGCACATATAAGTCCATTCCTCGGCTTTCTTTGCCCTTGTGGACCACCTTTACCTCTATCTTCTCGATGGGGTATACTCTTTGCCCCGTGTATGTTTTCAATACAATCTCCGTATCCCGTAGGGGAATATGTGGGAATAACCTTTTGTAATCTTGCTTATTCATGACCGTCAATGCCGATCCAGTCTCCAATTCCATCTTCACTTGGACTCCTGCTATCTGAAGTGTGACCCAGATTGTTTGGAGGTCTGCTTCATTACCAACATTGTGTACTCTTAGACTACCCAGTTCATTACTGCTGGAGTGTGAATTTGACTTCTGTTCGTTCGAACTGTTCTCTGTCACCTTATGTACCTTTCTGTACTTTTCCTGCGGTGACTTTTTGTTGCTGGTCTTCTTTCCTGACCGGCATACTTTAGCTATGTGACCAAGCCTGCCACATTTTCTGCATTCCTGATTTTTGAACCAGCACTGGTTCTGATCGTGCGTTGTCTTTCCACAACGATAACATTTGACTGTACCCAAGACCATTTGGTTGGTGCTGAGTTCCGGTGACCGTAGCTGCATTTCTGCAGTGCCTCTCGCTGCGGCTTCGTGTGATGCTGCAATAGTGACAGCTTTATCAAGCGTAAGATCATTCTCCTCAAGCAGTCGCTTTTGTGTTCCTTCTTTTAACAATCCACACACAAATTTATCTCTCAGCGCATCTGCTAGTCCTGTTCCAAACTGACAGTACTTTGATAGCTTACGCAGTTCAATTAAAAATTCAGCATTGCTTTCGTCTTTCAGCTGCGTTCTTCTGTAAAATTTAAATCGTTCCACTATCATCAGCGGCGTGGGGTTTAAATGATTTTTCAGGACAGTAACAATATTCGCGAAAGTCTGATCCGTCGGTTTATCTGGTGATAGAAGGTGCTTCAATAGCCCGTATGTCTTCGCACCCATTGAGCTTAATAAGGTTAGTGCTTTCTCATCATCTGGTACCTTATTTGCTTTACAATAAACTTCCATGCGTTCTACATACGTGGTCCAATCTTCGATATCGCTATCAAAGGTATTAATGTTCCCATGTTTAGGCATCCTTGCAAGTTTTTAAATTTTTCTTTTTCTCAAAATGGCGGCTTCCCGCGCTTGTCTTCTTCCCCCGCCTACTAAAATGGCGGCTTCCCGCGCTTGGCGGTCTTTCCCGCGCTCGTCTTCTTCCCCCGCCGACTACAATGGTGGATTCCCGCGTTTGCCTTCTTCCCCCGCTGGCTGCAATGGCGATTGCCGTGCTGCTGCCGTTCTCGCCTCCCCAGCGGTTCTCAATTCCCCGACGCTGCTTTTACTCCCCCGCGGTTCCCGTGGGCATTCACGCTTCCCCTGCTGTTGCGCCTCTCAGCCCCGCATGCAGCCCGGTCATTTACACCGGCTGCGTTTGAGTTCTCCGCGGCTCTCGTGCCTTAAGCTGCCCCAGTCGCTGCGCCTCTCGGCCTCGATTGCAGCCCGGCCCTTTTCACCGGCCGTGGTCGAGTTCTCCGCCCTTTTTCCTCCGTTTTCCCTCCCCCACTCCACAGTCAACGCGGACGACTTTCTGCTTGTGTCGCTGATCGGCTTACCCACCACCATGGTAGAAGGGATGATCACTGCCTGTCGCTGATGGAGGGCTTCGTGGTCAGAATTTTTTCTTTTTAACCCGGGTTCTCGATGCCTCCCGTGCGATGGTGCTCAGCAGGATGATGAGGGCGGATGCCTCTTCTCGACGCCCGTTCTGAGGACGAAGCTGCCTTGGATGTAAAACTGTCGGAGGGTAAGATCGGACTCGTCGCCACTGTTAAGTCTGTGTGTCCCAGTTATGCTTATTATAAATCACTGGACACAGACCACAAGAATAACTTTTAACAGGTCTTTACTATTCGGAGGTCAGGGCTGAACTGCCCAGCAAATCCCGACACAACGTTTATATACCGGTGTGGTCACCACCGGTATTACAGTATACAGCAGCCAAGAGAAAGTAGTACATCTCTTAAGGTAGTTCTCTTAAGGTGGAACAGGTTACATACACCACAGTTGCAAACTCTTGTGATACAAATTGTGGACCGTTGTCACTTATGAGTTGTTCCGGTGAGCCATAACGGCTGAACGTCTCACCAAGTTTCTCAATTGTTTTCTCTGCCGTGGTAGACCTCATCACAGCGACCTCCGGCCACTTGCTACGAGCGTCCACAACCACCATAAACATCTTCTCTTCGAAAGGACCGGCGAAGTCCACATGTACTCGCTGCCACACTTCTGCAGGCCAATCCCAGGCGTGTAGGGTTGCCAGCTGTGGGACATTCCGGACCCTTTGACATGGGGAACATGTTTTGGCTTTCTCCTCAATATTCCCATCGAGACCTGGCCACCAGAAGTAGCTTCTTGCCATTTCCTTCATCCGAACCATCCCACTGTGGCCTGTATGAAGTTGTTGCAGTATAGGTTCCCTCAGAGGTGGCGGAATGATGACACGGCGTCCCCAAAGAAGACAACCTGGGAGAGCTCATTTCTTTTTGAAACGTAAGGTTTCAATTTAGGAGAATCTCCTATAGCTCTCCCTCGAATGACATTGTCCATTACCTCAGACAGGACTGGATCATTGCGGGTGTACATTCACACCTGAACTGCCATGACAGGTGCTCCCTCCACTTGTCTCAAGTAGAAGATGTCTATCTGACGAGGCTCTGGGGGAGTAACAGGCAAGGGTAGCCTTGAGAGACCATCTGCGTTGCCATGCAAGTCTGATTTGCGATATTTGATGTTGTATGTGTGTCCTGACAACAGTAAAGCCCACCTTTGCATCCTGCTTGCAGCAAGAGACGGAATTCCGGTGTGGGGCCCGAAGATTGAAGTCAATGGACGGTGGTCCGTCAGGAGTGTGAACCTTCTCCCAAACAGGTACTGATGAAATTTTAGAATTCCAAAAACGATTCCCAAGGCTTCGCGCTCAATCTGTGCATAGTTACTCTCGGCCTTGTTCAAGGTGTGTGATGCGAACGCGATAGGTTTCTCTTCACCAGAAGGCATGATGTGGGATATGACTGCTCCCACACCATATGGTGACGCATCACATGCTAGCTGCACGGGTAGCTTTGGGTCGAAGTGTGTCAGGACCTCCGATTTCAGCAATGCTTTCTTTGCTTGGGCGAAAGCTTCGTTGCACAGTTCAGTCCATTTCCATGTTTTGCCTTGATATAGCAACTGATGTAACGACTTCAGCAATGTTGCTAAGTCTGGAATAAACTTCCTGTGATAAAAATAATAACTTCCGGGAAGTTATGTCATCACTTCCTGTGAACTGTGAACTATGAACTATGAACTGTGTACATACCTCACTTCCTGTCATATGTCACTTCCTGTTGGACTGGTATAAATACTGGTCTGTTCAGTATTGTAAGAGGCTTCTACCAGAGGCATGGTAAAGACCTCTCTTGTATATAGTGTGTTTATAAGTTACTTAAAGCTTACTTTAAAGTTACTTGATGGTAAGTCTCCTTTTTCTTACATCAATTTAAGTAACTTAAATATTTACACTGACAAATACTAGACCTTCAGACAAACTCGGAAGTTAAGGATCCAGGGAACCACCCATCATGGAGAAAATCCTTAGACCTATTCGTCTGGACTTGGACCCGAATACACCAGCAGCTGGCAGGGTATGGAAGCATTGGTATCGTACTTTTGAGAATTTTCTGGATGAATGTAAAGCGGATGCTCCTGCTAAATTGAAGATACTTGTCAATTATGTGACCCCAAAAGTGTTCGAATATGTTGATGACTGGGATAATTACGAAGAGGTGATTCGGGCACTTAAGAAACTGTATGCGAAGACCCCAAATGAGGTCTATGCTAGACATCTACTGGCCACAGCCCGACAAGGGCCAGGGGAATCAATTGACGAATTCCTGCAAGAACTTCGCAGGCTCAGCGTAGATTGTAACTTTCAGGCAGCCTCAGCTGAGCTGTACCGCCAAGAAATGATTCGTGATGCTTTCATCTGCGGGATTGCCTCTCCATTTATACGCCAGCGTCTACTAGAAAGTAAAACACTTGAGCTACAAAGAGCTTTTGACCTAGCTTGTTCACTGGATTTGGCAAAGAGAAATGCAGACCTCTATCAGCTGCCCAGATCGCGATCTGCTGCTGTAGCTGCAACCAGACAATTCAAGCGGTCTCAGGTGAACCCTATCATGGGGGAATCTAATTCTGATAATTCTGATGAAGAAGAGGAGGACGACCCCACTTTAGCAGCCTCTTGGCAATCTAGGAAGGAATGCTTCTTTTGTGGAGATGCTTTTCACCCTAGGAAAACCTGCCCTGCTCGCAATGCAATCTGCAGTTATTGCGGGAAAAAAGGACACTTTGCTAAAGTTTGCCTATCAAGGGCCTCTACGAGGGCCAATCCAGCTAAGGCCTACCGAACTGCCCCAATTAGGGCCTATCAAGATGCTCCAGCTAGGACCTATCAAGCTTCCTCTCGAGCTCTCTCCCGAAGAAGCACACCGAGAGTTTTAGCCACTCTCTGTGCAACGACACCAATTATAGCTGCTTGCCCACAGAACCTGTCTCATGCAGCCACAAAAATTTCAATTAAAGGGCATACCTTAGATGCCTTAATTGACTCAGGAAGTACTGATAGTTTCATTAAGGAACAGATTGTTGCGAAATTGAAACTACATGTCTTCCCATCGGACCAGGCAATTGCGATGGCCCAGTCATCACTTAATACCAGAATCTCCGGCTTTTGTGTTGTTGATATGACACTTCATGGTCGTATGTATCCCTCCACCCGACTTTCGGTGCTCAAGGACTTATGTAGTGATCTCCTCTTAGGGCTGGACTTCCAAAAACAGCATAAGAAACTCACCATTGAGTTTGGTGGATCCAAACCCGGACTTACTATTTCTAATATACTGTCTAAATTACCATTTTGTGCATTATCAGCAGCTTCACTTGATGAACCCTCATTATTTGCCAGTATTCCGCCTCAATGCCAACCGATAATAACGAAATCGCAGCGCTTTAATCAGGAAGACCAATCTTTTATTGCAGCTGAAATCTCTCGACTTCTAGCAGAGGATATCATTGAACCATGTTCGTCGCCCTGGCGGGCTCAAGTCGTCATTGTCAAGAACCCTCTAAAACCTCACAAACAGCGACTATGCATCGATTATTCGCAAACCATCAATCAATATACCGACTTGGACGCCTACCCATTGCCACGCATTGATGATATGGTTAATAAACTGGCCGAATACAAAGTGTTCTCAACTTACGATTTAAAAAGTGCCTATCATCAGTTACCCTTGAAGGTCTCAGATAAGCAGTACACAGCCTTTGAGGCTAATGGACGGCTGTACCAATTTCGTCGCCTCCCATTCGGGGTTACTAATGGAGTGGCTGTCTTTCAACGGGCAATGGATGGCCTGGTTAAGCAGGAAAACCTAAGGGACACTTTTCCCTATCTTGATAACATTACCATTGCAGGTCACGATCAACAGGAACACGACTCCAACCTCCAAAAATTTCGGGATGCCCTCCATCGCCGTAATTTGACCCTGAATGAATCCAAATCTGTTGAGTCACAACCGACCATCAACATCCTTGGCTACTGCGTAGGCAATGGTATCATTAAGCCAGACCCAGAAAGACTTCGCCCGCTCCAAGAGCTCCCGTCACCTAAGAATCCGGCTTCTTTACGTCGGGCTCTCGGTCTGTTTGCATACTACGCTAAATGGATTCCTCATTTTTCGGACAAAATCCAACCCTTGCTGTATGCTAGATCATTTCCACTGGGAACAGCGGCTGTTGCAGCCTTTAACCTTCTCAAAAAACAGTTGGAGAAAGCGGCTCTTCACTCCATTGATGAGAATCTCCCTTTCGTGGTTGAATGTGATGCCTCGGAGGTGGCGATCTCGGCTACTCTGAATCAGGAAGGTCGTCCTGTAGCATTTATGTCCAGGACCTTACAAGGTGCCGAGCTACATTATCCTCCGGTTGAGAAAGAAGCCACAGCCATCATAGAGGCAGTACGGCAGTGGAACCATTTTCTAGCTCGCCAGCACTTTACATTGATCACGGACCAACGATCAGTCGCCTTCATGCTCGATAATCGAAAACGAACCAAAATTAAGAATAATAAAATACAACTTTGGAGGATGGAACTGGCCTCTTTTGGTTATACCATTCTCTATCGGCCTGGCAAGGAGAATGTGGCCCCGGACACCCTCACACGGGCATTCTGCTCCACTATGTCATCCTCCACTCTCATGGATGTCCACAATGGTTTGTGTCATCCTGGCGTTACGCGCATGCTACATTTCGTACGATCACGGAATCTCCCTTTTTCCACTGGAGATGTAAAGAAAATATGCTCAGAATGCCGGCTTTGTGCGGAATTAAAACCTCAGTTCTTCCGCCCCTCAGATGGTATACTCATACATGCAACCCAACCGATGCAACGACTTAGCATCGATTTTAAGGGCCCAGTGCCCTCTTCAACTCGGAACACATATTTGCTCACCATGATCGACGAATATTCACGTTTTCCGTTTGCCTTCCCCTGCTCCAATATGCTGGCGTCCACAGTAATCTGCTGCCTCGAGCAGGTATTTTCTCTCTGTGGCATGCCGGCTTATATTCACTCAGATCGGGGTCCATCCTTTATGTCAAGGGAACTCAAGGACTACCTCTCAGAACGGGGAATTGCTACAAGCAAAACAACACCATACCATCCCATCGGAAATGGGCAGGTAGAGAGGTATAACGGTATCATCTGGAATTCCGTACGTCTCGCTTTAAGATCTCGGGGCCTACCAGACCAGCAATGGGAAACAGTGCTTCCGGATGCATTGCACTCTATACGGTCCCTGCTTTCTACAGCCACAAATACTACGCCTCATGAGCGGTTCTTTGGATTCCAGCGTCGCTCATCTCATGGGACATCACTCCCGTCATGGCTAACTACTCCTGGACCTGTATTACTCCGAAGATACGTTCGGACGTCTAAAAATGACCCTCTTGTAGACGAGGTCGAACTAACCGATGCCAACCCCACCTATGCAAACATACGATATTCCGACGGCCGAGAATCTACCGTATCATTACGGGATCTGGCTCCCTGCCCACCAGGACCTAGTGGGACATCGGGTGATGGCATTTCACCAGGAAACTCTTGGGACCTATCGGGTACCCCTCTCCAGGATCCTGATCGGACACCAACTAGCTTGGTGCCGGTAGGACCCCGTGCTCAAGGTTGCGACCCTCCCAGTACCGTGCATGAAAGTACTGATCCGCCACAGACCAGCTCTGCACCTCCCTCTGAACAGAGGCAGTCCGACTTTGAACCTATTGGGGCTCGTACTCGAAGCCATGATCTCCCCGACCCTTCACAGGGCAATCCAGGCCACACAGACTCTGACCAATGGCCAACCGCATGTAAGCGGACCAGCGACCCTCTACGACGGGAATCCAAACGGGTGCGACTCTTCCTTGTTCGGCGGCTGCGGACCAAAAGGTAGACCACAGCCTCCTAATCCTGCAGGAGGGAAGAATGTGATAAAAATAATAACTTCCGGGAAGTTATGTCATCACTTCCTGTGAACTGTGAACTATGAACTATGAACTGTGTACATACCTCACTTCCTGTCATATGTCACTTCCTGTTGGACTGGTATAAATACTGGTCTGTTCAGTATTGTAAGAGGCTTCTACCAGAGGCATGGTAAAGACCTCTCTTGTATATAGTGTGTTTATAAGTTACTTAAAGCTTACTTTAAAGTTACTTGATGGTAAGTCTCCTTTTTCTTACATCACTTCCCATAGTAGTTAAGTAGCCCCAGAAATGAACGTAACTGGCTCACATTCTGGGGTGCTGGGGCCTCCACGATTGCCTTGACCTTTGACGGAGCCTTATGCAGGCCAGTTGCGTCAATCACATGCCCCAGGTACTCAACTGAAGACTGAAAGAATTCACATTTGTCCTTACGAACTCTGAGTCCGTACTCTTTCAGTCGTTGTAGTGTCGCATCCAAGTTCAGAAGATGATCCTCATTTGTTCCAGTGACAAGGATGTCGTCCAGGTAGCACTGGACTCCTGGCAGCCCACTCAAAATCTGATCCATTGCCCTTTGGAATAGAGCAGGGGCCGACGTAATTCCAAATGGAAGGCGGCAGTACCTGTATAGCCCCTTGTGTGTCACAATTGTCAGCAGCTCCTTTGATTTGTCATCGACATGCATTTGTAGATAAGCCTGGCATAAGTCTATTTTGCTCAACTTTTGCCCTCCGGCCAGGCCCGTAAAAAGATCATCAATGAGGGGAAGAGGGTACTGTTCCGCAGACAGCACTGGGTTAATAGTCACTTTAAAATCCCTGCAGATTCGAACAGATCCATCCTTTTTCAGGACAGGAACAATGGGTGTGGCCCATTTGCTCACACTCACAGGCTCCAGGACTCCATTCTCGACTAAGGCCTCCAAGTTAGCCTCAACTTTTGGCCTAATTGCATAGGGTACAGGTCGGGCTTTGTGAAACTTTGGCTTGCTGTCAGGTTTAATGTCCAGTCTCACGCTGATCTTTTTCATGCTCCCAAGTTCCCCATTGAAGAGTTCTGCATGTTTGTTTAACACTGCAGTCAGACCTGACTCCCCTTTTGACATCATGCGGACTGCAGGCCAGTCCAGCGTGATTTTCTCTAGCCACGCACGTCCCAGTAGCGATGGGTAATTTCCCTTTACCACATATAGTGGCAGTTTCGCAGTCTGTCCATTCAATTTAACCATCACCTCAATGGCGCCTCTCATGGCCACAGGTTCGCCGGTATACGTCTTTAGCACAATGTTTGTTGGCTGAAAGGTAAGATGCTTTAGCATTTTGTTGTAGACAGTGTTTGAAACAAGGGACACAGTCACGCCTGTGTCCACCTCCATCCGCACTGATTGTCCCTCCACCAGTGGTGATACCCAGTAGCCATTTGAACCACCTGCAACCGTCAGTATGTGCGCCTCTTCCTCCTCAGAGGTGTCGCTCCCCTCTGTTTTGCTTGTTCCATCATACTACACTGAATGAACACTCCTTTTCCTCTCTTGTCCAAATACAGACATTTTGCTTTCATGCTTCCCAGCTCTGTCTGTTCTTTTTTTACCTCTACAGGCGCGTTCAATGTGACCCTTTTTGCCACAATTTTGGCATTCCAGCTCCGTACACCAGCAGTCATTAGCGTGATGGCCCGTTTTCCCACAACGGTAACATGTGCCGTTCCGCGCACCTTTAGGCTCAGACGACACCTTGTGAACTCTCCCTGTTGAACTCAACTGGTGAGCCTCCTTTTCCGCCATCTCCATGGAGACACTAACTTCAATGGCCTTTTCAAGAGTAAGGTTGTCCTCAGTAAGAAGGCGCTTCTGTGTGGCTGCATTTTGCAGACCACACACGAGTCTGTCTCTAATGGTGTCCTTCAGCACCTCCTTGAACTTGCAGTGTTCTGACAACCTTTTTAAAGCAGCAATAAACATTGTCACTGATTCCCCCTCCTCTTGATTCTGTTTGTGAAATCTAAATCGCTCAGCAATAACCAGAGGTTTTGGTGAAAAATGTGCTCCAAGAATTTCCACTAGTTGCTTATATGTTTTAGTTCCTGGCTTATCTGGCTGCACGAGGCTGCGAAGTAAATTGAATGTCTTCGGCCCCATTACACTCAAAAAGGTAGGCACGACCTTTTCGTTTGCCACCGCATTCGCCAATACAAAATAGTCAAAATGTTCCGTATATGCGCTCCATTGCTCCACATTTTCATCAAAATCACCGATGTTTCCTAGTATAGTAGCCGTCTCACGTTTCAAATTAAAATTTCTGTTTACTCACTGCCGTAATGTTAATGTGATGCTGCAATCTCTGTTCCGAGTGTTTTGTAGTCGAAAACAAGAAAGTTCCCACAACGCAGATTCATCCCATCCTCGTCGTCACTTGTGTCGGTACCTTTCTACCTAGACACAATTTAAGACTCAGAACTCAGAGATTCAAACATGAAGTGCTTTATTCAGGAAGGAAAGGAAGTTCTGGGAAGTTCTGAACAAAGAGAGCTAAACTTAACCAAGAGAACACCCAACCATTTATCTGCTGTGACAGCGCCACCACAGGTGGGAGGAGAACACACAATACATAACACCATGAGCCCTAATTTTGTATAATAACCTCCTGTGTGGCACCTTATCGAATGCTTTTTGAAAGTCCAAATACACTATATCCACTGGTTCCACCTTATCTACCCTGCTAGTTACAACCTCAAAAAACTCTAACAGATTTGTCAAACATGATTTCCCTTTCATAAATATGTGTTGAATCTGCCCAATCATATTATGATTTTCTAAGTGCCTGTTACCACATCCCTAATAATAGATTGTAGCATTTTCCCTACTACTGATGGCAGGTTCACTGGCCTATAGTTCCCCAATTTCTCTGTCCCTCCTTTCTTGAATAGCGGGGTTACGCTATGGTGAATGGTGTAGACTCCAATTAAATCTGTTTTTCTTAACATTTAAATTTAATGTAATGTATCTGTCTATTAATGTAATGTATCTGTCTATTAGGACTCAGGAAGTAGAGCTTGAATTATTTGCATTGGGGGAATTAAAGACAAAATTGATAAGGCAGGAAGATAACAGAAAATGGATAATGCAAGAAAACGGGCGCAGGCACTATGAAGTGAGATATGGCCGTGCCCATTCAAGGAACATCAACTTCATGCTGTCTGCCAATTATAATAATTGCAGCGCACATCCTAGCGCTGAACACACTGCTGACAGGCTGTGCACTCAACAGGGGGCCGAAGTTTGTGTTGTTTGAGCGAGGCTAGCTTTACTTAAAGCTTTACTTAAAGCTAGCCTGCTCCTCTTATAGGCAGTCTGCACCTCTTAATGGTGTGCTGCCTTCTGCTGATGAAAAATGATAAAAGTGTTTCAGTACTAACCCAAATAACTCAACAGGCCAGGAAAAGGGCACCCAGGGTCTCGAACGCAGTACTCGAGCTTTGTGGAGGGGGTCAACACTGGAAGAGAGGGCCAGGTGGTCCTCCAGAAAGAAGGATGTGGGACCAGATCACCGAGGCGGTCACTGCCAGCAGTGTTGCCCCCATGACCTGGCTCCAGTGCCCAAAGAAGCTTCATGACCTCAGAGCACTGGTCAAGGTCAGTGAATACATCTTCAAAAGCCATCTCCTACCAACTGCACCATTAGCCTCACAAACTGCTCAATGCACGACCCCCCCTATCACTCACTGACCAACAATCTCCACCAAACATGAAGCACACCTCCCATTCCTAATTTCACCTCACCCCCTTGGAGGAAACGGTGCAGGGCATTCTTGACAGGGGCATGGCTGAGCCCTTGGCCAGTGGCGGGGCTGAAAGAATACAAGATGCAGATATCCTCATACATTATCCTTCGTCTCACATCCCACTTCCCCCTCATCCCGCAATACCTTCTGATTTACAAACTGCACATGGTGTAAGTTTGCACCTTTTGCTTTACCCCTCTCACCTCGCCACAGCCCTACCTTTGTGCCTTCCTCATTTCAGACACCCAAAAAATCCAGCCTCTCCCAGCCAATGGGTCAACAAGATGAAGGAGGGGAGAGTGAAGAAGAAGAAACACCATCACTCGATTTCACACTCCCAGCCACCCGCTCCTTAAAGTCGTCCTGCATCTGCAGTGCCATCTGCAGTGTCCCCCACTGAAAGTCAGCAGCCTTCCACCACCTATGCTGCAGCCATTGGGGTAGCACTGTGTAAGTGTACTAGAATAGCCAAAGGCACACGCAAGATACTCATTAAGGGAATGCACAAGGATGATTAGTTGATTTTTTGATGTAATATTGGATACAGGATAATGTTGAATTGAAAAGTTTGCTTTTTGGTGGCTTTTATTTCAGCACTGTGGCCAACAGGATGCTGTGATAGTCATTAAGAGAGGGATGGTAAGGTATGGAACAAATGTTGAAAGGGAAATTGGGGTTTTATTCACTGGTACTGCAGGCGGATGTTTTGATCCCGGCTATCCCACCAGAAAGGGGCTGGCTAGGTTGCCTCCTTCCTTCTACTTCCTCCTCTTCTGCTTCATCCTCTTCTGCTTCCTCCTCTTCTGCTTTTTTCTCTTCTGCTTTTCCTCTTCTGCTTCCTCCTCTTGAGACGTTAAACTGAGGTCTGCGCTCAGGTGCATATAAAAGATCCCATAGCACTATTTCAAAGAAGAGCAGGGGAATTATCCCCAGTGTCCTGGCCAATATTTATCCCTCAATCAACATCATTAAAACAGAATATCTGGTCATGATCAATTGCTGTTTGTGGGAGCTTGCTGTGTGCAAATTGGCTGCCGCGTTTCACACATTACAACAGTGACTACACTTCAAAAAGTACTTCATTGGCTGTAAAGCACTTTGGGATGTCCAGTGGTTGTGAAAGGGGCTATATAAATGTAAGTCTTTCTTTCTGTTTCTTCTGCATCTTCCTCTTCCTCCTCCTCCTTTTCTGCCTTCTCCTTCCTCTGCGAGCAGCTTGTCCTCTTAGCTTCCTCTGCTCCATCTCCATGTCATGCTACAGTGCAAGGGGGGACTGCAACTAGGGCCCCCGGTACTGGGAGCAGAGGCCTTCCTTTAAGAGCCAAAGCCTTGTGAACATTCAGCAGCACTCCCTGCACTCTTTAACAACGTTTTAAAATGTATTACACCAAGCCACTACTCCAATAAAATGTAAAGAAACCAGTGCAAATGCAAAAATCTAAACTTACCTGAAAGTTGCGTGTGTCCCTTTAAGAAGCACTGGCAGGGGGTCCGTCGTACTGTTACATAGAAACATAGAAGATAGGAGCAGGAGTAGGCCATTCGGCCCCTCGAGCCTGCTCTGCCATTCAATGTGATCATGGCTGATCATCCAAATTCAGTACCCGGTCCCTGCTTTCTCCCCATACCCCTTGATCCCTTTAGCCTTAAGAAATATATCCAACTCCTTCTTGAATATATTTAATGAATTGGCCTCTACTGCTTTCTGTGGTAGAGAATTCCACAGGTACACCACTCTCTGGGTGAAGAAATTCCTCCTCATTTCTGTCCTAAATGGCATACCCTTTATCCTTAGACTGTGACCCTTGGTTCTGGACTCCCCGACCATCGGGAACATCCTTCCTGCATCTAGTCTGTCCCGTCCTGTCAGAATTTTATAAGTTTCAATGAGATCCCCTTTCATTCTTCTAAACTCCAGCGAGTACAAGCCCAATCGACCCAATCTCTCCTCATACGTCATTCCTGCCATCCCAGGTATCAGCCTGGTGAATCTTCGCTGAACTCCTTCCATGGCAAGCACATACTTCCTCAGATAAGGCGACCAAAGCTGCACACAATACTCAAGATGTGGTCTCACCAAGGCCCTGTACAACTGCAGCAAGACATCCTTGTTCTTGTACTCGAACCCTCTCGCTACGAAGGCCAACATACCATTTGCCTTCTTAACCGCCTGCTGCACCTGCATGCTTACCTTCAGTGACTGGTGCACAAGGACACCCAGGTCTCGTTGCACTTCCCCTTCTCCCAATCTGTTGCCATTCAGATAATAATCTGCCTTCCTGTTTTTGCCACCAAAGTGGATAACCTCACATTTATCCACATTATATTGCATCTGCCATGCTTCTGCCCAATCACCCAACCTGTCCAAATCATCCTGGAGTTTCTCAGCATCCTCCTCCCAGCACACATGCCCACCCAGCTTTGTGTCGTCTGCAAATTTGGAGATATTACATCTAGTTCCCTTATCTAGATCATTAATATATATTGTGAATAGCTGGGGTCCAAGGACTGATCCCTGCGGTACCCCACTAGTCACTGCCTGCCACTCGGAAAAAGACCCGTTTATTCCAACTCTTTGCTTTCTGTCTGCCAACCAGTTTTCTATCCAAGTCAATACCTTGCCCCCAATCCCATGTGCCTTAACTTTACACACTAATCTCTTATGCGGGACCTTATCGAAAGCCTTCTGAAAGTCCAAATACACCACATCCACTGGTTCTCCCTTATCTATTTTACCAGTTACATCCTCAAAAGATTCCAGTAGATTAGTTGCATGCATGTTTTGCTGTGCATGCTTTGGCGAGGGCGTTAAAAGGAGTGGCGACATCGAAAATATGAGACTGTGCGTCAATGCAGCTTTGCATGCTGATTGAAGTCACGATCTGGCTCAGCTCCATATCTGGAGCGAGCACAGGCAACGGCAGCGTTGCCAACCTGTCCAAAATGGCGGCTGCTGTGTTCTGCAGCGGAAGTGGGCGGAAGCGAGGCAGCTGCCATTTTTTCTTCCAAACCGGCCTTGTCCCGGTCGAATTTCACGGTCATTGTGTTCCAGCACAAGAGAGCTGGGTGTTTCCAATTAATTATGATGTTTGAATATTAAATATGTAAAATATGATTGAGGCTAAAAGCAACAAAAAAATAGGTTCATTAAGAATGTGCTGTCACGTTAAAAATTGAAACAAAATGTGTGCAGGTTAACATATTTGCATCAATATAAAGAGAATTTAATAAATTGTAGAAGCTTGATTTAATTTCCTCTGAAATATGTTGCTTTTGAATTTCATTTATCAGGATAATGATTTCATAAATGTCAGTTCTCATCATACTGTTAAATTAACAAAAAGTGTTGAGTAAAAGCAGGCATGTTTACAAAACCCAAATGTTAATTACATTTATTGCACACCAACCATTAACTAACTATTAATCACAGCTTTGGAAAATTCTTCCTGTCTTTTATCTAAGAAAGCATTTATTGGAACTAAAAACAGCAGCAGTTCTTTTGCCTTTAGTGATGCATTTCAGCTACGATCTGTGCTCGTAGAATAAAGTATGGCACCTTAACACAAGGCCAGAGCTATGCTATATACAGAATGATGTGTAAGTATGTTAGTCACTACGTTTATTATATGATCCCATTGACAGTCTCGATATATTAACCAGAGATTAGATAATAGGGAAAAATAAGTGAGGCGTATTGAATAATGGAATTATATTGCTGCTTGTGTCTCCTACTCAAACATCAGATTGTGAATTTGATTATGAATTTGATTCAGTCACCAATTTAAATTGCAGGTGTCCATCTTGATGTAAATAGTAAGGGCTTCCTGTGAATGGAAGAACATTTTTTTCCCCACTATGGACATCTTGATCTAATTAACTATTTAAATTGTACATGGGATTTGTATCTCGCAGACAGAAATGTATATTCCTTTTTTTTGTAGTGCAGTCTGCCTACTGCGCTTAATTGGATTTATGCAGGAAGCATTAGCTGATTGTTTGGGAAACCATCTGCAAATAATCTTTTATGTAAATCGCATGAGACATTTGCTTTTGGCCCAGGAAAGCGACTGTTGAGATTTCCCAGGACTGATGGTTTTGACAACTGGTAGTTTAAAACCTGGAGTTTGTGACATTCATGAGTTCTTCCAAATTTTTGTGTATGATCTAATGAAAGACCCCAATCTGCTGTTTCTGTGCCTGGGCGTACCTGTGCATATAGAACCAAATTTGACAAGGAAAATCGTACATATGTAAGGGAGCCGGCCCGAATTTCCATCCATTTAAATGAATAGATGGACAATCAGGCAGATATCCACTTTTTAATTAGTTCTCAGGATGCTGGCAAGGCTGCATTAATTGCGCATCCTTAGTTGCACTCAGAAGGTGTTGGTGGGCCTTCTTCTTGAACTGCTGCAGCCCTTGTGCTGAAGGCACTGCCACAATGGTGTTATGTAGGGAATTCCAATTTATTTATCCACAGTGATGAAGAAACAATGACATATGTCCAAATCAGAATGGTGTGTCCTTTGGAGGGGGCTGGGTGGTGAGTTTTTTTACCGCAACATTACTGCTCTTGTTCTTCTTGGTGGTAGAGGTCACATAGAAGGGAGGTGCTTTCAAAGTAACCTTGGTGAGTTGCTGAAGTGCATTTTGTAGAACACATGTACTGCAGCCACAGTGCACTGGTGATGGAGGGGATGAATATTTAGTTCAAAGGCAGCATCACCAATCAAGTGAACAACTCTGACCTGATTAGTGTCAAAATTCTTGAGTGTTGTCATGGCTGCACCCATCCAGTCGAATAGTGTGAATTCCATCATGCTCTTGACTTCGGTTGCGTAGCGCCCATTGTTTGGATTCACTGATCTTGACCACTCGTGTGAGGTTATTAAACTTCTTGCGGCACTGCATCCAGGTCCTTGGGGCTAAACTCCTGGCATTGACCTGCATGGCTATCTGTTCCCACTGCCTTCCCATCATGTGTCTGGAGGGCCTCCTGCCCCCTGAGGATACAGGACATCTCTCCTTCATTCCACCTCCTCCACCAAGGCCTCCAGTGCAGTATCCGGAAACCTAGGTGGCCGCTCTCTCCCATGGTCAGTCATTCTTCACTCTTTCCCAGGTCAGATTAAGTTGCAGAATGACTCCCAGCACTTGTTCTAGCCACAATGCACCTCCCCTTTAAGAGGTGCAGTCTAGCTTTAAGTAGTGCAGTCGAGCTTTAAGTAGTTCAAGTTACAGTCGAGATTGGGTTCCCTGCTGATGCGCGCAGCCAATGAACAGTGCGGTTAGTACTGGCTGCACGCAGAAATCATTATAATGAGCAGGCAATGTGAAGTTGACGTGTTGCTTGCATTACACTGAATGGACGTGGGTTAATCGTGCATCACAATCCCCACACCCGTTTTCAGGGGCTATCCAACTTAACCTCCATTATTTCTAGTGGAGTAATTGTTAGCCTCTTGGACATTCACCTCAGCAAGAGTTGAAAATAGTAAAGCTACAATTTCCAGATCATAGAGAATACAGTCTGGTTACAAGAACAACAGTTAAATTGTGGAAAGAGAAGGTGGTTCATAAAAACCCACAATTGTAATATAGATAATAATGTTTTGTGTCATTTGTTGTTAATAGAACATCCATTGAAAATGTATTTCTTTGCATAGGTGGATGTAGATTTTACTTATGGTTCAGGTATTTGAGTTAATGGACAACCTTTTGTCCATGCAGGATATGATAATCATTAATTGGAATGTACATCTTGTAGTCTACATCAAGATAACAAATTATTAACCTTTGCCTCCATATAAATTATATTGAGCTGAATCTTCTGGGAGACTGTTTCAAAATTTAACAGATGAATATTTGTGAATTTACAAAAGTAAAATAAGATTTTTAGTGAATTGCCAGTCTTAATAACCTAAACAAAACAGAAGGAGGTTTGGTCATAAAATTATGGCCCGTAATTTCCGATAGGAGGCTTCCTGTGTGCGGATGCCTCCTATCGGAAAAAAAATCTACGAACTTACCTGAGGGCTCCCGAGGTCTGGTCACTTCCGCTCCTGGGCCTCTCCAAACTCGGAATGTGCAGGGCCCACGTATCCCAGGGGCGCAGGCAGTTCGCAAGCATCGCTGGGATCACGTGGGCCAGGCCAGCCAATAGGAGAAGGGAATCTTCCTTTATACTCTTGACAGCTAGACCCGTCAAATATATGAATGGAGATCATCCCAAAAACACAGTAAAACATTTTAAAAAAAAATTTAAATCACGTTTTAAAATTACAATAAATTAAATATTTTAAACAAAAATTAAATTTTTTGAAAAAAATAATTGAAGTTTTTTACAGGGCTAAAAATAAACGTACCTTATAAATGAGTGAAAAAATTGTTTTATTTACTTTTTTCAACTCTTATGCTGGTAAAAGCAGGCCTTACGCTTGCTTTTACCAGGCGTAAGATTTCTAAGGGTTTTCTGCGGGCGGAATTTCTGCAGAAGGCGGAACTCTCCCCCCGCAAAGGCCCTTCTCCAGGGCAGGTGTCCGATTTGTCAAGAGGATTCTTGACAGATCGGAAATGCTGATTTTCAGCGCATGCGCTTCGCATGCCTGAAACCGGCATTTCCGATGTCCCTACGGGTGTGTACACACTTGTAGGCATCGGAAAATACGGGTCTATGTCATTTAGTTTTCAGGTTTTAAAAATTCTATAGCATTTTTGTCCTGTAATAGTTTTGATACAATGAATTCAGTAAATACTAGGTTAACGTGCATAATGGATCAGAATAAGGTTGTATTTCATTTTAAAAAGTTCCCATTATTTGCTACTGAACTGTAGAATCAACTGTATTTATTTTGTGTTATTGTATAATTTCCTTTTCTTTATAAACATCTGAGTAAGATCCAATAAAATGTTAAAGTTTGCAACATCTCAAGGGTCACTCCAAGCCTTCAGATGTCTTACATACCAAATTTTCACAGAAAATTGGAGAATCTTTATGCAGACATCAATCATTTATCAAAACAATAAAGAAATCTTTGAATAAAGCCCTGACATTTTCAAATCCAAGAACCACAATCACTGATCAATAGTGATATGTGTTGCCATGGTGACAGAATTGTATCAAATTATGCCACTGCTTTGTCTGAGTTCCAGTCCTGCATTTGAGCTTTCATTCTGCAGGATGTGTTTTATTGGACATATGAGAAATCCCTGTAATTCTGAAAACCAAGTAAGTGGATCAGGTCTCAGGGATATCAGTAATGTCTCATTAATTTGTTTCTAGATTTTTTTATGTAGTTATATATTTCGAACAAAATTTCTCGAAGTCATTAAAAAGACATAAGCTAAGATTAGATGTTTTTCTTTTTGCTTCAATTAATAATAATGAAATCTGGAGCAGGAATTTTGCTAGAGGCCTCAGCAAAGGCTTCAGCTTCATCCCCTTATGCCCCCCACCTCAGTGACATTGAACTCTTCATCAATTGCCTTCGCCTCCGCGCCCACTTCTTTGGCCAGGAGTCTTCCCCCCGCATTCAGGTCCCCTCCCTCACCTCTTTTTCCTGTACATTGATGTATCTGTGCCGTTTCCTGCTCTCGCCCCGCACTGGAAAATTTCATCAACTTTGCTTCCAATTTCCACCATTCCCTTGCCCTCACATGGGCCATCTCCGACTCTTCCCTTCCCTTCCTCAACTTCTCTGTCTCCATTTCTGGAGATAGGCTATTGACCAATATCCCCTATAAGCCCACACTCTCACAGCTACCCTGACTACACTTTCTCCCACCCTGCTTCCTGTAAGGACTCTGCCATTCTCCAAGTTTCTCTGTCTCTGTCGCATCTGTTCCAACGATGCCAACTTCCATACCATGTTTCCGGTATTTCTTCCTTTTTCCTCAATCATAGATTCCCCTCCACCGTGGTTGAAAGGGCCCTCAACCATGTCCGTTCTATTTCCCGCACTTCTGCTCTCCCTTCCCTTCCCTCCCAGAACCGCGATAAGGTTCTCCTTGTCCTCACCTTCCACCCCACCAGCTTCCATATTCAACGGATCATCCTCCGCCATTTCTGCCACCTCCTGTGTGATCCCACCACCAAACACATCTTCCCCTCACCTCCCCTTTCAGCATTCCAAAGGGACCGTTCCCTCCGCGACACCCTGGTCCACTCTGCTATCACTCCCAACACCAACTCCCCTTCCCACGGCACCTTCCCGTGCAAGCGCAGGAGATGCAATACCTGCCCTGTTATCTCCTCCCTTCCACCGTCCAGGGCCCCAAACACTCCTTCCAGGTGATACAGCGATTTACTTGTACTTCTCGCAATTTAATATGCTGTATTCACTGCTCACGACGCAGTCTCCTCTACATTGGGGAGACCAAATGCAGATTGGGTGACCACTTTGCAGAACACCTCCGTTCAGTCCGCAAGCATAACTTCGAGCTTCCGGTCGCCTGTCATTTTAATTCTCTGGACTGCTCCCTCTCTGGCCTCTCCATCCTCGACCTCCTACATGGTTCCAACGAAGCTCAATGTAAGCTCGAGGAACAGCACCTCATCTTTCGATTCGGCGCTTTACAGCCTTCAGACTCAACATTGAGTTCAACAATTTCAGACTATAACCTCTGTCCCGATTTTTTTGGATGGCAGCTGGTGATGATTCTGATATTCCCATTTACACCTTCTTTAAATCCACCTTTTGTTTCTTTACTTGTCCCATTACCATCTCCTTTTGCCTTGCACCATCATCTCTTTTGTCATTTAATTTCTCCTGCCTTCCACCCTATCACAGACCTTCCCTTTTGTTCTTTGCTTCCCTCCCCCCTTTCCCTGCCCCTGCACCTGCTTAAAACCTGTTACATCTCTATCCTTTTCCAGTTCTGACGAAATGTAATTGACCTGAAACATTGGGGTCGATTTTCATTGACCCGTGGAGTCAGGATTGGAGGCATGCGGGGGGTTAAAGTCACGAATTCGGGGGTCCCGACACCATCCCACCCCTAACCCGCCTCCATGTAAGTTTCAAAGGAGGCGGGTACCCACCCCGCACTGGGACCCGCCTACCCGAGGCGGGAAGGGATTAGTGCCAATTAACTGCCTGTTAACAGGTAGTTAACAGGCAGTTTTTAGCCTAATCCCTATTTTAAAGCTTGAAGTGTGGGATTCCCGACGGCTCCAAACCATGCCAAGTTAGAGGAGTCGGGCCATTGGGTTGAAGGACTTGGAGAGGTCGAGATGTCGGTGTTCAGGTGAGTGATGGGTGCATGAGTGCAAAGGTAAGTGTGTTTGGTGTGTCTAAAGTGTGTAAAGAAGTTTAAATGACCTGTACTTACCTTTCCAGCCTTCCTTCCTTTAGGTTTCAGGAGTCCATCATCTAACCGGCACAGAAAGCAGAATGGCTGCGATCTGTCAAAAGTGACAGCCTGCAACTTTCTGTGCCGGTGAGATTTCTAACTGAGTCTGTGTAGAAGGACTCAGGTTAGAAGTAAGACTGTCAGTGTTTGACAGCTTCAAACAGCTGTGAAACACTGATATTTCATCTGTCAAAATGTCTTGACAGATGAAATTTCAGTCTGTGACATCACCTGTTGCCGGGTGGCCCTTAATTGGCCTGCTGAGCCCGCTGGGCGGGCTCAACAAGGTCAATCAAGTTAAAATCGCGTGGATTGGCCGCATCTCGATGGAGGCGGGACTACAACCCCGAAAGTTGTAGTCCCGCCTCCTTCCCGACTTCTGAATGAAAATCACCCCCATTAACTCTGTTTCTATCTCCACAGATGCTGCCTGACCTGCTGAATATTCCATCTGTTTTTATTTTGCTGGTCATGTCTGTTTAACCAATTTTGGTGTCAAGAAAGCTACAATTGCACATAATACTGAGGTTTTCATTAAATAGGAAGAGTCAGGGGAAACTGACTCAATAAAACATGAATAACGGAACCTAAGTGCGTTCTAGCTGTTGTTAATTATTACAGTTATGTGGAAAGGCTCAAAAATTGGAACAGAAAAAGTTAAAGGGGATCTAATAGAAATTTTTAAAATAATCAAAGATTTGAGAGCTTAAATAGTGAAAGATTGGCAATAGCTCAGGACCCACGTCTATAGACCGCACTGGTAATACCTGAGGATGTGAGAGTCACTTCCACTTCACATCAGCAGCTGCTGCACAGCTGTGCCATCTGCTGCAGGGTAACCTGCTGACAACATCTGGCACAGGGACTGCTTTTCACACAATGGTTACCACAGCATGAAGTCCTCATGCCATTGCATCTTTCCACCCACCAGAGCGGACATCTGCGACATCAGGCAGTTTGCAATGCATACAGGTGTTAAGCAAATAACAAGAGAAAAGGGCAATACCGTCATCACTTTTCTTGTGGACAGGAGCAACAGCTGGACAGGACATACTATTTTCGTTGAGTGGCACAGTTCTCCTAACTGCATGGCATTGTAGTCGCCAACCACCCATGTATGTATCAAGGCTCTTCATATTAACCCCATGGCCAACATGAACATGAAAGAGATTGCGCTCAATTATGTTCAGGTGGTATCTGAGCACAGAAACATCATTACGCATCAATAGAATATTAGAAAATAACCCTGCAATATACTGTATGTTGCGTTGTTGTGCTTGAGTGTATGTTTGAGTGAGAGTGAGTGGGTGAGTTGCTCCCTCCTCTCATGAAGCTTGCTCCCTTCTTTATCTGCCCTCTTGTCTTAAACGCAGAGAAGTAGTATTGAGATGTTGAAAATTTGAAGAGCATATACATATGAGGAAGGCACAAGGGTGGAGTTGTGATGAGGGGAGGACGGGCAAGCAAGAGGTGCATGCGAGAAGTAAGATAATGTATGAGGATACCAGCATCTTGTATCCTTTCAGCCCCGTCGCTGGCCAAGGGCTCAGCCATGTCCCTGCCAAGAATGGCCTGCACTGTCTCCTCCAAGGGGGTGAGGTGAGGCTAGGAATGGGAGCTGTGCCTCGTGATTGGTACAAATTGTTGGCAGGTGAGTGATTGGTGAGGGTGGGGGCGAGTCATGCATTGAGCATTGTGTGAGACTAGTGATTCAGTTGGTAGGAGACGGCTTTTGAAGATGCATTCACTGATCTTGACCACTGGTCTGAGGTCATGGAGCTTCTTTGGGCACTGGAGCCAGGTGGTGGGGGCGACACCGCTGGCAGTGATGGCCTCGGTGATGTAGTCCCACATCGTTCTTTCTGGAGGGCCTCCTGGCTCTCTTGCTGTGTTGACCCCCTGCACAAAGCTGGAGGGCTGCGTGTGAGACCCTGGGTGCCCCTTCCCTGGCTTGCTGAGACATTTGTGTTAGTGCTGAAGCACTTTTCCCAGTTTTTGAGGTTCAGAAGGGAATTCAGCTTTAAGTGCTGAAGACTCCCATTTGGGACTTCGTTTTAACGTTAAATTTTTAAGTTAAAAGGCAGTAATGGCTGAAAACTGCATTTTGTCACCATTTTAATTTTTATTAGTTCTGAACGTATTGCCCCTTTAATTCATAGTCCTTTTAATTGTCCACAATTCCTTGTGAACTCCACAGCCTTGCTCCCAGATGCGTAGGAAGCCGATGGAAGTGGTGGAAGCAGAGACACTCAATGTTTCCAGAACGAGGGGTCACAGTCTCAGGATACGGGGTAGGACATTTAGGACTGAGATGAGGAGAAATTTCTTCACTCAGAAGGTGGTGAACCTGTGGAATTCTCTACCACAGAACGCTGTGGAGGCTAAGTCACTGAATATATTTAAGAAGGCGATAGATAGATTTCTAGACACAAAAGGCATCAAGGGTTATGGGGAGAGAGCGGGAATATGGTATTGAGATAGAGGATCAGCCATGATCATATTGAATGGTTGAGCAGGCTCGAAGGGCCAAATCGTCTACTCCTGCTCCTATTTTTCTATGTTTCTATGTATCTTATTACTGTTTGTGGGACATTGCTGTGCGCAATTTGACTTCCATGTTTTCTGTGTTACATCAGTGACTACACTTCAAAAGTACTTCATTAGCTGTGGAGTGCTTTAGGGTGTCCTGAGGTGATGAAAGGCACTATGTAAATTCAAATATTTTCTCGCTTTCTTTAATTCTATGCAAAGTAATACAAAAGTTCCAGTTTTCATTTGTACCTAGAAGGTTTATCCTGCTACGATATGCGCATGTATGGGAGAGAGCTGTAAGGTTGTCTGGGTGCTTTGCATGTTTCCTCAATCAAGGTGTAACAGGTTGAGCGGAAATACTTTGTGACATGCATACCTTGTCCATCTACTTGGTATCGGGAAATGACGAGCAGATTTGCTTGCAGATTTCCTGAGTGTTAGAAACCACCTTCACACTTTCTGACACCTCCCTGCCCACCCCCCCTCCCCCCCCCACACACAGTCTGGACTGTTTTCCTGTGGGGAGGATGTCCTGCAGTGCCAAACAGGGCCTCCTTTCACCCACTTTGTGAAGTAGCAACTATATAGTCGCATCAGTGAATGGTGAGGTTCTCGCCTGCCGCTACGTCATTGCTTCACTACAAAAGATTTGCTGGCTCTATTCTACTTTCTGCTTCCAATTAACACCTCTCCTTTAAGCTCTTTAATAGCTGTAGCTGCACTGCATATTTCATTGAGCGAACTCTCAGCAGGAGGCCAAATCCAGCCAAGGAGTTTATCGCGCATGTTAAACTGGGGCTGTCTCTGAATGATCTGGCAGGTTGGCCATGCACAGTACTTGTATACTCCACACTCCACTGCATACCATTTGTGCACAAAAGTTGGGAGAATCTGCCATTTTTTTGTTCAGGTCTTTAGTGATTGAGGGCCAGGGCGGAACTGAGGTACACTTTGCTCCGCAGGGTTTATATACCGGTGTGGTCACCACCGGTACTACAATGTACAGGAGCCGTTAAAAAGTAGTCCATCACCTTAAGGTATCCTCTTAAGGTAGTACAGGTTACATACACTACAATTCCTCCCCTTTTAGCTTAACAGTGGACACCCCCAATTAATACACTACATGGATAACATATATACAATTTACACACAAGAACTGTTCAAAGATTCAGGCCTAGAAATTCAGTTGGCTGCGCCAGCTGTTAGCGCCTTAGGAGGAGTAGATCTCGAGCACTAGGCGCTTAGCGCCCGGGCGCAGCGCGATCTGCGCCTCGCCCCAACTTCAGTAGACATTTAGCGCCGGCGCAAAGTCATTGCACGCGCTCATCTGCGCGCACAGATCATGACGTCATTTCGTCGTGCAACGCCCTTTGTGCGCCCGGAACCGGAACTTCACTCGCGCCGCCCCATTGTGCGCCTGGCGGCCCGAACGACTGTGAAGTGGAACGTTACACAGCCGAGGCGGGCCGCGGGGAGCGCAAATTAAAGGGCACTCCTGCAGTAGAAAAGGCAGCCGTTTTGCAACACTCCTTCTTGAGGAGGAGGAGGAGGAGGAGGAGGAGGAACAACAACAACAACAAAGTGATGGAGAGAAGCCCTCCCCAAAAACACAAATACACTAGTCTCGGCCTGTCAAAAAAACAAATCCACCCTCCCCCTTTAAGAGCTCACCGGAGCCAGAGTGTCTGCCGGCAATCAGCAGCTCGCCGCACCTGCCCTGCACCCAACTTCCGGTGCTAGCGCCCCAGGCTGCCGGCTTAGCGCCTAATGATAGTCGTGTATCGCCTGTTTTAGCGCAGCAGCAACCTCTTAGGGCGATGCAACTGAATATCGGCGAAGTGGCCTCGACTTTGCGCCGGGCGCAAACTTTAGCGGCCGCCCGACTTTACCGCCCCAAAAGTGGCTATAATGAATTTCTAGGCCTCAGTCTCTGAGGAGGCCTCCTGATCCGGCCCGGATAACGCCTTTCAGGGATCTCTGGTTCCCGTTGCTGGGGTGACTCATCCACTTGATCTCCTATGGATTCAACATCATCCAATACGTTCGAGTCTGAGGTAGATGCTACAGGCTCAATAAGCTCTTCAACTGGTGTCTCTGCCGTAGACATGGGGTCGACCCTTGTTCTCGATTCCACAAGTTGGTCCGCATGACGTCGTATTACGTTCTCTCCAACGTCTACCGTGTACATCAAGGGTCCCTGTCGTGCACGAATTGTCCCAGGTTGCCATTTATCATCCCTATAGTCCCTGGCCAACACTGGTTGTCCTATTTCAAAACTACGAGTGGCCTTTTTATTTACATGCTGGAATTGCTTGTTTTCGACTTCCCGTCGCACATTGGGTTTTAACAAATCCAACCGGGACCGCAACCTTCTGTTATAGAACATTATGGCAGGGCTTTGATTTGTCACTGCATGCGTGGCGTTTCGATACGCCATTAGGAAATTGTCCACCTTGTGTTGTAGTGGAATATGATCTTCACTCATGGCCTTTATCGCCTTTTTGAACGTTTGTACAAATCTCTCGGCCAACCCATTTGTAGCCGGATGATATGGGGCAGATGTATAGTGTTTCACCCCATTCTTTTTCATGAATTTCTGGAATTCTTCTGACACGAACTGCGGTCCGTTGTCTGAACATATTTGCTCCCGCAATCCATTCGTTGCAAATATGGTTCTTAGAACTGCGATCGTCTTCTCAGAGGTAGTGGTCGACATCTTAATCACTTCTGGCCATTTAGAATGTGCGTCTACTGCTATCAAAAACATGGAATCCATGAATGGACCTGCAAAGTCGATATGCACACATTGCCATGGGGCTGAAGGCCATTCCCACGGATGCAGCGGTGCAATTGGAGGTCCGTTCTGAACTTTTTGGCACCTTGAGCAGCTTTTAGTCAGATCCTCTATTTGTTTGTCTATACCTGGCCACCACACATAAGCCCTAGCAAGGCTTTTCATCTTGACTCCCCCCAGATGACCTTCGTGCAATTCTTTTAGAACTCTCTCCCTTAATTTAGGAGGAATAATCACCCTTGTTCCATACATCAATGTTCCTTGACATACGGACAGCTGTTCTCGTCTGGCTGAGAATGCTGGTAACAGTGGTTCGCCATGTGCTGGCCATCCCTTCACTGTCAAGTCGTAGACCCGAGACAGTGTCGGGTCATTTCGGGTCTCTCTCTCAATACCCGCATTGGTGACTGGTAAGCATTCGATGATGGTCGAGTGAAATATCTTGACAGGGTCAACTGCCGGTGCCTCTTCCGCTGTAGGTAGTGGCAGGCGCGACAGCCCATCAGCATTACCATGTTGCTTTGTACCTTTGAATTCAGTATCATATTGATGTGCCCCTAGGAAAAGGGACCATCTCTGAAGCCTCTGCGCCGTCATTACCGGAACACCCTTCTTAGGGTTGAAAATGGAAACCAACGGCTGGTGATCTGTCAGCAGCGTAAACTTTTGGCCTTGCAGGTAATGGTTAAATTTCTTAACTCCCCACACGAGGCTGAGAGCCTCCCTATCTATCTGAGCATAGTTGCGCTCAGCGGAGGTCAATGATCTGGATGCGAAAGCGACTGGCCTTTCTGAGCCATCTGGAAACTTATGATGTGAGAGCACTGCCCCGATACCATATGGAGAAGCATCACAAGCTAAGCGAATAGGCAGCGTTGGGTTAAAGTGAGCCAACACTTCCTTAGAGGTGATAAGTGCCTTGCTCTTTTGAAAAGCCCGCTTACAATCATCGCTCCACTTCCATGGTATTCCCGTTTGCAAAAGAGTGTTTAGCGGGTGTAACACCGTGGATAAATTTGGAAGAAACTTGTGGCAATAGTTAACCAACCCGAGGAACGACCTCAACTGGGATACATTTTCCGGTGCTGGAGCTTTGACAACAGCTTTGATCTTGTCAGGTGACTTATGGAGCCCCTCCTGGTCAATGACGTGGCCGCAGTACGAGATTCGCTTTTGAAAGAACTCGCATTTCTGGCGATTAGCTCTTAGCCCATATTCTTTCAATCTGATGAGCACCTGCTCCAAATTCGCGAGGTGATCCTTATCGTTATCTCCTGTAATCAGGATGTCATCCAGGTAGCATTGTGTGCCTGGGATTCCCTGCAATACCTGCTCCATGGCCCTTTGCCAAATCGCTGGAGCCGATGCCACTCCAAAAACCAGCCTATTATACCGATATAAGCCCTTATGTGTGTTGATCGTGAGATACTGTCGTGACGCTTCATCAACTTCCATCTGTAGGTACGCCTGCGCCAGGTCTATCTTGGTGAAGTGTTTCCCGCCAGACAGCGAAGCGCAGATATCTTCAATCCGCGGAAGCGGATATTGCACCGTGTGAAGAACTGGATTAACAGTGATCTTGAAATCGCCACAGATGCGAACCTTCCCAGGTTCCCCCGGCTTGTTGCTCAACGAACGCTTCATGACAGGAACAATGGGTGTAGCCCATTCGCTCCAGTCCACCTTGGACAGTACGCTTGAACGTTCTAGCCCTTCCAGCTCTGCTTCCACAGCAGGTCGTATTGCATAAGGCACCGGTCTGGCTTTGAAAAATTTTGGGTTTGCATGTTCTTCAACCTTGATGGTTGCCGTAATTCCTTTCAGTGTTCCAAGTCCCTGTTGGAACACCTCCTTAGCATCGTCTAAGATTTTGGACAGTCGTTTAGGTTTGACGTCGTCCTCCTTACAGGCATCCACAGTCAGTGCTTGTATGGAATGCCAGTCCAAATTTATTCTCCGGATCCATTCCCGTCCCAGTAGTGGTGGACCTCCATCAGGTAACACATACATGTCCATTTTCTGACTTTCTTTACCATTGTAGACCACATTTACTTTTATCTTTCCTTTGGGGTATACTATTTGCCCCGTGTATGTTTTCAATACAATCTCCGTATCCCTCAGGGGAATGTACGAGAATAACCTTTTGTAATCTTGCTTATTCATGACCATTAATGCCGACCTTGTGTCCAATTCCATCTTCACTTGGACTCCTGCTATCTGGAGCATGACCCAGATAGTTTGGTGGTCTGCTGTGTTACCCACATTATGTATTTTCAGACAACCCAGTTCCTTACTGCTGGAGTCTGAATCCGTCTTCTGTTCATCCGAACTGTTCTCTGTCACCTTGTGTACTTTTTTGTACTTCTCCTGCGGTGACTTTTTGCTGCTGGCCTTCTTTCCTGACCGGCATACTCTCGCTATGTGACCAAGTTTGCCACATTGCCTGCATTCTTTGTCTTTGAACCAGCACTGGTTCTGGTCATGCGTTGTCCTTCCGCAACGATAGCACTTTACAGCGCCCAATGCCATTTCATTGGTGCTGAATTCCAGTGGCCTTTGCTGTATCTCTGCAGTGCCCCGTGCTGCTGCCTCGTGGGATGCTGCAATGCTGAAAGCTTTGTCCAGCGTAAGATCCTTTTCCTCTAGCAGTCGCTTCTGGGTTCCTTCCCTTAGGAGCCCACACACAAACTTATCTCTCAGTGCGTCTGCTAGTCCTGTTCCGAACTGGCAGTACTTTGATAACTTGCGCAGTTCTGTTAGGAATTCAGCATTGCTTTCTTCTTTAAGTTGAATTCTTTTGCAGAATTTAAATCGTTCCGCTATCAGCAGCGGCGTGGGGTTTAAATGCTCTTGCAGGATAGTAACAATATCCGCGAAACTCTTCCCTACCGGTTTGTCTGGGGTTACCAGGTTCCTTAATAACCCGTACATCTTCGCACCCATCAAGTTTAATAGGGTTAGTGCTTTCTTATCATCCGGTACATCATTCGTTGTACAGTAAACTTCGATGCGTTCCACATAAGTGGCCCAATCTTCCACATCGTTATCAAAAGCAGTGATGTTACCCGTTTTTGGCATCCTTGCTGAGTTTCTCCTTTCCCTTCGGATATTATTTAATATGATGACATTTAAAAAAAAATTTAAATTTTATTTAAGATGGCGGCTTTTCCCGCGCTTGGCGGCTTTTCCCGCGCTTGTCTTCTTTCCCCGCCGACTCAAGATGGCGATTCCCACACTGTTGCCGTCCACGCCTCCCAGCGGTCCTTCCTGCCTTTATTTTCCTTGCGCTGCTGCTCTTGTTGCCCCGCCGCTCCCGCGGTCCTTGTGGCCATAAACGCTTTTCTGGCTGCTGCGCGTCTCTGCCCCGATTGCAGTCCGGCCCCTGACACCGGCTGCGGTCGTGTTCTCCGCCCTTTTCTTCGTTTTCCCTCCCCTTCTCCCACTGACAACTCGGCCGACTTCCCCCCCGTGCCGCTCGATCGGGCTTATCCGCCGCTGTCGTAGAAGGGATGATCACTGCCTGTTGCTGATGTTGGACTTCGTGGCCAGAAAACCAACCTGGGTTCCCGATGGCCTCCCGTGCGATGCAGTGCTCAGCAGGATGTTGAGGGCAGATGCCCTTTTTTGACGCCCATTTCTGAGGACGAAGCTTCCTTGGATGCAAAACTGCCGCTAGGTACGATCAGACTCGTCGCCACTGTTGGGTCTGTGTTTACAAATGCAGTTATACTGAATAACAGGAGACAGACTACAGAAGTAAGTAAACAGGTCTTTAGTGATTGAGGGTCAGGGCGGAACTGAGGTACACTTTGCTCCGCAGGGTTTATATACCGGTGTGGTCATCACCGGTACTACAATGTACAGGAGCCGTTACAAAGTAGTCCATCACCTTAAGGTATCCTCTTAAGGTAGTACAGGTTACATACACTACAGACCTCTTATGCGGGACTTTATCAAAGTAAGAACTGCTTGGTATTTGGTTCTGCTGTATGATATTGGGGAACAGGTAATGTGCCAGTGACGTGGCTCAGGATTAAGATGTGATGGCTAGCTGTGAGGGGCCAGGATTTTACTTGGCCTATAGAGCGTTTGGTGAGAGGAGGCAGATCTTTGATAAGACGAGGCTTGCAAATAACCCAGCTCTATTCATCTGTGAACTTATGCCAAATGAATTTGTCTCTCAGCTGTCTAGCATCCATTGCCACCAAACCTGCTTCCTATTTTTAATGGGATGACTCTACAGCATCAGCAGTATCATCATCAGACTCTCTTTCCTCCTCTGCATCATCTAACCATCAGTCCTCTGCAGATCTGCTGGTTCTACAAAGAAGTGTCATGAACCATGCAACCCAGCAGCAATCCTACCTTTATCCCCTGCTGTTGAAATAGAGCTGAGATACTGGATTGACCAAGTAGGAAAGTATTAAAGCAGCTCTTGACAGCTCACAGCATGCCATGAATTCACTTGCAAGAAGCCGTGCCTGTCACTGCACAATTTAGGGAATGGACGCCTTTGCAGTTCAAAACATATAGGGGGTTAGACTTGAGGCACCTAATGTCATATGGGTTCAATCAATAACCCCGACAACCCTGGGGTTGTTGGCAGTTCTGAAAAAATTGATGGCCTTCTCAGTCATCTGTGTGGGATCACTATTGAGGTGCATAAAATGAACTGCCCTGCCAAACAAGGTGGCTTGCCTTATAGAGGAGAGCACAGCAAATTGACTAATGTGGCAAAAGCTCCCTGCTGCTTCCTGGAATGAATCTGTGGCATATACTTTGAGAGTTGTGGTGTCCCACCTGAAGTGGCCTAGCAAGCTATTCAGTATCAAACTGCCAGTGTAGCGGTTCAAGAAGGCAGCCCGCCTTCTCAGACCAACGAGGAATGGGCAATAAAAATGCCTGCCTTGCCAACGATGCCCACATCCTGAAATTTTTAAAACATTTACAGCGGGAGTGGTGGGAATTGGGAGCGAGAAACATTTCCTACCTCTTTGTAATGCAGTGCGCTGTGCCACCAATGAGCTCACCCCCAGTGTGCTGCGCCACCAATGTGCTCACCACCAGTGTGCTCACCACAAGTGTGCTCACCACCAATGAGCTCACCACCAGTGTGCTCACCACCAGTGTGCTCACCCCCATTGTGCTCACCACCAGTGAGCTCATCACTAGTGTGCTCACCCCCAGTCTGCTGCGCCACCAATATACTCACCACCAGTGTGCTCACCACCAGTGTGCTCACCACCAATGAGCTCACCACCAATATGCTGACCACCAGTGTGCTGACCACCAGTGTGCTCATCCCCAGTGTGCTCACCACCAGTGTGCTCACCACCAGTGTGCTCACCACACGTGTACTCACCCCCAGTGTGCTCACCACCAATGTGCTCACCACCAGTGTGCTCACCACCAATGTGCTCACCACCAGTGTACTCACCAACAGTGTGCTCACCACCAGTGTGCTCACCACATGTGTACTCACCCCCAGTGTGCTCACCACCGGTGTGCTCACCACCAATGTGCTCACCACCAGTGTACTCACCCCTAGTGTGCTCACCACCAATGAGCTCACCACCAATGAGCTCACCACCAGTGTGCTCACCACCAATGAGCTCACCACCAGTGTGCTCACCCCCAGTGTGCTCACCACCAATGAGCTCACCCCTAGTGTGCTCACCACCAATGAGCTCACCACAATTGTGCTCACCACCATTGTGCTCACCCCCAGTGTGCTCACCACCAATGAGCTCACCACCATTGTGCTCACCCCCAGTGTGCTCATCCCCATTGTGCTCACCACCATTGTGCTCACCCCCAGTGTGCTCACCACCAATGAGCTCACCCCCAGTGAGCTCACCCCCAATGTGCTCACCCCCATTGTGCTCACCACCATTGTGCTCACCCCTAGTGTGCTCACCACCAATGAGCTCACCCCCAGTGTGCTCACCCCCAATGTGCTCACCACCAGTGTGCTCACCACCAGTGAGCTCACCACCAATATACTCACCACCAGTGTGCTCACCCCCAGTGTGCTCACCACCAATGTGCTCACCACCATTGTGCTCACCCCCAGTGTGCTCACCCCCAGTGTGCTCACCCCCAATGTGCTCACCACCAGTGTGCTCACCACCAATATACTCACCCCCAGTGTGCTCACCACCAATGTGCTCACCATCAGTGTGCTCACCCCTAGTGAGCTCACCACCAATTTACTCACCACCAGTGTGCTGCACCACTAGGGAGCTGCGCCACCAATGTGCTGCGCTATTTAAAATACATTTCTAATGATACTACAGGGTTAGGCTTGTTGAAAAATCTCTTTGGTCTGGTACTGAAATATAATGAGATGAAGATGACCACAAGGTTGCAGTAGAGAGCTAAAATAGACTAAAATAGTGACGGAAGACTGAAAACATATTAGAAATGATTAAACAGCTAAGAAATCATACAATAAGACTATAATTCTTTTTGTTATTCTTTAATAGGTGAATATATCATGTCATATTGTGTAAAGTACTGGGATAAACATTTACCATATACCAAACTATCAAATATATCCTGATAATCAAAATACATTTTTCACCTTTAAACCTTAGAAACGGATCACACTGTAGGTGACTTCTCGGAGAACCTGCCATCTTCTCATGTGAATCGTTACCAGCTGACAAGGTAAAATGGTGGCTGGTTAATTGTAAATCTATTTGCCACAAAGTTCTGCTCCACAAATGTTAAAAATGTTTGCTGCCACTGCTGAACCTAATGGAGTTTATAACTGTGTAAAAAATAACACTGACACTATGGTGATGACAAACAGCTGCAATGTCATCAAATCAACTTGCACCCCAGGACACATACAGACAAAGCAACACATCTTTCTTTCAGAAATCACTGGAATTCCATGTGAAACTTTTTAATCCAATATTAATGCAAAGGAACCCAACTGCCTACACATTTCTGACAAATTGCTTCAAATTCAAATTATTACATAAAGTATATCTTTCTAACATTCATAGAAATTTGAGATTTTGTTTAAAAGCTGCGCAACATCGCACATAACCCTTTCTAATTATCTGTAGCTGTCAGCCAAATGCACTGACTGACATAAATAATAGATCATTTTTATTGACACAACCAATTTAAATATTTCATCAGTGTTCAACGGACCAAAGCACAACAGCATAGTCTAGGGCATGGTTCTATACTTAGCCAAATGATAAACAGTGCTAAACTTATGCAGGGTATTTGTGACTAAAAGCAGGGACCTTACTGAGCCAAGCTAAGTATAATAATAGACACCAGCAATTACCACTAGCATGTTACTAGTATTCTCTCATGAAAGTATAGCCATTATACTGCACTGGGTCCTTCAGTACAATAGCACATGCAATATTTTAATATTAGCTAGAATATTAAACAAGCCTAGTTGAATGCACAATGATCATTATTCTCTGCACTGTACGTGAATGCAAACACAATATTACTGCAATCTCAGTTCATTAGGGATATTACAATGCCAAGTAAATAGCAGACTAACATTGCTGGTGATATAGTGTTGTCCTCTGACATAGTTTATGAAAGATTGCCACTCTCCAGGTTGAACTTCATTTCTAATGAATTCTTAGCAGTGACAGTATTTTGGAATGCTTCAAATAGTGCATAGCGCTGGCATTTAATACATTCTCTGCTAAACAAACAGTAACAAAATGAAAAATATCGAGCAAATAGGCTGGGAAGAAATTTCCTCAAGTAGCCCTCCTGTGATAAAACTGGAAAAGTCTGTAGGGATGGGAAATGATGTTTACACATAACTTACTCAGGGTAACAAATCCTGTTGATGATATCCTCATCCAAAAGGATAGGAAAAGATCCCCCTAGTCCAAGATATTCAATTTAGTGTTAATCTAGTAAAGGTGTGATCCTATCATTTTACTTATAGCAGATTAAATTTATTACCTGATATCACATGCCCTTTGCCAGAGATTTAAAGAAAAGCAAATCCACTGTAAAAAGGAAATGCACCCAGATAATGGAATGGACTTGTATTTTTTTCCTTTAATTTTATATTCTGTATTTTTTAATTCAGCTAATCAATTGTAGGAGATTTTTGTTTACATAGGATATACGGCACAGAAACAGGCCATTCGGCCCAACCAGTCCATGCCGACATTTATGCTCCACACGAGCCTCCAGTAACTTTCCTCATCTAAATCTATCAGCATAACCCTCTATTCCCTTCTCCCTCATATGCTTGTCCAGCCTCCCCTTAAATGCATCGATACTATTCGCTTCAACCACTCCCTGTGGTAGCGAGTTCCATATTCTCACCACTCTTTGGGTAAAGCTCTGCAGTCCTGCCACATCCAGTCATGAATGGTGGTGGGCCATTAAACAACTAACGGGAGGAGGAGGCTCCATGAATATCCCCATTCTCAATGATGGTGGAGCCCAGCACGTGAGTGCAAAAGACAAGGCTGAAGCATTTACAACCATCTTCAGCCAGAAGTGCCGAATGGATGATCCATATCGGCCTCCTCCTGAGGTCCCCACCATCACAGAAGCCAGTAATCAGCCAATTAGATTCACTCCATGTGATATCAAGAAACGGCTGAGCGCACTGGATACAGCAAAGCTATGGGCCCCGACAACATCCCGGCTATTGTGCAGGAGACTTGTGCTGCAGAACTAGCTGCGCCTCTAGCCAAGCTGTTCCTGTACAGCTACAACACTGGCATCTATCCGACAACGTGGAAAACTGCCCAGGTATGTCCTGTCCACAAAAAGCAGGACAAATCTAATCTGGCCAATTACCACTCCATCAGTCTACTCTCAATCATCAGCAAAGCGATGGAAGGTGTCATTGACAGTGCTATCAAGCGGCACTTACTCACCAATAACCTGCTCACTGATGCCCAGTTTCGGTTTTGCCAAGACCACTCAGCTGCCGATCTCATTACAGCCTTGGTCCAAAGGAGCTGAATTCCAGAGGAGAAGTGAGAGTGACTGCCCTTGACATCAAGATAGCATTTGACCGAGTGTGGCATCAAGGAGCCCTAGTAAAACTGAAGTCAATGGGAATCAGGGGGAAAACTCTCCACTGGCTGGAGACATACCTAGTGTTATAAATCTCATCATCATGAAGAAACGACTCATGAAATAACACTGGACGGCCAGCTGGTAGCGCTGTCCAAGGAGTATAAATACTCGGGTGTGGGCCCAGCTTGCCCAGGGGCATTTTGTAAGACAGGAACTAGTGAAGTACAAGTAGACCTCCATGTTTTGAAACAAGTTGATTAAAGCCTTGCTTTATACTCGAACCAAGTGCGTAGTGAGTTTTATTACGTCAATTTAATCAACTTGATATCGACTCCACGCTTTCAGTGATTTCGTGAACAGCCAGTTACGACTTCAACTGCAGAAGGGAACTCCGGCGTAGTAATCAATCCATCATGGACAAACTACTCAGACCCGCCCGTCTTGACCTGGACCCGAATTCACCTACAACTGCTAAGGTATGGAAACACTGGTATTGTACCTTCAGCAACTTCCTCAGGGAGTGTGGTGAGAATGTTTCTGATAAATTAGAGATACTTGCCAATTATGTATCTCATGTGTTTGACTATATCGGAGACTGTATAGACTATGACTCTGCTATCCTAATATTACAGCAACTATATGTTAAGGCCCCAAACAAAATTTTTGCTCAGCATCTACTGGCCACAACTCGACAACAACCCAGGGAATCACTTGACGAATTCCTTCAGAAACTTTGCAGGCTCAGCAAGGATTGTAATCTTAAAGCTGTCACAGCTGAGCAGTACCAGGAGGAGTTAATTCGTGATTCTTTTATTAATGGGATTGCGTCTCCCTTCATACGCCAGTGTCTGTTGGAGAATAAAACCCTCGAGTTACAGGCTGCCTATGACCAGGCGTGTTCCCTGGACTTAGCAAAGAGGAATGCAGATACCTATCTTTTACCTCGTGCATGGGCTGCTGCTATCACTTTTAATGACTCCTTCGATAGGTCTCGGGCGGAAGCCCTCACTGATGATGACTCTAACCTAGCGGATGACAACCCTACCCTAGAAGCCTTCACTGATGACAACTCCGCCCTAGCGGCATCTTGGCAATCTGGAAGGAAGTGTTTCTTCCGTGGAGGTGCGTTCCATTATAGGAAATTTTGTCCTGCTCGTAACGCAACCTGCAATCATTGCAGCAAGAAAGGTCGCTTTTCTAAGGTATGCCAGTCAAGAGCCTCTGTTAGTAAGAAAAGCCACTTTTCTAAGGTATACCGGTCGAGAGCTCCTGTTAGTTTTGCAGCTACTATCTATAAAACTGCTCCTCCCCCAAGACCAATACTAAGGTTACAGCTGCTATCTATGAAACTGCTCCTCCCCCAAGAACCACTACTAAGGTTACAGCTGTCAAGGGTAAAACTGCCCCTCCTCCCATCACAGCTGTTTTTCCTCAAAGCCTGTCCCATGCAGCCACGAAGGTTTTGGTAAATGGACACATTTTGAGCACACTAATTGACTCATGCAGCTCTGACAGCTTCATTAGTGAGCGGGCTGTCAGTAATTTAAAACTGCGTATTTACCCCTCAGACAGGGAAATTGCAATGGCTCTGGCGACACTGACCACCAACTCTTATGGCTTTTGTCTTGTCGACCTTATTCTCAATGGCCACACTTATTTCTCCACCCGGCTTGGGGTGCTCAAAAACCTATGCAGTGATGTGCTCCTGGGGCAGGATTTCCAGAAACAACACAAAAGACTCACTTTTGAGTTTGGAGGGTCAAAGCCGGAGCTTACTATTTCCAAAGTACCGTCTTGTGTGCTTTCGGCGGCTTCGCTCGACGAGCCCTTCTTGTTTGCCAATCTTTTCCCCCGATGTAAGCCCATAGTCACTAAATCACGACATTTCAGCCAAGATGATCGATCCTTTAATCAAGGCAGAAATCTCTCGCCTTCTAGCTGACGGTATCATTGAGCCATGTTCATCTTCCTGGCGGGCTCAAGTCGTCGTTGTTAAAGATCCTCTGAAGCAACACAAGAAACATCTTTGCATCGATTACTCGCAAACTATTAACCAGTATACCAACCTGGATGCCTACCCACTACCACACATCGATGATATGGTCAATAACCTTGCCAACTACAAGGTATTTTCAACTTTTGATTTAAAGAGCGCATATCATCAAGTACCGTTAAAGGAGTCTGACAAAAAGTATACGGCCTTTGAGGCCAATGGTCGGCTTTATCAGTTTTGTCGCCTTCCATTTGGGGTCACCAATGGGGTGGCCGTCTTTCAACGGGCAATGGATAGCCTAGTCAAACAGGAAAACTTAATGGACACTTTTCCATATCTAGATAATATCACCATTGCTGGTCATGACCAGAAGGAGCATGATGCCAATCTCCAGAAATTTTTTGACGTTCTCCGTCGTCGCAACTTAACCTTAAATGAGTCCATATATCCTTGAAATCAGTACCATCAGTCAACATCCTTGGCTACTGGGTGGGCAATGGTGTCATCAAACCAGATCCGGAGCGAATTCATCCACTTCAAGAGCGCCCTCCCCCTACGAATCTCGGCTCTCTTCGTCGGGCACTCGGCATGTTCGCCTATTATGTGAAGTGGATACCCCACTTCTCCGACAAGATCCAGCCCCTGCTTCACGCAAAGTCAGTTCCATTGGAGGCAACAGCTATTTCAGCTTTCAACCTCCTCAAGAGAAATCTTCCTTTCGTGGTCGAGTGCAATGCATCGGAGGTAGCGATCTCTGCTACCTTGAATCAAGGTCGTCGACCCGTTGCATTTCTGTCCAGAACTTTGCAGGGTAGCGAGCTCCATTATCCTCCTGTCGAGAAGAAGGCTACGGCCATCATCGAAGCTGTACGTAAATGGAGTTATTTTCTCGCTCGTCGCCATTTCACACTTATAACCGATCAGCGCTCCGTGGCCTTTATGCTGGATAACCGGAAACGCACTAAGGTCAAGAATAACAAAATACAACTCTGGAGGATGGAATTGGCCGCCTTTGGATACATCATACATTATCGACCCGGCAAAGAGAATGTGGCCCGGATACCCTCACGTGGGCATTCTGCTCTTCTATGTCAACTTCGACTCTTGCGGATCTTCATACTGATTTATGCCATCCTGGCGTTACCCGTATGTTGCACTTTGTGCGATCTAAAAATCTCCCATTTTCTATGGAAGATCTGAAAAGAACATGCTGCTCCTGTAGAATTTGTGCGGAATTAAAACCGCAATTCTTCCGTCCATCGGATGGCTCACTCATACACGCTATGCAGCCTATGGAGCGACTCAGCATTGACTTTAAAGGGCTATTGCCTTCCTCAACGCGAAACACCTACTTACTTACTAAGGTGGATGAATATTCATGCTTTCCCTTTGCTTTCCCCTGTCCCAATATGCTTACTTCCACAGTGATCAAATGCCTTGATCAAGTTTTTTCCCTTTGCGGTACGGCCAATTTCATCCACTCTTCATGTCAAGTGAGCTCAAAAGTTATCTTTCCCAGCGGGGAATCGCCACAAGTAAAACGACACCGTACCATCCCATCGGTAACGGACAGGTTGAGAGATACAACGCTATAATTTGGAACGCTGTTCGTCTTGCACTGAGGTCACGCAACCTACCAGACCAGCAGTGGGAAACTATGCTCCCTGACGTGTTGCATTCCATCAGGTCTCTTCTTTCTACGGCCACCAATGTCACGCCTCATGAGCGATTCTTCAGGTTCCAGCGTCGCTCCACTTTTGGGACGTCCCTACCATCATGGTTGGCAGCTCCCAGCCCCGTGCTGTTCCGAAGCTTCGTCCGATCTTCCAAAAACGATCCCCTCGTTGTCGAGGTGGAACTCACGGACATTAATCCCATGTATGTGCACGTGCGATACCCTGATGGCCGGGAGTCCACCGTTTCGCTCCGAGATCTGGCTCCCTGTCCAACCAGTCCCACGGACCCAACTGATAGAGGGACCCATGGTAATGATGCCGACACTCTGCGCTCCTTTGATGATGACGCCCTACATGGGACATCAAGAGATCTGCCGGCTACCCTACCGGATCCACTCAGGGAGCCGAGCACTCCCCGTGGGATGGCCACCCAAAGCCAGGACGCCGGTCAATCCCTGGTTATCAAACAAGATGAAGCCAGCTCTGCACCTGTGGGGACCCGCACCCGGAGTCACAATCTCCCCAGTCTCCCTCAGGTCGATCAAGATGACACGGGCCCTGTTGATCTATCAGTACGGATCAAGCGGCACAGGGACCAAGACACAGTCCGGGGACACGTGCCTTCCAGCCATAAACAAAGATCTAAAAGGCTGCGGCTATTCGTGGTCCGCCTAATCCGTTAGGAGGAAGTCGTCGGACTTCCAAATCTTTTAGGCAGGAAGAATGTTATAAATCTCATCATCATGAAGAAACGACTCATGAAATAACACTGGACGGCCAGCTGGTGGCGCTGTCCAAGGAGTATAAATACTCGGGCGTGGGCCCAGCTTGCCCAGGGACATTTTGTAAGACAGGAACTAGTGAAGTACAACTAGGCCTCCATGTTTTGAAACAAGTTGATTAAAGCCTTGCTTTATACTCGAAACAAGTGCGTAGTGAGTTTTATTACGTCACCTAGCACAAAGGAAGATGGTGGTGGTGATTGAAGGTCAATCATCACAGCCCCAGGACATCACTGCAGGAGTTCCTCAGGGCAGTGTCCTAGGCCCAACCATCTTCAGATGCTTCATCAATGACCTTCCCTCCAACCTAAGGTCAGAAATGGGGATGTTCGCTGATGACTGCACAGTGTTCAGTACCATTCACAACTCCTCAGATAAAGAAGCAGTCTATGCCCACATGCAACAAGACCTGGACGATGTTCAGGTTTGGGCTGATAAGTGACAGGTAACATTCGCACTACAGAAGTGCCAGGCAATGACTATCTCCAACAAGCAAGAGTCTAACCACCGCCCCTTGACATTCAATTCCATTACCATCACCGAATCCCCCACCATCAACATCCTGGGGGTCACCATTGACCAGAAACTTAACTGGACCAGCCACATATATACTGTGGCAACAAGAGCAGGTCAGAGGCTAGGTATTCTGTGGCGAGTGTCTCACCTCATGACTCCCCAAAGCCTTTCCACCATCTACAAGGCACAAGTAAGGAGTGTGATGGAATACTCTCCACTTGCCTGGATGAGTGTAGCTCCAACAACACTCAAGAAGCTCAACATCATCCAGGACAAAGCAACCCGCTTGATTGGCACCCCATCTACCACCTTAAAAATTTACTCCCTCCACCACTGGCGTACTGTGGCTGCAGTGTGTACCATCTACAAGATGCACTGCAGCAACTCACCAAGGCTTCTTCGGCAGCACCTCCCAAACCCGTGGCCTAGAAGGACAAGGGCAGCAGACACATGGAACACCACCACCTCCAAGTTCCCCTCCAAGTCACACATCGTCCTGACTTAGAAGTATATCGCCGATCCTTCATCGTCGCTGGGTCAAAATACTGGAACACCCTCCCTAACAGCACTGTGGGAGTACCTTCACCACATGGACTGCAGCGTTTCAAGAAGGCAGCTCACCATCACCTTCTCAATTAGGGATGGACAATAAATGCTGGCCTTGTCAGACGCCCACATCCCATAAACAAATAAAAAAAAACTTTCTTCTGAATTCCCTATTGGATTTCTTGATGGCTATCTTATATTGATGGCCTCTAGTTATGCTCTTCCACACAAGTGGAAACATTCTCTTTGTATCCACTCTATGAAAACCTTTCATAATTTTAAATACCTCTATTAGGTCACCTCCTCAGCCTTCTTGTTGTCGTATGGCAGCTCTACTGTTGTCTAAGAGGCACAAATTTTTGCTGGATGATGTTCTTGTCTCTCAGGTGTGCCATGTTACATAGCCTTTGCTCTTTACTGAAGGATGGGGGTTGTATATTGGAGGTGTCATTTTGACTTCATTGGAAAGTAAAATCGGGTGGGGTGCAAAATGGGCTGCCATTCCAATTCCGTCAGTTTTCTGCCGGGAGATTTAGGTTAAAATTACCCTATCCCCCCATTCCCCTCCGCCCCATTCCATCCCCTGCTGCCTTTCTTGGGGGTAACTTACATCTCCAAGGAGCTGAGTATTGAACCTGCTTTCTCTCTCTGTACCTGACTGGAATTTCCTGACAGGTTTTCCCAATCTCTCACTGTAACATTGGCGGAAGATTGGTGGAATCTCTGGAGAAACGGTGTGAATGGATAAAACGGCTATTTACACCATTTCTCTGGGGCTCCTGCTGATCTTCCACCAAAATTATGATAGGAGTTCGGGAGAACCCTGTGGAAATGCTTCCCCCAGATCTTTAAGATATGCAGTTTGTTGCCATTCCTTGGAAAACGTGCATTTTAATACAAATTCTTTGACTGGTGGTTGCATTTGCTTTGATATTGATGGGATTAAATCTTTTTCGGTTGATGTATACCTTCGGATGTGTGGCAGGGCAGACTACTGCTGGCCCTCTACCCTACCCTGAGGACAGCTAACGTAGTACCATTATTCAAGAAGGGTAGTAGGGATAAACCAGGGAATTACAGGCCAGTGAGCCTAACATCAGTGGTAGGGAAATTATTGGAAAAAATTCTGAGGGACAGAATTAGTCTCCACTTGGAGAGGCAAGGATTAATCAAGGACAGTCAGCATGGCTTTGCCAGGGGGAGAGCATGTCTGACCAATTTGATTGAATTTTTCAAGGGGGTGACGAGGTGTGTGGATGAGGGTAGTGCAGTTGATGTAGTCTACATGGACTTCAGTAAGGCTTTTGACAAAGTCCCACATGGGAGACTGGTCAAGAAGGTAAGAGCCCATGAGATCCAGGGCAATTTGGCACATTGGATCCAAAATTGGCTTAGTGGCAGGAGGCAGAGGGTGATGGTCGAAGGTTGTTTTTATGACTGGAAGCCTGTGTCCAGTGGTGTACCGCAGGGATCGGTGCTGGGTCCTTTGCTGTTTGTAGTGTACATTAATGATTTAGATATGAATGTAGGACGTATGATCAGTAAGTTCGCAGATGACACGAAAATTGGTGGAGTGATAAATAGCGAGGAGGGAAGCCTCAGGCTGTAGGACGATATAGACAGGTTGGTCAGATGGGCAGAACAGTGGCAAATGGAATTTAATCCTGAAAAGTGTGAGGTGATGCATTTTGGGAGGACTAACAAGGCAAGGGAATACACAATGAATGGTAGGATCCTAAGGAGGACAGGTGGGATAGTGGAGGAAAATGGGGCGTAATTGGACAGTAAAGCCTACCGCCGCTTCAGCGCCACAACCTGAAGTTTCTTTCCTCCACCTCTGCCAGGACCAGTACAGGTCACTCCTTCATCCCCTGCCACATCCAATTGTCAACAGGGGTTGGTTCCCTGTCCCTTTCATTCCCATCTATTCTTGTTCACATCTCTCCTCAAGACAGCCATGTGAACCATGGCGGTAGGTCCATAGTACCAGTGGGAATGGCCCCAAATTCTCCAAATGGAGGGTGAGGGATTCGTACAGGCCTCCTCTCCCTCCATCTCGCTGCAATGCCTTATCTGTTGAAGGCTTCAATCTTGGCCAAGTTCTTCAGTAGGATGACTTCTTGGAGTCTTCAGGACCCTGTGATACTTTAAGTCTGCTTCAGGCCTCTTCGGATTTTGCAGCAGTCCCACTGCAGCACTGCCTATATGCTCGTTGGAAGCTTCTTACAGGTTTCCCCTTGCTGGGAGGAAATCCCACCAGGAGTCCATTATGAATAAATAATAAACTCTGAACAAGGAAATGGGGCTGGGGGATATGGAAGGTTTGGGCGGTGGGCAGAAGTTACGGGATCAGGTAAATCCAGCCCCTTACGTCACATACAGCTATACTTGTTGTCTCCTTGGCATATTTGGGACTGTCCAACCATCAAAACTGTGCTTGCATTTCTCTAATATCTCAGTTATTACTACATCCATTGCTTGGCCTGAAAATTAAGCTTTTCTCACATTTTGATGTACAGCTGGTAACAAACTCCACAGATGAGCTTTTGATACTTGTACTGTTTTAGTGGCTTGTCAGCTGCTTGAGAAACATTAAAGGATTATTATTACATGTGTATCACAATTGGATGCTATTTTCTGTGTTCCCACCAACAAAACCACATCTGCTGCATTGCATATTTCAAAACTGTGCAGTCTCATGATTTGATTGATTGCAAATTAGGAAGAAAGGTGAACATTTTTATTTCCATGTTTTGAACTGAGGAAAACAGAACCGTGGATGTATTAATCTGGACACTATCAACACACAGGATGCAATTAAGTAAAATCAGCCAAACTCATTCACAAGCACACATTGCATTTTGCTGCCTTTAATTGACAATATAGGCACACATCACATTTTCCTGCATATAATTGACAGGCAATGAGATATAGTGACTGGGTTCCTGAAAGGCTGATGAGAATAACATACCATCATTGGTGAAGTGATGCTGTGCTATTGCCTGACTGACAGTATATGAGAATGTCCAGTGCAATGTCATTTAATTGAAAGTACAATAGCTGACGCTGCATTTCATAAACTAATGTGGCTTCAAATCATTGCCATAAATTGCTGACATATTTGAAGGTGCTTTAAGCCTAAGTAAGCACTCAATTATGGAAACAGATTAGTGTACCTGTACTTACAAAATGTGATACTGATGATGAATCATAGGAAAATTTATATTTTCTTTAGCTCACAGGACATATTTCAGAATTTGTTCCAGTTTCCTTATTGCAGACATATTGGGAATATTAAATTATGACATAACTTTGGTTTGTGTAATCTCTACGCGCTGCCAATATTCCATATTTGCTTGTGTAAATAGTCACTTGAATTCCTCCATTTAAATGCATATTATGACTTTTTCACAATGATAATTGTATTATTTTGCATGCCCTCATCGCTATTGCTAGGCAACCACAGCCAATAAACATTACAGCAGTTCTACACCATCAGATCAGCCAAGTGATTCTACTGAAAATACTTGGCTTCCCATTTACAATTACTTAAAATTTCCTTTGTTAACATAGTTACAGTATTTCCAAATATGTGTAAATATTCAAAGAAACTGATTAACTCTTATCCCCTTGAAGCCATAGAATGAGGATTATTGCCACTGACCACTAAATTACTGAACAAGTATTTACTAAACTCATTTTTATAAAAGCTTATAAAAGTACTATACACGGATAGGATTATCTAGGACTGCTTGTGATTCTATCAAATACACTCTGATGACAATTTCCACTCTCTCTGCTTGTATCTTTACCAAACTTTCTCTCTGCATTCTGGCAATTTTATAGATTCATTATCATAATACAGATAAGCTGAATTCCAGCAAACACTTTATATGTCTAGCAGCAATGTAAGAGATAGACTGTTTGAAGTTACTGCTTCCTGTTTCTGTTATTATCCATTTTTTCCTCTTTTTAGCCCCCCTCAGTATGTAGTATTCCCTGTCTAAGAGGGCACCGAGGGAGCTGATCCTCAATTCAACCTTCCTCTTAATAATGGCATATTTCAACAACTGTTTAGTTTAAAAAAGGGAATATATTTCTAACAGATACCTATTGGTTCCCATTAACTTTTTAACATTAAATATTTATCACTTACTGGAATAGCTAGGGAAAGACATGGGGGAAAAATTCAGTAGCTTAGCATTTCCCGTTAGTGTAGTGTATGTGCCTTTAAGAGCCCCATGTGTACTGTAATGCCGGTAATGGCCACTTGGGCTATATAAGCCTGAGTATTGTGTTGTATCCGTTAGTTCCCCTCCAGACTTTGTTTAGTAAACACCTATCAAACCAACTCCTGTCTTCAGTGTCTCTATCAACACACAGACACAACAGTGGCGACGAAGTGGAAACGGACTTACCTACAATTCGGCAGCACCTCAAGGACATCGATTCCTCTGGCGTCCAGAAGAATCAAGAAGTGAAAGAAGCTGTTGTTTCACCAGCTGGCCAAGCTGGTGGCAGGTACTGCAGTAATCCTTCCTGGGCGTCAGGCTGGGGCTCCAGCGGCTGGTTCTACAGCTGGGCCAAGCAGCGAAAGCGGAGGCAAGCAGTAACAGACGGGGAGGGAGCACTCGGGAGACGGCCGCGGCTGCAAGCAGGTCGGCGTTCAGACCTAGAGAGAGAGTCCGGCGGGAACGAGTCTCCAACTGTAAATAAATAAATAAATAAAAAAGAACGGAAACCGCGGGAAACAGCGTTGTCATCGGCAGCAGTGGCGGGAAAGCGTGGGAAGCACCATATCTTTTCTGCAGAAAAGAAAGAAAAGCGCGGGAAGCGCCATATCTTTTCTAAGATGCCTAATTCTGGCAATATTGATGCTTTTGATAACGAGATAGAGGATTGGACCACATATGTGGAAAGAGTGGAGGTATATTGCACCGCAAATGGAATAGAAGATGAAAAAAAAGCTTCAGTACTTCTAAATCTAATGGGCGCAAAGACATACAAGCTGTTACGAAACTTAATCACTCCAGCCGAACCGATGGACAAGAATTTTAAGGAGATTGTTGATACCCTACACTGCCAATTCGAGGCAGGACTGGCAGATTCTCTATGAGACAAATTCATCTGCAGTCTCCTAAGTGTAGGAACACAAAAAAGGCTATTTTCTGAGAAAGATTTAACACTGGACAAGGCTTTCAGTGCAAGAGGAGCTGCATAGATACAGCAAAAGCCACAGGACTTCGGCACCCATGAAATGACACGGGGTTTCGAGAGATGTTATCGCTGCGGCAGAGCCACCCATGACCAGAGGGACTGCTGGTTCAAGGACAAAGCATGCAGGCAATGCGGAAAGATGGGACACATTACACGTGTATGCCGATCTGGAAACAAAAAACCCACTAACAGGAAAAAAATCAATAAGGAAAAGCACAGAAAGGTACAAATGATGATGGACAGTAGCTCCGAAGACCAGAAGAGCGATAGCGACTCCGGGAACAAGAGACTAAGCTCTCTCAAATTACACAATGTAATTGCCAAAGAAGATTACCAGACCATTTGGGTTACCCTCACAATAGCAGGGTCCCCAGTTAAAATGGAGCTAGATACAGGATCAGCTCTGACCGTCATAAATCGACGGGATTACGAGCGGCTATTTCCGCATATACCTTTAAAAGACACATCCATTATCTTGAAAACATATACGGGGCAGAAAGTATACCCCAAAGGAAAAATAAGGGTGCCTGTTGTATATAACGGCAAGGAAATACAGAAGTTGTATTTATATGTTCTACAAGATGGTGGTCCACCGCTGTTGGGACGTGAATGGATCAGGAAAATACGTTTAGACTGACACTCCATTCAGGCACTGACGGTGACCAGTAAGGAAAAAAATGATGATGACGTCATACCTGAACGATTAAAAGACATCTTGGCCAACGCCAAGGAAGTGTTTCAAGAGAAACTAGGAACCTTGAAAGGCATCACCGCCTCAATAAAAGTGGAAGATGCAGCAATTCCCAAGTTTTTTAAGGCAAGACCGGTGCCATACGCAATTCGTCCAGCAGTCGAGGCAGAGCTGGAGAATTTGGAAAAGGCAGGCGTATCATCTAAAATAGATTGGAGCGAGTGGGCAACACCCATCGTCCCAGTCATGAAGAAAGCATTGAAGAATGATAAATCTGAAGAACAGAGAAAAATTCGCATCTGTGGAGACTTCAAGGTGACTGTAAACCCGATCCTTCACACGGTACAGTATCCTCTTCCGAGGATAGAAGATATTTTCGCCTCACTATCCGAAGGGAAACGTTTCACCAAAATTGACTTGGCACAAGCATATCTACAGATGGAGGTTGAAGAGGCCTCTAAAAAATATCTCACGATAAATACACACAAAGGTCTGTACCAGTACAATCGACTGGTTTTCGGAGTAGCATCCGCTCCAGCTATCTGGCAAAGAGCTATGGAGCAAGTCCTCCAAGGGATCCCGGGGACTCAATGCTACCTAGACGACATCCTTGTAACAGGAGAAAACGACAACGAGCACCTTGCCAATTTGGAGCAGGTGCTCACTAGGCTGAGAGAACGGGGCCTACGAGCTAATCGCCCCAAGTGCGAATTTTTCCAAAATCAAATATCATATTGTGGCCACATAATTAATAAGGAAGGGTTGCATAAGTCACCTGAAAAAATTGAAGCGGTCATAAAAGCCCCAGCACCTGTAAATGTTTCACAATTAAGGTCGTTCCTGGGATTAATAAATTACTATCATAAATTTTTACCGAACTTAACAACTCTTCTACACCCTCTTAATGAACTGCTACAAACAGGAGTAATTTGGAAATGGAGCGAAGATTGTAAACGTGCCTTCCATAAATGCAAAGACTTAATCACGTCCAAAGAAGTTTTGGCTCATTACAACCCATCACTGCCAATCAGACTGGCGTGCGATGCATCCCCTTACGGCATAGGAGCAGTATTATCGCATAAATTCCCTGATGGCTCGGAACGGCCGATAGCTTTTGCGTCACGCTCATTGAACTCAGCTGAGCGTAACTATGCCCAAATCGACAGGGAAGCACTCAGCCTGGTATGGGGAGTGAAGAAATTCAACCATTACCTACACGGACAAAAATTTACCTTGTTGACTGACCATCAACCCCTCATCTCCATATTCAACCCTAAAAAGGGTGTTCCCATTATGACAGCGCAAAGGCTACAGAGGTGGTCCCTTTTTCTCGGGGCACACCAATACAACATAAAATACAAAGGATCAAAACAGCATGGCAATGCTGACGGTTTATCACGCCTACCGTTGCCAACGGTAGAAGAGGCACCTACAGTAGACCCAGTGGAGATGTTCCACTCAACCATAGTGGAATGTCTACCAGTAACAAATTCTGCCATTGAAAAGGAAACGAGAAATGACCCAACTCTCTCTCGAGTCTACGACTTCACGGTGAAGGGATGGCCAGCACATGGCGAACCACTGTTGCCAGCATTCTCGCAAAGAAGAGAACAGCTGTCAGTGTGCCGAGGAACCTTGATGTGTGGATCCAGAGTGGTGATTCCACCCAAACTCCAGGATAAAGTGCTAAAGGAGCTTCACGAGGGGCATCTGGGTGGAGTGAAAATGAAGAACCTAGCCAGAGCGTTTGTGTGGTGGCCAGGTATCGATGGAGACATCGAAGAAATGACCAAGAGCTGCCTAGGATGCCAGAAGGTCCAAAACGCTCCACCCCAAGCCCCTCTACATCCATGGGAGAGGCCCTCATCTCCCTGGCAAAGGGTACACATCGACTTTGCTGGTCCATTTATGGACTCAATGTTCTTAATCGCGGTTGATGCACACTCCAAGTGGCCGGAGGTAATCAAGATGTCCTCCACCATCACGGAAAAAACCATCACAGTATTAAGGACCATATTTGCCAGGAATGGGCTGCCGGAACAGATCTGTTCTGATAATGGACCGCAATTTGTGTCCGAAGAATTCAGGAAGTTCTTAAAAAACAATGGGGCTAAGCACTACACGTCCTCCCCATACCATCCCACCACCAATGGATTGGCTGAAAGGTTTGTCCAGACCTTCAAGAAGGCCATAAAGGCCATGGGTAATGAAGACATAAAACTTCAGCACAAGGTGGATAACTTCTTGTTCGCATACAGGAATGCAACACTTATGGTTACAAACCAAACTCCCGCCATGATGTTCTTCAATAGAAGCCTAAGATGCCGGCTGGATTTGATCAAGCCCAACATCAGAAGGGACGTGGAGAACCGGCAATTTCAAGGCATGAATGAAAGGCCAACTAGAACCTTCCAGATAGGTCAACAAGTTTTGGCCCGGGACTACTGTACCGAGAAATGGCAGCCTGGAACTATCTGCACACGACTAGGACCGCTGATGTATACCGTGGACATCGGAGAAAGCATAATAAGGCGCCATGCTGACCAAATCATAGAGTCATCCGAAAAGGGACAACCTACACCACAACTCTATACGCCTAACGATGAAGTAGAGATACCTATATCTACCTCCGATCCGGTGATACTGGAACCCGATGAACCCGACACTGGCATTCAAGCCGAATCAGCCTTGCCAAAAGAACCTACTACACCACCAGAAACTACTACACCACCGAGGCGTTATCCGGACTGAGTCAGGAAGCCTCCAGAGAGACTGACTTATAATTAATTAACTGCAGCAATGTATAGATTATTTTTCTTGTAACATGTAATTAATAATTACTTAAAATATTATGTACTGGTTAGCTAAAAGGGGAGGAATTGTAGTGTATGTGCCTTTAAGAGCCCCATGTGTACTGTAATGCCGGTAATGGCCACTCGGGCTATATAAGCCTGAGTATTGTGTTGTATCCGTTAGTTCCCCTCCAGACTTTGTTTAGTAAACACCTATCAAACCAACTCCTGTCTTCAGTGTCTCTATCAACACACAGACACAACAGTTAGTGCCTGCAGATGGTGGTAATGGGGCACTGATGTTGTAGTGCCAGGGCAAGGCAAATCCAGCACTGCACGACAAATTCACCCCCCCCCCCCGTTGTGCCGCCGGTACAAGGTACCACCGGGGACTTCAACGCCAGGCAGATCGTGATGTCAGTGAGCGTGCAATTAAGTGAGGAGCAATGTATTAGATGGCTCCACATCACCAAGGTGGTGGTCACAGAACTCTGCCACCTCCTCCAAACAGACCTCCAGCCTCACACCAGGATGACGTAAACCCCAGATCCCTTTTGCTCACCACATGCCCATCATACCATCCCTGGGTCATGCCATATCTCAGTGCCCTCCTGGGTGCAAAGGTGAAGTGAGCGAGACCACAAAATATTGCAAACTCCATTAATAATTTTATGCATAAACATATCACGCATATCACATTCATTCTAATAACTAATGACCCTTGTGCCTGCCATAGTTGAATAGCTGTCATTGTGTGCAAGGTGTGAGATGTGGGAGTGAGTGTTGGTAGGTAGAGATTGTTGGTGGGTGAGTGCTGGGGATGTGGTGCTTTGGGCAGTGTGTGAAGCTTGTGGTACAGATGGTGGTATGTAGCATTTGTTGAAGCATTCAATCACCCTGACCACCCGACTGAGGTGGATCTGCCATGAGCACACCTGCTTCAGTCCTCCGGCTCCTTCGCCTTGTTGTACTTCTCCTGCTTGCTGAAGCAGCTGCACAGCCAGCAATGCCGAGAATGAGGTGCTGCAGCATCAATGAACCTCCCCTTTAAGTACTGGGAAAAGCCTGCACCCGATATTGGTTCACCCTTTGAGAGTAACACCACTGAGCTAGGCCTTTAAGACTTGATTTACCGCTCCAATCATTTCTTTGAGCAGTGAGAATGAATTTTGCGTGCAGTCTAAAGCATTAGTGCCTGGCGCTAATTCTCAAACTTTTCTAAAGATACCACCGATTCCTGGGCTATAATGAATTTCTAGCCCTATAGGCTTTTGACCTCAAACTCAATATAATCCATATGTTTTCATTTAGTAACTTCATGGGTATGAATCTTCTTTATTATAACAACTTTTTATGAAAGAGTAGCTAATATAAAATAATTAATTTTGTGGGAATCTTTATTACTTAGTGAGAATAAATTGATCAGATGGCTGCTAATTACCTTAAACAAAATAAATCAATACTGAGAACAAGCTGGGTTGAAAGTTTTAATCTTTCTTGTCAAAAAAATCCAATATATTTGTGACTAATTTTTAAATTGAATATGATGATTAAATGTAAGTTACATAAACAGTGAAAAGGACAATGTTTTTAAGCATTATTGTATTAGTTGCAGTCTTATTAAAAGTACTAGGCCTAGAAATTGGGTTCTGGTCTTGCCAGGGCTGTAGCGCCAGAAAGTTTGCGCCAGCGGTAATGCGGCAGCGCCCGACGAAAATTCGGGTGCGCCGGGCCCAGACGGCGGCGGGCGCTAAAACCCTCCTTTAGCGCCTCAAAACGGGCGTCAACTTGGGTTTCCCGGCGCTAATCCCCCGCTGCGGCACCCGATGCGGTGCGGCAGGCGGGGGAACTGCAGGCCTCCTCCTCCTGTTAAGGAGGAGCTGCCTGCAGCCGACAACTGTCCGGCGGATTGACCCGACATCTGAGCCCGGCACCTCGGGGAAGTGCCGGGCTCGCATGAGACACTGATCAGGGCCGCGGGGGGGGAATGCAGGAGTCCGGGAAGGGAGGTGCGGGCAGGCGGCCGCCGGGAACGCGGCTGGCCGCCGCTCCACCTTTATGCGCCGGCGCACACTGGGGGAAGACTCTGGCCTAGAAATTCAGTGCCCTTAGCGCCGATTTTGCGGCGCTAGAGGGCCTAGCGCTGCAATTGGCGCCGGCGCCTAAATTGCCTGGGGCCCTTCCGCCGCGGTAGACCGGTAGCGCTGCGCCGGCACCGATGACGTCATCGGTGTGCGCAGCGTCCCGGTTGCCATGGTAACCCACCCGAACTGGGAAATTGACTTGCGGCCGCCTCGCCCGTGGCAGCCGCAAGCAACGTTCTGGCAGAGGTGCCTTGCACAAGTTTGCGCCGGCGCATTAAAGGCCCCGCGGCGGCCGGCCGCTTTCCCGCCGCCCGCCTGGCCGCAGCTCCCTCCCCGGACTTCCCCCACCCCCCCCCCGGAACAGAAGCAAGCCCGGCACTTGTCCGAGGTGCCGGGCTCATTTTTAATAAGATTATCGCGGGCCGCGGCCGGGTGCAGGCAGGTCCTCCTTAAGGGAAGGAGGAGGCCTGCACTTCCCGAACCTGCCGCACCGCAGCGGGCGCCGCAGCGCCGGAATAGCGCCGAAATTCAGCGCATAGCGCCAGTTTTCAGGCGCTAACAGCTTTCAGCAGCGCCGGCAGCCGTTTGGGCGCAGAAGTAGTGAATTTTTGGCCTGACCAGCGCGACTTAGCTCCGGCACTAACTTCCGGCGCTAAAGCCGTTGCTGCGCCAAAACCCAATTTCTAGGCCTCTGTTGCCAGAGTCTTAGTTGCGCCTGCCACGGGCGAGGCGGGCGCAACTGAATTTCGGCTTGGGGCCGGGTTACCACGGCAACCGGGACGCTGCGCACACCGATGACGTCATCGGTGCCGGCGCAGCGCTACCGGTCTACCGCCGCGGAAGGGCCCCAGGCAATTTAGGAACCGGCGCCAATTGCAGCGCTAGGCCCTCTCGCGCCGCAAAATCGGTGCTAAGGGCACTGAATTTCTAGGCCCTAGAGTCCATAATAATTGAATGTTTGTTAATTAGCAGTTTTGTCTACTCATTTAGGGGGAATATAGATGCAGTTATATTAACAGTACTGGTTTGTAACTAGTACTTGGTAACAGTGACATGGGGTCAACAAACCTGAGTTATACCACTTACTCTGTCTGATCAAGGAAAGTGCATTCCACTAACTAGAATCCAAACATCAGTTAAACTTTTAACTTTAACCATAAGCTAACAGGAGAGCTGGTGTCACATTTTAAAGTTTGATTTACATCAATTGCAGTTATACTACAACTGGCGTGAAGCCAAAGTAGTTTTGTACTGCTTGCCCAAATTTGATTTGCATGATCTCATGCTCCAATTAAATTATAGTTTGTGTTGATGTGCAGCCAAAATTACTTCGCATCAATTGGTCTGTAGAAGGTTTATTTTTAAACAAACATTTGTTTCAGGTCCACATGAAGATGTCATCGATTCCTCTGGACATAAAATAATTTCCATACCCACAATTGTTAGCTCCTTTTCTCCCTTCTTGGCAACAACTCCAAGCCAGAAACGTTGTCTTGTTCTGTGGTTTGTAAACATCCACTCAGATTTCTCCTCATACCTCCCAATTGGAATCTGCAATTAGAGACCTCAGTACTGATGTCCACAAACACTCAGGAGAAGAACACAGGATCAGAAGTAGGCCATTCAGCGCCTCGAGCCTGTTCCATCATTCAATGAGATCATGGCTGATCTGTATCCTAACTCCATCCACCCGCCTTGGCTCCATATCCCTCAATACCCGTGGCTAGCAAAGATCTATCGATCTCAGATTTAAAATCATGAATTAAGCGTTTACTGATTTTTGTGGGAGAGAGTTCCACACTTCTACCAGCTTTTGCAGGAAGAAGTGTTTCCTAACTTCTCCTCAAATGGTCTGGCTCTGATTTTAATGCTATGTCCCCTTGTCCTAGACTCCCCCACAGTCATAGGGGAAAAATTTGGTTGTGTTGCGCCTCCCGTTAGCACACCAAGAGGGCGCTAACGGGGCACAAAGCAACTAGCGCCCGGGCGCGGCGCCACCAATGCCTCCCGCGAAATTCAGTGGGAGGTTAGCAGCGGTGGTAACCATTAGCACCCCACGGCGCTGCGCTGCCGGCGATGACGTCATTCCCGTGCGCTGCTCCCCGCTCGCGCCCCGGCCACGATCTTCGGTTGCGCCCCCGGCTTACTGCTGGACGCTATGTCTGACGGGGTCAGGGGGGCCAACCTGCGGCCGGGGCAGCGCTAATTAAAGGCCAGGTGCCGGGCGGCCATTTTTGTTGCATGTCGCCTGCCAGCATCTGCTCCCGTTGCCGTCCCCGGTCTCCTCTTCAGCCCCCCTCGCGTAGTGCCGGCTGCGCCCCCTGAGCTCAGCACTTCTCTTGAGTGCCAGGCTCTTTTGCCGGCACTCCGATCCCTGGTGGCCCAGCTGGGCCCTAGGTCGCGCTGCGCAAGGTCCCTCCCCTTTAAGAAGGGGAGGAAGGCCTGTAGTACTGCGGCGCAATGTGCTGCAGGGCATTGTGCTGCAGCATGTAGCGCTGTGATATTCCCTTGCAGCGCCCCAAGAGGGAGGTGGGGTGCTTCCAGTAGTGCCCCGCTTCCCTCTTGGGGCACTACTGATGAATTTCGGCTGTGGGGGTGCTAATTTTTTCAGGGCGCTTAAAGTAGCACCCTGGCGAAGTTAGCACCCCAAGTGGGGCGCGACTCAATTTTTCCCCTAAAGTCATGGGGGGAGTTTTGCCAGCCCTGGGGAGGTGGGTTTGGAGGCAGGACTGCCGGGAAAATGGCAGAAACTGGAAGCAGGTACCGAACCTGCTCCCAACCCGCCTCCGTGCCATCATCCCGGGAGGCGGGTTCCTGAATCGCGCAGGGACCCGTCTCCTCAAGGTGGGAAGGGGACTACAGCCAATTAACAGGTAGTTAACAGGCAGTTAAGAGGCTTATCCCCATTTTACCAACACAAGTGCGGGCTTCCCGACATCGAGAAACCCCGCCAGGGTCAGCGAGGCGAGCAGTGGGTTTGCGGGGGTCGAAAGGGTCGAAAAGTGTGCTGTGGAGGTGAGTGATGGGTGCAAGTGTGGACAGATAAGTATGAGAGGTGAGTGAAAAGTGTTAGAAAAAGTTTCCTTACCTCCTCATCTCCACGGCAGAGATGACAGAATGGCTGCTGCATTCTCTGATGCAATAGCCATCTGATTTCTGCTTAGGAGAGAGGTTTGGTGCATATTCAGTACAAGGACTTGCATTAAAACAGAGGTTGTCAGTGTTTGACAGCTTTGAGAATCTGTCAAACGATGACAATTCATTGACAGATCAAAAGTCATACGCTGACGTTCTCTGCCACCGGCTTTCCCTTAATTGGCTTAACAAGGACAATCAAGAGAAAATATCGTGGGATGGCCGGATGTTGTTGGGGACAGGACTGAAACCCGACAACCAGCAGTCCCGCCCCCAACATGCCCCCATTGACAAAATCCAGCCCATAGAGTCATAACGACACAGAAGGAGGCCATGCAGCCCATCGAGTCCGTGCCAGCTCTCTGTAGAACAATCCAGTCAGTCCCATTCCCCCGCTCTATCCCCGTAGCCCTGCAAGTTTATTTCCCTCAAGTGCCTATCCAGTCTCCCCTTGAAAACATTGAGGCCTAGAAATTCAGTTCGGACGCTATTGCGGCGCTAAAGTCGGGCGCTCGGCAAATTTAGCGGCCGCCGGAAAGTGCAGGCGAGCTCGCCGAAATTCAGTAGATTTGGCCAACTTTTTGGCCGAGCGCTGCAATAGGCGTTGGAACCCTGTGTTCAGGCGCTAATCCGGCGATGCGGCCTGATAACGCCGATTCCGGGCGCAGCGCAGGTGCGATCATGTGGTGAGTGTCAGCAGACACCCTGACGCCGGCCAGCTCTTAAAGGGGGAAGGGTCAACTTTGACTGCAGCCACGCCCTGCATGCTGTAGCCCTGCGACTAGGCCTCAGGACTGGTTGTGTACCAAATCAACGCCTGGAGGTAATGGAGAGGGCCTGTGAAAGAGCCCAGCGGTTCTCTGACCATGCGCTGGGTGTGCTCCTTCATGGGGTACGCAAGAGAAGACGGGTCATGTGCCCGGCTAGTGGCAGGAAGGCTCCCAGGAGCCAGTTCGGGGAGGCGTGGACCAAAATTGCCCGGAGGGTCTCCTCCAACTCCGATGTTCCCAGGAGTGCGGACCAGTGCCGCAAGAAATACAATGACCTATGTCGGCTGGTCAAGGTGAGTACCCTTTCCAGTGTCCCCCTCATCCTTGCATGTGCACCTCCCATTAGGGCCAAAGGGACATCAAAGGTCTAATGCCCAGCCCTCCTGCCGCTGCAATGGCACTTGCATGTTAATCAATAGCTCTTTCTGCACTTATCACACTGTCCAAGCTATTCCACCATGGGAGGCCTCACACACAGCAACAGGGCACCACAATGTCCAAGCTATTCCACCATGGGAGGCCTCACACACAGCAACAGGGCACCACACTGTCCAAGCTATTCCACCATGGGAGGCCTCACACACAGCAACAGGGCACCACACTGTCCAAGCTATTCCACCATGGGAGGCCTCACACACAGCAACAGGGCACCACACTGTCCAAGCTATTCCACCATGGGAGGACTCACACACACCAACGGGGCACCACACTGTACTTAGACGCCCTCCTTTCTCTTGCAGGCCAAGCTGGCGAGGAACGCCAGGAGCCTGCGTGTCACTGGTGGAGGCCCTCGCGATTACCAGGAGCTAACGGTTCTGGAAGAGAGGGTGGCCCGACTCCTGCGTCACCCGGTGACTGGGCCTGTGGCGCTCGGCGACGCCGGCCCTATACTGGAACCCACTGGTAAGGACAGGACCGGGTGCACCTCTCTCCTTGCCCTCGCGCATCAGATCTACATCCTTCCCCACTGGCCGAAAAATGCGCATAATGCACCAGTGCGGCCTCCCTCGCTGTCGGCCTGTCCTCACTCTAAAGCTACACTTGTGCCTTCCTGCTTTCAGCTGGTGAGGAGGAGGTGCTCCCTGAAGCCCAGACAGCCAGGCCCTCGGAGGAGGAGGACGTCGAGGAGCAGCAGGAAGGCGCCACCTCGGGGGAACCCTCCTCCGCTCCAGGAGATGGCAATGAAGGGGAGACGTCTGGCGTGCCGGAGAGCCAGGGGGAGGCGGGGGAGGGGAGCCCCGAACCTGGTCCCAGTGGCATGGACGCACGCGGCAAGGCTCCGGCGGCACGCCAGCCTTCTGCCCAGAGGGGGGAGGCGGTGGAGGGGAGGGCAGAACCTGCTCCCAGTGGCGTGGCCGCACGCGGCAAGGCTCCGGCGGCACGCCAGCCTTCTGGCCAGAGGGTGGAGGCGCCCTCCAGTCCGGACTCAGACGTCGCCCAGGAGGTGCGCCTCCTGGACGAGATGTCGGCGGCGTCGGAGCAGCGGCACGTCGAATTCATGGAGGTGGTGGCACAGATGCCTCACGCCATCGAAAGCCTCGCACAAAGTGTGGTGGCTTTCGGCCAATCCCAGGCCAGGGAGCTGGAGCAAATCGCAGCAGCGCACGCCAGGGGGTGGAGCTCCTTGTGGCAGCGCATGAGAGGGGGGTGCAACAACTCGAGGCAGCGCAGCACGCCAGTCGCCAGCTGAGAGGTGCTGGGCAGACAATGGCACTGCAGATGCGGGCACATGCCGGCGCAGTTGGGGCACTGACTTCTGCCACCCTCGCACTGGCGCGGAGGCGTCGCCAGGCCAGCCGCCGCCCTGCTGCCGCACACCGGTCTGGCGACCAACAGTTTGGCGCGCTTGCTCCCCGGCCAGGCCGCCCGAGTGCACGTGTGTCTGGCGAGCAGCGCGCGCCTGGCATCACCCACCTTGTCCCCATTGGTGCAGGCGAGCCTGCCACTCCCCCAGCCAGGGTGCAAGGAGCTGCTGCAGGCAGTGAAGAGGGCCACCCACAGCTGCAGCAGCCACCAGCCGGCCCCTCCCAGGCCCGCCCTCGTGTAGGCCGACCCCCAAGGGCATCTGGCGAGACGCCTTGTCGCCCTGAAGATCCTTCCCCCAGCCTCGCCACAGCCTCACGGCCCAGCTTGAGGCGCAGCAGCAGGAGGGGCCGGGGCAAAAGACGGCTGTCGACGGACTCGCCCTCTCGCCACGCCGAATAGAGTGTGGTGAGCGAGGGTTTGGGTGATGCGGGGGCTTCTGTTCTGGGGGGCATTATGTTGTTTGGTTTTATGGGGGTGTTTGTGTTGTGGGGGGGGCTTGTTTTTGTTAGGCCAGTGAGGAAGGCCATTTGGATGTTGATGTTTTGTTAGTCCTCACCAGGTTTTGGGAGTGACAGAAGTTTGTGACTGTTTTTTGGGGGTCTTCTCTGTTTTGCTCTTCCATGTGGGAAGGGCCCTGAGTTTTTGAAATAAAGATGTTTATTTATTCACCATGTGCAGGTGTCATGTTTCAAGTGGTTGTTGGGTTAACCGGCTGAGGGCTTGTGGAGCGGCTGCCTTCAGCTGCGTTCAGTGGCCCAGGCCATTCCCTGACAGGGGGCCTAGAAGTGTCGAGCAATAAGCCCCCGGCGGACGGCCCTTGGACCTTGTCGCTCCCTCCTGGCCTGGTGCTCCTCCTCCTCAGGGTCCTCCTGCTCGTCCTCCTGAGGTGGTGGGCCAATGTCAGGTGGCAGTGCCTGAGTCCTGCGGATAGCCAGGTTGTGGAGCATGCAGCACACCACGACGAACTGGGAGACTCTATCCGGCGAATACTGAAGAGACCCGCCCGAACGATCCAGGCAACGGAACCGTTGCTTGAGGATGCCTATCGTTTGCTCTATTAGGTTCCTTGTGGCTTGATGGCTTTCGTTGTATGCCAGCTCCGCTGGGGTCCTGGGCGCGCGGAGCGGGGTCATGAGCCATGTGCACAAAGGGTAGCCCTTGTCCCCGATAAGCCATCCCCTTGGTGGAGGCTGTGCCTGGAACATGTCAGCCACAGTAGTCTGGCGCAGGATAAAGGCATCGTGGCTGCTTCCTGGGAAGCGGGCATTGACAGCTAGGATGCGCTGCCTGTGGTCACACACCAGCTGCACATTTAGGGAATGGTAGCCCTTCCGGTTGCGGTATTGCTCGGCATTGTGGATAGGTGCCCGCATAGCCACATGCGTGCAGTCAATGGCGCCCTGCACCATGGGGAAGGCCGCGATCCTGGCAAATCCAACTGCACGCTGCTCCTGCTTGTGTTGGGTCATGGGGAAGGAGATGAATTGGTGCCTCCTCGCGAAAAGTGCTTCGGTGACCTGTCGGATGCAGCGATGCGCGGCGAACTGGGAGATGTTCGCAATGTCCCCAGCAGCGGCTTGGAAGGAGCCGCTTGCATAAAAGCTGAGAGCCACCGTGACCTTCACTTCCACCGAGAGAGACGCCCTGGACATGAGCTGTGGCTGCAAATCTGCGTGAAGCAGCTGGCAGATCTCTCCAACCACCTCCCTTCTGAAGCGCAGCCTCTTAACACAATGCGCCGCAGTCATGGTGAGATATGAGACCTGCTCCCGGTATTGCCTGACTGGGTAAGGCCTACGTTGGCGACGCCTAATGGCCCCTCTGCGTCTAGGCATGCCTGGCCCTTTCTCAAAGCGTCTGCGAGCCCTTCGCACAAAATGTAGCAACTGAGGGTTGGCCCCCCATGCAGCCCCCATTACAAAGTTCCAAACAGCAAAATCACAAGGATACAAATGTCAAAGCACTGGCTAGAAGCCAAAAATACCTCTCCTATGGTGTCCGAAATCAGTAATCTCTGTGCCTTGCTCTCTGTGCAGAAATCCAAAGCAGTAAAGTCATTGCAGCGAAATGGCTGGCTTTTATGGGTGAGTGGATGTGCCCTTTAATTAGCACTCCCCGAATCCCACAGGGCCTCTGTTGAGTTCCATTTCACAGTTGTTAGCAGCGCCACGCCCACATCGGCCGGGCGCCACTGAATTTCCGGTTTGGGGCGCACAAACGGCGTTGCACGACGGAATGACGTCATAAGATGCGCGCGCAGCTGAGCGGGCGCTAACACTTTGCGCCGGCGCTAAAGCCCACCTGAATTTCGGCGTAGGCGCAGATCCGGCGGTGCCCGGCCGCTAAGTGGATAGCGCCGGAAATCTGGTGCTAACGGCTGGCGCAAACAGCTGAATTTCTAGGCCTGAGTGTCTCCGCTTCCACCACTTCCGTCGCCAGCGAATTCCAGGTCCTCACCACTCACTATGTAAAAAAGTTTTTCCTCACATCCCCTCTATATCTCTTGCCCAAAACCTTAAATCTGTGTCCCCTAGTCCTTGTACCATCAACTAGTGGGAACAGCCTTTCCCTGTCTAGCCTATCCAAACCCGTCATAATCTTGTACACCTCTATCAAATCACCCCTCAACCTCCTTTGCTCTAATGAAAACAAATCCAGCTTCTCCAACCTGTCCTTGTAGCTAAGGTCCCCCATCCCCGGAACCATTCTGGTAAATCCCCTTTGCACCTTCTCAAGGGCTTCACATTCTTCCTAAAGTGTGGCGACCAGAACTGGATGCAATACTCCAGTTGTGGCCTAACCAGCGCTTTATAAAGGTTCAGCATAACTTCTCTACTTTTGTACTCAATACCTCTATTTATGAAGCCCAAGATCCCATATGCTTTGTTAACCACTCTCTATGTTCTGCCACCTTCAGGGACCAATGCACATTAACTCCCAGGTCCCTCTGTCCCTGCACACTCTTTAAAACTATACCATTAAGTGTATATTGCCTCTCCCTGTTCCTTCTGCCAAAATGTATCACCTCACACTTCTCTGTATTAAATTCCATCTGCCACTTGTCTGTCCATTCTGCTAGCCTTTCTATGTCCTGTTGCAGTCGATTGGTATCATCATCACTGTTTGCCACACCCCCAAATTTGGTGTCATCGGCAAGCTTAGAAATTGTACTCTGTATTCCAATATCCAGATCATTTATATATATCAAAAAAAAAGCAGTGACCCCAGCACTGACCCTTGGGGAACACCACTGTCTACCATCCTCCAGTCTGAAAAACAGCCATTTACCACAACTCGCTGTTTTCTGTCCTTAAGCCAATTCCTTATCCAAGCTGCCACTGACCCACCTATTCCATGAGCCTCAATTTTGTTAACCAGCCTTCTATGTGGTACTTTGTCAAACTCCTTCCGAAAATCCATGTAGACAACATCCATTACATTCCGCTGTTACTTCATCAAAAAATTAGATTAGTCAAACATGATCTGCCTTTTACAAATCCATGTTGGCTCGCCTTACCAGTTTTACCAGAATGGTTCCGGGGATGGGGGATATTAGCTACAAGGACAGGTGGAAAAAGTTTCTCTCTATCTACCTTATCAATTCCTTTCAAAATCCTGAAACCCTCAATCAAATCACCACTTAAGCTTCTATATTCCAGGGATTACAAGCCTAGTTTATGTAATCTCTCCTCATAATTTAACTCTTGGAGCTCTGGTAACATTGCGGTGAATCTGTGCTGCACTCCTTCCAAGGACAATATTTCCTTTCGAGGGTACAGTGCCCAGATGTGGTCTAACCAGGGCTTTGAATAGCTGTAGCAAAAAAGGCTAAAATTCCATGGACACATAAACCCTTTTGGACCTCCACTGTTCCTAACTTTTACCATTTAAAAAATACTCAGATCTATCCTTTTTTGGTCCAACATGGATGACTTCACTCTTACCTGGATTGAAATCCATCTGCCATAGTTTTGCCCACTCACTTAATCTATTGGTGTCTCTTTGTAATTTTGCGCTCCCGTCTATACTCTGAGCAAAGCAAAATGGAGATAATTCTTAAAACGAGATGCTGGGGATCTACCGAGGAATAAGGTGGATCCGGTTGGAAATAATGATGGCCATGTGGATTTCCAGCAATTTGCCGTGCTGCTTGTTAGCTTCACTGAAACCTATAAGGAGAATTGTGTGCCACAACAAATGAAACACATCACTAATGAGTAAGACAGAGAATGAACCCTTCTGTATAGACCATGAAAAGTTTTGATAGAGTAAATAAAGAGAAACTGTTTCCACTGGCAGGTGGGTCAGTAACCAGAGGACACAGAGTTAGGATAATTGGCCAAAGAACCAGAGGAGAGAGGAGGAGAATTTTTTTTATGCAGCGAGTTGTTATGATCTGGAAGGGTGGTGGAAGCAGATTCATTAGTAACTTCCAGAAGGGAATTGGAGATATGCTTGAAAAGGAAAGATTTGCAGGGCTTTGTGGGGAAAGCAGGGTGTGGGACTAATTGGATAACTCTTTCAAAGAGCCGGCACAGGCACATTGGCTGAATTATTCGCTGATTCTAAGTTTAGAACGATGGTAATATCCACAGATGTGTGGAAAGTTGCCTTGTTATATAATCCAATAATACTATCCTTTCCAAATTGCAACACTTTCCGTTTCCGGTGTAGTCCAGTTTAAAAGGGCTTTTACATGATTACAGTGTAAGTGACTGATTCACACAATTGATGGTACTCCCAAATGTAAATTACCTAACTCACCCTTTTCTGGTGGTAGTGGGGGACTAACTTAATTGTAGGTCCCAATCTGCCTTTAGAATAATGAGTTCCATGCACTCTTAATGTAGTAAAACATCCCAAGGCGCTTCACAGGAGCATTATCAAATTAAATTTGACACCAAGCACATACGGAGGTATTAGGACAGGTAACCAAAAGCTTGGTCAAAGAGGTAGGTTTTAAGGACCACCTTAAAGGAAGAGAGAGAAGTAGAGAGGTGGGGAGGTATAGTGAGGGAATTCCGGAGCTTAGGGCCAAGGCAGCAGTTGGTTAAAATCAGGGGCTGGATTTTCAATGGGCCGTGGAAGCGTGATTGGAGGTGTGTGGGGGGTTAAAATTGCCCCCCCTCCCCGCCTGGTTCCCGACTCCGAGCAACTTTAACTCAGTCGTGTCTAATGGTTCCAACTCCGTCCCGCCTCCAACAGGCGGGATAGGTCGTTAAGGCCCTTAACAAGCACTAAATAGCCTCTATAATCCTATTTTGAAAGGCCCTTGCGAATGTAACCCTTTTCCCACATGAAACACGCCTGGTGGGAAACACGATGGTGAAACCTGGCGGGAGCACTATTGGATTGCTGACTATCAGCTGCAGGTCAACCATTAAAGAGGAGATTTGATCAGCCATCATTTGCAGGTGGCAAGACTTTGTTGTCTCAGGTCTGCGGAACTTTTAGAAGGCATAACCACAGCTGTGGAAGTTTGGAGCCTGACACCCATCTCCAGTGTGACCTCCTGGGAAACCCCTCTCGCCACCCTCACTGAGTGCTTCCTCAACTGAGGCATCTACCAGAAGCATGGGAGCCATTTATTTCCTTCCCTTCTGGGCATTAGATGAGCTCGAGCACCAACCGCAGCACCAGCAGAACCAGGAACAACAGCAGCACCAACAGCAGCAGCAACAGGAGCGCCAAGCTGCTGCTCACCCACCTGAAGCTGCACAGGCCAGAAGGGGCCAGCGCTTGGAAGCCCATCGGCACAGGAGATACCCCCCAAACAGGGCCTACAGACACAGGGTCAGCTACCTCAACATGTCTGAGCAGCAGTGCCAAAGGCGGCTCCGACTTTCGCGAGAGGTAGTGGCTGACATCTGCGCAATGCTGCAACAATCCCTGCAGCCCAGAGGACCAGGTGGACAAGCCTTACCAGTGGCCATCAAAGTCACCACCGCACTCAACTTTTTTGCCTCAGGCTCATTCCAGGAATCAGCAGCAGACATCAGCGGCATCTCCCAGGCGGCCGCACACACTTGCATCACGCAGGTAACCGATGCCCTCTTTGCCATCGCGCACAATCACATCCATTTCACCAAGGATAAAGCAAGTGTCACGGCGCGAGCGGTTGGATTAGCTAATCTGGCAGGCTTTCCAAGGGTGCAGGGCATCGTTGACTGCACACGTGTGGCCCTTAAGGCACCCCATCGCAATCCAGGTATTTTTGTCAACTGCAAGGGCTTCCACTCCCTTAACGTTCAGGAAATTTTGCATGTTTGTGCCAAGTACCCTGGCAGTTGCCATGACTCCTTCATACTGTGCCAGTCTAGTGTGCCTCCGCTATTCAGTCCGCCAGACCAACTTAACGGATGGCTACTTGGAGACAAGGGCTATCCCCTGAGGACGTGGCTAATGATGCCGTTGGGGAGCCCATCCAACGAAGCTGAGGAGAGCTACAACTCCAGCCACATGTCCACCAGAGCCATAATCGAGCAAACCATCGGTTTGCTGATGATGCGCTTCGGATGCCTGGATAGATCCGGTGGAGCCCTGCAGTACTCAGCAGCCAGGGTCTCCAGAATCGTTGTGGTTTGCTGTGCACTTCACAACATGGTACAGCGTTGTGGCTTGCAGATTCCTGAGGACCAATTGGCTCCTCACATATCCTCCTCAGATGAGGAGGAGGAGGAGGAGGAGGAGTGCAAAAACGCACATCCTGCAGAGGCCCATCAACCAGCGGCAGCATTACGCGAGAACATTGCTGCCCGGGATGCAAGGAACGCACTCATCTTTGCCAGATTTGCCTAGCCTAGCCGATCAAGCACTTTTGCCTCGCAGCTTCTTGCCTGAGCATCGACAATGGCCAAGACCCTGCTGATTCCTAGCTATTTGACCACCATACTGACAGTTGCAAGTAATCCTAAGCCCTCAATGTGAAAGTCCCATTCGTGAAATGACACATGCCACAACTGCAATAGTTGCCATCAGAATTTTTATGTACAAGAACCAACTGATGGCATTTTTACAATAAACACAACATTTCACCCAAGTGACTACCCTTGTGACTAATTGTGCAGAATTTTTCTCTTATGCATGCTCCTACGTGGTGCCTCCCCTGTAGCTTCAGCAGATGTGGAGGCCCCTTGTTCACTTTGCTGCTGCTCCTGTCTCAACACCTTTGGCAGGCGTACTCTGGGGTTGCAAACCTGTGAGGGCTCATCAACAGTCTGCTGCTCCTGCGGCTGTGCAGGGGTTGAGACGCCTATCTCACTTGGGTGTGGACTCCGGTGGGGCTCTGACCGAGGGCTGTGCAGCGTTATGGAAGTGTGAGCGCTTGGAGAGGAGCCCCCACTTCCTTGATGTCTGCCACCAACTTCACTCTCATGGGTCAGGTCCCCTCAGCGCCTGCAAGTGGCTGGAGAGCACCTTGCTGCACATCAGGGGAGCCATGGGGACCTGGATCTGCAATGGCAGTCCTACTCAGAAGGACTTCCATGAAGGTCTGGTTTCTCAGTTCAATAGATGACCATCGCTCCTCCAGAGATGTTATTCTATTATGAACACTCACCATGTTTTCAGCACTCTGGCGACTTATCTTCTCCATGGTCGAAGCCATCCTCTCGTCTACTGTTGCCATCCATTCGAGGGAGGTTGCCATCCTTTCTGTGTTGATGCGTTCATGCGCCAATGACTTCACAAAGGCTCTGCTCATGGTCGCTATGGACTCCTCCATTTGCTCCACACTCGCAGCGACCCTGGAGACAAAACCTGCCAGAGACTCCTGCATCTGTTCCTGGAGTTCCAGCACCGCTGATCTTATGGATGGACCCAGAGGCAGAGGGTCGACATGCAGCTGAGCCGAGCTGGCAGAGTCCTGCGCCCTCCGACTAGGACTCTCCACTGCTGTCCCTGTCTCCACAATTTGCTGATGCTCACTTGTGAGCTGTGATACACCAGGTGACAACACTACTCTATGTCCCAAAGGTCCCACCAAGCTGTGAGTGTCTGCGCTGGTGCTGGGTGCGCTGAATTCTGGTGACACTGCGCCCTCAGAGGTTGCAGCTTCCTCTGAGGAGTCTGGCTGCTCAGCCTGTTCTTCCTGGCTAGTGGGGATGGATGCTTGCGATGGTCCTGTGGGGGAGTAAAGGAAAGAGTCAGAGATGTGATGCCAAGGTTACATGCACATTGAATATTGCAGATGCTCATAAGTCCATCTGTTAGAGCTTCAAAATCATTATCAGCGACTCATGCAATGCCAATGAGAGAGATGGGAAACTTTTCTGTCACCAGCTTGCTGTGTTGCACCCCTCTGTCCATCCCCCACTTGCGCATCTTCCTCCACTCCTACGATCTCCAGGACCGCCTCCTCTGAGGGGGTCAGGTGGGCTAATGAGGCTGTCCCTCCTCCTGTCCTCGCTCGCTCTCTTTTATTGTGAGCTCTCTTTTCCTGCAATGAGGGAGACAAGTGGAGGTTGAGTGAGAATGAAGGAGTGAGTGTAGAGATTCCATCCTTTCCGTCGTGCTGTGTTCATGCGCCAATGACTCCACAAAGGCTCTGCTCATGGTCACTATGGACTCCTCCATTCGCTCCACACTCGCAGCGACCCTGGAGATAAAACCTGCCAGAGACTCCTGCATCTGTTCCTGGAGTTCCAGCACCGCTGATCTTATGGATGGACCCAGAGGCAGAGGGTCTACATGCAGCTGAGCCGAGCTGGCAGAGTCCTGCGCCCTCTGACTAGGACTCTCCACTGCTGTCCCTAGAAGGAGACAAAGATGGAGTGAGGTGGCAAGACCAAGGGCCCTCCTTGTGTGTTGTCAGTTGTTTGCATAGCATCACAGTGATAGGGAGTGTGAGGGCTGCATAGTCGAATAGTTATGTGAATGTGACCATAGAGAGAAAGGGAATGGGTAAGGGTGCATGGATGTCAGTGTCAAGTGGGATGTGGAGGAAGAGATTGCTAAAGCTGAGTGCTGGTGAGGAAAGGCAATGGGGATCAGATTGAGGGTGATGGGAAAATCTTACTCACTTTTCCAGTGCGGAGAAGGTCATGAAATCTCTTGCGGCACTGTATCCACGTTCTGCAGGTGATTCCCAAGGAGTTGACCTCCTCAGCCATCTGCATCCACACTGCCTTGGTCTGCCTGGGAGGCCTCTTCCTCCCTGTAGAAGGGAAGAGCACTTCCCTGTTGGCTGTAGCCCCATCTACTAATGCCTGCAGGGCCGCCTCGTCAAAACGAGGAGCTGATCTGGGTCTCCCGCTAGTCATCTTTCCTGCAGGTCTCTCACACTCCACAGGCAAAAAGCTTGGCAGTCTGCAGAAGAAGCAAGGCTTGCTGTAGACCTTAAATGCAGCAGCAATGATGACATCATCAGAGGTGACTTTCAGTCAGGAAAAAAACATTTGCCAAGGGTTCCCACACGTTGGAAATCAATTGGACAATTAAGTTAGAATTGCATCAATCTCCCACATCCATTTAGATTCGGGTGGATAACACGAAATGTGAATAACACGACACCATCCCGCACCTGAGTTAAAATCCAGCCCCAGGGATGCGCAAGAGACTAGAATTGGAGGAGTGCAGAGATCTTGGAAGGTTGTAGGGCTGGAGGAGGTTACAGAGAGCCAGGGAGGGATTTGAAGACAAGATTGAGAATTTAAAAATTGAGGCCTTGCCACACCGGGCACCAGTGTAGGTCAGCGAGCACAGGGGTGATCGGTGAATGGAACTTGGTACGAGTTAGGGTACAGGCAGCAGAATTTTGGATGAGTTCAAGTTTATGGTAAAACAAGTTAATAGTAATTTCTCCTTTCTGTGAATGTAATACTGAATGAATAATTATAAAATGTACTCATTCTGATCTGCAAACAGTATTGAAAATTCAACTGAACAGTATATATAATGATCCAAAAATTCGGGTCGGGGGCTTCCCGCGGGTGCAAGCCCCCGATCTGCACTCACCCTGCGCGCTGACATCTGAAGCCTGGGCCTGCTTGCATTTCCTGTCACAGGCCCGGTTCAGATGTCAGCGCGCAGTGCTTACCTGACCCAGTGGCGTAGTTAGTGCGATGTGCCGGCTGGGATCAGGTGAGCACTGTACAACCAATCAGGGGAGGGGAAGGTTCATTCATGAGTTTGAGAGTAAGAACTGTCAAACTCATGAAAACTACGGGGGCCCAAAACACTATTTAAACTTTAAATAAAAATTTAAAAAACATCCCAATCATTAAATTAAGTATAAATAAGTTAAAAAAAATTTAAACAATAATTTTTTTTTTTGAAAAAAATAAATTTTTAATAAAAAGGGTCTAAAACTAAACTTACCTTATTGTAGATTCTTTAAAATAATAAACCTGTGGAAAAAAAATTCTAAATTACACTAAAACACCACTTACCTGTAAAAATAAATACTTACGCGTGCTTTTTACAAGCGCAAATCCCCCAAAACAGAGGAAATCCAAGACGCACGCGCTGCCCCCTACAGCGCGCACGCTAGCCTCTTCAACTCTTGGGTTGGAGGAGAGGAAATGCCGGTTTTCAGCGCATGCGCTGTGCATTTCCTCCGGCCAGACGCGTGAGTACCCCTTCCGTACTCACGCGTTTGGGGAGGAATTTCTGCCCCGTTAATTAAAAACCACAGCACCAATTTAGAGACATCCTTTCCAAGTGATTGCTATATGCGGTTGTGTTGGCTGAACTATAAGAATAAGTCATAATTAATTTCCTGCGCTGTACTGAAAAACAGTTAGTAACTAGGGTACATTACCCTAGATACTTTAGTCAGTTTTTAATGAGTTGGAAATTCTGACTGAACCCCTGTTATTGTCTGTTCATGTGACAGCTGGGGATTAGGTAAGGCACAGAAGTTTAAAACATTACTGAACTAATGAACTAATTACAATAACTTCAAAGAGATTGTGCACTAAATCTGAGGAATTCTAAAATGGTTATTTCTACACAAAGGCAAATCAATCCTAATGTTTGAAAGGATAAAAAATGTCAATGCAATTAGACATCATTAGTAAAGATTGCTGTTATATTAATGTCTGAAATTCACATAAAAGTCAAAATATATAGAGGTTGCTGATTTTAATTGAGCTGTGTGAAATGTTTAGATTTATTTCTTTTAGATTAATTCTGCAGTTTCCTCAGCCTTTGTTTCTAGTCCTTTGTTATAGGTGATGGTTTTATTCAATTATTTAATTTTATTCTTTTAAAATGTTAGTATTAGTCTTTCTAAATTAGAGATCAGAGTATCTAGTCTTTATTTTATGGGAAATTTTAATTCAGCCATTGTCGTTCAATATGATTCAAGTCGACTTGATTTCACAGAGAATGTAAATGATTGTTGTTTGATTTTGAATGCCATGGAGATCGTAAGAGCCAATCTTTGTATTTCTCCCTGTTCCTTCTTCAGGGAGCTCCCAAATACCTGTTAGCTTCTTCATTTTTTTTTTGTCATCATGGAGGAAAAGGAGGTGAGTAAAATAAAGAAAAAGCTTGCGTTGATATAATGCCTTTCACATCCTCAGGACACCCAAAAGCACTTCACAGTCTATGGGCTCGATTTTGTCATTGGGGCGGGCTGGAGGCGTGTCAGCCGCTTTTTGTGTTATCCACCCGACTCCTCTTTGATGTGGGGGAAAAATGCGATTTTCAGCTAATTGCCCAATTGATTCCCAACGTGTGGTCTTTCCATCCTGAAAGTCGCCTCCGATGACGTCATCAATGCTGCTGGATTTACAGCCTGCAAGCAGCCTTGCTTTTTCTGGAGACTACTAACTTCATGCCCTTATTTCAGCCACGATGTCCAGCAGCAGGTCAAAGGCTGCCCCACGCTTTGATGGAGCCGCCCTGCAAGCTCTGGTGGAGGGAGCCAGATCCAATAAGGAGGTGCTCTTCCCCTCCTCGGGGAGGAAAAAGACTTCTCAGCAGACTAAAGCTGTGTGGATGCAAGTGGCCCAGGAGGCCAATTCAATGTCTATGTGCCGCAGAACCTGGCTGCAGTGCAGGAAGAGGTTTCATGACCTTCTGCGCACTGGAAAAGTGAGTATGACTTTCCCATCACCCTCTGATCCCCATCTCCTATCCTCACCAGCACTCAGCTTTGACAACCTCTTCCTCCACATCCCACTTGACACTGACATCCCTGCACCCTTACCTATTCCCTCGCTCTCTATGGTCACATTCACCTAACTATTCGACTATGCAGCCCTCACACTCCCTATCGCTGTGATGCTATGAAAACAACTGACAACACACAGGGAGGGCCCTTGGTCTTGCCACCTCACTCCATCTTTGTCTCCTTCTAACCATCAATGATATGGATTCTCTACACTCACTCCTTCATTCTCACTCAAACTCCACTTGTCTCCCTCATTGCAGGAAAAGAGAGCTCACAATAAGAGGGAAAGAGCCAGGACAGGAGGAGGGCCACCCTCAGTAGCCCAGCTCACCCCCTGGGAGGAGGCGGCCCTGGAGATCGTGGGAGTGGAGGAGGATGCACAAGTGGGGGACGGACAGACGGGTGCATCACAGCAAGCTGGTTACAGAATAGTTTATCATCTCTCTCATTAACATTGCATGAGTCACTTATAATGATGCTGATGCTCTAACAGATTGACTTTTGATCATCTACAATATTCAATGTGCATGTAACCTTGGCATCACATCCCTGACTCTTTCCTTTACTCCCCCACAGGACCATCGAGAGCCCCCGTCCCCATTGTCCAGGAGGAAGAGCCTGAGCTTCCAGACTCCTCAGAGGAAGCTCCAACCTCTGAGGGCGCAGCGTCAGCAGAATTCAGCGCACCCAGCACCAGCGCAGACACTCACACCTCGGTGGGACCTTCGCGAGATAGTACAGTGTTGTCACCTGGTGTATCACAGCTCACAAGTGAGCATCAGCAGATGGTGGAGACAGGGACGGCAGTGGAGAGTCCTCATCAGAGGGTGCAGGACTCTGCCAGCTCAGCTCAGCTGCATGTTGACCCTGTGCCTACGGGTCCATCCAGAGGAAGAGCGGTGCTGGAACTCCAGGAACAGGTGCAGGAGCCTCTGGCAGGTTTTGTCTCTAGGGTAGCTGCGAGTGTGCAGCGAATGGAGGAGTCCCTCACTAACATGAGCAGAGCCTTTGTGGAGGCATTGGCGCATGATGGCAGCACCACGGAAAGGATGGCAACCTCCGTGGAAAGGCTGGCTATGGCCATGGAGGCAGTAAGTTGCTGGAGTGAGGAAAACATGGTGAGTGTTCAGAATAGACTGACATCTCTGGAGGAGCAATGGTCAGCTATTGAACAGAGAAACCAGAGCTTCATGGAAGTCCTTCTGAGTAGGACTGCCAGTGCAGATACGGGTCCCCATGGCCCCCCTGATGTGCAGCAAAGTGCTCTCAAGCCACTTGCAAGCGCTGAGGGGGACTTGACCCATGAGAGGGAAGTTGGTGGCAGACATCAAGGAAGTGGGGGCTCCTCTCCAAGCGCTCACACTCCCATGCCACTGCAGAGCCCTTGGTCAGAGCCCCACCAGAGTCCCCACCCAACTGAGATTGGCGTCTCAACCCCTGCACAGCCGCAGGAGCAGCAGACTGTTGACAAGCCCTCACAGGCTCGTAACCCCAGAGGACCCCCACCAAAGGTGTCGAGGCAGGAGCAGCAACAAAGTGAGCAAGGGGCCTCCACATCTGCTGAAGCCACAGGGGAAGCACCACATAGGAGCACACATAAAAGAAAGATAATGCACAAGTAGTCACAAGGGTAGTCACTTGGGTGTAACTTTGTGTTTATTTTTAAAATTCCATCAGTTGCATATTGTCATAAAAAATACTGATGGGAAACTGTTGCATTTGTGGCATCTGTTATTTCGCAAATGGGACTTCCACATTGAGGGCTTTGGTTGACTTGCAATTGTCAGTATGGTGGTCAGAGTGATAGGAACCCGCAGGCTCTTGGCCATTGTTGATGGTCTGATAAGAAGCTGTGAGGCAAAAGTGTTTGATTGTGCAGGCTAAGCAAATCTGGCCAAGTGCTTCCCTTGCAACCCGGGCAGCAATGTGGTCGCGCGCTGGCGCCTTCTGGCCTGTGCAGCTTCAGGTGGGTGAGCAGCAGCTTGGCACTCCCGTTGATGCTGCTGCTGTTGGTGGTGCTGTTGTTCAGGGTTCTGCTGCTGCTACGGCTGGTCTTCATCCGAATCTGATGTCCAGGAGCAAAGGAAATAAATGGTTCCCATGCTTCTGGTATATGCCTCAGTTGAGGAAGCGCTCAGTCAAGGTGGGGAGAGGGGCTTCCCAGGAGGTCACACTGGAGATGGGTGTTGTAGTGTATGTGCCTTTAAGGGGAGAACTACTTTTTACAGCTCCTGTATACTGTAGTACTGGCAGTGACCACACCTGTATATAACCCTGAGTAGGGATCTGTACTGTTTAGTTTTAGAGCAACCCTCATCCAGTAAACACCTGTTGATTGTTCCTCTGAAGTCTCTGTCGATTATTTGAAGGACACACTACCTAAAGATTCATGGATTCAACATTGGCGACGAGGTGATTCGAACCTACCTGCAACTCTGCAGAAGAAGGCCGATTCCATCAGTGCGGGCGTCAACCATCCTGAGAGGACTTGAGCAGGCAGAGGAGGCTGTGGAGAGCTGGGCTTGGTTCTCCAGCCGCGACGATCCAGCTCAGCGGGCTGGCAGCAGATACGGCGTAGACCCTTCCCGGACAGCGGCGGCGGGAGCCGACCGACGGCACAGAAAAAGGCCGAGCAGCGTCGACGGGTAAGAGAGAGGGTGAAGCGCACAGGGCGCAGCCGGGGTTGAAGACCGAGCGGCGTCAACGAGAGAGGGTGAAGCGCGCAGGGCGCAGCCGGGGTTGAAGACCAAGCGGCGTCAACGAGAGAAGCGCGCAGGAAAACGCGCAGAGCGCGGCCAGTATTCAAGGGCTGAGCAGCGTCCGCGGGGGAAGAAAAGAAAGCGTGGGAGACGCCATTTGGGCCGCAGCGGAGAAGAAAGGGAAGCGCGGGAGACGCCATTTTGAGCCAGCGGAGAAGAAGGGAGAGCGCGGGAGACGCCATTTTGAGCCAGCGGAGAAGAAGGGAGAGCGCGGGAGATGCCATTTTTAGCCAGTCTAACCACACCCAGGGATGCAGAAGAGTGGCAGGGTCACAGCGTTCGACAATGAAGTCGAAGATTGGGCGACATATGTAGAACGCATAGAGGTGTACTGCAAAGCGAATGAAGTAATTGTAAGGGGGGTAGATAGGAGTTTCTGTGGCCGAGACCGAGACTCCAAGATGGTATGTTGCCTCCCTGGTGCAAGGGTCAAGGATGTCTCGGAGCGGGTGCAGAGCATTCTGAAGGGGGAGGGGGATCAGCCAGTTGTCGTGGTACATGTAGGTACCAACGATGTAGGTAAAAAGAGGGAGGAGGTCCTACAAGCTGAATTTAGGGAGTTAGGAGCTAAATTGAAAAGTAGGACCTCAAAGGTAGTAATCTCTGGATTGCTACCAGTGCCACGAGCTAATAAGTTTAGAGAGAGTAAGATAGATAAGCTAAATACGTGGCTTGAGCAGTGGTGCAAGGGAGAGGGATTTAAATTCTTGAGGCATTGGAACCAGTTCTTGGGGAGGAGTGACCTGTACCAAGGGGACGGTCTACACCTGAACTGTGAGGGAGCCGATGTCCTCGGGGTAATATTTTCTAGGGCGGTTCGGGAGGATTTAAACTAATTTGGCAGGGGGATGGGAACCTAGGTAGTGGAAAAGAGGGAAGTCATATGAAGTCAGAAATAGATGGTAGAAAGGTGAGAAGCAATAAGCAAAGGAGAGAAACACAAAGGGCCAAACTAATTCATAATGAGAGTGTGAAAAAAGCAAGCCTGAAGGCTTTGTATCTTAATGCTAGAAGCATTAGGAACAAGGTGGATGAATTAGTTGTGGAAATAGAGGTAAACAAGTATGATTTGATTGGGATTACAGAAACGTGGCTGCAGGGTGGGCAAGGCTGGGAACTTAACATCCAGGGATATACAATATTTAGGAAGGATCGGCAAAAAGGTAGGGGAGGTGGGGTAGCATTGCTGGTAAAGGAGGGGATTAATGCAATGGAAAGGAAGGATATTAACTCGGATGAAACGGAATCTGTATGGGTAGAAATGAGAAATAGCAAGGGGAGGAAAACGTTAGTGGGTGTGATATATAGGCCTCCAAATAGTAATATGGAGGTGAGGGAAGGCATAAAAAGGGAAATTAGAGAAGCGTGCGATAAGAGCACAGCTGTCATCATGGGTGACTTTAATTTACATATTGATTGGACTACCCAAATTAGTAAAAATTCTGAGGAGGAGGAATTCCTGGAATGTTTTCGGGACGGTTATCTGGACCAATATGTCGAGGAGCCGACTCGAGATCAGGCCGTTTTAGACTGGGTATTGTGCAATGAGAAGGGACTTATCAGCAATCTTCTTGTACGAGGCCCCTTGGGTCAGAGCGATCATAATATGATCGAGCTCTCAGTCGAGATGGAGAGTGAGGAAATTGAATCAGAGACTAAGGTCCAGAACTTAAATAAAGGGAATTACGAGGGTATGAGACGGGAATTGGGTAAGATTGATTGGGTGGTGTTTCTGGGGGGATTGACAGTGGATAGACAATGGCAAGCATTCAAAGATAGAATGGAAGAATTCCAGAACATGTTTATACCGGTTTGGCATAAAAATAAACCTAAAAAGGTGACTCAACCGTGGATAACGAGGGAAATTAGGGACAGCATAAAATCAAAAAAAAGGGCATATCAACTGGCAAAAAAAAGCACCAGACCGGAAGATTGGGGGCAGTACAGGATACAGCAAAAGAGGACAAAGGGATTAATCAGGAAGGGGAAAATAGAATACGAAAGTAAACTTGCAGCAAACATAAAGACAGACTGCAAAAGCTTTTATCGGTATATCAGGAGGAAAAGACTGGTAAAATCCCAAGTCGGTCCCTTGCAGTCCGATTCGGGAGAATATATAATGGAGAATAAGGAAATGGCAGACCAATTAAACTCATACTTTGGTTCTGTATTCACAAAGGAGGACACAAATAACCTCCCAGGAATATCGGCAAACATAGGGACTAATGAGAGGGAGGAGCTGACAGAAATTAGTATCTCTAGGGATATGGTGTTGGATAAGTTGAGGGGACTGAAGGCCGACAAATCCCCGGGGCCTGATAAACTACATCCTAGGGTACTTAAGGAGGTGGCCCTGGAGATAGCAGATGCTCTAAGGATCATCTTCCGGAACTCCATTGACTCGGGAACAGTACCCGTGGATTGGAGGGTAGCTAATGTTACCCCAATATTTAAAAAGGGGGGTAGAGAGAAAGCAGGGAATTATAGACCAGTAAGCCTTACATCGGTTGTGGGCAAAATGCTAGAGTCCATTATTAAGGATAAAATAGCGGAGCACTTGACAAATGGGGAAAGGATCGGACAGAGTCAACATGGATTTACAAAGGGTAAATCGTGTTTGACTAATCTGCTGGAATTTTTTGAGGAAGTAACTGGTAAAATAGATGGGGGAGAGCCAGTGGATGTGGTGTACCTTGACTTCCAGAAAGCCTTCGATAAGGTTCCACACAAAAGATTATCATGCAAAATTAAGGCTCATGGAATTGGGGGCAAAGTATTAACGTGGATAGAGAACTGGCTGGCGGATAGAAAACAGAGAGTTGGAATAAACGGCTCGTTTTCGGAGTGGCAGGCAGTGACCAGCGGGGTGCCGCAAGGATCTGTCCTGGGACCCCAGCTGTTCACAATATATATAAATGATCTGGATCAGGGAATTGGATGCAATATTTCCAAATTCGCTGACGACACTAAACTAGGAGGAGGGGTGGGCTCTGATGAGGATGTCAGGAGGCTACAGTGCGATTTGGACAGGTTGGGGGAATGGGCGGATACGTGGCAGATGCACTATAATGTGGATAAATGCGAGGTTATCCACTTTGGGGGTAAAAACAGGAGGGTAGATTATTATCTAAATGGCAATAGATTGGGAGATGGGGAAGTGCAGAGGGACCTGGGTGTTCTTGTGCACCAGTCACTGAAGGAGAGCATGCAGGTGCAACAGGCGATTAAGAAGGCAAATGGTATGTTGGCCTTCATATCAAGGGGGTTCGAGTATAGGAATAGGGATACCTTACTACAGCTGTACAAGGTGCTGGTGAGACCGCATCTGGAGTATTGTGTACAGTTTTGGTCGCCCCATCTGCGGAAGGATGTTCTTGCCATGGAAAGAGTGCAACGGCGATTCACCAGGCTGATACCTGGAATGGCGGGAATGACCTACGAAGAGAGATTAAATAGTTTGGGCTTGTACTCACTGGAGTTTAGAAGATTGAGAGGGGATCTCATCGAAACATATAAAATTATGGCAGGCCTGGACAGGCTGAATTCAGAGAGAATGTTTCCAATGGCCGGGGAGCACAGAACCAGGGGCCACAGTCTAAAAATAGCGGGCAAATCATTTAAAACAGAGATGAGGAAGAATTTCTTCACTCAAAGAGTGGTGAGCCTGTGGAATTCCCTGCCACAGAGGGCTGTGAAGGCTAATTCAATAAATATTTTCAAGAGAGAATTGGATATATTTCTGAAGGCTAAGGGGATTAAGGGTTACGGAGAAAAGGCGGGGACGGGGTACTGAACTGGTAAGATCAGCTATGATCTCAGACGAAGATCAGCCATGATCTCATTGAATGGCGGAGCAGGCTCGAAGGGCCGAATGGCCTACTCCTGTTCCTATCTCTATGTTTTCTATGTTTTCTAAGTGCCAGATGCCAGGAAAGCACTGGTATTGTTGAATTCCATGGGTGCAAAAACGTATGGCTTACTGCGAAGCCTAGTCACCCCAGAGAAGCCAATGGAAAAGGATTTTGAAAGCATAGTGGCAATCCTACAGGACCACTTAAACCCCACACCGCTGCTGATAGCAGAAAGATTTAAGTTTCACAATAGGAACCAGCATAAAGATGAAAGTAATGCTGAGTATTTAACGGAACTGCGCAAGCTATCGAAACACTGCCAGTTTGGAACGGGACTAGCAGATACTTTAAGGGACAAGTTTGTGTGTGGGCTTCAAAGTGAAGGAACCCAGAAACGGCTTCTGTCAGAAAAGGATCTTATGCTGGACAAGGCTTTCAGCATGGCAGTATCACACGAAGCAGCCGCACGGGGTGCTGCAGAGATACAGCGAAGACCGCAAGAATATGGCACAAATGAAATGTCATACGGAGCAGTGAAGTGTTATCGCTGCGGCAGAACAACACATGACCATAAGGATTGTTGGTTCAAGGACCAAGTGTACAGACAGTGTGGAAAAGTAGGACACATAATAAGAGTCTGCAGGTCGGGAAAGAAAACCAGCAGCAAGAAACCTCCACAGGAGAAGTACAAAAAGGTACATAAGGTGACGGAGAGTAGTTCAGACGAACAGAAAAGTGATACAGACTCCGGAAGCAAGGAGCTGGGTTGTCTGAAACTACATAATGTAACCAAAATGGAGGATCACCAAACTATCTGGGTCATGCTCAAGATAGACGGAGTCCAAGTGAAATGGAATTGGACACAGGATCAGCCCTAACAGTCATAAACCAAAGGGACTACAAGCGGCTATTCTCACATATACCCTTGAGAGATACAGAGATTATCTTGAAGACGTACACGGGGCAAAATGTCTACCCCAAAGGAAAAATAAGGGTGAACGTGATATACAACGGCAAGGAAACACCAAAAATGGACTTATATGTATTGCCAGATGGAGGACCACCACTACTAGGACGTGAATGGATCCGGAAGATACAGTTAGATTGGCATGCCATACAAGCACTGACGGTAGATGCCAAAAAGGATGACGACGTCACACCTGGACGACTGTCAAAAATGCTAACTGATGCACAAGAAGTGTTCCAGGAGGGACTCGGAACACTAAAAGGCATAACAGCGACGATCAAAATAGAGGAAAATGCAAGCCCAAAGTTTTTTAAGGCCAGACGCCTTATGCGATCCGCCCAGCCGTCGAAGCAGAGCTGGAAGGTTTGGAACGTTCTGGAGTACTGTCCAAAGTGGACTGGAGCGAGTGGGCTACACCCATCGTTCCTGTAATGAAGAGGTCGTTAAGTAATACGCCTGGGGAACCAAAGAAGATTCGCATCTGTGGGGACTTTAAGGTGACAGTGAACCCAGTCCTTCACACGGTACAATATCCGCTTCCGAGGATTGAAGATATTTTCGCCTCGCTATCTAGAGGAAAACGCTTCACTAAGATTGATCTGGCCCAGACGTACCTGCAAATGGAGGTAGAAGAAGCCTCGAAACAGTACCTCACGATCAACACTCACAAAGGTCTCTACCAATACAACCGGCTGGTGTTCGGGGTAGCATCAGCTCCGGCTATTTGGCAAAGGGCAATGGATCAAGTCCTGCAAGGGATTCCAGGGACCCAGTGTTATTTGGACGACATCCTGGTCACGGGCGAAAATGACAGTGATCACCTCGCCAACCTGGAGCAGGTGCTCACTAGATTGAAGGAATATGGGCTCCGAGCTAATCGCCACAAATGCGAGTTTTTCCAGAAGCAGATCTCGAATTGTGGCCACGTTATTGATGAAGAGGGGTTACATAAGTCCCCTGAAAAGATTGAGGCAGTAGTATCGGAAGTTGATGAACCAACCGACGACAGGGGGCCAGAATCGCCTCCGCACCAAGAGCAAGACACTCAGGAAAGGCGCTATCCAGAGAGGATCAGGAAGCCGCCCCAAAGACTGAATTTATAAATGGACTATTTTCAGTTAATGTTGCATGTTAAAAGTGTTAATTGTTAAATGAATGTTATGGTACTGTTAATCTAAAAGGGGAGGAATTGTAGTGCCTTTAAGGGGAGAACTACTTTTTACAGTTCCTGTACACTGTAGTACCGGCAGTGACCACACCTGTATATAACCCTGAGTAGGGATCTGTACTGTTTAGTTTTAGAGCAACCCTCATCCAGTAAACACCTGTTGATTGTTCCTCTGAAGTCTCTGTCGATTATTTGAAGGACACACTACCTGAAGATTCACGGATTCAACAGGTGTCAGGCTCCAAACTTCCAGAACAATGAGTAGGCCTGTTAAATGTTCCCCCAGACCTGAGACAACAAAGTTCTGCCACCTGCAAATGATGATTGCTGAAAACTCCTTTTTAATGGTGGAGCTGCAGCTGTTAATAAGCAATCCACTTGTGCTGCCGCCAGGTTTCACAGGTGTGTTTCAGAGGAAGCGTGAAGCGCGTGGGAAAAGTGGTAAAATCAGAAAGGCCTCTCAAAATGGGATTATAGAGGCACTTAACTGGCTGTTAAGGGCCATAAGGGCCTATCCCGCCTCTTGGAGGTGGGATGGAGACGGGGTCAGAAAACTTGCATGTAGGAAAATTGCTCTGAGGCGGGATTGGGCCCGCCCGCCAGTTTTTGCGATTTTAACACCTCACACGCCTCCATTCCCGCCTCCTCGGGCCTGGTAAAATCGAGCCCTATGAGTCACTTTTGACATGCACAGCAAGACCCTACAAACAGCAAATGGGATAACTAACCAAATAATCTGTCCCAGTGCTGCTGGATGAGGGATGGGCTGGGAGATCTCCCTGCTGTTTTTTGAATAGTGCGGTGGGATCCCATAGCTCCCTATACAAGCAGAAATGAGCTCAGTTTAAGCTCTCAATTGAAAGGCTGCACTCCTTCAGTACTGCACTGCTTGAGATCCTGGAGTGGGGCTTGAACCCTCAATTGGAAGAGTGCTACCATTGAACCAAGCTGGCACTTACGGCAATCTGTTGTCATTGCAGATCTGACCTTTATGAACTACTTTTCTGATTTACTTACTTACCATAGTGTCAGTGGCATGGTTCAGTGGGTAGCACTCTCACCTCTGCGTCAAAAGGTCGTGAATCCCAGTCCAGTGACCTGAATGCAAAATCTAGGCTGACATTTCAGTGCAGTACTGAATGAACGCTGCATTGTTGGAGGCACCGTCTTTCAGATGAGACGTTAAACCGAGGCCCCGTCTGCCCTCTCAGGTGGATGTACAAGATCCCAGGACACAATTACAAAGAAGAGCACTGGAGTTCTCCCCAGTGTCCTGTCCAACATTTATCCCTCAACCAACATCACATAAAAACAGATTATCTGGTGATTATCTCATTGCTGTTTGTGGTAGCTTACTGTGTGCAAATTGTCTGCCACGTTGCCTACATTACAAAAGTGAATACACTTCAAAAGTACTTCATTTGCTGTAAAGGGCTTTAGGGCATCCTGAGGTCATGAAAGGTGCTATATAAATGCAAGTTCTTTCTTTGTACGTGTAATATAGGATATTTTCAGGTGCTCACTGGCCTTTTCTGATGGCTTTTACATGGTATGCGGAGCAAGTGAGAGAAATACTTCTGCTTGTGAATGAAAGAGGAATGGGGAGAAATGTGGAGATGGATTCTTATTCGTTTTAGGTACAGTAGGTCATAAAAGAGCAACTCAGAATACAGGCCAAACATGCCACCACTTTAAGTCTGTGGTTTATAGTTTTTAAGGTTGCTGTGGTGTACCAAGGCCTTTCTGGTGCAGAGTGACTGTTGGTAAACCATTTAACTGGTGTAACTAGAGGGATTGATTTAATTTAAATCCAATTAATTAAAGGGGATACTAGCATCTAAAATCGGGCAGAGGGTGTCCATAACTAACAATAAAAAATTTAATTAATTACATAGAATGGAACAGGTGATGTGTTACTGTTGCGAGATGTGGGAGCCGGTGAACCCCATTGAGGCTCACGGTGATTACGTCTGTGACAAGTGTCTGCTGCTACAGGAACTCCAGCTCTGTGTTGATGAGCTGGAGTCTGAGCTTCAGACACTGCGACACATCAGGGAGGGGGAGAAGTACCTGGACTCTGTGTATCAGGAGGTGGTCACACCTATGAAGTTAAGTAATTCAGATGTAGCCCATGGCCAGGGACAGGATGGTGTGACTACGAGTGAGGCAGGTACGGGGATCCAGGAGGTAGAGCTGGAGGAGCTGCAGCCCTTGCTCTTGACCAACAGGTTCGAGGTTCTTACTCCCTGTGGGGACAGGAGCAGGGACTGCAGGGAGGATGAGCAACCTGGCCACAGCACCGTGGAACGGGGGGCCATTCAAGAGGGGGGAGTAAATAGAAATGTTGTAGTGGTAGGGGATAGTATTATTAGGGGGATAGATAGAGTTCTCTGCAGCTGAGAGCGAGAACCCCGAAGGCTGTGTTGCCTACCCAGTGCCAGGGTTAAGGACATCTCCTCTGGGCTGGAAAGAAACTTGCAGTGGGAGGGGGTGGATCCAGTTGTCATGGTCCATGTTGGTACAAATGACGTAGATAGGACGAGGAAGCCAGTTCTGTTAAAGGAGTATGAGCAGCTAGGGGTCAAATTAAAAAACAGAACCTCAAGGGTAATAATCTCTGGATTATTACCTGAGCCACGAGTGAATTTGGCTGGGACAAATAAAATTAGAGAGTTAAATGCGTGGCTCAAAGACTGGTGTGGGAGAAATGGGTTTTGCTTCCTGGGACACTGGCACCAGTACTGGGGCAGGAGGGAGCTGTTCCGTTGGGATGGGCTTCACTTGGCCAGTGCTGGGACTAGAGTCCTGGCGGATCATATAACTAGGGCTGTAGAGAGGGCTTTAAACTAACTAGTGGGGGGGAGGTTCCTAGAGCGCAAATAATAAAAATGACAACAGAGAAGGTCATAGACTTAGGTAGCAGTGGGGAAATTAAAAATCAGAGCGTGTCAGGAAGGGGCAGAAGGTATGGAGTAAAAGGTAAAGTAATAAAAAGGGCAAAAGCAGGAACTAAGTGTCACAAAACATATTTGAAAGTTCTCTATCTGAATGCACGTAGCATTCGTAACAAAATAGACGAGTTAATGGCACAAATAACTACATATGGGTATGATCTTGTGGCCATTACAGAAACATGGCTGCAGGGTGACAATGCCTGGGAATTAAACATACCAGGTTATTTAACGATCAGGAAGGACAGGCAGGAAGGAAGGAGAGGTGGGGTGGCTATGTTAATAAAGGAAGGAATCACTGTAATACAGAGAAATGATATTGGGTCAAAAGATCAGGATAATGAAACAGTTTGGGTGGAGGTAAGGAATGATAAGGGGAAAAAACCACTAGTGGGCGTAGTCTATAGGCCTCTGAACAGTTGCAACTCTGTTGGACGGAGTATCAATCAGGAAATAGTTGAGGCTTGTAATAAGGGAGCATCTATAATTATGGGGGATTTTAACTATCATATTAATTGGACAAATCAAATTGGGCAGGGCTGCCTTGAGGAAGAGTTCATTGAGTGTATTAGGGATGGGTTTCTTGAGCAGTATGTAACTGAACCGACCAGGGGGCAAGCAACCTTAGATCTGGTCCTGTGTAACGAGACAGGATTAATTAAAAATGTCCTAGTAAAGGATCCCCTTGGAATGAGTGACCATAACATGGTTGAATTCCATATTCAATTAGAGGGTGAGAAGGTTGGATTTCAAACAAGCGTGCTAAGCTTGAATAAAGGAGACTATGAAGGTATGAGAGCGGAATTGAGTAGAGTGGATTGGGAAAATAGATTAAAGGGTAAGACGATACATGATCAGTGGTGTACATTTAAGGAGTTATTTTACAACTTCCAAAAAAAATATATTCCACTGAGAAGAAAAGGGTGTAAAAGAAAGACAGCCATCCGTGGCTAAGTAAAGAAATTAAGGATAGTATTCGACTAAAAACAAGGGCATATAAGGTAGCCAAATCTAGTGGGAGGATAGAGGATTGGGAAAACTTTAAAAGACAGCAAAAAATAACAAAAAGATTGATTAAGAAAGGGAAGATAGATTATGAAAGTAAATTAGCAAAAATATAAAAACAGATAATAAGAGTTTTTAAAGTTATATAAAAAGAAAAAGGGTGGCTAAAGTAAATGTTGGCCCCTTAGAGGATGAGACCGGGAAATTAATGGTGGGAAATATGGAGATGGCAAAAACACTGAATGAATATTTTGTATCAGTCTTTACAGTAGAAGACACTAAGAATATTCCAACACTGGACAAACAGGGGGCTATAGGGGGGGGGAGGAGCTAAACACGATCAAAATCACTAAGGAAGTGGTACTCAGTAAAATAATGGGACTCAAGGCGGATAAATCACCTGGACCTGATGGCTTACATCCTAGGGTCTTGAGGGAAGTGGCGGTACGGATTGTGAATGCATTGGTAATAATTTTCCAAAACTCCCTGGACTCAGCAAAGGTCCCAGCAGACTGGAAAACTGCTAATGTAACGCCCTTATTTAAAAAGGGCAGTAGACAGAAGGCTGGAAACTATAGACCGGTTAGCCTAACATCTGTGGTAGGTAAAATATTGGAGTCCATTATTAAGGAGACAGTAACAGGACATTTGGATAATCATAATTTAATAGGACAAAGTCAGCATGGTTTTATGAAGGGGAAGTCATGTTTGACAAATTTGCTGGAGTTCTTTGAGGAAGTAACATATAGGGTGGATAAAGGGGAACCAGTGGACGTAGTGTATTGAGACTTCCAAAAGGCATTTGACAAGGTGCCACACAAAAGATTATTGCTTAAGATAAAAAATCACGGGATTGGGGGTAATATTCTGGCATGGATAGAGGATTGGCTATCTAACAGAAGGCAGAGAGTTGGGATAAATGGTTCATTCTCGGACTGGCAATCAGTAACTAGTGGTGTTCCACAGGGGTCAGTGCTGGGTCCCCAACTCTTTACAATCTATATTAACGATTTGGAGGAGGCTACCGAGTGTAACATATCAAAGTTTGCAGATGATACTAAGATGGGAGGGAAAGTAGTGAGTGAGGAGGACATAAAAATCCTGCAAGGGGACATAGACAGGCTAAGTAAGTGGGCAGAGATTTGGCAGATGGAATACAATACTGGAAAGTGTGAGGTTATGCACTTTGGCAGGAAAAATCGTAGAGCAAGTTATTATCTTAATGGCAAGAAACTGAAAAGTACTGAAGTGCAAAGGGATCTGGGGGTCCTGGTGCATGAAACTCAAAAGGTTAGTATGCAGGTGCAGCAAGTGATTAAGAAGGCCAATGGAATGTTGGCTTTCATTGCTAGGGGGTAGAATATAAAAATAGGGAGGTATTGCTTCAGTTGTACAAGGTATTGGTGAGACCGCACCTGGAATACTGCATACAGTTTTGGTGTCCATACTTAAGAAAAGACATCCTTGCTCTCGAGTCAGTACAAAGAAGGTTCACTCGGTTAATCCCGGGGATGAGGGGATGGACATATGAGGAGAGGTTGAGTAGATTGGGACTCTACTCATTGGAGTTCAGAAGAATGAGGGGCGATCTTATTGAAACATATAAGATTGTGAAGGGGTTGGATCGGGTGGATGCGGGGAGGATGTTACCAATGATGGGTGAAACTAGAACTAGGTGGCATAGTCTTAGAATAAGGGGCTGCTCTTTCAAAACTGAGATGAGGAGGAACTACTTCACTCAGAGGGTGGTAGGTCCATGGAATATGCTGCCCCAAAAAGCTGTAGAAGCTACATCATTACATAAATTTAAAACAGAAATAGACAGTTTCCTAGAAGTAAAGGGAATTAAGGGTTATGGGGAGCGGGCAGGAATTTGGACATGAGTCTAGGTTCGGATCGGTCATGGCCCTGTGGGTAGCGGAGCGGGCTCAGGGGCCGTGTAGCCTGATCCTGCTCCTATTTCGTGTGTCTAATTCTGTTAGATTCAGGAGATGGTTCTGTGATAGTAGATTGGCGGCTAGGATCAGATCAGCCATGATCTTATTGAATGGCGGAGCAGGCTCGAGGGGCCGATTGGCCTACTCCTGCTCCTATTTCTTATGTTCTTATGTAAACAGTCCGCTCTAACAGAAAGGCGCACATACACACCAGTTACAGCTCTGTGGTACTGCAACTGGTATTAGTACCAAGGAGCAAAGAGTTAGTGCTACGCATCTGTTGAGAGGGATTTGCCTTCAAATGGCAACTGAAAGTAACGGTCGAATATGGGTCCCTCTTTGGTGATATTTCCACTCTAACTTGCAATCCAGAGTTCTCATACAAACTATGCTTGTCACTTTTTATGGCTAGTTTTCAAACATCAGCTGGCTTTCATGATTCACTTGGAACATCCTGAGGACATAAGAGACGTTATATAATTGAAATGTCTTTCTTTTTTTCAGATAAAATGAAAGCCAAGTATAACGTATCATCCGAAAGATGAAACACGCCTTCAATACAGCACTGAAATGCCAACCTACATTATGTGCTTAAGTCTTTGAAGTCACCAGGGTCCTTAAACATGTTTCTCCTGTAACTCCCTGTTTGAATTGCTCCAATTCGTCAAAAGGTCGTGAATCCCAGTGCAGGGACTTGAATGCAAAATCTAGGCTGACATTTCAGTGCAGTACTGAATGAGCGTAGCATTGTCGGAGGCACCGTCTTTCAGATGAGATGTTAAACCGAGGCCCCGTCTGCCCTCTCAGGTGGATGTAAAAGATCCCAGGACACAATAAACCAGGGAATTACAGGCCAGTGAGCCTAACATCAATGGTAGGGAAATTATTGGAAAAAATTCTGAGGGGCAGAATTAGTCTCCACTTGGAGAGGCAAGGATTAATCAGGAATAGTCAGCATGGCTTTGTCAGGGGGAGATCATGTCTGACCAATTTGATTGAATTTTTCAAGGGGGTGACTAGGTGTGTGGATGAGAGTAGTGCAGTTGATATAGTCTACATGGGCTTCAGTAAGGCTTTTGACAAAGTCCCATATGGGAGATTGGTCAAGAAGGTAAGAGCCCATGGGATCCAGGGCAATTTGGCACATTGGATCCAAAATTGGCTTAGTGGCAGGAGGCAGAGGGTGATGGTCGAAGGTTGTTTTTATGACTGGAAGCCTGTGTCCAGTGGTGTACTGCAGGGATCGGTGCTGGGTCCTTTGCTGTTTGTAGTGTACATTAATGATTTAGATATGAATGTAGGAGGTATGATCAGTAAGTTCACAGAGGACTAACAAGGCAAGGGAATACACAATGAATGGTAGGACCCTAGGAAGAACAGAGGATCAGAGGGACCTTGGTGTGTATGTACATAAATCCCTGAAGGCAGCAGGACAGGTAGATAAGGTGGTTAAAAAGGCATATGGGATAACTGCCATCATTAGCCTCACAACATTCAAGAAGCATTTAGATGAGCACTTGAAATGCCATAGCATACAAGGCTACGGACCAAGTGCTGGAAAATGGGATTAGAATAGACAGGGCTTGATGGGCAGTGTGGACACAATGGGCCGAAGGGCCTCCTTCTGTGCTGTATAACTCTATGACTCTATGGCCTAGAAATTGGGTATAGCCCCGCTTGAGGCGTTAGAACTGGCGCTGCGCAAAGTTTATAGCCAGACGAAACTTATCACCGCCTGGCGCGATATTGGGTTGCATCGCCCCCAAAGGTGATTGAGGCGCGAATTCAGACATTGCACGGGCCTCCTAAGGCGCAAAACTTCCGGCGCTACCCAATATCGGCGCGGACGGGCGCAGCGCAGGTGATCTCAATTATCGATAACCACGAGACTTCCAGGCGCCGGCCGGCTCTTAAAGGGGTGGGTCAGTCAGCCTCAGCTTCCACACTCATCGCCCTGTAGGCCTCACAATCGGCGCACGCCCTTCTCTGGCGCAAAAAACTTGGTCAAGATGGAGAAGGTGAGACAGAGAGCAGAGCGCTTCAGCACTGAGGCTCTAGAGCACTTGGTGGCCGCAGTGGAGCGCCGTCGAGATGTTCTCTATCCTGACAATGGCAGGAGGCCGAATCAAAAGGACTACCGCCGAGCTTGGAGGGATGTTTGTCAGAGGGTCAACTCCAGCAGCATGGCGACCAGGAGCCCTGTTCAGTGCAGGAAGAAATTCAACGACCTCACTCGGGTCGTGAGGGTGAGTGGTGTTTATGCAAACTTCTGATTCCCTCCATCTGCAGCTGACTTCATGGCTACAGGGTGCGCGATGTCCCAATGGCCATGTGTCAGCAAGCACCCATGGCCCTTTCTGGCACACACATGCACATTTGACTCAAGGCGTCATGTAAGGGCTCTTGCACCATGGGGGGCATGAGATGATCACTCAGTGCGTCATGTAAGGGCTCTTGCACCATGTGGGGCATGAGATGATCACTCAGTGCGTCATGTAAGGGCTCTTGCACCATGGGGGGCATGAGATGATCACTCAGGGCATCATGTAAGGGCTCTTGCACCATGGGGGGCATGAGATGATCACTCAGGGCATCATGTAAGGGCTCTTGCACCATGGGGGGCATGAGATGATCACTCAGGGCATCATGTAACAGAACTTCCCCTTCTTTCCCCTGCAGTCCAAGCTGGTGATGATTCGCAAGGAGCAGCTTCGAACCGGTGGAGGACCTCCACAAGTGGTCACTCTGACGGATGTCGAGGAGAGAGTGCACCAGATTCTTGGAGGACATCTGAGTAGTCCTGTTACCACTGCAGCTGCCGACCCCATTGTCAACAGCGATGGTAAGGATCTCACCTTTTTCAGCTGTCTCCTTCCACTTGGTCCCCCCGCCAGCATGCTTTCTCACTGTGGAGCCATGTCATAGCCTTGCCACAATCTGGCATGCCTTGCTGCCAACCTGTCCTTTTGCTAAAGCCACTCTTCCACCTCCCTGCTTTCAGATGCTGCATCACCAGCTCGGGATCTGCGCCCTGAAGCTGCCAGTGCTAGTGCCTCCGGAGGCGAGGATCAGGAGGAAGCCGCACCATCCGTTCCAGCCGCAGGGGAGCCAACACATCTGCAGACTGGGGATAGTAGCTCCCTGGAGGGCGGGGGGGGTGCTCTGATGAGGAGCCAGTTGCCGGAACAAGCGGCCTGCATCAACGCGAGGGGGGTAGGCAAGTTCGGGCACCAGCTCCCCGGAGGGCGAGGCAGGAAGCGATGACTGCTGCACAGAGTGCAGAGGAGGTGCATAGCCTGGCTGAAATGAGCACCCAGGCCTGGCTCAGGCACACTGAGCTTATGGCTGCAGTGGGGAGGATGCCTCAGTCGATAGAAACACTGGCAAAGAGTGTGCTGGACTTTGGCGCTGCAATGGAGAGGACTGTCCAGGGCTTCGGGGCAGCAATGGAGAGGACTGTCCGGGGCTTCGAGGCCGCTATGGAAAGGACTGTTCAGAGCTTCGGACAATCCCTGGAAAGGTCTGTCCAGGGCTTGTCCGAGGCAGTGGAGCGGACTGCTCCGGCCTTGTCCGAAGCAATGGAGAGAACTGTCCAGGGCTTCTCCAAAGCACTGACACCTGCCACACAGGTCCTCACTGCTGCCACGCAGTCACTTGCTGGCCTCGTCCAGACCCAGATTGAGGCAACGCGAACTCTCACTGCTGCCACCCTATCTGCATCAGCTAGGATCACCCCGGGCCCTTCCATTACCACACAAGGCCAGGAATCAGTGGAGCAGTTGCTTGTGGCGGTGGAGCCGAGCCGGTCCCCTCCGAGAGCCAGTGTGTCACCCGACCATGGTGCAGGTGTCCTCTCTCGGCAGGTGACCATTGCTCATGCCACCGCTGGAACATCTGCAGTGCAGCTGCCACCACCTGCAGTGCACACTGCTTCCAGCCATGGCCAGATCAAGCAGCCAGCCTCCGCACCCTCCAAGCCCAGAGGTCGTCCAGGCCGTCCCTCAGGGGCTTCTGCGCTTGCAGACAGTCACCAGGCGTCCCCCATCCTTGACGCCGCCACTGGGGTTCAGCTACGGAGGAGCAGCAGGGAGGGAAGGGGCCGACCACGAAAGAGAAGTCGGTCTCCATCAAGGGGCCAGCAGTAGAGGGAGGTGCTGAGACGTTTCTTTCCCCAAATTCAAGGACGCCCTCACCTGTTCTGATTGTTGGTGATGGTTTGTTTAGTTTTGCGGCTTTGCCAGAGAGTTAACTGTTATTTTGTTAGTTATGTTTTCTGTTGACATGACGTTGCTATGCTGGAAGGAAGCACTTTTTTGAAAATAAAGAATTTTTTTTATTTACAGTGGTACTCGTAACTATTTACACTCATGGTGGCCTTCATAGGCTTTGAACGATCAGAAGTGCGCAGGACGAATGAGACCCATCATTCCGTCAGAGGGTCCTTGAACCGAGTCCTTATGAGCCTCTGACGGATGGCCCTTCCAGTTTCAGGAGCCCTCCCATCTTCCTCCTCCTCCTCCTCCTCGCCCGCATGCTCCTCCTCCTCCTCCTTGTCCGCCTGCTCTTCCTCCTCCTCCTCGTCCGCCTGCTCTGCTGGACCTTGAGGGGCAGCTGGCATTGGCTGGGTTCGTCGAATGGCCAAGTTGTGGAGCATGCAGCAGACGACGACGATGCAACCCACTTGCTCTGGTGAGTACTGCAGGGCTCTCCCCGAGTGGTCTAGACAGCGAAAACGCTGTTTGAGCACACCAATAGTGTGCTCCACAATGTTCCTGGTCGCCTGATGGCTCTTCTGCCGGGGTGGCGGGCAAACGGAGTGGGGTCATGAGCCATGGGCAGAGAGGATAGCCCTTGTCGCCAAGAAGCCAGCCTCGTGGGTGAGCCGGCCCCTCAAAAAGGTCAGAAACTGAGGTCTGCCGCAGGATGAACGCATCGTGGCTGCTCCCAGGGAATTGTGCGTTGACTGCCATGATCATCTGGCGGTGGTCACAGACCAGCTGGACATTGAGGGAGTGGAACCCCTTGCGGTTGCGGAACTCCTCAGGATTCAGTAATGGCGCCCGCAAAGCCACGTGTGTGCAATCAATGGCCCCCTGCACCATGGGGAAGTCCGCAATAGCAGCGAAGCCCTGCGCGCGCTCCGCCTGCTTCTCCAGGGTCAGAGGGAAGGTGATTAATTGACGCCTTCTTCTATAGAGGGCAGCTGTCACTTGCCAGATGCAACAATGCACTGCAAATGGAGATATATTCGCTATGTCCCCAGTGGCTGACTGAAAGGATCCGGTGGCGTAAAAGTTGAGGGCAACAGTCACTTTGACGGCCACCGACAGAGAGGTCCTGCACCATAGATGCGGCTGCAGATCCTCAGCAAGCAGGTGGCACAGCTCAGTCACAACCTCCTTACCAAATCGGAGCCTTCGCAGACACTGCTCCTCCGACATGTTAAGGTATGACACCTGCTGCCTGAAAACCCTCACAGCGTATCTTCAGAGTGGCTGACCTCCATTGCCCCTCCTCCTTCTGGCCAATCCCGGCCCTCTCTCCCGCCGTCTCTGTGCCCCTTGAAAGTGTCCGGCCATGAGGACGTTCCCCTCCAAAGCAGCTCCCATTGCTATGCCAGACGGGCAACATGCTGTAATGTCTAGCGCTCCAACAACTCCGGACAGGGCTGAAGGTCCCAAGTATTCGAAGGCTAAATCCGATAAATCCTGTGCAACAGTAGCTCACCAACTCTCTCCAGCAACGATCAGAATGAACAGGCCAAGTGGCTGCAGCTTTTATACTAGAGCTGTCCCCTTTAAATAGCGCCCCCCGACTCCGAGAAGGGCCTGGGAATGTTCCATCGAACTGTCACTAATAGCGCCAGGCGGAAAGGTTCCAGGCGCCACCGAATATCCGGCAGAAGTGTGAAACTGAACAGGTTCAAGTAAGATTACAGGAAATGTTTTCCCGTATTTCGACTGGCATCTAAAGCGATTAATGCCATACTGAGAGTTGGGTGAGTACCTAATTAAGAACAAGGCTGAAAATGAAAAATGAGATTTGGCATACATTATAAAATACTGTATGAAATATTATGGGTCTAGTCCTTTTGAGACTAAGGGAATGTCATCTGTGAAAGCCAGCTAGTCAAGGTTGAATATGTAGATTATAAAGTTAGGTTGTTATCCTGGGGTTTTTACCTGAGTACTTTGAGGAAAGGAGAAATCCCACAGAATTTTATCTTCTTGAGACTTTTACCTGCACTTGTTCACCTCCCTCAAAATATTAAAGGATTAATTGTCCAAATGTACACTTACAGCCTATTCAAAAAATTACCACTTAAATACATCAGGGGGAGTCCATTGTCTTATTTAGTATTCTAAATGGCATACTATTTTTGTTGAATCTTATATACTTTTGACCTGGACTTCAAGTTGGCAGAGACTTTGGTCTTGGATCTGGAGTATGGTTACTTACTGGTTACAAACCAAAACACCCATGCACTGAATACATCAGAGCTGAAACTATAGCAATCCTGACATGAGAGATGGTCCCTGATTAAAACTATACTTAGTATAGCTAGTTCACTATTAAGCAGCAGAGTCAACCACAGCCTTAAAACTGTATAACTGTCTCGTCATAACACAGCTAGGGCTAAACTAACAACTCATGTTCCACATTCTACCACTTGACCCAAAAGGACTAGACCCATAATATTTCATACAGTATTTTATAATGTTTGGAACGTTTTTTTAAACTTAACCTAGGATTTTTAAATTGTCTTAATGGTGGTCTACCTATTAGAGAGTAACTCTATAGTTGTACTTTAAATATTTAATGGCAGAATGTATTAATGCCATCCCTGAAAGGATCACCGGACTATCTATAACCATAGTTTAAGAGATGTCACAGCTGCCTTTATTATCTAAAGTAGCAGTGCTCTTTATCTTCAATCATTCAAGTATTTGCCTCCAGCCATAGTCGTTTAGAGATTAAACTGAATAGCCAGTGTGGAATTTTTTTGAAATCCCTTAAAGTTATTTGATCCGTTTTTCCCCACATATTGGCAAAACATTCCCAGCTTTAATCAATTTTGGGGCACAATCACGACATATGACAGCATTTCCAATCACTGATTACATTGTATTAATAACCTTTACCTTTGTGATTGTCACGGTATGGGGTTTAAATACATACAAAAGGAACTGCAACTAGGTATTGGGATGCTATAGGAAAATGAAATGAGGGACCTTTTCACTGGGAATGCCAGAAAGGTCAGATCTTTGCCATGTTCTCATCTTTGCTGTCAGAACTCATTGTAAGCACTCCACTGACTCTACAGCATTCTACCCGCAATTAAATTAACCTTTGCATAGCAGCACACTGAATGAGTTCCTCTTTTGGAGTATGTTAGGCTTTACTAATAAAATGTTGTAGCGGTACCACCGAGTGTTCCTTACTCACCGGACATAATTCTCTTTAACGCGATGACGCGGGCGAACGCGATGACGTGGGCAAACGCGATGACGTCACGTCGCACATCACGTGACCGTCCCAAGCGCGGGCAAACGCGATGATGTCATCACGTAAGTCACGTGACTACCCAAGTGTGGGAAGAACGCAATGACGTCATCACGCAATCCACGGGACTGCCTACTCAGTCCTCGTGGCGTCTCCATCTGGATAAGACCTACTGTACAGCTCTCCTGTACCGATCTCAGCAAGCTGCTTGAATTCATCTGTTCCTGCATTAAAGAACTCTTTGATTGTTCTCCTGGAGTCGAACTCGATTATTTGGTAGGAATTCGTCCAACACCTACATTGGTGAACCCGAATACCTACAATTGATGACCCCGTTTTTCGTGAACGTTTTTCACGAAAGCAGCGCAGCCGGACCCCGATTTTTCGTGAACGTTTTTCACGAAAGAAGCATGCTTGGAAGCTACAGCTGTTTCGCTCAGCTACCGCAACACTGGGAGCAACAATCGCCCTCGTGCTTTATAAAGGTAGAAGCCCCGTTCGCCCTGTGCAACATCGATACGGCGCAGACCACGTACCTGGACACGGTCTCTGTTTTCGACAGCTCTACCGATTTTCGGAGTGTCAGCCTCTCCAACAACCCCACGGCAGAACAGCAAGTATAACACCCTCACAATGTGGGTACAGCACGTTTACGGGCTCACAGGATCGGAGCGCGCCCCGGCGGAGAGGCCACGAGGACTCGCCCCTCGCAATCCACGAGGATTCGCCCCTCGCAACCCACGAGGACTCACCCCTCGCAACCCATGAGGACTCGCCCCTCGCAAACCACGAGGACCCATCCCCCGCCGACGCCGCACCAGCCCGTCAGCCTGCTGGTCTGTCTTTTCTACCACGCTTTTCGGCGCGACGGTGAAGCATTGCCGCCCTCCCGGCAGTTTTTCCCCCTACCGAAATCAACAACAACTAGAAGCGTTGCCGCCCTCCCGGCAGTTTTTCCCCCTACCGCAATCAACAACAACTAGAAGCGTTGCCGCCCTCTCTACAGTTTTCCCCTCAACAAAAGCAAACATCTACTGACGCTGCGACCATCGAGGACGGGTCCAACGGGCATCCCGCGGCCGCGATCGGCCACGCGAAAATTGCTGTCATCACCGATCACTGATCAACGCAGCAACGGTTCACTCTCTTCTGTGTTACCGTAGTAGCACTACGGCACGCACCGTTCCGTGCATTCCCGACTGCCGGAGAGTTCGCTCGCCTGTCGGCGAGTTCACCGACCTGCCAAGACCCACGTTTATTTCCTCCTGGATCGCCCGCTCGGCGTTCCTGCAGATTTCGTCAGACTGGGGACCTTTTCCCAACAATGACAGGGCCATGGTCCGCGTCTGCCCAACCTGCCAGTCACTATGACGCGGCCAGCTGTTTCGTCCCGGCACCCGCTTCGAACCACAGGCTACAGAGGTCACACGCTTCCACGGTCCTTCGCATGGCTGAATACGTTTTATTCGCCATGACGCCACTGTCCTTCGCCAGGCTGGATACGTTTTATCTGCCACGACGCACGCACGGATCCGCTCACGACCAGCACATATTTGGACCTCGCCCGCCAAGTCGAGACAGCATGACTGCCGAGACCACAGACCACCCATCGTCGTTACGCCAGCCCAAGTACGACCGCCCGCCAGACCGCCAGCCACACAGCAGTCTCCATCTCGAGACTACAGGAGTCGTTCGGACAGGCTCGTCAGACCACCTCATCGTTTGACGCCGTTCGTTAAAGCGAATTCTGGGGGGGCGCATGTAGCGGTACTGTAATGTATGTACCTTTAAGGGGAGAACTACTTTTTACAGCTCCTGTATACTGTAGTACCGGCAGTGACCACACCTATATATAAACCCTGAGTAGGGATCTGTACATTTAGTACTAGAGTAACCCTCATCCAGTAAACACCTGTTGATTGTTCCCTGCAGTCTCTTGTCTAATTATTGAAGGACACAACATCAAGATACACGGATCTAACATTGGCGACGAGAAGATTCAAACCTTCCTGCAACTCTGCATCACCTCCCAGGGATTCGATCCTGGAGAACAGTGGAAGAAGGCCGAGTCCACAAGCACGGGCGTCGACCACGGGAAACCCCCCAGTCATCCAGCGGAGATTTGAGCATCGCAGGGGAGGCTGTCGAGAGCCAGGCTTGGTTCTCCAGTCACGGTGGTCCAGCGAAACGGGCTGGCAACAGGTACAGCGCAGACCCTTCCTGGACAGCGGGGGCTAGAGCCGACTGACGGCACAGAAAAAGGCCAAGCAGCGTCGACGGGAGAAGAGAGAGGGTAGAGCGCACAGGACGCAGCCGGTGTTCAGGACCGAGCGGCGTCAACGAGAGAGAGCAGAGCGCAGCCGGTGTTCAAGGGCCGAGCAGCGTCACCGGGAGAGAGAGGCACGCAGGAAAACGCGCAGAGCGCAGCCGGTGTTCAAGGGCCGAGCAGCGTCAGCGGGGAAGAAAGGAAAGTGCGGGAGATGCCATTTTGAGCCGCAGCAGGGAAGAAGGGAGAGCGCGGGAGACGCCATTTTGAGCCAGTCTAACCACACCCAGGGATGCCGAAGAGTGGCAGTGTCACAGCGTTCGACAATGAAGTCGAAGATTGGACGACATATGTCGAACGCATAGAAGTGTACTGCAAGGCGAACGAAGTGCCAGATGACAGGAAAGCGCTGGTATTGTTGAATTCAATGGGTGCAAAAACGTATGGTTTACTGCGAAACCTAGTAACCCCAGAGAAGCCAGTGGAAAAGGATTTTGAAAACATAGTGTCAATCCTACAGGACCACTTAAACCCCACACCGCTGCTGATAGCAGAAAGATTTAAGTTTCACAAAAGGAACCAGCATAAAGATGAAAGTAATGCTGAGTATTTAACGGAACTGCACAAGCTATCGAAACAATGCCAGTTTGGAACGGGACTAGCAGATACTTTAAGGGACAAGTTTGTGTGTGGGCTTCAAAGTGAAGGAACCCAGAAACGGCTTCTATCAGAAAAGGATCTTATGCTGGACAAGGCTTTCAGCATGGCAGTATCACACGAAGCAGCAGCACGGGGCACGGCAGAGATACAACGGAGACCGCAAGAATATGGCACAAATGAAATGACATACGGAACAGTGAAGTGCTATCGCTGCGGCAGAACAACACACGACCATAAGGATTGCTGGTTCAATGACAAAGTGTGCAGACAGTGTGGAAAAGTAGGACACATAGCAAGAGTCTGTAGGTCGGGAAAGAAAACCAGCAGCAAGAAATCTCCACAGGAGAAGTACAAGAAGATACATAAGGTGACGGAGAGTAGTTCAGATGAACAGAAAAGCGATACAGACTCCGGGAGCAAGGAGCTGGGTTGTCTGAAACTACATAATGTGATCAAAACGGAGGATCACCAAACTATCTGGGTCACGCTCAAGATAGCTGGAGTCCAAGTGAAAATGGAATTGGACACAGGATCAGCACTAACAGTCATAAACCGAAGGGACTACAAGCGGCTATTCTCACATATACCCTTGAGAGATACAGAGATTGTCTTGAAGACGTACACGGGGCAAAAAGTCTACCCCAAAGGAAAAATAAGGGTGAACGTTATATATAACGGCAAGGAAACACCAAAAATGGACCTATATGTATTGCCAGGTGGAGGATCACCACTACTAGGACATAAATGGATCCGGAAGATACAGCTAGATTGGCATTCCATATAAGCACTGACTGTAGATGCCAAAAAGGATGACGACGTCACACCTGGACGACTGTCAAAAATGCTAACTGATGCACAAGAAGTGTTCCAGCAGGGACTCGGAACACTAAAAGGCATAACAGCGATGATCAAAATAGAGGAAAATGCATGCCCAAAGTTTTAAGGCCAGACCGGTGCCTTATGCGATCCGCCCAGCCATTGAAGCAGAGCTGGAAGGTTTGGAATGTTCAGGAGTACTGTCCAAAGTGGACTGGAGCGAGTGGGCTACACCCATCGTTCCTGTAATGAAGAGGTCGTTGAGTAATACGCCTGGGGAACCAAAGAAGGTTCGCATCTGTGGGGATTTTAAGGTGACAGTGAACCCAGTCCTTCACATGGTACAATATCCGCTTCTGCGGATTGAAGATATTTTCGCCTCGCTATCTGGAGGGAAACGCTTCACTAAGATTGATCTGGCCCAGGCGTACCTGCAAATGGAGGTAGAAGATGCCTCGAAACAGTACCTCACGATCAACACTCATAAAGGTCTCTACCAATGCAACCGGCTGGTGTCCGGGGTAGCATCAGCTCCGGCTATTTGGCAAAGGGCAATGGATCAAGTCCTGCAAGGGATTCCAGGGACCCAGTGTTATTTGGACGACATCCTGGTCACGGGCGAAAATGACAGTGCTCACTAGATTGAAGGAATATGGGCTCCGAGCTAATCGCCACAAATGTGAGTTTTTCCAGAAGCAGATCTCGTATTGTGGCCACGTTATTGATGAAGAGGGGTTACATAAGTCCCCTGAAAAGATTGAGGCAGTAGTCAAGGCTCCAGCAACGGAAAATGTGTCACAACTGAGGTCGTTCCTCGGGCTGGTGAACTACTACCATATGTTCTTGCCGAATTTGTCTACAGTTCTACACCCACTGAACACCCTACTGCAAACAGGGGTACCATGGAAGTGGAGTGACGAATGTAAACGAGCTTTCCAGAAGAGCAAAGCATTGATCACATCAAAAGAGGTGTTGGCTCATTTCAACCCAGCACTACCAATTCGGTTGGCGTGTGATGCATCACCCTATGGCATTGGAGCGGTGCTGTCGCACAAATTCCCTGACGGCTTGGAGAGGCCAGTTGCCTTTGCGTCTCGGTCACTAACCTCAGCCGAGCGTAACTACGCCCAGATTGAAAGGGAGGCCCTCAGCCTAGTGTGGGGAGTGAAAAAGTTCAATCACTATCTGCACGGGCAGAAGTTCACCTTGCTGACTGACCACCAACCACTTGTCTCCATCTTTAATCCGAAGAAGGGCGTTCCGGTGATGACTGCACAACGGCTACAAAGATGGTCCCTTTTTCTAGGGGCGCACCAATATGAAATCGAGTATAAGGGCACGAAACGGCATGGAAACGCTGATGGGCTATCACGCCTGCCACTGCCTACTGTGGAGGAAGCACCAGCAGTGTACCCTTTTGAAATATTTCATTCGACTATAATTGAACGCTTGCCAGTAACTAACGCTGGTATAGAGAAGGAGACCCGAAATGACCCGACACCGTCTCGGGTATATGACTTGACGGTGAAGGGATGGTCAACACATGGCGACTCACTGTTGCCAGCATTCTCATCCAGAAGAGAACAGCTGTCAGTATGCCAGGGGACCTTGATGTGTGGATCCCAAGTAGTAATTCCACCCAAGTTAAGGGAGAGAGTGCTCAATGAGCTTCACGAAGGTCATCTGGGAGGGGTGAAAATGAAAAGCCTTGCTAGGGCTTATGTGTGGTGGCTGGGGATCGACCAGCAAATCGAGGACCTGACAAAGAGCTGCTCAGGATGCCAGAAGGTCCAAAATGCACCACCACATGCCCCTCTACACCCATGGGAGTGGCCCTCATCTCCATGGCAACGGGTGCATATTGATTTTGCTGGTCCATTCATGGACTCAATGTTTTTACTAGCCGTGGATGTGCACTCGAAATGGCCTGAGATGATCAAAATGTCCTCCACCACCACGGAGAAAACTATTGCAGTCCTACGGACCATATTTGCCAGGAACGGCTTGCCAGAGCAGATTTGCTCTGATAACGGACGACAGTTTGTGTCTGAAGAGTTTCGAAGATTTATGAAAAGGAATGGGGTAAGGCATTACACATCCACCCCGTATCATCCAGCCACAAATGGATTGGCTGAGAGGTTCGTACAAACCTTTAAAAAAGCAGTAAGGGCCATGTGCGATGACGACATTCCACTGCAGCATAAGGTGGACAATTTCCTGTTAGCCTACAGAAATGCGACACATGCAGTCACCAACCAGACCCCGGCCATGATGTTCTTTAACCAAAGGTTGAGATCTCGTCTGGATTTGCTCAGACCAAATGTACGAAGAGATGTTGAGAATAAGCAATTCCAGCACATCAATGAGAAGCCGACAAGGAGCTTCAATGTAGGGCAACCAGTCTTGGCCTGCAACTACCGAACAGAGAAATGGCAACCAGGAACGATATGCACATGGCAGGGGCCACTAATGTACACAGTGGATGTTGGGGAGAACATTGTGAGACACCATGTTGACCAGATCCTAGAGTCACAGGAACGAGTCAACCCCATGTCTCGCCCATAAGTACCTGGTGATGAACCCGACGTACAGGTAGCATCTACCCCAGAAACTGTAGCATCGGAAGCTGATGAACCAACCGACGACAGGGGGCCAGAACCGCCTCCGCACCAAGAGCAAGACACTCAGGAAAGGCCCTACCCAGAAAGGATCAGGAAGCCTCCCCAAAGACTGAATTTATAAATAGACTATTTTCAGTTAATGTTGCATGTTAAAAGTGTTAATTGTAATTAGTTGATATTTAATTGTTAAATGAATGTTATGGTACTGTTAATCTAAAAGGGGAGGAATTGTAATGTATGTACCTTTAAGGGGGAACTACTTTTTACAGCTCCTGTATACTGTAGTACCGGCAGTGACCACACCTGTATATAAACCCTGAGTAGGGATCTGTATAGTTAGTTCTAGAGTAACCCTCATCCAGTTAACACCTGTTGATTGTTCCCTGCAGTCTCTTGTCTAATTATTGAAGGGCACAACATCAAGATACATGGATCTAACAGGTACCACCGAGTGTCCCTTACTCACCGGACATAATTCTCTTTAACGCGATGGCGCGGGCGAACGCGATGACGCGGGTGAACGCGATGACGCGGGCAAACTCGATGATGTCACGTCGCACATCACATGACCGTCCCAAGCGCGGCAAATGCGATGATGTCATCACGCAAGTCACGTGACTACCCAAGCGCGGGAAGAATGCGATGACGTCATCACGCAATCCACGGGACTGCCTACTCGGTCCTCGTGGCGTCTCCGTCTGGATAATACCTACTGTATAGCTCTCCTGTACCGATCTCGGCAAGCTGCTTGAATTCATCTGTTCCTGCATTAAAGAACTCTTTGATTGTTCTCCTGGAGTCGAACTCGATTATTTGGTAGGAATTCGTCCAACACCTACATTGGTGAACCCGAATACCTACAATGTAGCACTTTTAACTCCTATGTATTACCGTGTTAATCCTTGCTATTTTCACCGTATTAAATTGTTCAAACTATTTTAAATTCTTTAAAGCAAGTTGCTGAATTCTGTGTTCATTAATGTGAAAAATGTTAACAGGGAGTGCATCAAGCACTCCCAAGCCAGGCAACAGGAACCCTTTTGCATCATAATTGCATCTCCTCTGCATCAGCTCAATGGTGGAAGAAATAAAATGAAATACCTGACAGGATCTAATAGGAGTTCCAGAAATTAACAAACGAGAGGCCAGAGGAGAAGTTTAAAAATGTTAGTATGCCAGACTGCTCATTTTTTGTAATTTAACCTTTAAAAACAATGCAGTATATTTATTGTTGATTGGGGTGCGGTAGCCTAGTGATTACGGTCCTGGACTGGCAACCAGAGGTATTGAGCTCAAATCCTACCACGGTAAATTGTGAAATTGAATTGAATAAATCTGGGAAGCTGTAATAGTAGAATGACCTGTAAAGTCCTCAAATGGAAAACAGGAAATGGTGAAATGGCTGAAGTGATTTCAACATGAGACAATAGGAAGAAGTAGAATGAAAGAAATTAAAGCCATTTAAGAGACACAGAGCACTCGTGAGTAGCTGAGCTGGTGGGAGCAGTTAAGGCAGGTCTGAAATAGAAACAGGAAAAGCTGGCAAAATGGAACAGAATCCAGTTACCTCAGAGAAGAAATGATCAGGCTGACCCCGAGGGTGCAGACTGCCCTGCCAGCATGGTGTTCTGGTGTGGGGACCGTCCACAGCAAGTCCAACGGTGGAGGAAGAGGGAGAATGGAACAGGGAGGCTGCCGTTGAAACCAACTCCAGGAATTACCGCCCCTCTACCCCAAGCAGGAAACGCTGCCAACTAACCCTTAATCGCCCTGCCATGTTTTAATAACAGTGGGGGAAGATCTAGAGAAACCAGCTGATTTCCCTGTCTCCCAAGTATTGGCAGAAGGAGTGGTGGTATATACAGTACTATGGCAGCCGTGAGAAGCACACTGGTGCCCATGTGGAAGGGTGAAGGTTTAATTGCAGCCACCTCTCCCTCCCTGCTGTCCCCCATACTTTCACCACAAGAGGCCGTGGCTCATGGAGAGCCTTTAATAAAATTCTTTAAAAAAAAAAAAAATTGGGGCACTGCTGCCCCTTTAATGCTGCTTACTTCCTCTTTCTGGTGCTGCAGTGGGTATCAGTTGGTATCCAGGAACTTGCCCTGTATCCGTAATGAGACTTGACCCAGGAAATTGGGTTGGAGTCATAGTGGGGTCAAAGCAGAAGTCCCAACTGGACCCATCTCCAGTGATGAACCTGCCCTGGAGGGAAATGCAGCCAATAGTCTGTCAACAGGTACAGCTGTTAGACAATTGAGGGAAACTCTGGATGAGTAACAATAGCCATGGATATTTTTTGTCACTTTGATGTCACAGACAGCTGATGCATTTTGAGTTGATTTACAAATGTGTTGTGTATTTTTAAACAGCAAGAAAAAGGTTTGTTGTTTATCGCTGGGAATTTCCTCTCCCGATCGGTCACCCTGGTTATACGTGCAAACGAGATTTCCACCAATACTCCGCTGAAGTTACAGTGACTAATTGGGAGATCCCCCCCAAATAAAAGTGAGGAGCGTCTTACTTCACCAGTACAATATTGTCATTTCCCAGACTTCCATTCAAATGGGCCTCGATATTAAACCCCCGCTCCCCTCCCCCCTCCGCGCACCCCCACCCACGATGGGCGGGAGAGAGTCGGTGGTTTGGGGGGGATGTTATATGGGGAGCACGTCCCCAACACGCTGCGCGTGCCTTTTTAACGGTGGCAGATATTGGGGTATCCGGGTGTTGTTACCATTTTAAAAATTCATTTCATTCATGTGGGTGTCGCTGGCAAAGCCAGCATTTCTTGCCCATCCCTAATTGCCATTGAGAGGTTGGTGGTGAACCACCTTCTTGAACTGCTGCATTCCGCGTGGTGAAGGTACTCCCACAGTGCTATTAGGGAGAAAGTTCCAGGATTTTGACCCAGCGACGATAAAGCAACGACGATATATTTCGAAGTCAGGATGGTGTGTGACTTGGAGGGGAACTTGGAGGTGGTGGTGTTCCCATGCACCTGCTGACCTTGTCCTTCTAGGTGGTAGAGGTCATAGGTTTGAGAGGTGCAGTTGAAAAAGCCTTGGTGAGTTGCTGCAGATGGTACACACTGCAGCCACGGTGCACCAGGGGTGGAGGGAGTGAATGTTTAAGGTTGTCGATGAGGTGCCAATCAAGCGGGCTGCTTTGTCCTGGATGGTGTCGAACCTCTTGAGTGTTTTTTGGAGCTGCACTCATCCAGGCAAGTGGAGAGTATTCCATCACACTCCTTACTTGTGCCTTATAGATGGAGGAAAGGCTTTGGGAAGTCAGAAGATGAGACACTCGCTGCAGAACACCCAGCCTCTGACCTGTTCTGTAGGCACAATATTTATGTGGCTTTTCCAGTTAAATTTCTGGTCAACGGTGACCCCCCAGGATCTTGATGGCAGATGAATATCCTCACTTCTGAGCTTATGATGGAGGGAAGGCCATTGATGAAGCAGCTGAAGATGGTTGAGCCTAGGACACGGCCCTGAGGAACTCCTACAGCGATGTCCAGGGGCTGAGCTGATTGGCCTCCAATAACTACAACCATCTTCCTTTGTGTTAGGTATGACTCCAGCCATTGGAGAGGTTTCCCCCTGATTTTACTAGGGCTTCTTGATGCCACACTTGGCTGCCTTGATGTCAAGGGCAGTCACTCTCATCTCACCTCTGGAATTCAGCTCTTTTTTCCATGTTTGGACCAAGGCTGTAATGAGGTCTGGAGCAGAGTCCCATGCGGAACCCAAACTGAACAGGTTATTGGTGAGTAAGTGCCGCTTAATAGCACTGTCGACAACACCTTCCATCACTTTGCTGATGATTGAAAGTAGGCTGATGGGCAGTAATTGGCTGGGTTGGATTTGCCCTGCTTTTTGTGGACAGGGCATACCTGGGCAGTTTTCCACATTGTCGGATAGATGCCAGCGTTGTAGCTGTACTGGAACAGCTTGGCTAGAGCCGCAGTTAGTTCTGGAGCACAAGTCTTCAGCACTACAACTGGGATGTTGTTGGGCTCATAGCCTTTGCTGTATCCAGTGCACTCAGCCATTTCTTGATATCATGCAGTGAATCAAATTGGCTGAAGACTGGCTTCTGTGATGGTGGGGGCCTCAGGAGGAGGCTGAGATGGATCATCCACTTGACACTTCTGACTGAAAATGGTTCAGCCTTGTCTTTTGCACTCATGTGCTGGGCTCCGCCATTATTGAAGATGGGAATGTTCATGAAGCCTGCCCCTCCTGTTAGTTTAATTGTCCACCACCATTCACGACTGGAGGTGGCAGGACTGCAGAGCTTTGATCTGATCCGTTGCTTAATTCTGCCTATAGCATGCTGCTTCCGCTGTTTAGCATGCATGTAGTCCTGTGTTGTAGCTTCCCCAGATTGGCACCTCATTTTTAGGTACGCCTGGTGCTGCTCCTGGCATGCTCTTCTACACTCCTTATTGAACCAGGGTTGGTCCCCTGGCTTGATGGTAATGGTAGAGTGAGGTTACAGATTGTGGTAGTATACAATTCTGCTGCTGCTGATGGCCCACAGCGCCTCATGGATGCCCAGTTTTGAGCTGCTAGATCTGTTCTGAATCTATCCCATTTAGCACAGTGCCACACAACACGGTGGAGGGTGTCCTCATTGTGAAGACAGACTTCGTCTCCACAATGACTGTGCAGTGGTCACTGCTACCAATGCTGTCATGGACAGATGCAGCTGCAACAGGTAGATTGGTGAGGACGAGGTCAAGTAGGTTTTTCCCTTGTGTTTGTTCTCTCACCACCTGTCGCAGGCCCAGACTGACAGTTATGTCCTTCAAGGCTTGGCCAGCTCAGTCAGTAGTGGTGCTACCGAGCCACTCTTGGTGATGCACATTGAAGTCCCCCACCCAGAGTACATTCTGTGCTCTTGCTATCCTTTTTCCAAGTGGTGGTCAACATGGAGAAGTACTGATTCATCAGCTTAAATGAAGCCATGAAACTTCAATGTTGAGGACTCCCAGGGCCACTCCTTCCCGACTGTATACCACAGTGCTGTAAGGTTCGCAAACTTCTGCAGATCCCCCAAACCAAGAAGATTACCCCAAAAGAAGAGATTTTTGGACTGTTTAAAAGTATATTGGGCCAAAAAAGGGCTTAAAGTCAAAACCCCAGGATTTTGGTTATTTTAAAAGGGCATGTCCAGGCCTGTGAAAGGCTGCGACAAAGGGGTTGGAATGGGCCTCTGTAAAACAAGCAGTTTGGGTATTGGCATAAGCCAAACTGTCTGGGAACGTTCTGGACTGCCTCAGTCATTTTACATAATGACAATAGGCCTACGGAAGAGCAGCTCCCGCCAAAAATTACAGAGCCATCCAAAGTATGCATAATGCAGGACATGCCACTGAACAACAAAAGGGACCCTGACCCCAGCAGGAAAAAAGACAAATCTGACAAATCGGACCAAAGATTAAACAGTCATTTAAAAGCCAATTTTGGTTTCGATGGAACATCCCGAAACTAGTTCACACCAACTTAAACCAATTAAGATAGATGGGACCAGCTCGAAACCCGTTAAAGAATTCAAAACTATTAATGTTAACGAGCCCGCCAAAAATGACAATGGGCCAGAGAAGATTTGGCGGGCAGATAAGCAAGGCCTCAAACGGTATAATTGGGGTCTGCTTTTTCAGAAGACATCATCGCACAGTCAGAGAGACAGAGAAAGGAAGAGAGAGGAGTCGGTTTCATTCGGCCAAGGAGTTTGGTTCGGAGAAGAAGAAGAAACGTACTTCAAAATCCACGTCAAGTCACAAGAGTATCCGAGCCAGGAGAAGACACCATCGAACGCCTCGCGGCAACCAAAGGCCCCAAGAAACAAACAACCAAAAGTATTACCAGCAACTAGGTAATATTGGGCCACCGCGACCGACAAGAAACCAACCTGGAAGAAACCGAAGATTCGCAAGTTTGTTTCCACTCTACAAACTATTCTGACTTACCCCTGGGTAAGATTTGATGAAAAGACTCTAAACCCTATCTCTGACCAAAAGAAATTGGGTACTTACCCAATAGATCCAATATGCACCCGACTGTACCAGCGGACACGTGGAAACTGAAAAAGCAATGCAGGTGAAGTCTTCTATCATGTCCGGGGTATGGCAGGCCCCAACCGCCACACCTAGAGAACCCCGAAATCGCGAACCTCTACAACTTTCAAGGAAGTCATTTGGTGAGCATTATCCCTGGTCCTCTGGAGTCCAACTTAATTAGTGTAATGGGATTGGGAGGGGTGAAGTATTCTGTCTATTGTTATTCTCCCTCGTATATTCTGAAGTGTTTCCCCCTTTTTAGAGTGATAAGATTGTTGTGTTGTGTGTATTTTCTTTCTCAAATAAAGATCAAAAATTCATTCACCAAAATTCAGTTGTCTGCTGCAATTTCATTACAGTCCCCAAATAAGTCCAAGGTCTAGAACCAAGGGAGTGGGAGCAATTCAAACCGCTCATAAGTCAGAGGGGAAGCTGACCCCAAACACCACCCCTTACAGAAATGGCAACCGCAGCAGGACCTTGGCAAAAGGGATGTAATGCAGTAGTCCCCGTGTTTGACGAAAGAACGAAGATGGAAGAGAGGATTTCCTCTTATGCATTTGAGAAGGTGAATATCACCAAGAAATGGGTGACCAGTCTGTTGCGCGCTGAGCGTCCCATGGACGCTGCAGCCAAATGGACTGAGAGCAAGGATCATAAGAAGTCGGTGGAAAAGGCCATCTGGTTGGTCTGCACCCTGCGACAGATCCAGCTTTTAGATCAGCACATTAAGATGTTAACAGAAGAGCTGCAGGAGGCAGCCAAACTGTCTCAAGCAAGAGCTATAGCAGGGGACGGATTACTGCAGGAATTACAGGCCCAAAGTCAGGAGAAGTTACAGATAGCGGAGAAACACAGGAACAGACATGAGTATTTTCGGTGTCAAGTTACCGAGGCTAAAAGCAATGAGTTAGTGTTAAGAGAGGAGAACGCTCGCCTAACCAGACAGTTAAAAGAACAGGAAGAGAGGTTAAGAGACATGCAGGCAGCTTATAAGGTAGCAAGCACTAGGGATTTTGAAGCGGGAGATCATGGCCCCTGTGAAAAGCAGATAGACAGTTTAAAACTTGCTCTGTCCAGGGCAAAAGGCATGGTATGCCGAGTGAGCCCGGGTGCGGCCCGGGTGGACCTGGAAGTAGAAGGAGAAACTGTTCAGACGTCACCTATGGCGCTGGGGAATGACTTGGTTGGGCAGCAGGAGGGACAAGCAATCTGTAGGGAGGACAGGGAGGAGTGCACACCACCACCACTACCTGTGGCGCCGGGTTTTGACTCGGTTTGGCAGCAGGGAGAAGTGGGCAAGCCAATGCAGGAAAGGTCGGGGCCAGGGCCGATGTGCCCGGCTCGGTAGCAAAAATTTGGCCCGCCCGGCGGTGGGGGGGCGGTGGCCAGGGGCAGCTTGAAAGCCAATTCATGATTCCCCACGGTACCCAACAGCTTAGGGCTATGGTAAGCCACCTGAACAAACTCACCCACAAGGGGGACCCCTCAGCCCACTTCATGGAAGTGGAACAAGCAGCAGGCATCAATGAGTGCGACGACTCTGAGATGGCCAAAATGCTTCTGTTCTCTTTGGATGGCAAGCTGTAGCAGTCCCTCTCTGCTGAGAGCAAGAAGGGACAGGGCGGGTTCCCTGCCATCTGGGAGCAAGTTCTGGAGGCGATGGGGATGAACGATGGTAGTCCTTTCTCCCGGGTGGAGGAGACTACACAGTTAGCAGGGGAGACCCCACAGGCTTTCGCAGACAGGCTGTGGCCTATGTATAAGACTGCCTGTAATGGGGATCTCCACCGGGCTAACTTTTCACAGAACAGAATTCACAGAAACCCCACAGTGCAGATAGAGGCCATTTCGGCCCATCGAGCCTGCACCGACACATATCCCACCCGATCCCCGTAACCCCTACACCAACACATATCCCACTCTATCCCCGTAACCCCACGTATTTAATCCCCCTAACACTAAGGGTCAATTTATCCTAGCCAATCAACCTAACCCGCACATCTTTGAACCAAGACGAGCTGGCCCACTGGCTCCAGAGTCTAGTGGCAAACAGCTTGCCATGGATCAGGGCCAAGGCCGAGATGTAGTTTGACCCAAAGGGCCCCCAAGTCACCGAGGAGACAATAGTCAGACAACTGACCCTGGCTTACCGCAACGGTAGCGGGGTAGAAGAACCACAAATGAAAGGAAAGGTTCACAAATTAAAACCAAGCCAAAGTAAGAAAGAATGGCACCAGGAAGGGGGTAACCCTTCCGATACAAGGTGTAACTGCTTCGGGTGCGGGAAAAGTGGGCATTGGAGAAGGGACTGTAGAAATCCCTGGAAGGAGAGTATGGGGAAAAACTCCCCAGCTCCTGCCCCAAAGACAGAAACACCGACCTCTTCCCCCACAGTTGATTCATTAGTAGCTGCACTTTGAGTTTTGTTGGCTGGCCCAGGGAAGGTAGCCACAGCCACGGGTGCTTTGACTCCATCTGCCCCACTTAACACAGACTTATGACTAGAGCCAGCGCAGCCTGTCTACCTGTGTCCCCTTGAGTACGATGTATGGAAGAGACTGCTTGTTAAGATGGAGGTGGAAAAGGTGAAAGGGACCTATCTGTTGGACACGGGAGCATTGAGCACCATAGTCTATTCAGATAACCCCGCCACCTCACCTCTGTCTAAAGGGGCCCCGTACAGCTTAGTGGGGTTTACAGGTAATGAGCAGGCTGGCTCGTTCTCCATCCTGCTGTCCATTCATTTAGGAGCACTCCACACCAAGTGGACTTGTGTTTTAATGAAATGGGAGCAGGAAGGGAAAGGGATCCTGGGGGCTGATTTTATCATAGGCCACAGAATTCTAGTGGATCTTAGGAACCACTGTCTGTGGGGAGCATGCACCATCAAAGAAAACGAAGTAGCAGTTATCCCAGAGAAACAAGGCAAGGGGACCTTGTGTACCCTATAACCAAAGGAGGGTTATGACCTCGAACAAATGGTCAGTAACACTCCAGTGGAGTACCAGGCATTTGTGCGAGCACACCTTGGCGCATTTGCCACTCATAAGCACGATTGTGGGAGGGTGAACGGGGTCAAGGTTAGTGTAGACGGGGACCCCATGACCCGACCACAAAAGCAGTATAATTTCCCCAAAGAGGCGGAGGCAGACATGGAAACGGCCATGACCTCTCTGGTCAAACAGGGGGTATTGAGACCGACAGCCACCTACGTAAACTCTCCACTGTGGCTGGTTAGAAAACTGGACAACTCCTGGAGAGCCACAGTAGACTATCGGGTACTCAATTGAAACATCCCCGCCTGTGCACCCTCGGTCGCAGCTGTCGCTGACCTCATTGGAAGTATTCCAGCCTCCGCGACCACCTTCACGGTGCTGGATATTTCCAACGGGTTTTGGTCCATCCCCCTACGGAGAGAGGATCAGTACAGGTTCGCCTTCACTTTGAAAGGCCAACAGTACACCTGGAACTGCCTACCTCAGGATTTCCACAATAGCCCCAGCATTTTTCACCAGTGCATGGCAAATTGTTTAAAAGGCTTCAGCCGGCCTCGGCAGTTAGTTCAGTATGTGGATGACCTGCTCCTATTCACCGATGAAGGAGAGGAACACAGTCCACTACTGGCTGAACTGCTGGAGTTGCTCAGGCAGGAAGGCTTTAAAGTAAACCCTAAGAAGGTACAGATCGGCCAACATGAAGTAAAATTCCTAGGGCTGGCTGTGCGAGCAGGGGAAAGGGCCATTGACAAAGCTAGAAGGGAAGCAGTGCAGGAGTTACCAGCCCCCAATACAGTGACTTGCTGCAATGCTCCATCTCACCCTCAGTAAGCTCCCCACTGGAGTGGAGCTAATTTACAGAACAAACGGGAAACTGTTCAACCTCCGTCGCCTCCAGTCCAGATCCAAGGTTGTCCCATCCTCTGTCATCGAATTACAGTATGCAGACGATGCTTGCGTCTGCGCTCACTCGGAGGTCGAACTCCAAACCACCGTAAACACCTTCACCGAAGCATACGAGAGCATGGGCCTTACACTAAACATCCGTAAGACAAAGGTCCTCTACCAACCTGCCCCCACCACACAGTGCTGCCCCCCGATGATCAAAATCCACGACAAGGCCTTGGACAACGTGGACCACTTTCCATACCTCGGGAGCCTACTGTCAACAAGGGCAGACGTCGACGACGAAGTCCAACACCGCCTTCAGTGTGCCAGTGCAGCCTTCGGTCGCCTGAGGAAGAGAGTGTTTGAAGACCAGGACCTCAAACCCGGCACCAAGCTCATGGTCTACGGAGCAGCAGTGATACTTGCCCTGCAGTATGCCTCAGAGACTTGGACCATGTACAGCAGGCACCTCAAAGTACTGGAGAGGTACCACCAACGCTGCCTCCGCAAGATCCTGCAAATCCATTGGCAGGATAGGCGCACCAACGTCAGTGTTCTTGCTCAGGCCAACATTCCCAGCATCGAAGCTCTGACCACGCTCAATCAGCTCCGATGGATGGGTCACATTGTCCGCATGCCCAATACGAGACTCCCAAAACAAGCGCTCTACTCGGAGCTCCGGCACAGCAAGAGAGCCCCAGGTGGGCAAAGGAAACGCTTCAAGGACACCCTCAAAGCTGCCTTGAAAAAGTGTAACATCCCCACCGACACCTGGGAATCCCTAGCCCAAGACCGCACAAAGTGGAGACGCATCCGGGAAGGCGCCAAACACCTCGAGTCTCTTCGCCAGGAGCAAGCGGAAGCCAAGCGCAGGCAGCGCAAGGAGCGCACGTCAACCCAAGCACCCCACCCACCCGCCCCTTCAACCACCGTCTGCCCCACCTGTGACAGAGACTGTAGGTCCTGCATTGGACTCATCAGTCACCTGCGAACTCATTTTAATGTGGAAGCAAGTCATCCTCGGTTCCGAGGGACTGCCTAAGAAGAAGAAGAAGAAGACAGGAGTGAGATCTTTTCTAGGGCTAACCGGGTACTGCAGAGATTTTATTGAGGATTACGCAGCCACAGCATCCCCTCTGCTCCGACTCCTACACAAGGGAGTGGAGTGGGTTTGGGATGAGGGTTGCGAGGCAGCATTTGTAAAACTCAAACAAGATCTGCAGACCGCGCCGGCTCTAGGGGCTATTGATGGGGAAAAGGAGTTTTTCTTGGAGGTAGCAGCCAGCGGGGACAGTCTGAGAGCAGTGCTGCTCCAGGAGCGGCACAGTCAGCTGAGGCCGGTGGTTTACTCCTCCAGGATACTCACGGATGTGGAGAAGGGCTATTCCAACTGTGAGAGGCACCTCCTCACCACTCACTGGGCTATGAAAAGATCATTGATCTTCACAGGCACCTCACCCATCACCCTCCTCACCCATCACATGCCCACCCAAATGATCCTAGATGGGAGAATTAAAGATGGGACAGTGAGCAGTGCCCGCATTGCTCGCTGGACCCTGCTTCTCTCCCAGATGGACCTAAGGGTGAAAGGTCTCTGTGAGCCGAAGCTCGCAGCCAAAATGATTTATCCAGGGACGGCCCACCGGTGTTCCATTGAAGGAGTATGGGAAGTCAACATAGGTTTTCGGGCCGGGATACACCCCACAGGCCGCGAAATCTATGTAGACGGTTCGAGCACAGTATCTGCTGGGGAACGACTTACAGGCTGTGGAGTTTATGACCCGGGGCGGACATTGCCCTGGCAATTAAACTCCCCAGCACCATGAGCGGCCAGCAGGCTGAACTGTCTGCGGTAGTGTACGTGGTCACACACCCCGAGAAATTCCCTACCCCGTACACGATTTGCTCGGACAACATGTTCACATGCAATTCGTGTACGGAATACCTGGCCACCTGGTCCCATCGCGGATACACCTCCACTGACGGGAGACCCCTGGCAATCAAGCCTCTGCTGGAGAAAATCATGACAGCCATGGGGGAGGAAGGGAAGGTCTATATCCATAAAGTTAAAGCCCATTCAAAGACAGAACCCATGCGGGAGGGCAACCAAAAGACAGATGAATTGGCCAAGCAGGGAGCCAGGGAAGGAGAGTTTTGGGACTCCTACCGGACAGGTTTGATAGCCGCAATCCGGGACAAGGGAGGTACACAGTGGGTAGCTTTGGTCCCAGACCTAAAGCAGGCCCAGGTACGGGATCCCGTCCTCAGAGCCGTCCTGAACGTGCTCACAAAAGGGGAGAAGGTAGAGGGTCCGTACGGTACAGCAGCCATCACCGTCAAGGAAGGCATGCTGTTCAGGGGGGAGCAATGGGTAGTGCCGCAGCAGCACCAAAGGGAATTCCTCCAACTGGCCCATGAGGGTCCAGGAGCGGGGCATCCCGGGCCGGAGACCACCTGGCAGCGGGTGGAACAGGCAGGATGGTGGCCAGGACTGAGGGAACATGTCCGCGAGTTCTGCGCCGGCTGTCTGGTGTGTGCTGCCAATTACCCTGACCCCCAGAAAAGGAAGATATCTTTGGGACACATCAGGAGGGTAGAGGGGCCATGGCAGTTGATCCAGATCAATTACATCGGGCCCCTACCCACCGCCCAGGAAGGCTACAAATGCTGCCTAGTCCTGGTGGATGTGTTTTCAAAGTGGGTGGAAGCTTTTCCCTGCCGTACAGCTACCGCATTGGGTACAGCCAAGATCCTGGTCAGGGAAGTGTTCTCACGATGGGGACTCCCACAGTATGTGGAGTCTGACCAAGGGAGTCACTTTACTGGGCTGGTCATGCAAGAGACCCTCATGGTACTCGGCATTGGGGGGAAATGGCACGTCGCGTACAACCCACAGTCATCGGGTCCTGTAGAACGTTTAAACCGTACTATAAAAGAAAGGCTGCGCAAGGAGACGGGAGACTCACCCAAGAAGTGGGTAGAAGTCCTACCGTTGGTCCTAATGGGGATCTGAGCCAGCCAGTCAAAAAGCATGGGGTATTCCCCACATGAGCTGATGACTGGCAGGGTTATGCGGACCCCCACCCATGTACTAGCCCCGGTGCTCACGGAAGGTCAGCTCAGAGAGGTGAACCGGGACAGCTTCATCAGGAATCTGTTTGAACACCTTAAACAGATTCACTGGCAGGCTGCTAGCAACATGGGATTGCTGCTAGAACCCAACAGGCACCACGAGTGGGAGATAGGGGATCAGGTCATGGTGAGGAACTTTGCCCGATTGGGAAGTTTCGAACCATTGTACAGGAAACTTTGTGTTATCCGGAGGCGAACCGACCGGCAAGCTGGAGCCACCAGCAAAAATCAGGAGCCGTTTTTTATTCTTTTCGTTTCTTTTCTTTGCTTTTTTTGAACAGTCAAGCTCTGCAACGTCTGTAGCTAAGCAACAGCTTCAGCTAGAGACGCTACAGAGACGCTTGCCGACTGTTTAGAGGCTGTTGGATTTGTTGATTCATACGGAGACATCTCCGTATGTTTCAACATTAGCTCTGGAGTGTACGGCAGTTTTGAGGGAACGGCAGCAGCTTGGTCCCATCGGTGCCGGATAGCACAAAGTTTCCTGTATATGGAGCCGTACAGCATTGTGGACAAGGCAAGCCCCATGGTGTATGCCATCAAGATGCCCCGCAGCACAAAGTGGTTCCACATTAACCAGTGCAAGCTGTTCAAAACTGAGAGTGGGGAACGGCCAGCAAGGGCGAACCGTGTTAAAGCTAGAGATCATCAGCCTGCAGCTGTGACAGACTTACAGACCGCAAAGGTGGGGGCAGTGAATTGTGTGATTGGAGAGGCCCTCCCACCAATTAAGTGGGACTCAGGTACACCCGCAGTAGCCGGAGCCTTAAGAAGGTCTCCTCGCATACCACAGCCTAGACTACCTTGGACACCCGAGTATCAGTTTAAGTGGTCCAGCCCTAGGAGAGCCCTTAACAGAAAGGGAAAAACCAAGGTCAGGGACCAGCCTAAGGACACAGATCCCCAGTCTGCCGCCTCCAAAGGTGAGGGACTCACAGGAGAGGTAGCGTTGGGCAGAGAGAAAGAGAAAGGTCCCCAGCCTACGGCATCAGGCTGCGCGCTACCCACAGGACAGGATAGGGACTTGGCAGCCACACAGAAGGGGGTAGTGTGCTGCAGCACAGGAGGGCACACTCCTCGGGTCAGTTGGGAAATGGAAAAACCCCCAGTTCTTTTAAGAAGGACTCTTCGGGTCCGGTGGCACAGGTCACCTTACGCCCAACTGTACAAGTCGCCCAGATTCCACAAAAGGCAGAGACCTAACAGGGATTAGCCTGGCCGTCCGGAGATGGGCAGCGGATGTATATAGCTTTTAGTTTAAGAATGTTTTACAGTTTCTTAGGTTTTGGAATTTTAATTGTTTAATTTTAGTTTATGATAAGTTTAAGTTTTTGAAAATTTCGGTAACTGTGTCAGGCCAGAGAACCTTCTCGGGACATGGCTATCTGTTTTATGTGCCCCTACAGAGAGGAAATTGGCATGAGAAAGGTTCTGCTCCTGCTCGCCCTGGTAGGGATGAGCATCGGTGACCGAGGAGACGTGGAGAACTCCCACATCTATGGGTGCTCGGGAGAGAGAGCACCGATCGTTACTGCTGGGGGTGGTGAACGGGGTGAGGAGGAGCTCGCTATCTACTTCCATGAGGGAAGGTGGCCGGGGTGGCTGCGGTCTAACTCGACACAGTACTCCAGCCAGACTGGGTTCACATACGGGGAGGCCTCCATCCCGTGCCCCAGGGTACAGATCATTGCTACAAGGGTCAGCATCACCAAGGGGAAACGTGTGTGCCTCACATGTAAAGGACAGATTCCTTTGGATAGGTGGTTATGGCTCAGAAAGCTGAGCAGGGACATAGGAAACCCCGCAGTCGACTGGGAACGATTGGGGAACGACACCCATCGGACAATCACAGGGACCCGAGGGGAGTGAGTGTGTGCTGGGACGAGTGGTGGGAGCTGGATCAGGGAGTTTATGTTTGTATGTGGGGGTCAGGGAAGGCCTGCCCCACAGGCATATCCATCATCTTCCACAGACAATGGCAAGATGCTGGGGAGGGGATGGAGTGGGATTCTAGCCTGCATGCGTGTGCGATCCAACACTCCCCGATCCCAGCCAACGTCACCAAACTCGTAACCCACCTCCGAAAGCCCCTGCCCACGGCCACGACATCACGGACTATAGTAGAGAGGTGTCCTACCACCACCAAGGGACCAGGGAATGGGTTAGCCCTAGTGCTGACCGATAAGTTACTGTACCAGGGGGTACACTATGCAGTGGCCTCAGTGATCCTGAACTTGACCGAGGTACACTTACCTGAGTGGTGCCCTAAGGGGAGACAGAACAGTTGTACCAAGCCCTGCTGAAAGAAATGTTTAGAAAATTTTATGAATTTGACTTTGCCAATGTGGACAAAGCGAAACTGTACAGCTTACACCCTGAGCATAATATGGGCGCGGGGAGACAAAGAAGGGGAACCTGGAATGATATTTTCACTGCCTATAGTACAGGATCCTCAGCAATAAATAGCCTAGATGATATAGAGTTACAAACACAGATAAATGGTTTAAAGACCCAATTTAAGAAAAATCCTAACAGAGGAGAACACAGTGGTCGGCTCAAAGCTACACGAGGACCAAGCAATGATGGTCCATTTAAAAGAGATTATCGCTGAGCTGGAGAGACATGCCAAAACAGTAAATGCACTCATATGGGAAGACAGAAATGTTTTGGATCAGGCTGCACAGAATGAGGTGTGCATGCTATACGGGGCATGGTTGCTGGGCGAGGGCCGCAGCAACCTGGAGGATTTAAAACAAGGTTTAGTCCCTTCCTGGATTAGAAACAAGCACCTCGCAGCTCTCCACCTGTTTAGTAATTCGCTGAGCCCATGTCAGCTCCGTCTAGCCTCTGAAGCTTACCCTGTCCCAGTGGTTTGTGGACATTCCAACCATACTATCATGGGGATAGTAGTGATGATGCCGGTTATGGGTGGGACAGCCTGACCTGCACCGGTATACAGGGTGGAGAACATTGGAGTCATTCAAGGGGGTGCACACGTCCATTTCGCAGAGGTCCCATTTTATGTCGCTATGACAGGTACAGACCTCTCCGGGTGCCGGAGCCGGGGTGCACACATAATACTGTGTCCCCAACACTTGAATGCCTATTTGAGACCACAGCGCGGGTTTAAAGCTGCTGGCGCATGACTTGTGAACTGTACCATGGAGGTAATGGCACAAGACCATGTTCCCCCACAGGTAGCATTCATAGGGGGTGGGACATATTGTGTCACCACAAGTGCACCCCACTACCAGCATGGACAGCACATCTGGTGTCCGGTGAGTGACAGCAGTTTCTGCTTTAAACCCGAGGCAGAAGTTCAAGTGGCCCAGGAACGGATTGTCCCCATTCCTGAACCCTCCACTGTTCACCTCACTGTCAGGGAAAACATTACCAACCCGCAAAATTACGATGCACGTTTCAGCTATGAAATTCCCCCTCTACCCGAACATCTTACCACCCTATTAAAAGCAGTGGTCATATCACAGAAGCATTTCTACACATTAGAACAGAAGACAGTCGAGATAGGGGCCAAGATCTTGGATATCGTAGTTCCACCCTGGTGGGATATTTTTGAAAACATAGAGGTCCCTTCTTGGATCAGACTGGCTTCACACATTTTAGTAGTCTGTCAGCTCGGTATAGTTTTCTATTTACTGTGCACAAAGTGCAAGGGGAGAAACAGGATGCTCCGATCTCAACATGAGGGAGCATGGGACAAACATAAAAATAAAGTCTATGACCAGGTATAAAACACACCTTAACCATTATTAAAAATAAAGTTTTGTGACTGTGTGTGATTATTTTTCTTTCTATGTATGTGCTATATTTTCCCAAGTGGTGCACGGGTGTTGGACCCCGTCCGTGCTTGGATATTTTTGAACACTACACCTAAAGGGGAATGGGAGAGTGTTCTGTTTGGGTTTTTAGTTTAGATAATACAGGGGAAGGTTGGCTCCCAGGGATCAGAAATTTTGCTCACCCAGGATGATACTATAGTGGATAAAGTATCACAGGAGGGAGTGTAAGGTTCGCAAAATTCTGCAGATCCCCCAAACCAAGAAGATTACCCCAAAAGAAGAGATTTTTGGACTGCTTTAAAGAATATTGGGCCAAAAAGGGGCTTAAAGGCAAAACCCCAGGATTTTGGTTATTTTAAAAAGGCATGTCCAGGCCTGTGAAAGGCTGCGACAAAGGGGTTGGGATGGGCCTCTGTAAAACAAGCGGGTATTGGCATAAGCCAAACTGTCTGGGAATGTTCTGGACTGCCTCAGTCATTTTACATAATGACAATAGGCCTACTGAAGAGCAGCTCCCGCCAAAAATTACAGAGTCATCCAAAGTATGCATAATGTAGGACATGCCACTGAACAACAAAAGGGACCCTGACCCCAGCAGGAAAAAAGACAAATCTGACAAATCAGACCAAAGGTTAAACAGTCATTTAAAAGCCAATTTTGGTTTCGATGGAACATCTCAAAACTAGTTCACACCAACTTAAACCAATTAAGATAGATGGGACCAGTTCAAAACCTGTTAAAGAATTCAAAACTATTAATGTTAACGAGCCCGCCAAAAATGACAATGGGCCCGAGAAGATTTGGCGGGCAGATGAGCAAGGCCTCAAACGGTATAATTGGGGTCTGCTTTTTCAGAAGACATCATCGCACAGTCAAAGAGGCGGAGAAAGGAAGAGAGAGGAGTCGGTTTCGTTCGGCCAAGGAGTTTGGTTCGGAGAAGAAGAAGAAACGTACTTCAAAATCCACGTCAAGTCACAAGAGTATCCGAGCCAGGAGAAGACACCATCGAATGCCTCGCGGCAACCAAAGGCCCCAAGAAACAAACAACCAAAAGTATTACCAGCAACTAGGTAATATTGGGCCACCGCGACCGACAAGAAACCAACCTGGAAGAAACTGAAGATTCGCAAGTTTGTTTCCACTCTACAAACTATCCTGACTTACCCCTGGGTAAGATTTGATGAAAAGACTCTAAACCCTATCTCTGACCAAAAGAAATTGGGTACTTACCCAATAGATCCAATATGCACCCGACCGCATCAGCGGACACGTGGAGACTGAAAAAGCAATGCAGGTGAAGTCTTCTACCGCATCGGGGGTACGGCAGGCCCCAACTGCCACACCTAGAGAACCCCAAAATCGCAAACCTCTACAACTTTCAAGGAAGTCGTTTGGTGAGCATTATCCCTGTTCCTCTGGAGTCCAACTTAGTGTAGTGGGATTGGGAGGGGTGAAGTATTCTGTCTATTGTTATTCTCCCTCGTATATTCTGAAGTGTTTCCCCCTTTTTAGAGTGATAAGATTGTTGTGTTGTGTGTATTTTCTTTCTCAAATAAAGATCAAAAATTCTTTCACCAAAATTCAGTTGTCTGCTGCAATTTCATTACAGCCCCCAAATAAGTCCAAGGTCTGGAACCAAGGGAGTGGGAGCGATTCGAACCACTCATAAGTCAGAGGCGAAGCTGACCCCAAACACCACCTCTTACAGTGCCACCACCTCTGGTGGGTCTGTTCTGCCAGAGGGACAGGACATACCCAGGGATAGTGATGGAGGAATCTAGGATGTTGGCTGAAAGATATGATTCTGTGAGTATGACTATGTCAGGCTGTTGCTTGACTAGTCTGTGGGACAACTCTCCCAATTTTTTCTAGATGTTAGTGAGGAGAACTTTGTAGGGTTGACTGATATGGGTGTGCCTTTGCTGTGTCCTGTTCCTAGGTCAATGCCGGGTGGTAGTCTGGTTTTATTCTTATTGTTTTTCCTAGTGGTTTAATACAACTGAGTGGCTTGCTCGGCCATTTCAGAGGGCAGTTAAAAGTCAACCAAATTGCTGTGGGTCGGGAATCACATATAGGCCAGACCAGGTAAAAGCGGCAGATTTCCTTCCCTAAAGGACATTCGTGAACCAGTTCAGTTTTTACGACAATCCAGTAGTTTCATGGTCACCATTGCTGACACTAGCTTTTTATTCCAGATTTATTGAATTAACTGAATTTAAAATCCACAGAGGCCATGGTGGGATTTAAACTCATGTCCCTGGATCATTAGCCCAGGCCGCTGGATTACTTGTCTAGTATCATAACCACAATGCTAATGTTCCTGCTTATATAAATCAGGCTCTCACAGTACAATTAGGAGCCCGATTTAAAAGTCGCTGCTGCGCGGGTTTCCCAGGGGACGGGAAACCCGACAGTGAATGGGAGGCAGTAGCTGTCAGCTCTACAAGGTAAGTGCCTCTTTCAGCAATCCTTGTGGGCTGAGAAGGTGCAGGAGTGCTTCCCCAGCCTCTCACAGAAGCCTTCGGCCTCCCCCCGTCATAATCGCTGACCCCCAGCCCTGATTGTCTTTCTTCCCCCCAGCCCCCACAGCCTTGATCGCTGACTTCACTCCCCCAGCTCCCATGGCCTATCTTTGGCCCTGCCATGATGGCTGACCTTCGCCCCTCCCCCCCACCACTCCACCCTCTGTGATTGCCGGGGACCACCCCCTAAGGTCCCCGGCTGTGACCTCCTGCTGCTGGTTTTCTCTTCCCAGTCACCAGCCAGGCTATCGATTGGCCGGCTGCCGGATAGGAAAGAGATCAAAAAAATGTTAATGATGTCCATTAAGTTCGGCAGGATCTCCGCGTCCCGGCCTTGTCGCATCCTTCGACTGCTTTTGGCCTCTACCGCACCCTCCCGCCTCCCCATAAATATCAGGAACATGGGCTGTAATTTTCCCGTTGCTGAGCATGCGGGTTTGGGGGCGGGGCGGCAATAAACATCCCGGAAATTGCGAGCACGTCGGGAACCCGCTGCCTCGTACATTTAACTCGGGTGGCTTTGAAGGTACGACATGGACCCGATCGGCAGAGGCGGGCGACTTCATTCAAGTCATTAACTGCTAGTTGAGAGACCCTTAAGAGGGTTTTAACGCCAGCTTTTGACTTTAACTTCAGGAGCACGGGATTCACGTAGCTCAGGTGTCTCGCCTGTGAAGGGGAGGCTGAAACTCAGTGGCCATTGGTGAGTCCATTTATTGAGAGCTGGGAAAAGCACATAAATACTGCAACATTACACTTCATTACTTGCCTCATCGAAAGGCTGTTGCTCACTCCATTTTGTGCAGAGATTTAGCTGTCAGCAGTTTGCAGGTCATTTTTGAAACCTCGGAAGCCACTCTCGCCACATTACTACTCACTATCACAACATTGAGGGATTGGCCCTCTGATCTCCACTTTATCTGCCGTCTACCACATCAGCGTGGATGGGGCTTATACTGTCTTACCATGGTCCTCAGAATCGGCCCAAGATGAGCCCCACCACCAGCAGCAGCCACACCAGCAGTCTTCTCAATGACCTGATGCTACACAGGAGAGAGGGGGGCACCAGAGGGCTGCACCGCACTGGAGGCGATACCCCCGACACAGGGTATACAGACAGAGGATGAGCTTCCTCAACATGACTGAGCAGCAGTGCTTCAGGAGGCTCAGGCTACTGATGCCATGCTTGACAAGTCAGCCAATTATATCAACTTTGTCACTGATGAGGCCAGTGTTACTGAGCGGGCGCTCGGTTTTGCGGCTCTGGCTGGCTTCCCATGGATGCAGGAAATCATCAACTGCACACATGTGGCCATTAGGGCACCCCCACATCACTCAGGATTGTTTGTGAACCGCAAGGGCTTCCACACCCTCAATGTGCAGTTCACCTGCAACCATAAAAAGATGGTCAGGCATGTGTGCACCAGATTCCCTGGCAGCTGTCATAACTCTTTCGTGCTGTGCCAGTCCACCCTCCCTCAGTTCTTCACACCTCCAAACAGACTTACCAGCTGGCTGCTTGGAGATAATGGCTATCCACTGAAGACATGGCTCATGACACCCTTGAGGATGCCAAATACTGAGGCCGAGAAGCCTTATAATGAAAGCCATATCTCCACCAGATTTGGCATTGAGAAAGCAATAGGCATTCTGAAGATGCGCTTCAGATGCCTTGACAGATCTGGAGGAGCCTTTCAGTATGCACCAGCCAGGGTCTCCAGATTCATTGTCGTTTGCTGCTTGCTGCACAACATAGCACAGCAGCGAGGACTGGAGTTGCAGGACGAGCAAGGCACAGAGAGCACAGCCCCTTCAGAGGAAGAGGAGGAGCAGGTGGAAAACGAGGAAGAGCAGAAGGAGGAACCTGAGGCGGAGATGGTACCAGCAGCGGCACACATTGCTGCCCGGGAGGGATTGCCTCATCATGGCCAGATTTACTTAACTTGTTCCAATGCTGCCACATGCTGTAATAAGTTCCCCACCCCCTCCCACCCTCAACAACACCATAAAGCAGTCCTACAATGACCAAGCCATTCCTCTCCCCAAAAGCCCCACTGCTCGAGGTTATGTAATGTCTCACCATTCACTCCAAGTGACAAAGCCACTTCCAAGGTAGCAGGCCGGAAAGTGGTGCAAAGAAATACATTTATGTGTGTCATCAAAATAACTGAAAATTTTGTCATTTTAATTAACACTAACATTTTTCATACACTCATGTACATACTCATGTGCATCTACTTTTGTGTCATTTTACTTTTCCGAGTGCTTCTACGAGGTGCAACCCCTGTGGCTTCAGCAGAGGTAGTTGCAGGCTGCTTAATTCCCTGCTGCGACTGGTTAGACACTATTGGCGAACATCCTCTGGGTTTCGGAGCCTGTGATGGCCCCGCCAAGTCTGCTCCTCCTGCGACTGTGCAGGGGCAGACTCGACCACCGGGATCCGAGGAAGCATGTGGGGCTCTGACTGAGGGGGAGGCAATGGGGGAGAAGTGGTAGCGCTTTGAGAAGAGCCCCACTTCCATGTCCCCTCTCAACATCGTCCCTCTCATGGGCCACCTGCACTTTCCTGCTAGCAAGGAGCTGGCGAGCACCTTGCTGCACGGCAGTGGGGCAATGAAGGCCCAAGTCTATGTTTATATCCCTCCTTGAGAGGAGGTCTATGAGTGTCTGCCATCTGTTGTCCACAGCTACCATGTGCTTATGTGGGTGGCACATTTGATGCTCCATGCAGGTGGCCATCCTTTCCATGGAACAGCACATCGTCGCCATCGCCTGTGACATGGTGCTGCTCATGTTGGAGATGGACTCCTCCATTCTCTGAACATTTGCAGACATCACGGCTGCAAAAGATGTCAGAGCCTTATGCAATTGTTGCTGCCCCTCCAAGATCACCCTCTTTCTGGATGGCCCCCCGAGGCTCAGCATCTGCATGCAGCTCAGCAGAGGTTGGAGCGTCCTGCGCCCTCTGGTGAGCAGTCTCCACTGCTGTCCCTGTCAACACCACCTGCTCTTGTCCACTTGTGAATTGTGAGTCACCAGGTGACAACTCTACTCTATGGTGCACAGGACCCACCGAGGTGTGCGTATCTGCACTGGTGCTGGCTGCGCTTTGGTCTGCTGGAGGTTCCTCTGAGGAGTCGTCTTCCTCCTCCGGCTGGACAGTCGGGGGGCGGGGGGTACAGTTGATGGACCTGTGGGAGAGTAAAGAGATGAATTAGAAGCGTTATAATAAGAATGGGTAACATTATTATTACGTCCGTGAATGATTGAGACACGGACAGCAGGAGTTGAACAAAACAAGTCTTTACTGCTGGAAGTCAATAGTGAAACTGAAACAACAAAGGCTCACTAGCGCCTTTTATACAGGGGCGGTCACTGCCGGTACTGCAGTCTGAGACCAGTTATTCTCTTAAAGGTACATACACAACAATTCCTCCCCTTTTAGATAAACAGTACATAACATTCATTTAACAACTAAATGATAACTAATTACAATCAGAATTACGGTTGCTAGATACATTGGTTAAGTTTAAGCAATTATAAGTTCAGTCTTTGAGGGGGCTTCCTGATTCTGTCTGGATAACGCCTCTTTGGGGTATCAGGTTCTTCTGGCAATGTTGAGTCGGGATCAATGTCGTTGTTTGGTTCATCTGCTTCCAATATTACCGGTTCTGCGGTACCTGCAATTGGTACGTCGATTTCATTACCAGGTGTATCAGATCGTGGTGTGGAGTTGACGTTTTCCAGTGACTCTAGAATCTGGTCAGCATGGCATCTTACAATGCTCTCTCCAACGTCCATGGTATACATGAGAGGTCCTTGCCGTGTACAAATCGTTCCTGGCTGCCATTTCTCAGTGCGGTAGTCCCGGGCCAAAACTGGTTGACCTATCTTAAAACTCCTGGTCGGCCTTTCATTCATATTCTGAAACTGCCTGTTCTCCACATCTCTTCGGATGTTTGGCTTAACCAAATCCAAGAGGCATCGTAGTCTTCGATTGAAGAACATCATGGCTGGAGTTTGGTTGGTAACCGCATGTGTCGCATTCCGGTAGGCAAACAAGAAGTTGTCCACCTTGTGTTGTAGGGGTATATCTTCATTACACATTGCCTTGATAGCCTTCTTGAATGTTTGGACAAACCTCTCGGCCAATCCATTAGTGGCTGGATGATATGGGGCAGATGTGTAATGCTTAACACCATTGTTCTTTAAGAACCTCCGGAACTCTTCAGACACAAACTGTGGTCCATTGTCAGAGCAAATCTGTTCAGGCAGCCCATTCCTGGCGAATATGGTTCGTAAAACTGTGATAGTTTTTTCCGTGGTGGTTGAGGACATTTTTATTACCTCTGGCCACTTTGAATGTGCATCCACCGCAATTAAAAACATCGAGTCCATGAAGGGACCAGCAAAATCAATGTGCACCCTTTGCCATGGAGATGAGGGCCACTCCCATGGATGCAGAGGAGCTTGTGGTGGGGCGTTTTGGACCTTCTGGCATCCTGCACAGCTCTTGGTCATCTCTTCGATTTCTCTATCGATTCCCGGCCACCACACAAACGCTCTGGCTAAGTTCTTCATTTTTACCCCACCCAGATGACCCTCATGAAGCTCATTGAGCACTCTATCCGTCAACTTAGGTGGAATTACTACTCTGGATCCACACATCAAGGTTCCTCTGCACACTGACAGCTGTTCTCTTCTCGGCGAGAATGCTGGCAGCAGTGGTTCGCCATGTGCTGGCCATCACTTCACCATTAAATCATAGATCCGTGATAGTGTCGGGTCATTACGTGTTTCCTTTTCTATGTTTGCATTCGTCACAGGGAGACATTCGACTATGGTCGAGTGGAATAACTCCATTGGATCCACTGCAAGGTCTTCTTCTTCCACCGTCGGCAACGGTAGGCATGACAATCCATCAGCATTCCCATGCTGTTTAGTTCCTTTGTACTCAATGTCATATTGGTGTGCCCCTAGGAAAAGGGACCACCTCTGCAGCCGTTGTGCTGTCATTATCGGTACGCCCTTCTGAGGGTTGAAAATGGAGACAAGAGGTTGATGATCGGTTAGTAGAGTAAATTTTTGACCGTGCAGGTAGTGATTGAACTTCTTCACGCCCCACACTAGGCTGAGGGCCTCTCTGTCAATCTGGGCGTAGTTACGCTCGGCAGAAGTTAACGAGCGTGACGCAAAAGCTATCGGCCTCTCTAAACCATCAAGGAATTTATGTGACAGTACCGCCCCAATGCCGTAGGGAGACGCATCACATGCCAGTCTGATTGGCAATGCTGGGTTGTAGTGAGCCAATACTTCCCTTAAAGTGATTAAGTCCTTACTCTTCTGGAAAGCCCGCTTACAATCATTGCTCTATTCCCATGCTACTCCCGTTCGTAGCAGGGCGTTCAGTGGGTGCAGGATTGTTGACAAATTCGGCAAAAACTAATGGTAGTAATTCACCAATCCAAGGAATGACCTCAGTTGCGACACATTTTCAGGCGCTGGGGCCTTAACAACCACTTCAATTTTGTCAGGGGACTTATGTAACCCCTCTTCATCAATCACGTGGCCACAATACGATATCTGTTTCTTAAAAAACTCGCACTTGGGGCGGTTGGCTCGCAGCCCATGTTCCCGTAGTCCAGTGAGCACCTGTTCTAGGTTGTTAAGGTGTTCACTGTCATCTTCACCTGTCACAAGGATGTCGTCCAAGTAACACTGAGTCCCCGGAATCCCTTGCAGGACTTGTTCCATCGCTCTTTGCCATATCGCCGGAGCTGATGCTACTCCGAATACCAATCGATGATACTGGTAAAGACCTTTGTGAGTGTTTATCGTGAGATACTTCCTAGAGGACTCTTCAACCTCCATCTGCAAATATGCTTGTGCTAGGTCAATTTTTGTAAAACGCTTCCCTCCAGACAGTGAGGCGAAGATGTCTTCTATCCTTGGAAGAGGATATTGTACTGTGTGAAGGACTGGGTTCACCATCACCTTGAAATCCCCACAGATGCGAATCTTCCTTGGCTCCCCAGACTTATTGCTTAACGTTTTCTTCATGACAGGAACGATGGGTGTTGCCCACTCGCTCCAGTCGACCTTAGACAACACGCCTGCCTTCTCCAGATTCTCCAGCTCTGCCTCGACGGCTGGGCGAATTGCATATGGTACCGGTCTTGCTTTGAAAAACTTGGGAACTGCATTCTCTTCTATTTTTATCGAGGTGGTTACGCCTTTAAGCGTGCCCAGTTCTTGTTGAAATACCTCTTTGGCGTTAGCTAAGATTGTTGACAATCGTCCAGGAGTGACGTCTTCATCTTTTTTACTGTCCACCGTCATTGCATGAATGGAGTGCCAATCTAAGTTTATCTTCCTGATCCATTCCCGTCCCAATAACGGTGGTCCACCATTTGGCAGTATGTAGAGATACAATTTCCGTATTTTCTTGCCGTTGTATTCGACAGGCACCCTTATTTTTCCTCTGGGGTATACTTTTTGCCCCGTATACGTCGTCAAGACGATGGATGTCTCTCTCAAGGGTATGTGTGAAAATAGCCGCTCGTAGTCTCGTCGATTCATGACGGTTAGCGCTGATCCTGTATCCAATTCCATTTTAACTTGGGACCCTGCTATCGTGAGGGTGACCCAAATGGTTCGGCGATCCTCTTTTGCGATTACATTGTGAAGTTTGAGACAGCTTAGTCTCCTGTTCCCGGATTCACTATCGCTCATCTGGTCTTTGGAACTACTGTCCGTCATCTTTTGTACTTTCTTGTACGGTTCCTTAGTAGCCTTTTTGTTGTCGCTGGTCTTCTTCCCAGACCTGTAAACTCATGCAATGTGTCCCATCTTCCCGCATTGCCTGCATATTTTGTCTTTGGACCAGCAGTCCTTCTGGTCATGGTTAGTTCTGCCGCAGCGATAACATTTTGCAAATCCCCGTGTCATTTTGTGGGTGCCATATTCCTGTGGCTTTTGTTGAATTTCTGCAGCTCCCTTGGCTGCTGCTTCATACGATACTGCCATGCTAAAAGCCTTATCTAGCGTCAGCTCTTTCTCTGATAGTAACTTCTTCTGTGTTCCTTCACTCAGGAGTCCACAGACAAATTTGTCCTGTAGGGTATCTGCCAGTCCTTCTCAGAACTGGCAGTGCTTTGATAGCTTGCGTAGTTCCGTAAGGTACTCAGCATTGCTCTTATCTTTATGCTGAGTTCTCCTGTGGAATTTAAATCTTTCTGCTATCAACAGCGGTGCAGCGTTTAGGTGTTCGTGTAGGACAGCAACAATTTCGTTAAAACTCTTCGCCTTCAGTTTGGCTGGAGTAATCAGGTCCCGCAATAGGCCGTACGTTCTAGCGCCCATTAAATTTAGCAATATCGATGCCTTTTTCTCCTCAGCTATTTCGTTTGCCTCGAAATATACCTCGACTCTTTCCACATACGTGGTCCAGTCCTCTATTGTATTATCAAAAGCAGTGATACAGCCAGTCTTCGGCATCTTGCAAATCTAAAATGGCGCCTCCCGCGCTTTGCCTTCTTCCCCGATTTAACAAAATGGCGCCTCCCGCGCTTTGCCTTCTACCCCGCTGATTAAGATGGCGCCTCCCGCGCTTTGCCTTCTTCCCCGCTGTTGCTAGCACTGCTTTCCGTGGTTCCCGTTGTAACCTGCAGCTCCTCGCGGTTTCTTGCGCGTTTAATATTTCTTTTTTTTATTATTTTCCTGTCGTGGAACAACCCTGTGGGACTCTTGCCTCCCTCTTCTCGGGTCTATACGCAGCCCGGCTTCGTAGCACCGGCAGCGCCCTGTGTGCTCCACCCTCTCTCTCTCTTCCCGACAACGCTGCTCGGCCCCGTTGCAAACCACCCGCTCGAGTTCGCGACCGCCGCAGCCCAGGAAGGATCAGTGCACTACCTGCCACCAGCCCGATTTGCTGAAGCACCGTCGACAGGAACCAGGCCCCGCTTCCGACAGCTTCTCCAGCAATCTTCAACTCCGCTAACACAGGGGCGGATGCCCACGGTCGACGCCCGTTTCTACTGCTTCTTACTTTTTTTTCTTCTTTCTGGCCTCGACCTCTGCTCACTTCACTGTAGGAATGGATCCCAGGAGGTGGTGCAGACTGTAGGTAGGTTCGTATCTGCTTGTCGCCAGTATTACGTCCGTGAATGATTGAGACACGGACAGCAGGAGTTGAACAAAACAAGTTTTTACTGCTGGAAGTCAATAGTGAAACTGAAACAACAAAGGCTCACTAGCGCCTTTTATACAGGGGTGGTCACTGCCGGTACTGCAGTCTGAGACCAGTTATTCTCTTAAAGGTACATACACAACAGTTATCATTATGCACATGATGTCATTTCACAGGCTGCTGACATCAGTCACCATACGAGTGACTGCTGTATGCCATGTGGGTGTATGAGATTTAATTCTGTCACCAGGTTGCTGGGATGTTCCCCTCTCTCTGTCTCCCACCGCCAGCAGCTCTGCAGTGCCCGATATCTCCAGAGCCCCTTCCACTGCTGGTGTTAGTTGGGTGAAGACTAAAGGGCCACCTCCCGTTCTCTCCCTCTCTCTGTAGTTCTGGGCTCTTTTCTCCTGCAAGGAGGGAAAGAAGAGAAGTTTGAGTGAGAGTGATGGAATGAGTGTAAGGAATGGATGGGTTACATCTGTAAAGGGTGACTATGGGGGAGTGGGGTGCCAATGCAAAATGGCCTCCTTCTATGGCGTTAGTTGCTATGATTGCATTAGGATGAGGCTGAGTGTCAGGTGGTCCCTGCTGCTGACCTCCTCTGTTTCATCCAGCCAGGCTCTTCTTGTGTCTTTTGGAGGTCTCCTTTACCTATCAGCAGAGAAGAGGACCTCCCTGCGTGCTCTCACTGCCTCCACCAGAGTATGCAGGGATGCGCCAGAAAATCATGGTGCAGCCCTCTGTCTTTGAAAGATGAGGATGTGAGTATGTAGATAGAGAGAGAGGGATGGGTGGATGTGCAAGGTATGTTGGTGTGAGGAATGATGTGCAGGAGTAGTCTTGGGATAGGGATGTGGTAACAGGCACATCAGGATGAGGGTGAGTGTGGCATTGCACTCACCTTTCCTGACCTCATGAGATCATTGAATCGTTTCCTGCACTGTATCCAGGTCCTCCTGACCACATCCCTGCTGCCGACTGTTGAATCCGTGATTCTTAAAGTATGGTGTTTTCCAATAACTAGATGGAGGCTGTAAATTAACAATCAACAGGTGTTTACTGGAGGAGGGTAGTCTAAAGACTGACAGTACAGATGCCTGCTCAAGGCTTATATACAGGTGTGGTCACTGCCGGTACTACAGTATACAGGAGCTGTAAAAGTAGTTCTCTCTTAAAGGTACATACACTATACCGACCTCCTCTGCTATCTCCAGCCAGGCTCTTCTGGTGTCTTTTGGAGGTCTCTGTAGTGTATGTACCCGTCTACCTTTAAGAGAATTATTGTATGTAACCGTCCACCTTTAAGAGAACTACTTTAGGTGTTGCAGTACTTTGTTGGCTTCTGTATACTGTAATACCGACGGTGACCACACCGGTATATAAGTGCTGTGTCAGGAGTTATTGGGCAGATTCGCCCTGACCTTCGAATAGTAAAGTCCTGTTTTAAGTTACTCGTGGAGTCTGTGTATTAATTAACTAAACAACCCACAGACTTTACAGTGGCGACGAGTCCGATCGTACCCTGCGGCAAATACTTCCGAAGCAGTTAACGAGCGTCGAGAAGAGGCAACCGCCCTCGTCGTTCTGCTGGAAAAAAAAACTCGAGGCTGCAGAACTAGAAAGGAGGAAGAACTTAGAGACAAAGACTTCCATCAGCAACAGGCACTGACTGTCCCTTCTGCCACGGTGAGGAGTGAGCCGATCAGCACGAGAAGCAAGGCGGCCACGGTGACTGTGAGTAAGGGAAAGTAAAAAGAATAACCGGAGGATAAGGGCGGTGCACTCGACCACGGTCGAGGGGGAAAGGAGCCGGACAGAAGTCGGGCCCAGAGGCGCTGAGACTGGGGCAGCATGGAGCAAGGAAGCCACGGTACAGACAGGCTGGGGGACGCAACGGCGTCGTAAGACAGCTAGACCGCGACCGGCGAAAAAGGCCGGGCAGCGACCGAAGCCATGACCGGGAACGTAGGCGCGGGAAGAGATAAACTCAGCCGCAGCCGGGGAGGGAAGCACCGGACTGCGAGAGGGCTGGGAGGCGCGATTGGGAGCCGAGCGAGCGAGAGAGACAGAGCCCGAGCAAGGGAGACTGAGCGAGAGCCAGTCCAGCGGCTGAAACTGTTCTCCGTCAACGGGGTGTACCCAGCGCCGGTAGAGCCGAGCGAGCGGGAGAGAGACAGAGCCCGAGCAAGGGGAACTGAGCGAGAGCCAGCCCAGCGGCTGAAACTGTTTGCCGTCAACGGGGTGTACCCAGCGCCGGTTGCCCTGCCGAGAAAAGGGAAAGCACTGAAGCCGACGCGCAGGCTGTGAACCTGAAAGCCAGTGGCCGTCGCCCGTGGGGAAAGTGTACCCCTCCCGCCAGGGAAGAAACGCGGGAAGCCGCCATTAGGCGGGGAAGAAGACAGAAGCGGGAAACCGCCATTGAAGTGGGCGGGGAGAGAAGATAAGCGCGGGAAACCGCCATCTTGGAAAAAAAAAGAAAATTTAAAGAAATAATTCGTGGTGTTATCAGGAAGAGAGGAAGATGCCTAAGCATGGTAACATCAACAATTTTAATTCCGAGGTAGAAGACTGGGCCACGTATGTGGAACGCATTGAGATCTATTGTGAGGCCAATAAAATAGAAGAAGATGACAAAGCTATAACCTTGCTAAACTCGATGGGCGCGAAGACATACGAGCTCTTGAAGCATCTACTAGCACCAGCTAAACCGGCAGATCAGACTTTCGATGATATTGTGACTGTTCTGAAGGATCACTTGAACCCCACACCGTTGATGTTGGCGGAACGATTCAAATTCTATGCGAGAACGCAAAGGAAAGACGAAAGCAACGCAGAATACTTGGTCGAACTGCGTAGACTAGCGAAACACTGCCAGTTTGGAGGGAATCTGACAGAGGCGTTGCGAGACAAATTCGTGTGCGGAATGTCGAAGGAAGAAACACAAAAACGACTGCTCGAAGAGAACGATCTTACACTTGAGAAGGCTGTCCTTATTGCTGCATCGAACGAAGCCGCAGCGAAAGGAACGGCGGAAATGCAGCTAAAGGCAGCGGCACTCAGGGTGCAGCAAATTACTTCGGGTACAACGAAATGCTATCGTTGTGGGAAGACAACACACGACCAGAACCAATGCTGGTTTAAAAACCAGGAATGTAGGAAATGTGGCAAGCTTGGTCACATAGCTAAGGTATGCCGGTCAGGAAAGAAGACCAACAATAATGAGTCACCACAAAAGAGGTACAGAAAGGTACATGAGGTGACTAGGAAGAGTCCGGAAGAACAGAATTCGGACTCACACTCCAACTGCAAGGAACTGGATAGTCTGAGAATTCACAATGTGAGTAATGAAGCTGACTGACAAGCTATCTGGATCACACTACAGATTGCAAAAGTCCAAGTGAAAATGGAAGTGGACACCGGATCGGCGTTGACGGTCATGAATAAGCATGATTATAAAAAGTTATTCAAGCATATTTCCCTACGGGATACGGAACTAGTATTGAAGACATACACGGGGCACAAAGTATACCCCATCGGAAAGATAGAAGTCAAGGTGAGATACAAGGACAAAGAGCACCAAAGGATGGATCTGTATGTGTTGCCTGAGGGAAGTCCACCACTTCTGGGACGGGAGTGGATCAGGAAAATAAAGATAGACTGGCATTCACTAAACACCATGACGGTAGATTCCGGAAAGGAAGATGTCAAACCTGAACGGTTGTCCAGAATATTGGACGAAGCTAAAGAGGTATTCCAGCAAGGACTGGGAACACTGCGAGGAATTAAAGCAAAGGTTAAGATTGCAGAACATGCAAGCCCAAAATTTTTCAAAGCCAGATCGGTACCTTACGTGATACGACCTGCTGTGGAGGCAGAACTGGAAGAACTTGAATGATCAGGGGTACTGTCTAAAGTGGACTGGAGTGAGTGGGCCACGCCCATTGTTCCCGTCATGAAGTCTTCACCAAGTAACAAGCCAGGGGGACCGGGGAAGGTCCGCATCTGCGGAGACTTCAAGATCACAGTGAATCCGGTGCTTCACATGGTACAATACCCGCTCCCGCGGATTGACGATATCTTTGCTTCGTTGGCTGGAGGGAAACACTTCACCAAGATAGACCTGGCACAGGCATACTTACAAATGGAAGTCGAGGAAGAGTCGCGTCAGTACCTCACTATCAACACACACAGAGGCTTGTATCGTTATAATAGACTAGTTTTTGGGGTAGCTTCGGCTCCAGCAATTTGGCAGAGGGCCATGGAGCAGGTATTACAAGGAATTCCAAGCACGCAGTGTTACTTAGACGATATCCTGATTACGGGAGAGGACGAGGAAGAACACCTCACAAATTTGAAACTGGTGCTCACTAGGTTGAAGGAATATGGCCTTCGAGTTAATCACAAGAAATGTGAGTTCTTCCAAAAACGGATCTCGTACTGCGGTCATGTCATTGGCCGAGAGGGGCTGCACAAGTCACCTGACAAGATAGAAGCTGTCGTGAAGGCCCCCGCTCCGGAAAACGTATCACAGTTAAGATCATTCTTGGGGTTGATTAATTATTATCACAAGTTTCTGCCGAATCTATCCACGGTGCTGCATCCGCTGAATGCTCTGTTGCGGAAAGAAGTACCATGGAAGTGGAGTGAGGAATGTAAAAAGGCCTTTCGCAGAAGCAAGGCGTTGATTACCTCTGAAGAAGTGTTGGCTCATTTCAACCCAACGTTACCTCTTCGTCTAGCTTGTGATGCTTCCCTCTATGGAATTGGAGCAGTACTTTCACACAAGTTACCAAATGGCTCGGAAAGGCCAGTGGCATTCGCGTCCCGATCATTGACCTCCGCGGAGCGAAATTATGCTCAAATAGATAGGGAGGCCCTCAGCCTTGTGTGGGGCATAAAGAAATTCAATCATTACCTGCAGGGCAAGAAGTTCACATTACTGACAGACCACCAGCCGTTGGTGTCCATATTCAACCCTAACAAGGCCGTTTCCACCATGACAGCGCAAAGGTTACAGAGGTGGTCCGTGTTACTTGGGGCACACCAATATGACATCGAATACAAAAGGTCCAAACAGCATGGAAATGCTGATGGGTTATCGCGCTTGCCATTGCCGATAGTAGAAGAAGCGACTACAGTGGACCCGGGAGAGCTGTTCCACTCATCCATAGTGGAATGTCTACCAGTAACAAATTCGATGATCGAAAACGAAACCAGAAATGACCCGACTCTCTCACGAGTCTATGATTTAACGGTGGAGGGATGGCCAGCACAGGGCGAACCAACGCTGCCAGCATTTTCGCAGAGAAAAAAACAGCTGTCAGTGTGTCGAGGAACCCTGATGTGTGGATCTAGAGTGGTGATTCCACCCAAACTTCAACAGAAGGTGTTAAAGGAGCTGCACGAGGGACATCTGGGTGGAGTGAAAATGAAGAACCTAGCAAGAGCGTTCGTGTGGTGGCCAGGCATTGATGGGGACATCGAAGAAATCACTAAGAGCTGTCTAGGATGCCAGAAGGTCCAAAACGCGCCACCACAGGCTCCTCTGCATCCATGGGAGTGGCCCTCATCTCCTTGGCAAAGGGTACACATCGACTTTGCTGGTCCATTTATGGACTCAATGTTTCTAATAGCGGTGGATGCACACTCCAAGTGGCCGGAGGTAATAAAGATGTCCACCACCACCACGGAAAAAACCATCACAGTGTTAAGGACCATGTTTGCTAGGAATGGGCTGCCGGAACAGATCTGTTCTGATAATGGACCGCAATTTGTGTCCGAAGAATTCAAGAAATTCTTAAAGAGCAATGGGGTTAAGCACTACACGTCAGCCCCATACCATCCCGCCTCCAATGGATTGGCTGAAAGGTTTGTCCAGACCTTCAAGAAGGCCATAAAGGCCATGGGTAATGAAGCCATTAACTTACAACATAAGGTGGATAGCTTCTTGTTGGCGTACAGGAACACAACACATGCCGTCACAAATCAAACTCCCGCCATGATGTTTTTTAATAGACGACTAAGATGCCGGCTGGATTTGCTTAAGCCAAACGTCAGAAGGGACGTAGAGAACCGGCAATTCCAGGGCATGAATGAAAGGCCAACTAGATCTTTTCAGATAGGTCAACAAGTTTTGGCCCGGGACTACCGTACCGAGAAATGGCAGCCTGGAACTATTGGAAAAAGGCTAGGGCCGTTGATGTATACGGTGGACATTGGGGACAGTATAATAAGGCGCCATGTTGACCAGATCATAGGGTCAGCCACAAATGGCCAACCTACTCCACCACCTTACACGGTTAATGTTGAGACAGAGATACCCAGAACACCTACCTCCGATCTGGTAATACTGGAATCAGATGAACCTGACACTGTCCTTCAAGCCGAATCGACCTTGCCAGAAGCACCTGCTACCCCGCCGGGAGTTACGACACCACCGAGGCGTTATCCGGACAGAGTCCGGAAACCTCCAGAGAGACTGAATCTGTGAACTGTCTGGCATAAAGTTGTATATATGTTATAATGTATGTTTAATGGGGAATCAGTATGTTGTAAGCTAAAAAGGGAGGATTGTAGTGTATGTACCCGTCTACCTTTAAGAGAATTATTGTATGTAACCGTCCACCTTTAAGAGAACTACTTTAGGTGTTGCACTACTTTGTTGGCTTCTGTATACTGTAATACCGACGGTGACCACACCGGTATATAAGTGCTGTGTCAGGAGTTATTGGGCAGATTCGCCCTGACCTTCGAATAGTAAAGTCCTGTTTTAAGTTACTCTTGGAGTCTGTGTATTAATTAACTAAACAACCCACAGACTTTACAGTCTCCTTCGCCTATCAGCAGGGAAGAGGACCTCCCTGAGTGCTCTCACTGCCTCCACCAGAGTATGCAGGGATGCGTCAGAAAATCGTGGTGCAGCCCTCTGTCTTTGAGTATCCATCATTGCTGGTTTAGAACATTACCCAGCCCTTTGTTTGTCAGGTTCCACCCTCCTCTGGCAACCTTCAAATGAGTTGAGTGCAAGGCTGCTTTAAATATCGGCGCTGGAAACGAGTCGCGATGATGTCATCAGACCCACTCCATTTAATTGGGCCAGAAAACGTGCATGACTGCTTTAAGCAGGGCCATTAAGTGAAAGTTGCCCTGAAGAACGCGCTGAGCAGAACATCGCGTTCCTAGCCTGCCACACTGCCTGCACGCACCCGACCCGACTCTACGGTAAAAATTCCGGCCATGGTCTTTCTTGGTGAAACTGCCAAGCTGATGCCAATTAGTACTAATTTATGCAATAGCAAATTACTGCGGATGCTGGAAATCTGAAATAACAGCAGAAAACGCTGGAAACACTCAGCAGGCCAGGCAGCATCCGTGGAGAGAGAAACAGAGTTAACGTTTCAGGTCAGGGACCCTTCACCAGAACTGGAAAAAGCTGGAGATGTAACAGATATTAAGCAGGTGCAGAGACAGGCGGGAGGGGGGAGGTGGGAGGGGAGGAAGGAATTGAAGGAATATACTGTGCAGGAAAGATAAAATGTTGCAAATGGGAATGGCAAAATCATACAGCATGAAAAATGGGGGCAGGGGTTATAGTTTGAAATTGTTGAACTCAATGTTGAGTCCAGAAGGCTGTAAAGCGCCTAATCGAAAGATGAGGTGCTGTTCCTCGAGCTTACGTTCAGCTTCTCTCTCCACGGATGCTGCCTGGCCTGCTGAGTGTTTCCAGTGTTTTCTGTTGTTATTTCAGTACGAATTTATGACTGTTTAGTGCTGTGCTGTGGAATCGTGGCCACCATAACATGGCTGCCCATGTAAATTCCAATTATAACGCTAACAGCAGTTACACCGAATGAGATATTCCACTAGATTGGGCTGGATTCAATCTCGGGTGCCAGAGGTAAAATGATTGTCCTTGCTCACTTCGCTACCCAATTATATGATATCTTTATTTAACTAATCAAAATGAGAAATAATTGCAAAGAGAATAATGGGTACCTGGGAATGACTATAAGACAGTAATTTTATCAAAGTGACAGTGAGGCTTAAGAGCTTTGTAACTGTGATTTCCACTCTGAGATTACAGGCTTGAAATCACTCCCAATTCTTTTGGCGATACATGCTAAGGACATTGTGGTTTGGGTTTCAGCTTGACTCCTTTTATCTTGCTTTTGCTGACAGCTGATATCATGGTAAACACTGCTGGCTAGTCTGCTGTTGTGCTCTTGATGTGCGATGACATTCACATTGATGGATTAATGTTTGTAATATAATCACTGGAAGTTTTGTTGAATGATAATCAACCGGTTATGAGGAAGGACGGTGTTTAAAATAACCATATACCATCATCTTTCTTGGTGAAACTGCCAAGTTGATGCCAATTAGTACTAATTTATGACTGTTTAGTGCTGTGCTGTGGAATCGTGCCCACTATAACATGGCTGCCCATGTGAATTTCAATTATAATGCTAACAGCAGTTACAGCGAATGAATTTTTACCGTGGAGTCGGGTCGGGTGCGTGCAGGCAGTGTGGCAGGCTGGGAATGCAATGTTCTGCTCAGCGCGTTCTTCGGGGCAACTTTCACTTAATGGCCCCACTTAAAGCAGTCATGCACATTATAAATAAAGTGGAAATCTTAATTCGGCATTGCAAGGTGTATGTTTACAAGTGCATATTTTTTAAGAAGTAATGAAATGAAATTACAGTAATAAATTAAGTTGTTGAATTGTATCCTCACACTCTTCCTTGCCACAAGGCTGCACATGACTTGGCAATATCACTGAGAAGCTATTGATAATGTGACTAGTACAGGGTAGTCGAGGGATTCGCAGGCTGATTAACAGCCTGACAGAGGCTGCGATGTGAACGCTCCTTCTATGGCCCCCCTCAGCAATTAAGTGAGCTCTGGTTTCTTTATGTCTCAGGTTCACAAACGCCATTTATTTTCATCACTTGAGGTGCATTCAAACTGCAAGCTTAGCTTTGCTGCAAAGTACAAATCTGGAGTGTGGGACTGATCTGATTCCTGAGCAGGCAAGATGCCCTGTGTATTGATTTCTTTGTGGGTTCAATGATGAGACATTTATGAAAGAGAATGTCTTTTAATCTAAAGCTTGTTCAACTCTTTCAACAGCATTTACAGGAGACATCATGCTAGTGATCCATCTAAAGCGAAACTGAAACCAAACCAAACTGCTTGTCTCTGTCACATGCCCTCTGCTGGTCAGGCATAAGTAATCAATACATGCAAACATGCTGGTAAGGCATCATAATCAAACAAGCAAATAGCATCACTATTTGCTGATATTACACCTCCCTTTCTTAAAACAAAAGTATTTTACTTTTAACTAACAACATGTTTTCTTTGTATTAATCTGCATTTTAACGGTAACACTTAATGAACTTACATTATCATTATCATGATCAAGGTTTTTTAACCTTGCTTTGTGTGTTCACGTGAAATATGTAACTACACTAGAACTTGAAGAAAGAATAAGATAACATTACTTCCTTCTATAACAATAGTCCTTAAATTTGCTCAATGAGTCTCTCAGGAGGCTTCACGTGTCTTGAGGATTTTCTGATTGATTGTCCTTGAATCTGAGTTGTTGCCTCAGATGATGGTTTCTCAGCTGAGTGATCAGGTTGTTCAACAGTATCAGTCTTCTGACTTGCTGTGGCTGGTCCCATGAGAAGATCTCGACGATTTCTTCTCAGAACAGCACCCTCATCTGTCTGAATGGTGTATGATCTTGGTTGGACTTCACTCAGGACAGTTCCCTTCTGAGTCCATATGTTTGTTTTGTCTTTGAACCTTACTTGGTCACCAGTGTGGAGTTCAGGTAGGTTTTGTGTTCCTCTGTCATAGTAGTACTTTTGCTTTTCTTTCTGTTGCTCTTTGAACTTCCTCACTTTCTCCCCCTCTTTTGTTTTCAGGAGGTTCTCCGGGATGGGTAGGTTTGACCTTAGCATACGTCCCATAAGGAGTTGGGCTGGTGACATACCACACTCGAGCGGCATTGTGCGGTATACAAGCATGCTCTGGTAGAAGTCAGTTCCACTGTCTTTTGCCTTGTACATCAGTCTTTTCACTGTCTGGACCGATTTTTCCACTAGACCATTGGACTGTGGAAAGTGAGGACTTGACGTTGTGTGGACAAAGTCCCACTCTTTGGCAAAGTGTCGGAAACTTGCATTGTAAAACTGAGGTCCGTTGTCTGTGAAGACCTCGCTTGCCACGCCATGTCTGGAGAATATGGCTTTCATACATGTTATCACAGCATCTGCAGTGGTGGTGTGCAGTCTACAAACCTCTGGATACAGGGAGTAATAGTCTGTGACTACAAGATAGTCCTTCCCTTGACATACGAATAGGTCAGCGCCTACCTTCTGGTAAGGTCTGTCTGGTGCTGGGTGTGGCTTTAGTGGTTCTACCGGATTGCTTGCTCGACATTTCAGGCATATTGTGCAGTTTGACACCTCATTTGCCACATCTTGGTTGATTCGTGGCCAGTACATCACCTCTCGTGCTCTTTTCTTACACTTTTCGATTCCCAGATGTCCTCCATGGATCCTTTTTAGCATCTCTTTTCTCAGACTCTTTGGGATAACTATTTTACTTCCTTTGTAGATGATGTCTTCGACCACTGATAGTTCCGCCCTGCAGTTCCATTACTCTGCCATGTCAGGTGAGCAGTCTTGCTTCATGTTGGGCCATCCATCCAAGATGCTTTTCCTCAGTCGTCTCATTGTTTCATCTTTGTTTGTCTCAGTCTTTATGAGCTCCATTTTTGCATCTGCTATGGGCAGTGCACTTGTGATCATGTCCACGTAGGCGTTCACTTTTTCATCCATTGTGGTGTTTGTGGGCTCACTTGGGTCTACAGCTCTGGACAACATGTCTGCTGTATACATCAGCTTACCCGGTGTGTACGCAACATTCAGTGTATAGCGTTGCAGCCTGATCATCATTCTTTGTATTCTAAGCGGACAGCTATTTAGTGGCTTTTGGAACAATGCAATCAAGGGCTTATGGTCAGTCTCTACACTGATTGCTTGTCCTGCCACAAACTAGTGAAATCTTTCACAGGCGTATGTGATGCTGAGCAGCTCCTTTTCTATTTGAGCATATCGCGTCTCCGCGTCTGTCATTGAGCGCGATGCATATGCAATAGGTTGCCAGTAGTCATATTTTTGCAGAAGAACGGCACCGAGCCCATTCTGTGATGCATCTGATGATATCTTGATGGGTCTCGCTGGGTCATAAAACCTCAGAACTGGTTCCTCTGTGAGCAGTTTCTTTAGATCGCTCCATGACTTCTCATGCTCATGATTCCATTCCCATTCTATGTTCTTTTCAGTTAGTCTTCTCAGTGGCGCCATCTTTTCTGAGAGGTTGGATATGAATTTACCCATGTAGTTGATCATTCCATTAAACCTCTGCACGTCCTTTTTGCATTGTGGCTTTGGCATATTCTCAATGGCGGACACCTTTCTGGGATCTGGTCTGATGCCCTCACTGCTAAGGATATCTCCCACGAATATCAGTTCTGTCACCCCGAGCTGGCATTTCTCTCTATTCAGCTTCAGGTTTGTTTTCCTTGTTGCTTCCAGCACTTTTTTCAGTCTCTCGTCATGCTCAGTTCTCGTGGTTCCCCATACTATGATGTCATCCATTGATGTATCAACTCCCTCCAGGTGCTCATAGATCATATGGATAGTCTTGTGATACACTTCAGGAGCTGAGGCAATGCCAAATGGTAACCTTAGGAATCTGTATCTGCCAAATGGACTGTTGAACGTGCACAGTCTTGAACTTGCTTCGTCCAATTTCATCTGCCAAAATCCTGATGATGCATCTAACTTGCTGAAATACTTTGCATTTGCAAACTGTGCCATGATTTCCTCACGTGTAGGAAGCTTGAAGTGCTCTCTCTTTATTGCTCTGTTTAGATCTCTTGGATCCAGGCAAATTCTGAGCTTTCCATTCTTTTTGTCCACAATGACGAGGGAACTCACCCACTCAGTTGGCTCATCTATCTTCCGAATCACGTTCAGGCTTTCCATCCTGTCCAACTCTGCCTTCAGTTGCTTTTGAAGAGCAAACGGAACTTTTCTGCATGGATGTATGACCGTTGGCATACTTTTATCTACTCTGATCGTGTGTTCTCCTGGAAGGCAGCCTCGACCCTGAAATAGGTCGTTGTACTCTTTCATGAGTTCATCATAGACTGTCTCTCCTTCGCTTTCCACAATGAGGACTCTCTTTACCAGGTTCAGTCTCTCACAGGCTTTTAAACCTAATATGGCTTGCACATCCTTTGGCACCACGATTAATGCTAGCGTGTGCTCTCTGTCCTTGTGTGTTACTTTGACAATGCATCTTCCTTTCACTGGTATATCAGTACCTGAGTATCCTGTCACTTTCACTTTTATTCCATGTATCTTTGGTCTGGGTCTAATTTTCTTAAAATCAGTCTCTGATATCACATTAACTTGTGCTCCAGTATCCAATTTAAATGGAATGTGTATGTCATTCACTTTTAGTGTCTACATCCAGTCTCTTTTTTCTTCTTTGTTTTCAGACACAACATCTACATTGAACTCCTCTATCTCGCTTTCATCTACTGTATGGACCTTGCTTTGTTGCGCTTGGTTCTTACAGCAACGGGCATAATGGTTGTTTTTGTTGCAACTATTGCATGTTTTACCATATGCTGGACACTTTCTTGGTGTATGCTGTGTACCGCATCGACTACATGACTTTCGATTGTCCCTTTCATTTTTGTTCGCTGGCCACGCCTCTTTTTTCACATTGGCACTCTTTTTGTTAAACGGTTTGTGTCCGTTCTTTCTCACTGCATCCACGTTGCAGCTACTGTCACTGAACAGCTCCTTTGCCTGCGACTTCACAGTCTCTGTAGCTCTACACAGTGCTATGGCTTTTCCCAGGTCTAGATCTTGCTCTCTTAGCAGTCTTTCCCTCAGACCATTATCTGGAATACCGCACACCAGTCTGTCTTTTATCAGCGAGTCTGTCAGTCCCCCAAATTCACATGATTTGCTTCTGTTTCTCAGTTCAGTCACATACTGATCAATAGTCTCACCCGTTTTCTGTACACATGTGAAAAATCTGTGCCTCTCAAACGTCACGTTACATTTAGGTATGCAGTAGGCCTCAAACTGTTCCATTATTTTATCTAGTTTCATTTTGTCTCCATCAGCAGCGAATGTGAAGTTATTATACACCTTCAGCGCTTCATCACCCACGACATGTAAGAACAGTGACGATTTCTTTTTATTACTTTTCTCGTCAGCTCCGATTGCCGCTAAATACAACCCCACACGTTGTTTGAATCTCCTCCAATTTTCAGCCACATTACCTGTCAACTGAAGCTTCGCCGGTGGGAGTAAACCTTCCATTTTTCACTTCATTAGCTATTCTGTAATGGTAAGTAACGATGTTCTCTTTTGGCTTGCTAATCTGTGGAGAGCTGATTTAACTTCAGATTTTTCCTCTTCATCTCTTTCAATCACTTCTGACACCATGTATTGATTTCTTTGTGGGTTCAATGACAAGACATTTATGAAAGAGAATGTCTTTTAATCTAAAGCTTGTTCAACTCTTTTAACAGCATTTACAGGAGACATCATGCTAGTGATGGCAAATAACATCACTATTTGCTGATATCATTACACCCTGCAGCTGGTGGGGGTGGAGGTTCGGTTGGCTGGTGGGGGTGGGGGGGGGGTTGCTGTTGATAGGGGCGGTGTCACACCTCTTAGATTGGACATTGCTTGCAGTTTAATTCCAGTGCAGTGTAAAACCAGGTTTAACATTTTAATCTCTCTGAGATTAGAGCAGAGTTTTGTCTTTGGCAGTAGCTGAAGCCAAGTTGCACAAACACAGACCAGTACAAATGTAGCTTTAGTCTTGCATTGTACTATCAGCAGTGTGTAACAGATCACATGTTCTTGCAGAGGAAGTCTTATAGGCAAGTTATATTCCACATTTCAGCTTTGCCACAATACAATATGGACAAGATAACTGCAGCCAAACTTGCCATCGGTTCTGGGTTTGGCTTCGGTATGAGAACACCTTCCGCTTGACATTGCTCCAGCTTCACAGCACCTTTAATGTAACTGCAACCAATGCAAAGTGAACATTCAAATTAATTTCAAAGTTTAAAAAATTTCCAGGCAGTCTTCTGGACCTCCGTTGTATTTGTAATGTTAGGGAAGGCAGTACTTTAACATGAAAAAGTTCACTGGCATTTTTGATGCTGGTCAGTAGGGTTCTGCGCATGTGTTTAAACGCGTGCGTACAGAACTCTGGATCTTCCCGATTTGAGGGCAGTGAAAAGCAACACTCTAGGAGCAGGTACCTCACTCAAATGGTATTTCCAGTATAACTACAGCATGAGGCAGCTATGGACGCAATTATTGTAAAAGGTCAAGCATCCCCTCCCCCCATGGATTAGCTGGTCAAGACAATAGCTGGAATCTTTACCTGAGCGTTGGGGTGGGTTGCGTAATGGGTCGCCAACCTGAACTTTTTAACAGCGCGTTCTGCACTGCGCGTTCAACTCAATTACTTCAACTGAAACAGTCATGCGGGTTTCCCGGCCCAAGTAAATGGAGCGGGCCTGCTGACATCACATATGACTCGTTTTCAGCTTGGGTATTTAAAGCAGCCTTGCACACATCCCAGTTGAAGGTTGTTGGAGGAGAGATAAAGGTGATTGGGAGAGATGGAAATTGCTGGATATCACTGAGATTTGTGTGGGTCATGGAGTCACACTGACAGAAGGCTGAGTCCAGATTCACTGATGCCTCCCTGGAAGTCTTGGTCCAAGGAGTCCGAGCACGCAGGGAGGTCCTGTTCACTGGGGATGGGAGCAAAAGAGCAGCCAGAGACACCAAGAGGGCATGGCTGGAGATCGCGGCGGTCAACAGCAGGGGTGTAGTAAGGCAGTCCTGGATCCAGTGCCGGAAAAGATTTAATGATCTCATGAGGTCAGGAAAGGTGAGTGCAATGCCACATTCAGTTGCATCCTGATGTGCCTGTCACCCTAACCCCATCACTCTGCCATTCCAAGCCTACTTCTGCACATCAATCCTCACACCAACCTACCTTGCAAGGTCCACCCTGTTATATCCATGTGTTAATGAAGACACGGAATGCAGGAGTTGGTTTACAGGTGTTTACTGGACAAAGTCTGGAGGTGAACTAACAGATACAAGACAATATACAGGCTTACATAGCCCGAGTGGCCATTACCGGCATTACAGTACACAGGGGGCTCTTAAAGGCACATACACCACAATTCCTCCTCTTTTAGACAACTAGTACATAATATTTTAAGTAATCATTAATTAACATGTTACACGAACAATAATCTACACATTGCTTCAGTTAATCAATTATAAGTCAGTCTCTCTGGAGGCTTCCTGACTCGGTCCGGATAACGCCTCGGTGGTGTAGTAGTTTCTGGTGGTGTCGTAGGTTCTTTTGGCAAGGCTGATTCGGCTTGAATGCCAGTGTCGGGTTCATCTTGTTCCAGTATCACCGGATCGGAGGTAGATACTATGGGTATCTCTACTTCATCATTAGGCATATAGAGTTGTGGTGTAGGTTGTCCCTTTTCGGATGACTCTATGATCTGGTCAGCATGGTGCCTTATTATGCTTTCTCCAATGTCCACGGTATACATCAGCGGTCCTAGTCGTGTGCAAATAGTTCCAGGCTGCCATTTCTCGGTACAGTAGTCCCGGGCCAAAACTTGTTGACCTATCTGGAAGGTTCTAGTTGGCCTTTCATTCATGCCTTGAAATTGCCGGTTCTCCACGTCCCTTTTGATGTTTGGCTTGATCAAATCGAGCCGGCATCTTAGGTTTCTATTGAAGAACATCATGGCGGGAGTTTGGTTTGTAACCACATGTGTTGCATTCCTGTATGCAAACAAGAAGTTATCTACCTTATGCTGAAGTTTTATGTCTTCATTACCCATGGCCTTTATGGCCTTCTTGAAGGTCTGGACAAACCTTTCAGCCAATCCATTGGTGGCGGGATGGTATGGGGCGGACGTGTAGTGCTTAACCCCATTGTTTTTTAAGAACTTCCTGAATTCTTCGGACACAAATTGCGGTCCATTATCAGAACAGATCTGTTCAGGCAGCCCATTCCTGGCAAATATGGTCCTTAATACTGTGATGGTTTTTCCGTGGTGGTGGAGGACATCTTTATTACCTCCGGCCACTTGGAGTGTGCATCAACCGCGATTAAGAACATTGAGTCCATAAATGGACCAGCAAAGTCGATGTGTACCCTTTGCCATGGAGATGAGGGCCACTCCCATGGATGTAGAGGGGCTTGTGGTGGGGCGTTTTGGACCTTCTGGCATCCTAGACAGCTCTTGGTCATTTCTTCGATGTCTCCATCGATACCTGGCCACCACACAAACGCTCTGGCTAGGTTCTTCATTTTCACTCCACCCAGATGCCCCTCGTGAAGCTCCTTTAGCACTTTATCCTGGAGTTTGGGTGGAATCACCACTCTGGATCCACACATCAAGGTTCCTCAGCACACTGACAGCTGTTCTCTTCTTTGCGAGAATGCTGGCAACAGTGGTTCGCCATGTGCTGGCCATCCCTTCACCGTTAAATCGTAGACTTGAGAGAGAGTTGGGTCATTTCTCATTTCCTTTTCAAGGTAGAATTTGTTACTGGTAGACATTCCACTATGGTTGAGTGGAACATCTCCACTGGGTCCACTGTAGGTGCCTCTTCTACCGTTGGCAACGGTAGGCGCGATAAACCGTCAGCATTTCCAAGCTGTTTTGTTCCTTTGTATTCTATGTCATATCGGTGTGCCCCTAGGAAAAGGGACCACCTCTGTAGCCTTTGTGCTGTCATAATGGGAACGCCCTTTTTAGGGTTGAATATGGAGACGAGGGGTTGATGGTCAGTCAACAAGGTAAATTTTTGTCTGTGTAGGTAATGGTTGAATTTCTTCCCTCCCCATACCAGGCTGAGTGCTTCCCTGTCGATCTGGGCATAGTTACGCTCAGCTGAGTTCAATGAGCGTGAAGCAAAAGCTATCGGTCGCTCCGAGCCATCAGGGAATCTATGCGATAATACCGCTCCTATGCCGTAAGGGGATGCATCGCACGCCAGTGTGATTGGCAGTGATGGGTTGTAATGAGCCAAAACTTCCTTGGATGTGATCAAGCCTTTACATTTATGGAAGGCACGTTTACAGTCCTCGCTCCATTCCCAAATTACTCCCGTTTGTAGCAGTTCATTAAGAGGGTGCAGAACAGTTGACAAGTTCGGTAAAAATTTATGATAGTAATTTATCAATCCCAGGAACGACCTTAATTGTGAGACATTTTCAGGTGCTGGGGCTTTTATGACCACTTCAATTTTTTCAGGGGACTTATGCAACCCTTCTTCGTTAATTATGTGGCCACAATATGATATTTGTTTCTGGAAAAATTCACACTTGGGGCGGTTTGCTTGTAGGCCCCGTTCTCTCAGCCTAGTGAGCACCTGCTCCAAATTGGCAAGGTGCTCATTGTCGTTTTCTCCTGTTACAAGGATGTCGTCTAGGTAGCATTGAGTCCTAGGAATCCCTTGCAGGACTTGTTCCATAGCTCTTTGCCAGATAGCTGGAGCTGATGCTACTCCGAAAACCAGTCGATTGTATTGGTACAGGCCTTTGTGTGTGTTTATTGTGAGATACTTTTTAGAGGTCTCCTCAACCTCCATCTGTAGATATGCCTGTGCTAAGTCAATTTTTGTGAAACGTTTCCCTCCGGATAGTGAGGCGAAAATATCTTCTATCCTCGGAAGAGGATACTGTACTGTGTGAAGGACTGGGTTTACAGTCACCTTGAAGTCCCCACAGATGCGAATTTTTCTCTGTTCTTCAGATTTATCATTATTCAAAGTTTTCTTCATGACCGGGACGATGGGTGTTGCCCACTCGCTCCAATCTATCTTGGATAACACGCCTGTCTTTTCCAAATTCTCTAGCTCTGCCTCGACCGCTGGACGAATTGCGTATGGCACCGGCCTTGCCTTAAGAAACTTGGGAATTGCCGCATCTTCCACCTTTATTGAGGCGGTGACGCCATTCAAGGTTCCTAGTTCCTGTTGGAACACTTCTTTGGCGTTGGCCAAGATGTCTTTCAATCGTTCAGGTATGACGTCATCATCAATTTTTTTCTTACTGGTCACCGTCAGTGCCTGAATGGAGTGCCAGTCTAAACGTATCTTTCTGATCCATTCACGTCCCAACAGCAGTGGACCACCATTTTGCAGAACGTATAAATACAACTTCTGTATTTCCTTGCCGTTGTATTCAACAGGCACCCTTATTTTCCCTCTGGGGTATACTTTCTGCCCCGTATATGTTTTTAAGATAATGGATGTGTCTTTCAAGGGTATATGCGGAAATAGCCGCTCGTAATCCTGTCGACTTATGACGGTCAGAGCTGATCCTGTATCTAGCTCCATTTTAACTGGGGACCCTGCTATCATGAGGGTAACCCAAATGGCCTGGTAATCTTCTTTGGCAATTACATTATGTAATTTGAGACAGCTTAGTCTCTTGTTTCCGGAGTCGCTATCGCTCTTCTGGTCTTCGGAGCTACTGTCCGTCATCATTTATACCTTTTTGTACTTTTCTTTATTGATTGTTTTTTGTCAGTGGATTTTTTGTTTCCAGATCGGCATACACGTGCAATGTGTCCCATCTTTCCGCATTGCCTGCATGCTTTGTCCTTGAACCAGCAGTCCCTTTGGTCATGGGTGGATCTGCCGCAGCGATAACGCCTCTCGAAGCCCTGTGTCATTTCATGGGTGCCGAAATCCTGTGGCTTTTGCTGTATCTCTGCAGCTCCTCTCGCTGCTGCTTCGTATGATACAGCCATACTGAAAGCCTTGTCCAGTGTTAAATCTTTCTCAGAAAGTAGCCTTTTTTGTGTTCCTTCACTTAGGAGACTGCAGACGAATTTGTCTCGAAGAGAATCTGCCAGTCCTGCTCCGAATTGGCAGTGCTTTGATAGCTTCCTTAATTCGGTGAGGTAATCAGCGTTACTTTCATTTTTGTGCTGATTCCTCCTGAAGAATTTGAACCGTTCCGCTATCAGCAGCGGTGTTGGGTTTAAGTGCTCCTGTAGGGTATCAACAATTTCCTTAAAATTCTTGTCCATCGGTTTGGCTGGAGTGATTAAGTTTCGTAACAGCCCGTATGTGTTTGCGCCCATTAGATTTAGGAGTATCGATGCCTTTTTATCATCCTCTATTTCATTATCGAAAACAGTAATATTGCCAGTCTTAGGCATCCTGAAAAAAAATGGCGCCTCCCGCGCTTCCCTTTCTTCCTTGCTGAAAAGAAATGGCGCCTCCCGCGCTTTCCCGCCGCTGTTGCTGCTGACAACGCTGTTCTCCGCGGTTTTTATTTATACAAATATTTTTAATAGTCGGAGACTTGTTCCCGCCGGACTCTCTGGGACTTTCCCCGCCCTCTGCGTGGTCCGAACGCCGACCTGCTTTGCAGAGCTGGCCATCTCCCGAGTGCTCCACCCCTTGTCTTTGTTTGCCTGCGCCTTCACTGCTTGGCCCCACTGTAGAGCCAGCCGATCGAGCCCCAGCCCGCCGCCCAGGAAGGATTATTGCAGTACCTGCCACCAGCCCGGCTAGCTGGTGAAACCACAGTTTTTTTTTTCTTGCTTCGTCTGAGGAATCGATCTCCTTGAGGTGCTGCCGAATTGCAGGTAAGTCCGTTTCCAATTCGTCGCCACTGTTATATCCGTGTGTTAATGAAGACACAGAATGCAGGAGTTGGTTTACAGGTGTTTACTGGACAAAGTCTGGAGGTGAACTAACAGATACAAGACAATATACAGGCTTATATAGCCCGAGTGGCCATTACCGACATTACAGTACACAGGGGGCTCTTAAAGGCACATACACCACACACCCATCCCTCACTGTCTTTGCACCTACTCACATCCCCATCTGACTAACCACCGCTGACATTCACTCTCATCCTAATGCAATCATAATAAGTAATGCCACAAAGGGAGGTAATTTGGCAATGTCACGCCACTCCCTCATAGTCACCCTCTACAGATGTATCTCATCCATTCCTTACATTCACTCCATCACTCTCACTCAAAGTTCTCTTCTTTCCCTCCTTGCAGGAGAAGAGAGCCCAGAACAACAGGGAGAGGCAACAAACAAGAGATGGACCTCTAATGTTCACCAACTTGACTCCAGCTGAGGAAGAGGCACTTGAAATCACTGGAGTTGCGGAGCTGCTGGTGGTGGAAGATGGAGAGAGGGGGACATCCCAGCAACCTGGTGACAGAATCACATCTCATACAGCCACATGGCGTACAACAGTCACTCACGGTGACTTGATGTCAGCAACCAGTGAAATATTTCATCTGCATAATGGTAACATTACACATAAGAATTCTAATTCATCTCTTTACTCTCCCACAGGTCCACCAAGTGCCCCCCCCTACTGTCCAGCTGGAGGAGGAAGACGATTCCTCAGAGGAACCTCCACTCCCTGAGGGTGCACCATCAGCTGACCCAAGCGCTCCCAACACCAGCGCAGATACGCGCACCTTGGTGGATACAGCGAGACACAGAATAGTGTTGACACCTGGTGTCTCACAGATCACAAGTGAGCAAGAGCAGATGCTGGAGACAGGGACAGCAGTGGTGAGTTCTCGCCGGAGGGCGCAGGATGCTCCAAGCTCTGTTCAGTTGCTTGCAGACGCTGAGCCTCGGGGGCCATTGAGAAAGATGGTGATCTTGGGGGTGCAGCCGCGATGTGTGTGACTGTACAGAGAATGGAGGAGTCCATCTCCAACAAGAGCACCACCATCTCGCAGGCAAAGGCGACGATGTGCTGTTCCATGGAAAGGATGGCCACCTGCATGGAGCGGCAAAGGCGCCCGTCGAACGAGAACATGCTTGCTGTGAACAACAGATTGCAGACTCTCATTGACCTCATCTTGAGGAGGGATACCAACGTAGACTAAGGCATTCATCACCCCACTGATGTGCAGCAAGGTGCTCTCCAGCTCCTTGCCAGCAGGGAAGTGCAGGTGGTCCACGAGAAGGATGGTGGTGAGAGGGGACATGGAAGCAGGGCTCCTCTCAAAGCGCTCCCACTTCGCCCCCATTGCCTCCCCCTCAGTCAGAGCCCCACATTCTGCCTTGGATTCCGATGGCCGAGTCTGCCTCTGCACAGTTGCAGGAGCAGCAGACTTTGGCGGGGCCATCACAGGCTCCAAAACCAGAGGATGTCTGCCAAAAGTGTCAAAGCAGTCGCAGCAGGAAGTGAGCAGCCTGACTCTACCTCTGCTGAAGCCATAGGGGTTGCACCTCATACAAGCACTCGGAAATGGAAAAAAAACACAATCGTTGATGCACAAGGGTATGCACGTGGGTGTTTGACTAAATGTTAATGTTAAGTTTCAGTTATATTTATGACGCATATACATTTATTTCTTTGCACTACTTTCCTGTCTTGTCCATTTTTGCCTGCTACCTGGGAAGTGGCTTTGTCTCTTGAGTGAATGATGATACATTACTTAACTTCACACAGTGGGGATTTGGGTGACAGTAGTGGCTTGGTCAATGTAGGACTGCTTTGTGGTGTTGTTGAGGTGGGGAAGTGGGGAAGTTGGTACAGCATCTAGGAGCCATATGGGTGCACTGGTGCAAGTTAAGTAAATCTGGCCATTACGAGGCCATCCCGGGCTTCCTGGGCAGCAATTTACGCTGTTGCTGGTGTCATCTCCACCTCAGGTACCTCCTCCTCCTCCTTGTGTTACACCTGTTCCTCATCCTCTGAAGAGGCTGTGCGCTTTGCGCCTTGCTCCTCCTACAGCTCCAATCCTCGCTGCTGCGCTATGTTGTGCAGCATGCAGCATACGACGATGATTCTGGAGACCCTGGCTAGTGCGTACTGAAGGGCTCCTCCAGATCTGTCAAGGCATCTGAAGCGCATCTTCAGCATGCCAATTTCTTCCTCTATGACACATTATAGCGCTCCTCGGCCTCATTGCTTGGCCTCCTCAATGGTGTCATCAACCAAGGTGTGAGTATTTATGTGCTTTTTACAGCTATGACTTCATGAACTCGCACAATGACCACTGAGCCTCCGCCTCCCCATCACAGACGAGGTTCCCGAGGTGTGTGAATCTTGTGCGCAGCCAGTTAAAGCCCAAACCTGACGTTAAAAAGGCAGTTAAGGGTCTGTAAGCGAGCAGTTAATGAACTCAATGAGGTCGCTCGCCTCTCCCGAGCAGGTCCGTGGCGCGCCTCGAAACGCGTCCGAGGTAAAGGCTGAAGTCAGCGGGATGACTGCAGGTTCCTGACGCGCTGTCAATTTTTGCGCATTTAACTGTCAATCTGCCCCCAAATCCATATGCTCTCCAATGTGAAAATTCCGACAATGAATGGCTAAACACCACAGACTGGGTAGATTCTGTCAGTATCAGTGCTTACCTGATAAGAAACATAATGAATGTTAAGGTGGGATTTTGAAACAACCTGTTTGAAAACACCCCTCAATACAACAGCTTTTTACATGATGATAAGTACATCACATTTTATTTAACAAACAATGGGCCAGAATTTACTGTAAAAATAATGGGGAAGCTAACATCGCTCACCGTTATTTATGTGCAAATCTGACAACAACATCAGGCCAGCGTAAAATGCACAGTTAAACATGAAAATCCAGAGGTTGCTGTCCGAGATGCTCTGCTCTTCTGTAAACAGCACGATATCAGCATTTTTGCCGCCTGGCTCCTCATTCAAATGTACTAAGGGAAGTTCCTGTACTGATGTACAATGTTCCCTCTAATTTTTTTTTTGGGTGCGCAGCCCCTTTAAATTTAATTTTCAGCGCATGCGCAGTTTTTCCATTGTAAGGCCGGCAAGCAGCCTGCGTGGGACCTCCAGACAGACGGGAACATTAATAATGCATAGAAATGGACTAAATTCGTCACAGAAAGTCAGGACTTGTTCATTTCAGACTAAGTACCTTTTTAACGTGGTGATATGTCTTAATTACTGCCAAACAACCTCTCTGGCTCTGAAAATTAGCTTTTACAAGTGTGGAGTCTCATTCATTCAGAATGTAATTGTTGTTGGAGATTTAAAAAAACAAATTAATTTTCTTTTAACTTTCTTTTTTCTCTCTCTCTTAATCTAATCTTTCTTTCCCTCTCTTTATTTCAACTTCTGTACATAATTTGACATTGGATTCACTATTCTAACTTACACTTCCTGGTTCAGGTTCTGCACTGATCACTGACAATACTTCAATCTGATTGGTTAAGGAGACACAGAGGGGGTGATTTTCCCAGCCCTGGGTAGGCGGGTATGGAGGCGGGACTGCCGGGAAAATGGCTGAATCCGGGAGCGGGTACCCATCCCGCCCCCAACACGCCTCCGTGCCATCTTCCCAGGAGGTGGGTGCCCGACCCGTGCCGGGTCCTGTCTCCTCGAGGCGGGAAGGGGATTAGTGCCAATTAACTGCCTGTTAACAGGTAGTTAACAGGCAGTTTTTTGGCTAATCCCTATTTTGTCACCTAAAGTGTGGGCTTCCCGATGGCTCCGAACCTTGCCAGGGTCAGCGAGGCGAGCCGTGGGTCTGTGGGGGTCGGAAGGGCTGAAAAGTGCACTGTGCAGGTCAGTGATGAGTGCAAGTGTGCAGAGGTAAGTGTGTGAGGTGACTCTAAAGTGTTTTAATGCGATTACTGACCTTTGCTTCTTCCTCCAGGCTTCATCCCTTTAGGCTGCGGAGCTGCCTCATCTCACCGGCAGAGAAAACAGAATGGCCGCTGCATTCTTAAATGCAGCAGCCTTCTGCTTTCTGCTCAGGAAGGCTTTCTAATTGAGTCTTGAGTAAAGGACTCAACTTAGAAGATAGATTGTCAGGGCTGGATTTTCTCAATGGGAAGCTTTTGGAGGCGGGACTGCTGCTTGCCAGCTTTCAATCCCGCCTCCATCTGCTTCTGGCCAACCAGCGGGATTTTCCTCTGATTGACCTTGTTAAGCCCGCCCAGCGGGCTCAGCAGGCCAATTAGGGGGAAGTCAGTGACAAGTATGTCAACATCTGACGTGTCATCTGTCAAGAACTTTTGAAAGAAGAAATGTCACCATTTGACAGCTCTGTGAAGATGTTAAACACTGACATTCTCTGTAGTTTGATGAGCCCTTGTGTTCAGGATTCATCAAACCTTTCAACTTTGCAGAAATCAGCTGGTTGTTGGATCAGAGGATGCAACAGCCAGTCTGTGATCTCTACAATGGAGATGTCGGGGATTCCGGCTCCACAGCGGCTGAAGGCTATAGGTAGAAACAAAGGTAAGTTAACATTTTCTAGCACTTTACACTCACCTCACATACTTACCACTCCACACTTGCACCCATCACTCACCTCTACATCGCACTTTCCGACCCCTCCAACCCCCCGCAGACCTCCTCTTCACCTCCTCCACCCTGGCGGGGTTCCCCCAGGTCGGGAAGCCTGCACTTCAGTGCCAAAAATGGGGATAATCCTATTTTCTGCCTGTTAACTACCTGTTAACAGGCAGTTAGTAGGCTTTAATCGCTTCTCGCCTCCAAGGAGACGGGACCCGGGGCAGGGTGGTTTCCCACCTCCTGGCAAGAGGGCACGGAGGTGGGTTGGGGCGGGTTTGCCAATCGTCCCCAAATTCTGCAACTTTCCCGGCAGTCCCGCCTCCATACCCGCCTCCTCGGGGCTGGCAAAATCCAGCCCTCAGTGTTTGACAGCTTCACAGAAAAGTTTTGACAGATGAAACGTCATACGTTGATGTTCTCTGTCACCGGCTTTCCCTTAATTGGCCTGCTAAGCCTGCTGGGCAGGCTTAACAAGGTCAATCAAAGGAAAATAGCGTGGGTTGACCAGAAGTTGATGGAGGCGGGACTGAAACCCGACAAACAGCAGTCCTGCCTCCATCACGTCCCTATTGGCAAAATCACCCCCATGGAGTTGCTTGCTCTGTTCATACAGGTCCCAGACACCCTGTAGAGGGCGCTGCGCTGTTTGTCTCTCCAACTTCCAGCAACTTCCAATGCAAAAGGTTTAACAAAATTAAATAGGCCAGGCCAAGTGTAACAAACACAGGTGCTGCTCATTTGCCGGCTACAGTCAATTCTGGCTCATTATTTGTTGGTTTCACAATAATAAATATTGAAAATATCAGACTGTTCAAAGTTATGAATGTATTTAAAATTTGACACAACTCGATATACCATAATGAGGTTCAAATGGCACTCCTATTGTAGGCAGACATTGCTTCGCAGCAGATTTAGTCATAGAGTCATAGGGCTGGATTTTACCTTAGATCCAGAGGTCGAGGCGGGACTGGTGGTTTTCGGGTTTCAGTCTCGCCCCCAGCGACGTCTGATGAACAGACACTATTTTCCCTTGATTGGCCTTGTTAAGCCTGCCCTGCGGGCTTGCCGGCCAATTAAGGGAAAGCTGGTATCAGATGACATCAGTGCATGACGCTTCATCTACCAGTTTTGTTAACGTGACAGGCACCAAAATTTTTTGACAGATTAATTGTCAGTGTTTGACAGCATTCAGGTGCTGTCAAACACTGACAATCACTGTCCAAAGGTGAGCCCTTGCACCCAGGCTCTCCAATAACTCTCTCCTTAGGATGAAACAAATGGCAGCTGCATGTGAGATTGTAGAAGCCATCTGTCACTTCTCCCGATGAGATGAGGCTGCACAAATACATCACAGCTTGTCACCTGCAGAAGCATCAAAAATTTTTCCCCAACATTCTCTCACCTGTCATACTTACCAGTGTCCCATCGCAGCCTCCACACTACCTCTGCAGCTGCCATTTCTACAGTTACAGTACAACAGACCAACAGCTCGCCTCACTTACCCTGGCGGGGTTTCCTGACGTCAGGAAGCCTGCAGCAGTAGGCGCAAAATGGGAAAAAGCCTCTTAACTACCTGTTAACTATCTGTTAAGAGGCAGTTAATTAGCTCTAACCCCCTTCCCGCCGCTAGGAGATGGGTCCCTGCGCGAATTGAGGACCTGCCTCCCGGGAACCCGCTCCCATTTTTTACCATTTTGCCACTGGTCCCACCTCCAAACCTGCCCCCTGAGCACTGGCAAAGCCCCCCCCAGAGAGTCATAATGGCACAGAAGGAGGCCATTCATCCCATCAAGTCCGTGCCGGCTCTCTGTAGAGCAACCCAGTCAGTCCCATTGCCCCGTAGCCCTGCAAGTTTATTTCCCAGTCGCCCCTTGAAAACATTGGGCTGGATTTTCATTCAGCAGTCGGGAAGGAGGCGGGACTACAACTTTTGGGTTTTAGTCCCGCCTCCATCGATGTCCCACCAATCCACGCGATTTTCCCTTGATTGATCTTGTTGAGCCCGCCCAGCGGGCTCAGCAGGCCAATTAGGGGCCACCCGGCAACAGGTGACGTCACAGACTGAAATTTCATCTGTCAAGAGGTGTTGACAGATGAAATATCAATGTTTAACAGCTGTTTGAAGCTGTCAAACACTGACAGTCTGACTTCTAACCTGAGTCCTTCTACGCAGACTCAGTTAGAACTCTCACCGGCACTGAAAGCTGAAGGCTGTCACTTTTGACAGATCGCAGCCATTCAGCTTTCAGTGCCAGCTGAGTGATGGACTCCCGACGCCTAGAGGAAGAAAGGCTGTTAAGGTAAGTACAGGTAATTTAAACTGCTTTACACACTTTAAACACACTTACCTTTGCACTCATGCACCCATCACTCACCTGAACACCGATCCCTCCAAGTCCTTCAACCCGACGGCCCGCCTGCTCTAACCTGGCGTGGTTTGGAGCCATTGGGAATCCCACACGACACCCCTCAAAATAGGGATTAGGCTAAAAACTGCCTGTTAACTACCTGTTAACAGGCAATTAATTGGCACTAATCCCTTCCCACCTCGGGTTGGCGGGTCCCAGTGCAGGGTGGGTGCCTGCCTCCTTTGAAACTTACGTGGAGGCGGGTTTTGGGCGGGATGGTGTCGGGACCCCTAAATTTGGGATTTTTGCCCCCGCCGCCTAAAAGCCCGCCTCACGGCACACTGAAAATCTGGCCCATTGAGTGTCTCCGCTTCCATCGCTTCCGTCGGCAGCGAGTTCCAGGTCCTCTCCACTCGCGGTGTAAAAAAGTTTTTCCTCACATACCCCTGTATCTCTTGCCCAAAACCTTAAATCTGTGTCCCCTAGTCCTTGATCCATCAACTAGTGGGAACAGCCTTTACTGTCTAGCCCATCCAAACCCGTCATAATCTTGTATACCTCTATCAAATCACCCCTCAACCTCCTTTGCTCTAAAACAAATCCAACTTCTCCAACCTATCCCTGTAGCTAAGATCCCTCATCCCCGGAACCATTCTGGTAAATCTCCTCTGTACCCTCTCAAGGGCCTTCACATCCTTCCTAAAGTGCGGTGACCAGAACTGGACGCAATACTCCAGTTGTGGCCTAACCGGCGCTTTATAAGGTTCAGCATAACTTCTCTACTTTTGTACTCAATACCTCTATTTATGAAGCCCAATGTCAGTGTAAACTATGGGCTGGATTTTGTCAGTGTGGGCGGGCTGGGGCGTGTCAGGTGGTAATTGTGTCAGGACCCCGACTCCTAAGTGATCTGTTGAAAAAGTGGGATTTTCCCCTAATTGGGCAATTGATTTCCTGCGTGTGGGAACCAGTGGCCTAATGAGTCTTTTCATACAGAAAGTCGCCTCCGATGACGTCATCAACGCTGTTGGATTTAAGGCCTGCAAGCAGCCTTGAATCTTCTGGAGACTGCAAAGGATCTGCAATTTATATGAAGGAGTTGAATTGTGGAAAATGTCAACAATCAAGCAAAAGTGTGCTCCTCAATTTGATGAGCTCTCCCTCCAAGCTCTGGTGCACGGAGCCAGCTGTAATAAGGGAGAAAAAACCCACCAAAGCAGACTAAAGCTGTGTGGCTACAAGTGGCCCAGGAGGTCAACTCCATTTCGCTGAGCCGCAGAACCTGGCTGCAATGCAGGAAGAGGTTTCATGACCTTCTCCGCACAGAAAAAAATGAGCATGACTTTCCCATCACCCTCAATCTGATCCCCATTGCCTCTCCTCACGAACACTCTGCTTTGCCAACCTTTTCCTCCATATGCCACTTGACACTTACATTCCTGCACCCTTACCCATTCCCTCTCTCTCTATGGTCACATTCACTTAACTATTCGACCATGCAGCTCTCACACTCCCTATCACTGTGATGCAATGACAACAACAACTTACAACACATAGGGAGGGTCCTTTGTATCCTTATAAGCATCTATGCTATGGATTATCTACACTCATTCCTTCATTCTCACTCAAACTCCACTTGTGTCCCTCATTGCAGGAAAAGAGAGCCCACAATAAGAGGGAAAGAGCCATGACAGGAGGAGGGCCACCCTCAGTAGCCCAGCTCACCCCTTGGAAGGAGGCGGCCCTGGAAATTGTTGGGATAATGGCGGATTCCCAAGTGGGGGACGGACAGACGGGCGCATCACAGCAAGCTGGTGACAGAATAGTTTGGAATCTCTCTCACTGACATTGCATGAGTGACTGATAATGATTCTGATGCTCTAACAGATTGACTTATGATCATCTGCAATATTCAATGTGCATGTAACCTTGGCCTTACATCTCTAACTCTTTTGTTTACTCCCCCACAGGGCCATCGAAAGCCCCCAACCCCACTGTCCAGGAGGAAGAGCCTGAGCCTCCAGACTCCTCAGAAGAAGCTGCAACCTCAGAGGGCGCAGCGACAGCAGAATTCAGCGCACCCAGCACCAGCGCAGACACTCACACCTCAGTGGGACCTTCGTGAGATAGAGTAGTGTTGTCACCTAGTGTATCACAGCTCACAAGTGAGCATCAGCAGATGGTGGATACAGGGACAGCGGTGGAGTGTCCTCGTCGGAGGGCGCAGGACTCTGCCTCCGGGTCCATCCAGAAGGAGAGCGGTGCTGGAACTCCAGGAACAGATGCTGGAGTCTCTGGCAGGTTTTGTCTCCAAGGTCGCTGTGAGTGTGAAGCGAATGGAGGAGTCCATCACGAACATGAGCAGAGCCTTTGTGGAGGCATTGGCGCATGAATGCATCACCACGGAGAGGATGGCAACCTCCGTGGAAAGGATGGCTACCTCCATGGTAAGGCTGGCTACCATAGAGGAGAGGATGGCTATGGTAGAGGAGAGGATGGCTATGTTCATGGAGGAGCTTAGTCGCCAGGATATTGAAAACATGGTCATTGTTCAGAATAGAATGACATCTCTTGAGGAGCGATGGTCAGCTATTGAGCAAACTAGCCAGCCCTTCATGTAAGTCCTCTAGAGTAGGACTTCCAGTGCAGAAACAGGTCCTCATGGCCCCCCTGCAGTGCAACAAGGTGCTGTGAAGCCACTTGCTAGCTCTGAAGTGGGGCTGACCCATGAGAGGGATGTTGGTGGCAGACCACAAGGAAGTGGGGCTCCTCTCCAAGCGCTCACATGACCATGCCACAGCAAAGCCCTCGGTCAGAGCCCCACCAGAGTCTTCACCCAACTGAGATGGGCGTCTCAGCCCCTGCACAGCCACAGGAGCAGCAGACTGTTGGCGAGCCTTCACAGGTTCGCCACCCCAGAGGACGCCCGCCAAAGATGTCAAGACAGGAGCAGCAAGAGAGTGAGCAAGGGGTCGCCACATCTGCTGAAACCAAAGGGAAAGCACCACATAGGAGCATGCGTAAGAGGAAGATAAAGCACAAGTAGTCACAAGGGTAGTCACTTGGGTGCTCTGTTGTTTTGTTTTTGGACCTGCCATCATTGTGATTGTATTATAAAGTGTTTTGATGGCAAACTGTTGAAGTTGTGGCCTGTGTCATTTTGCAAATGGGACTTTCACATTGAGGGCTTAGGGCGCCTTGCGATTGTCAGTATGGTGGTCAGAGTGATAGGATTCCATAGGTTCTTCTCCATTGTCGATGCTCTGGTAAGAAGGAATGAGACTAAAGTGTTTGATTGTGCAGGCTAAGCAAATTTGGCTAGGATGAGTGTGCCCCTTGCATCCCAGGCAGCAATGTTGTCACGCACTGGCACCTTCTGGCCTGTGCAGCTTCATGTGGGTGGCTAGCAGCTTGGCGCTCCTGTTGATGCTCCTGCTGTTGGTGCTACTGTTGCTCATGGTTCTGCTGCTGCCACGGCTGGTCTGCATCCGAATCTGATGTCCAGGAAGTAAGGAATTAAATGGTCGCCATGCTTCTGGTATATGCTTAGTCAAGGTGGGGAGAGGGGTTTCCCAGGAGGTCACTGTTGTGTCCGAGAGTAATAAGACACAAGACGGCAGGGGAACGGTACAACAGGTGTTTACGCAACATGGCTCACTCTGGAACTGAACTGTACAGATTACTACTCAGTGCTATATACAGGTGTGGTTACTGCCGGTACTGCAGTATACATGAGCTGTAAAAAGTAGTTCCCCCCTTAAAGGTATATACATTACAATTCCTCCCCTTTTAGATTAACAGTACCATAACACTCATTTAACAATTAAATATCAAACTAATTACAATTAACACTTTTAACATACAACGTTAGCTGAAAATAGTCCATTTATATATTCAGTCTTTGGGGAGGCTTCCTGATCCTTTCTGGATAGCGCCTTTCCCGAGTGTCTCGCTCTTGGTGCGGAGGCGACTCTGGCACCCTGTCGTTGGTTGGGTCATCAGCTTCCGATGCTACAGTTTCTGGGGTAGATGCGACCTGTACGTCGGGTTCCTCACCAGGTACTTATGGGCGAGACATGGGGTTGACTTGTTCCTGTGACTCTAGGATCTGGTCAGCATGGCATCTCACGATGTTCTCCCCAACGTCCACTGTGTACATTAGTGGGCCCTGCCGTGTGCATATCGTTCCTGGCTGCCATTTTTCTGTTAGGTAGTCGCGGGACAAGACTGGTTGCCCGACATTGAAGCTCCTTGTTGGCTTCTCTTGGATGTGCTGGAATTGCTTACTCTCAACATCTCTTCGTATGTTTGGTCTGAACAAATCCAGGCGAGATCTTAACCTTCGGTTAAAGAACATCATGGCCGGGGCCTGGTTGGTGACTGCATGTGTCGCATTCCGGTAGGCGAACAGGAAACTGTCCACCTTATGCTGCAGCGGAATGTTGTCATTGTACATAGCCTTTATTGCCTTCTTAAAGGTTTGTACGAACCTCTCAGCCAATCCATTTGTGGCTGGATGATACGGGGCAGATGTGTAATGCCTTACCCCATTCTTCTTCATAAACCTCCGGAACTCTTCGGACACAAACTGTGGTCTGTTGTCGGAGCAAATCTGTTCTGGCAAGCCATTCCTGGCAAAAATGGTCTGTAGGACTGCAATAGTTTTCTCCGTGGTGGTGGAGGACATTTTGATGACCTCAGGCTATTTCGAGCGCGCATCCACAGCTATTAAAAACATTGAGTCCATGAATGGACCAGCAAAATCAATATGCACCCGTTGCCATGGAGATGAGGGCCACTCCCATGGGTGTAGAGGGGCATGTGGTGGTGCATTTTGGACTTTCTGGCATCCTGAACAGCTCTTGGTCAGGTCCTCGATTTGTTTATCGATTCCCGGCCACCACACATAAGCCCTGGCAAGGCTTTTCATTTTTACCCCTCCCAGATGACCCTCATGAAGCTCATTGAGCACTCTATCCCTTAACTTGGGTGGAATTACCACTCAGGATCCACACATCAAGGCCCCCGGCACACTGACAGCTGTTCTCTTCTTGTCGAGAATGCTGGCAACAGTGAGTCGCCATGTGCTGGCCGTCCCTTCACCGTCAAATCATATACCCGAGACAGTGTCGGGTCATTTCAGGTCTCCTGTTCTATACGAGCGTTAGTTACCGGTAGGTATTCAACTATAGTTGAATGAAATATTTTGACAGGATCCACTGCTGGTGCTTCCTCCGCAGTAGGCAGTGGCAGGCGTGATAGCCCATCAGCATTTCCATGCTGTTTCGTGCCCTTATATTGAATCTCATAGTGGTGCGCCCCTAGAAAGAGTGACCATCTTTGTAGTCGTTGCGCAGTCATCACCGGAACGCCCTTCTTCGGATTAAAAATGGAGACAAGAGGCTGGTGGTCAGTCAGCAAGGTGAATTTCTGCCCGTGCAGATAGTGATTGAACTTTTTCACTCCCCACACTAGCCTGAGGGCCTCCCTGTCAATCTGGGCGTAGTTACGCTCGGCTGAGGTTAGTGATCGTGACGCAAAGGCTATTGGTCTCTCTGAGCCGTCCGAGAATTTGTGCGACAGCACCGCTCCAATGCCGTAGGGTGACGCATCACACGCCAACCGAATTGGTAGTGCCGGGTTGAAATGGGTCAATACCTCTTTCGATGTGATTAGTGTTTTACTCTTCTGGAAAGCTCGTTTACATTCATCACTCCACTTCCATGGCACCCCAGTTTGCAGTAGGGTGTTCAGTGGGTGCAGTGTTGTAGACAAATTTGGCAAGAACTTATGGTCGTAGTTTACCAGCCCGAGGAACGACCTCAGTTGTGACACGTTTTGCGGTGCTGGAGCCTTGACTACTGCCTCAATGTTTTCTGGGGACTTATGTAACCCCTCTTTATCGATAACATGGCCACAATACGAGATCTGTTTTTTTTAAAAACTCGCATTGGGCCGGTTAGCTCGGAGCCCATATTCCTTCAATCTAGTGAGCACCTGCTCCAGGTTGGCGAGGTGATCACTGTCATTTTCGCCCGTGACCAGGATGTCATCCAAATAACACTGGGTCCCTGGGATCCCTTGCAGGACTTGTTCCATTGCCCTTTGCCAAATAGCCGGAGCTGATGCTACCCCGAATACCAGCCGGTTGTATTGGTAGAGACCTTTATGGGTGTTGATTGTGAGGTATTTTTTTGATGCTTCTTCTACCTCCATTTGCAGATACGCCTGGGCCAGATCAATCTTAGTGAAGCGTTTCCCTCCAGATAGCGAGGCGAAAATATCTTCAATCCGCGGAAGTGGATATTGTACGGTGTGAAGGAATAGGTTCACTGTTACCTTAAAGTCCCCACAGATTCGAACCTTCCTTGGTTCCCCAGGCGTGCTGCTCAACGACTTTTTCATCACAGGGATGATGGGTGTAGCCCACTCGCTCCAGTCTACCTTGGACAGTACTCCTGAACGTTCCAAACTCTCCAGCTCTGCTTCGATGGCTGGGCGGATTGCATAAGGTACCGGTCTGGCCTTAAAAAATTTTGGGCTTGCGTTTTCTTCGATTTTAATTGTTGCTGTCATGCCTTTTAGTCTTCTGAGTCCTTGCTGGAGCACTTCTTGTGCGTCGGTTAGGATCTTTGACAGTCGCCCAGGTGTGACGTCGTCATCCTTTTTGGTAGCCACAGTCAGTGCCTGTATGGAATGCCAATCCAGCTGTATTTTCCGGATCCATTCACGTCCCAGTAATGGTGGTCCTCCATCTTGCAATACATACAGGTCTAGTTTTGGTGTTTCCTTACCGTTATATATAACGGTCACCCTTATTTTTCCTTTGGGGTAGACATTTTGCCCCATGTACGTCTTCAAAATAATTTTTGTGTCTCTCAAGGGTCTGTGTGAGAATAGCCGCTCATCGTCCCATCGGTTTATGACTGTTAGGGCTGATCCTGTGTCCAATTCCATTTTTACCTGGACTCCTGCTATCTTGAGAGTGACCCAAATGGTTCGGTGATCCTCCGTTTTGATCACATTATGTAGTTTCAGACAACTCAGCTCCCTGTTTTCGGAGTCGGTATCACTCTTCTGTTCGTCTGAACTATTCTCCGTCACCTTATGTACCTTCTTGTACTTTTCTTTTGGAGATTTCTTATTGTTGGTTTTCTTTCCCGACCTGCAGACTCGTGCTATGTGTCCTACTTTTCCACACTGTCTGCACACTTTGTCTTTGAACCAGCAATCATTGTGGTCGTGTGTTGTTCTGCCGCAGCGATAGCACTTCTCTGTTCTCTGTGACATTTCGTTTGTGCCATATTCTTGCGGTCTCTGTTGTATCTCTGCAGCACCCCGTGCTGCTGCTTCATATGATACCGCAATGCTGAAAGCCTTGTCCAGCGTAAGGTCCTTTTCAGATAAAAGCCGTTTCTGGGTTCCTTCACTTTGAAGCCCACACACAAACTTGTCCCTTAAGGTATCTGCCAGTCCCGTTCCAAACTGGCATTTAGTTTGCGCAGTTCTGTTAAATATTCAGCATTGCTTTCATCCTTATGCTGGTTCCGTTTGTGAAACTTGAATCTTTCTGCTATCAGCAGTGGTGTGGGGTTTAAATGTTCCTGTAGTATCGTCACTATGTCTCCAAAACTCTTTTCCACTGGCTTCGCTGGGGTTACTAGATTTCGTAATAAGCCATACGTCTTTGCACCCATTAAATTTAACAATACCGGCGCTTTCTTGTCATCTGACATCTCATTTGCCTTGCAGTATACCTCTATTCGTTCAACATATGTAGTCCAATCTTCGACTTCATTGTCAAATGCAGTGATACTGCCACTCGTCGGCATTTTGGGTGTGGTTTAAAATGGCTTAAAATGGCGTCTCCCGCGCTTTCCTTCCTCCCCCGCTGCTGCCAACGCCGCTCTCGGCGGTCCTCGTGGCAATGGCGGCGCCCTGTAGGTTTCACGCGCTTCTCCTGCGCTGCTGCCAACGCCGCTCTCGGCGGTCCTCGTGGCAATGGCGGCGCCTCGCGGGTTTCTGCGCGTCTCTCTCCCTCTCCTCGATGCTGCTCGGCCCCTGAACACCGGCTGCGCCCTGTGCACTCTGCCCTCTCTCTCTCTCCCCCGTCGATGCTTCTCGGCCCTTTGCTGTGCCGCTCGGTCGGGCTCTAGCCCGCCGCTGTCCGGGAAGGGTCTGCGCACTATCTGTTGCCAGCCCGTTTCGCTGGACCACCACGACTGGAAAGCCAAGCCTGGCTCTCAACAGCCTCCCCCGCAATTCTCGTGTCTCTGCTGGATGACTGGGCGGTTGCCCGTGGTCAACGCCCGTGTCTCTGGCCTTGACCTCCAATCTACTGGTCTCCAGGAACGAATCCCTGGGAGGTGATGCAGGGTTGCAGGTAGGTTCGAATTTGTCTCGTCGCCAATGTTGTGTCCGAGAGTAATAAGACACAAGATGGCAGGGGAATGGTACAACAGGTGTTTACTCAACGTGGCTCACTCTGGAACTGAACTGTACAGATTGCTACTCAGTGCTATATACAGGTGTGGTTACTGCCGGTACTGCAGTATACATAAGCTGTAAAAAGTAGTTCCCCCCTTAAAGGTATATACATTACAGTCACACTGGAGATGGGTGTCAGGCTCCAAACTTCCACAACACTGAGTATGCCTGCTAAAAGTTCCCCCAGACCTGAGACAACAAAGTTCTGCCACCTGCAAATGATCATTGGTGAAAACTCCTTTGAAATGGTGGAGCTGCAGCTGTTAGTAAGCAATCCACTTGTGGGGTCACCAGCATTACCTGGCGTGTTCCAGAGGAGGCATGAAGGATGGGGGAAATGTCTAAAAATTGGAAAGGCCTCTCAAAATGGGATTATAGAGGCTATTAAGTGGTTGTTAAGGGTCTTAAGGGCCTATCACACCTCTTGGAGGCAGGATGGAAAGGGGGTCAGAAAACACGCATTTGGGAAAATTGCTCGGAGACGGGATGGAGGCGGGATCGGGCCCACCCACCATTTCTGGTGATTTTAACACCTCACACGCATCCAATCCCGCCTCCTCGGGCCTGGCAAAATCGAGCCCAATGACATATTTATAGCTAGTGTGGATAACTCAGTAGCTAGTTATTATGCTTGGAAATAGTAAGTATTAGTCATCCCTTCCTGGCTTTAAAATTGCTCGAAATTATATAAGGAGTTCTCTTAGCTGGAAATAAATCAAAATTGTGTTCAACTGACCTGAAAGGCATGAATTGTAGAGCTTTAATTACTTATTGAAATTGAACTCCTACTTACAATCATATAGTCAATGTATTGGTCCTGTAGGCATGATACAGATGTCCCAAAGGTCATTCGTTGCTATGTGCTTTCCTAGATAATCTAGATTAATTTTAGCTCCAGAATAAAGAGGCAATTGGATGTTGTGTAAATAATTAACTAAATTGATGCCAAATGCCGCTTTCTTAAATTGCTCTGAAAGTTTAATATTCTACATACTGCAATACTAAGAACCAGATGCAGATTACGCTTAAGTGAACTATTAAGGATACTTTCCAGTTAAAATGAACACTGTGCACGATTTGCCCCAGATATCAATGCATTAAATAACAGCCAAAGTTTTGACTGTAAGTGTGCTGAAAGATACAGCTCAGGAATTCAGAAATAGTCTGCTAATCCATATTCTCCACCCTGCAAAGTGGACATTTTTCAGTAATATCAAATTGATACTTGTAATTTGCATGACTAACATTAATTTAGAAAAAATAAAATATGCCTAGTAGGTTATTCCTTTAGGGACTGCAGTAACAATGCAGCACCTAATTTAAAATAAATTAAAAAGCAAACAATATAGTTGATCGCTCAAATGATTTTATGAATTAAGAATTACTTTTGTGATGCTGGGCGGTAATCAATGCAGACGAAAACTGAGCAAGTTCTATATCGGGTGAGTGATCCATCAACCAGGTTACCGCCCGAACAGAGAATGTGAAAATGGCCCTCGCTATGCTTACCTACTTATTCTACTTTAATGATATTCAGTATTAGATTTTAACAGAAGTGGTGTCGCCATAAAACAGATTATTTTGAAAGCTGCAGAGAATATTAAGCATTGAACATATTCCAATGCAAGGGAATACTGAAGAGATTGGCTGGTCAGAACCACTTAGTCAGAGTGATATTTTTAATGACATAGCACTGTATTGTTAGTTTTTTATTGGTTGGCCTTCTTTCAATTTGACTGGAGTTATATTGAACTCAGTGTGAACTGAAACTCCTTGATGGGATCTTACCTCATGGCTTTAGTGTGTTGATATGCACCCATTTTTGAATTGAGACAGAGGTGGAAGTACAACTATACTAGGTTGTGAAACAGAAATTTTTAACACACTGGGCTGCCAGTACTCTTTAGTTATATATTGCTATATAAGCTCACAAAATGTGTACTGAACATTCAGGTCATGAAATTCCGCGGGGACTACTAACAGCTATTTCAGCCATTTCCTTGGGGGTTCCGCCGGTCTCCTGCCCAAGTTATGGTAGGAGACCTGGAGAACCTCAATGGAATTTTCAGGCCCAGTCAATAGTTCTAAGTAATACTCAGCTGTTGCTGGATAACAATTATATTCTTAGCTCCTTTAATGCTGGCATCATTTTATGGGACAGCAATAATGGGCCAAAATAGTTTTGCCACAAAATGTAGAGAAACTGATTCAAAATGAAATAAAGTATTGGCTCGTATAGTGTATTATATATACACTTTTCCTTAGAAGTTCAGGGCACAGGTCAATCCTGGTCATAAAGCCCAGAAAGTGCAATTGCCTACATGCTGCCACAGATTGGTAGGAAGTAACCATAAATTACAGGAACAGCAAATAGGTACATCTATATGGATTATTATAATGAAGAAGAAGCAATGAAATGCAGCAAATCACCAAAAAAAAGAACCAGACTGATGTCAGGAAGTATACAAGGGGCAATATTTTGATTTGTGCCTCCAGTGGAAGCTTCGCTCGTCAGTAGTCTATATCAGAAATAAACATACCGACAATGATGGACAGGAGAAGACCCTCTGGTCCATCCAGCCTGTCCCGTACAATTGTGATACCTTGTGCATCATAATATATACACTCCCTAACCCCACCCAAAACCATGTGATGTCCTGGAGGTGTGGCACACAATATTCTGACCATCGATTTAAATGGTTGGACAATCATTACATCTGAATTTCTGATCTGCGCTGCTGGTGGGCGGGGCCCCCCAACGGAGGTGTGAGGCTGAAATATTATCCCTATAACTCCTGACCTCACACACTGGTTTATTTTTACAAATTGCTCCTAAATCATTAACAAAACGATGAAAACATGGTAATAATACCCGTGACCCCAAGTGATACATGACTATGTATCAAATTCTGTCAAACAATTTGCACACCCATCTTATGCTCAACAATTTCATACTTGTCTTAACTACCATGATTATACAATGAGTTGTAGGATTAGGCTGGACCTTTTGAGTTATTCCGTTTATGCACCAACATCTGTTGAACATATGGAAAGGGCGGATTGGCTTTATCGGACAACAGAGTCCGTGCTGGAAGGTGTGACCTCATCTTCCTAATGCCCATCTCAGGCACGAACAGAAAACAAAAGCTTTTCTGAACAGGCGCTTCCTCGGAATGAGCCAAAGAGGTCACATACTTGTAAGACAGGCCAGGAATTGAGAAAAAGAACTAGGATGACACAAACCCTCACAGTAAACATAATGTCAGCTCTTATAAACAATAATAGCTTAAACATCCATTGCCTGTGAGAATGTTTTGGCTTCAGGGCAGCCATTTAATATTGTTACAAAATGTAATGGTGATATATTTTCACTCACTCCTGAAGATACTCATTCAAATACATATTGGATTTTTACATTTGTTTTGTCAAATGTACACAAGATTGTACTCAACGAATAATCCAACATAATCCATGTATTTATAGAATGTCTGTTGGAATTGTGTGATGGTATCTGTACACCTATTGTGCAATTTGTAAAATAAATGTAAACACTCAAGATACGGATTAGATTTCATAATTTAAATAATAATATAATTGGCTATAAAACTATCAGAATCTATGGCCGGAATTTTGCTGCCACTTAGTGGACGGGCTGGGTGGCTGGTCAGCTGTTAAATTTAAAATGATTGACAGTGGGTCGGGAACCCACTGTCAAAATGCGCACACTGGACTTTCCCGATGTCGGGTCTGCCAGGGCTGAGCAGACCCAACAGGCAGCGGCGGGGGAGGCAATTAAAATCATTAGTGGTTTGTTTACAGCCACTTATCAATTGTTTTTCCCCAGCATTTTGGATTTGACAGGTCGCCCACTGGTTTTCTGCTGTGACTAGACCTCGTCTGTGAAGCTGAGGCGGGAGGTCAGTGGCCATTGAATCAGCTGATGAGTTGACAGCTTCAAATGTCAAGTCAAAGCTCCCAGCTGATTGAGAAATGTTCCCTTAACCACTAACTTCTCTAAACTGCATTTTTATTACAGATTCAGGATGCTACAAGGCTTTACATAAATCTCCATCCAGTCTGACCACATTATTTCTCTGAGTGGCACCAGTCTGAGCTTTGATCAAATTGCTGGCGATACAGGCTCCGGATTTGAGTGCCCCACTGCATTGCTCATAGAGCTGACCACACACTCCATGGTTGGCTGCATTCCCTTGATGCCATACATTATGACCCCACACAAATTGGAAATGGGCTCCACACGGTTCCCCATGGTGCAGAAGTTTTCTGACAGGCAGTCCAATGTACCAAGCAATTGCTGGTGTACACCTATCAGTCTTCTTTGAAAGGCTGGGGCTCTGGATGTCCTCCAGTGCCTTCTATAGTTAGGACATGAGCTAACTCTTTGGAAAACTGTGTCCTGTGCTGTGCTTTCCCCCTTCCCTTGCTCCTTCTCACCTCTGCTTGGTGAATCACCTGGCATAGGCCCCTGTAACTCACTTCCTACAGTATGAGGGCTGCTGGTTTCTGTGCTGGTGCTTGCGAGGGTTACAGAGTGTCGGTGCATCTTCTGGAGGTCTACCCTCCTCTTCCTCTGGTACAGCTGAATTTTCAATAGACCTGGAAAGAGGGTTAGCACATGGTGGCAATGGCAAGCAGTAGAAGATAAGTGGCAGCTCTATGGGCCATCGGGTTGCCATGTAGTATGTGAGGGAAAGATTTCAGTCTCAAGAGAAAAGGAGAGGAAGCTAGCCAAGCACCTTGCGGGATACTTCCTGCAGCCTTGCCATCTGCCACACTTTGTGCCCTCCCCCTACCAATGACATAAATGGCTGCCTCTTTCACTGGCATCAGGACTGGAATTGCTGGTGGCACTCCACTAGGCCTCTCCCCGCTGGTGTGCCAGCTTGTCCTGGAAGCAGAGTGGGAGCATGTTGCTGTGTGGCCTGTTTAAGGGATGTGAAGATGCCTCTGGCAGCTTAGCATAGTGTGCATGGTAAGGGAAATGAAGCAGCAGGTGTGGGGAACAGGACCCAATATTTGTGAGGGCAGCAGCATGTGCAGAGTGTGTGAGTGGAAGCAGAACCAGGTGCATTGAAGTGTGCAGCTGTGATTGGAGGCGAGTAATGGGAAGTGGGGGAGGGAAGGCATGTGAGTGTTGGGGCTACAGTAGAATGGCGCAAGGCTCTGCAGAAATTAAGAAATCTGAATGGGAGTCTTACTTTAGCAGCTCTGGTCAAGTCATTGAATTTCTTACAGCATTGCTGCCAGTTCCTCACTGTGATGCTTCTGGCATTTACATGCTTAGCAACCTCTACCCACTGTTGTTGGGCAATTTGGCAGGGAATTCTGCACCCATTACGGACCTCCACAGCACCATTGAAAAAACGGGGAGCTCTGGCAACAATCATTTTAGGAAGAGCAACAGATACAGAAGGAAGCATTTAAGAATGGCTGAAAGCCTTTGAATCACGGATGCCTTGCTAGATTTCCCACACCCCCACAATGGGCAAGCTACTAATTACAAGCTTTGGTAGTGCTGACAGCTCGCTCTTCCTATGAGAATGAGGCATGTACCTTATAAAGGTGTATGCCTCACATCATCATCTTTGGGCAGGTATAGCAGACACCCCACACACTTGGGGCTCAATTTTAATAGCCCTGAGGAGGTGGGTTTGGAGGCGTGTCAGCTGCTAAAATTGGAAAAAATGGTTTCAGACACCCACTCGCCTCCATCCCGCCCCCACTCAATTTTCATGAGTGTCGGGTCAGCCGCTCCCAAACTGACCCTACTCCAGCCGGTGGGACAGGTAGTTAAGGCAGTTAAGAGCCTGTTAACTGCCTTGATAATCCTATTTTGATAGAGGTTTCCTATTTCCGTGCCTCTGACTCCTGTTTCCCGTCTTGTCAGAAACAGTTCAGCTGCAAGGAGATGAATTGGTGGAGGGCATGATCTGTAGTCATTATTGGTGCAGAACTTTAAAAGCGCTCCTGTAACATGGCTAGCATTCAAATGCAACAACTTTGTTGTTGGAGGTTTGAGATAAGATTTTGCAAATCTCCTGACCTTGTGACTGGTCAAGCTGACACACATCTGCTGTTTGAACTGATTGGAATAATTTCAGGCCACTTTGAGTGTGTGCTGGCAAGCTTTTTGCCTCAACTGAAATCTATAACAATGGGATGGGAACCATTTACATCCTCTCATCCTGGTCGTCAGATTCGGAGGAAGAGCAGCACGGCTTAGTGCTGCCGGATGAACAAGTGGCTCAGCACACAGCCTCCTTGGAGGAAGAGGAAGAGGACGAGGATGAGGAGGAGGAGGATGAGTAGGAGGACGGGGAGTGACACCTTGCGGGGCAGAATGTGGCCAATCCAGCAGCAGGCGACCACATTGCTGGCCGTCAGGCAAGGGATGCACTCATCAATGCCAGATTCACGTAATCTTACGCTTCAACCACAGGTGGCTGGCACATGGAGATGAATATAAGTCCAACAGTCTCAAACTCCAGGGCATCATCTGTCCAATAAACGGTGGTTTGCGCTCAGTGTCACCACCATCATTCTACATGGAAATCGCCCTGAGCCCTCACTCTTGAACTTCCATTTCCCAGAACACAGAGGCCACACTTTAGGTGACCTCAGCAGATCATTAAACCTTTTTCCACACTGAACCCATGTGCGTCTGCACACAGATCTCAAGCTCACCTCCTCAGCAATTTGCAGCCAAGCTGCCTTGGTTTGCTGAGGATGCCTCCTCCTTCCGTTTCCAGGGAAGAGGAGCTCCTGATGTCCTCTAACTCCCTCAACAAGAGCATGGAGAGAGCCCTCATTGAACCTGGGTGCAGCCTTACTTTTTGGGGCTGCCATTCCTGCAGCTCCCAGCACCTTTAAGAGAAAAAAGCATTAATATTACTAAGCAAATGATTGGAACACATCTGGCATCTTTTTCATTTCATAGTCAGATAATAAAGTCATATATCAAAAAATCATGAATCTCTTTCTAGAATAATATGACCAGCAACATCATTCATTAAATTTTGCTCAGAACAGACGCTGTCAACTCCCCTTTCGAGATAATACAGCACCAAGCCATCCCAATGACATTTGTATGCAAAGAGGACATGGCCCCTTTAAATTTTCAAACAAACAACGCGTCATCAGACGCGAGAAACTGACATTCTCCAAGCAATTGCCCAGAGAGACCCGCACGTCGGCCGTAACGGGGCCAATGAAGCCAAAATCGGAAGTGCTGGGAGGCAGCAGCCGGGTGCAGGTCCGAAAGCTGCCGAGCAGCGGGCCCGCCCTCAACCCGCCTCCGTTATTAAAATCCAGCCCAATTGTGTCTGTTTTGAACAGAAGTTGAAGACTATCCCCAATGTCTTTGTACAAGCCATCATTTGGCTGGAATGGGGAGCAGTTTGGAAATGTTGGGGTCTAATTTTGGGTTTTGGTGCAGCCACACGGGACATTAGAGTGCTAAAATTCTGTGGCATGGAGCAGGGACAGAAATAAGGTTGAGTCCAACTCCATTCATTTCCAAAACTCAGTGGGAAGGTCCTGAGTAGAAGCTACAGCATTTCCCAGCTAGAAGAGGGGAAAAATCAAAGGCATGAATGATGCCATGGCCGTGATGAACCCCTGGTGGGTACTAGTGCTAACCAAGGAGCACAGCAGGTGCCTGCCCTCTCACCAGGCAGATGGAGAAAGGAAATAAAGTTTATGGGGAAAATAATTCAAGAATACCCCCCCATAAAAAGAAAGTTTAAAAAAAATTCTAGAGAGCTTGAGAACCATTTCACCTTGTTCAATCCCATGTTGTTCAAGACAGCTGAAAATTTTACAGCATAACAAAATCATGGTTTAATTTTTTTCTGATAGTACACTGGTAAACATGGTTTAACAATTGTATTAGAATATCACACAAAGGATTTTTACATGACCATGTTAACCTGTGTGCAATCAGCGGAAACTAAACAGAATAATTTCACTCATGCTGGGGGAACTGGTATAAGAGGTTCCATGATGTTAGTTTGTAAACTGTCCAAATAGTGGGGTTTTATTTTAATGTGAATCTTGGACTTGTTAGAACAAGGGTTTACTGTATTTTATTTTTTTTAAATGAAGCTCTTCTATACTTTAACATTTTTCAGGGTAGCTGAAATTATTCAAATGCAATTCACTCGCATAATTTGTCTCATTGTCAACTCATCTGAATATTAATGTGACGCACTACTGCTGAAATAGAACATTTGCACATTGCCCAAGTGTAGCAGAAAGCAAATTATTTTTGTAATATAAATCAGGGCCAGTTAGTTCACTCCAATTACTTTAAGGTCATCGACAGATCAATGTCCAAAGCCGGAACTCTAGTGTGTTCCACTTGATAATTTTAGATGTTAAAAAGCTCATATAGTATGAGTTAGATGTGATTTAATTTTCAATTTCTTCAACAGCAATCTAATGAGCCTTCATAATGGGATATTTTTATTCAGATCACAGTTCATGTCCTTGCTGAAAAAGTATTACAGACAAAAAAAGTCTGTTAAGGACAACCACATTGAGCTCCAATCTTCCTCACTTGCTTATCCGCAATCAAGGCTTACTCATCACAAGGCAAAATTATTTCAATCAAAAAAGCTCCTTATCCAAATAAATTATCCTGCCATACCACAGCCTTAGGAGCCTTGAGACTGCAATCAGCAGCCTAATCCTTCCACAGTGATGTTATGTCTGGTACCATAGCTTGCTAATGGTACCAGTGTGAAAAGTAAAGAAGGTGTAAAATAGTCATTTTGAATCGATCTCTTTGCTACATGGCAACGTCAGCACAATAAAGGGTTACAATATTACACTTGAATTTAATGATGACTGCTCTGAACTATTCTTCTGTTTTCTACAGCACTGGCATAATGACTGTGAATCAGTTGTCATCTGACCAATTAGAATAATGGGTGCAAGGAACATCTTTGATCCTTCCAGAATACTCTTTTTTCTCATTAGTTCATAGGATCTGGATGTCGCTGGCAAAGCCAATATTTATTGCCCATCCCTAATTGCTCTTGAGAAGGTGGTGGTGAGCTGCCTTCTTCAACCGCTGCAGTCCGTGAGGTAAAGGTACTCCTGAAGGGATATTTACTAGTCCTAGCCCCTTTGGGGCTATCCACGATCAGGCGTATTTCTCAGGCGTTCACTTTCAACTAAAGTTTGAGGTAACCAAATCCTAAAGACGCTTAATTGGGTCTAAAGGTCCGGGCTATCTCGCCCTAAAGGAAAGGAACAACCCGAGAATGTTACCATCCTCCAGATAGCGCTTTTAATAAGTTTAGCTAGACTGTAACGTCCCAGATATTATGAGGGTCCAGAAAACACCTTCAGAATTCTGTAACTCTTCACCAAAGAGTGTACAGAGATTGAGTTCATGAGTTATTGATACAGAAGACTTATGTGAGACAATTCTAAAAATATATAGAGATTTATTAAAAGAACCGACATGCAATTTATAGTTGGTGAATCAGTCAATCGCAATGTTAACAGTTCTAAGAAGAGAAAAAAAATACTATCTTATTATTAATAGAGAATCTTACTCTTAAATCTTAACTTCGCTACAGTATTACTGTTCTTAAAGTCTTCTATACAGGATATCCATCAAAATCAAATACCTTTGATCCCTGAGGTACAACGAGTTGGAGACCACAGAGCTGCCGCTGTGGTCGAGAATCGCTTTGCCCGATTAAAACAACTCTGCTATCTCATTTGAAACTTCAATATTTATACCCTTTTCCAGTTGTATTTCCTTTAAGGTTTTCTGCTGATGCAAGTTAATTATCCCTACTCATCTTTCTGCCGACCTCTGCAATTCTTATTGCTACATCAGTTTGTAACATTCCAGAATCTTGTCTTTCTCCAGGTGTTCTGGGTTAACCATATAAAATGATGTGAAGGGCAGGTGTTCCTTATTTGTGTCACCTTTACGAGGGCAGGCATTCCTTATCTTATGTGCCATCTTTACGAAGTTTAAATTATAACACCTTATCCAGGGTGAACCATTGTGTTTGTTCCCAAAAGTCAGCCTGTCAGAGCCATGCACCTTCTGTTTCAATAAGGTTATTTATTCAGGCTCAACAACTGTCTTATCTCAATAGCCAGAATTCTTTCACAGCTATTTCATAGTTAAGTTTCTAAATTTCCAAACCCAGTTTGTCATGTTTTAATAAGGCCAGAATTCTTTCATAAGATGGTGTATTTTTCTGAATAGATTATATGGCTTATTCCTTCACACTCCCACAGTGCTCTTAGGTCGGGAGTTCTGGATTTTGACCCAGCGACGATGAAGGAGCGGTGATATCCTTCCAAGTCAGGATGGTGTGTGACTTGGAGGGGAACTTGGTGGAGTTCCCATGCGCCTGCTGCCCTTGTCCTTCTAAGTGGTAGAGGTCACGGGTTTGGGAGGTGCTGCCAAAGAAGCCTTGGCAAGTTGCTGCAGTGCACCTTGTAGACGGTACACACTGCAGCCACGGTACGCCAGTGGTGGAGGGAGTGAATGTTTAAGGTGGTAGATGAGGTGTCAATCAAGCGGGCTGCTTTGTCCTGGATGATGTCAAGCTTCTTCACCTCATAGATGCTATTTTCACATTTTCTCATTTCCACATTAAAGGTCCCCATCTGACCAAAACGGTTGAGCTATGCCTCGTTCATAGTTAAAGACAACTTGAAGTTCTGTGGCGAGTTTCCAAGTAAATCAGAAACCTGGAAACCCTGCTCAAATACACGGGGGTGATTTTTGTCTGCTTACTGGCCCATCCATGCTGAAAAATAGGGTTGTTAGCAAACAAAAAATTAAAGAAAACCCGCCAATTGGCTGCCCAACTTGATTATTGAGTGAGCCTTGAAACAGACTTATTTAAATATTTAAATCGCTGTTCTCCATCAATTGTTGGACAATGACACTATTCATGTACTAATGGGCGGAGCATGCACCACGCACGTTCTGCCTGTTGGTAGGACTATGAATGCCCTAAGGCCTCTTCAAAAACAGTCCAAAGTAAGCTTTGTTAAAAGACTTTTATGGGACCAGGAGGATCTCGCTCTATTAGTCTCATAATGAAGCCCTTGTGCACTCCTCTGTTTTCAAACATGGTACAGTTTCTTACAATTTACTTAGCCAGACAACAACATCATTTTAAATTGGCGGCATTTGGGGTGACTGAATAGTTTACCAGATACAAATAGATTGTCAACAGTGCCAGTCTGTGCCAAAATATAGGTGGACCACAACCACTAGACCCACACCCAGCAACTGGGAGAGGTGGCCAAAACTCATTTTGTTTCAACGCCTGACAACTATCAGAGACACAAAACTTTCTCCTCTTCTGTTTGAATTCAAATCCAGGCCCTGGAGAGAAACAAAGTCAATGTGCTATCCTATTACACCATTCAGCTCCCAATTGAAGAGTTCTTTAACAAGACTGAAATCCACCTAAGAAAATCATGCTTCAATTCAGTAAATATTTTGCAGCATCCATGTTAAGAATTATTCCCTTTGATAAATATGCCATGGTCAAGCCTTTACATTAGGAGAGGATATGATGGTCCACAAAAGTGGGAAAGTGAAGATTTACATTTAGATTCAACAATTCTTCAATAAATCACAACATTCAGATTTACACTAAAAGCCCTTACAGATATGTTACAGAGACAGAAATTTATTTAAAAATCTGTTAATATTGAAGGGGTTAAAAGTTAAATTAGCAGCTTAACTGACTAGCTGGATGATGTAATAAAGGAGAAGTCTGGCAGAACAAAGACAGTTGCTGACAGTTGGAAAAAGCATATTACACAATGATTGGGGGAGTGAAAGAAGGCGAAGAAGCCATGCATTGAACAATGGGCCACCAATGTGATTTACGAAGATGTGGTTAAGTGTACGAAATTGGATAAGAGCTAAAGAGTAGAACAATGGCAGATGTGGAAACAGGGTAAACTGGATAAACAAGATGTGTTTTGTGGAGATGTGATTAAGTGTACGTGACCTGGACAATTCATTGGCCAAGTCCCGAAGATGTGGAGGAAACGAGATGTAAGATTGTATATAAGCCAACTGCTCGAATGTAAAAATTAGACTCCCGTCTCAGCTCAGACTGAAAGGGCCTCTCCCTGCACGTGCTTGAATAAAGTTCTCTTAGACCCAGTACACGCTCGTCTCCGTCTGCTTTGGGGCAGAGAGAAATCCCACAACAATATTAAAATGTAAGGATAGATTCTGCAATGCTGTGTTCTGGGAAAGCTGGTGCTGGGGGCAGTCAGGGGGGGTCATAGAGTGGGAAACCAGGTCCTCTACCTATTTCTACTGAGCTACAATCCTGCATTCTGCTGCATTTTGTCAACTCAAGTGATTGTTTCTGTATTGTGCCTTAGCCTCATTAAGGCCCCAGATTCGATGTGAAAATATTTAAATGAACTCTTAGCTCAATTTTATGGCCTTTGTACTGGGTTTGTTCTTTTTTCATCTGCACTCCTTTTGAATGGGAGCAAGGCAAGCTCCATGGGTGAACATTTTTTTCTTGCAATGTTTAGTGCCATGTAAAAAAAAATCACTATCTATTGTCCGCGCCTAGCTGTCCTGAGGGCATTAAGAGTCATGTAGTTTGGGACTGGAGTCACATAGGGCAGACTGGATAGAGGTGGCAGGGCCATTCCTGAAGGACGTTAGTGAATCAATTGTGTTTTTTATGACAATCTGGGAGCTTTCATGGTTATTTTTTCTGGTGCTAGCCCAGAAATGATCAGATATACTGAATTCAATTTTACAACTTTCCATGATTTGAACTCACGACCTCCAGGTGGTCACCTTATCACTCTGTTGCCCTTATTAGGGGTTTATTCAACATTTCTGACATTTTTATGAACAATAACTATTTTGTAACAATTTTTGGTGGACAATTTATTTACTCCCTACAGTAAGTTTATTTTTATAGCACCTGAAATACAATATTTCATTGCCGAAGTGGTAAAAAATGAGAGGAGGCATGTTGGGGAGATCAGCAGGCACCAGACCATCTGCAGACCTTTGCACACCTACCTGACAATAAAAAAGAACTTGCATTTATACAGCATCTTTCATAACTTCAGGGTGCCCCAAAATGATTCATGAAGTATTTTTGAAGTGCAGCCACTGTTGTAATGTAGGGAAAATATGGCAGCCAATTTGTACACAGCAAGGTCCGATAAACATCAATGAGATAAAGGACCAGATAATCTGTGACATGAATCTTGTCATTCATGTGGAAATGACTTAGGAAGTAATACTGGGCGGTCTGCTGGTGGCGCTGTCCAGGGAGAGTATAAATACTCGGGCATGGGCCCAGCTTGCTCAGGACATTCTTTAACAGGAACTAGTGAAGGACACAACTAGATCTCCATGTTGAAAACCAGTTGATTAAAGCCTTGTTTAATACTCAGACCAAGTGCCTAGTAGTTTTCTTACCTCAATCTGTTTTAGAGATAGTGATTGAAGAACAAATATTGCTTAGGACACTCCCTTAGGATAACTCCCCTGCTCTTCTTTGAATCTTTTACGTCCACTTGGAAGGGCAGACTTTGTCTCACTCCCTCAATACTGCACTGAAGTGTCAACCTGGATTATATGCTCAAAGTTTTGGACTTTATTGCTCAGAGGCAAGATTACTTCCATTGAGCCAAGGCTGACACTTAAATGATCCAAGGTGACTGGCTTAGCTTGCTCCAAGTCAGCGGGGAACCAGTTGCAGAGCTTTGCAACTTGTAACAGAGGTTCAACACTGCCAGTGATTGGCAAGGTTACCATTGCCCTCAACTATTATTCCTGATGTTCAATTCCTAGCTAGCACTGCAGTATCAACTAATGTGCTTCCCATACATGTGTCAAACAGGTGGCAGATGCAACCATCAGCATGAATTTGTTTTGCTTTTCCCACTGAATAGCATGACCTGGCTGTCCAGTGTTGCCCCAATGCTATCTTTCCCAAAGTACAAGAAGTCACTGATTGCTGAAATATGCTCAGCATGATGCCCATCCTGGGTGCCAATAAGTGGTTTGATGTGTAAAGCTCTTGGAAGATTTGAGTGTGGCAAGGCTTTCAATTGTATGTTGCATTTTGGTTATATGCCCCAGCTAAGATATGGATATGTATGGGATGTGATGAAACAGCTGTAAGGTTATGCAAGGGTTTTCAATGGGTGAGCAGTAAATGTAGAACGGTTTGACAGATAACACTCTGTGGCATGGAATCTTGGGCCATCTACCAGGTAAATGGTACTGTTGGATAGTCTTTGGGCTGGATTTTTCCAACCTCGGCGGGTCCGGGGCGGGCGATGTCCGTGGCATGTGGGGACACCGCATCTGTCTCAATCCCGGCCTCCAACAAGATTTTCCCCTTATTGGGCTTGTTAAGCCTGCCCTGCACGGTTCCTAGCCAATTAATAGGAAGCAGGTTGATGACATCATTTGATGACATGTCATCAGCCGGTTTCCTTAAAGGGGCCATGTCCACACTCATTTTGACAGTTGTGCTGTCAGTGTTCTGCAGCACTGAGATGCTGCAAACACTGACAAGCACTGCACAAAGGTGAACAGCTGCTCTCAGGCTCTCCCATTACTCCCTCCATATCATTATGGAGGGAATCACAGCATGCAGGGAGGTTCTCTTCCCTTCCAATGGGCGGAAGAGACCTCCCCAGGAGACAAACGCAGCCTGGTTGCACATTGCAGAGGAAGGCACAAGCAGAGATGTCATCAGGAGGATCAGGCTGCAGTGGCGCAAACCTTTCAATGATCTCAGTAGATCACAAAACGTTACTGCAAAGCGACACTCAACCTCATCCTGCTGTGCCACTCATCACAGACCCATCACTCTGCCTTCCCTACCCTACTCCTGCACATCCTTACTCACATCAACTTACCTTGCACCTCCACCCATCCCTCTCTATCTACATTATCACTTCCCCATCTCACGAGCCACCCCTCAGACTCACCCTCATCCTAGTGCAATCATACCAACTAACAACACACAATAGTAGGCAGTTGGGTGTTATCGCCAATGTTCATGTAAAATTTCTGTTAATGTGCTGTGAAACATTGAAATCTTTATTTTTAACACTTTGCCTTCTTGGACAGATTTGTGTGCACCTTTGGAAGTGGCTTAGTGAGTTGCAATGAATGGTGCGACATAATGGTACCTCCCACAATGGTGATGAGTGTGAAAGGAATGGTTTGGGCATTGTAGGGATGCTTTATGATATTGATGTGGGGTGGTATCAACCTGGCACATCATGTGGCAGCCAGGGTGTACAGCGTCAAGTGAAGTAAATCTAGCCATGGTGAGGCCATCCCTGGCCTCCCGGGCAACAATGTGCTCAGGTGCTGATGCCCTGTGTCCTGTGCAGCATCAGGTGATTGCGAAGAAGGCTGGTACTGTTGTTGGTGCTGCTGCTGTGCCTGGTGATGCTGGTGTGCTTGGTGATGCTGGTGGTGGGCTGATCATGGTGGTTTTCTGAGGACCAAGGTGAGATTTTTTCAAGGGCACCAATGCTGTTGGAATAGATGGCAGGTGAAGTAGAGATGACAGAAGCGATCTGTCAATGGTGAGAGAGGTTGCTCCAAGCAGGCAACACTGGATAGAGATTTTGCTCCAAACACTTCAAACCTCCATAAAGCTGAAAAGTGTGTTCCAAATCCTAAAGGCTTCAGCCTCTAAGATTGGAAAATGAACAGCTGTGAAATGGTAGCTTTTATACCACTTTTAGAGCTGTCAACTATTCACAGCAATGCAGAGTCATTGAGAATCCGACACATTTACCTGCTATGATCCCTGAGCGCCGGGAACCTCGTAAAAATCATGGAAAAATCGTTGGGACCTGATAAAATGCTGCTTAAATACCTGTAAGCCACTTCTTAAGTATCTTAATTGCCTGACCTGCCACTTAGTGTCGGGTCTGCAAACCGCAGGCAGAGCCGGCACTTGGGAAATTAACAAGGAAACGGGACTTCCGCCCCGCTGTCAATCACTGCCATTTTGACAGCGGACCCACCTCCGAACCCGCCCTCTGAGCAGCGGCAAAATTCAGCTCTTTATCTTACCAGATTCCTTAAGGTAGGCAATCTTCAACATTTGCTCTCAGGTCCTGCAGTCACTACACAGAAATGATTCTGGCAGGGACCTTCGGCCAAGTACGATGCTCTGCCATCATCTGGGGAGAATGCCCTAGGGTGTTTCACAAGGCAACCCTTCTGCTATGTACATCATGCCGCAGCACCTCCACCCCGCCAGCCATCAAACATGGAGCAGGGTGTACTGTCACTCTGCCACTTGACCAGATTCCTTACTTTTGTTCATGCCATCACTTCTTCTGAAAACTTTCTCGCAAACCTCTACAAAGGCTCCAACGATTCTTGCTGCCATAACTGGTCACTTAGCTTTAAGTGGCCTATCCCTTTAAATTTGAACTGCAGCTCAGGTCTCGTGCAGGTCGGACTTTTTCCAGGGTTGTTGAATCAGCTCGACAGAATATCATCAGTCATCCTGCACAATTTCCTGTAATTATATAACAAAATTTAACTGAAATTAAAGAGACATGTCAGCGTATGACATAGATGACATTATATATTTTTTTACAATATTGAATATAAATGGCTACAGTATGATCTACATTGTCTGCTCAGTCACTACTGTAATGGCAGCTGTCGGGCTCTGAACCTTGAAATTAGATCTGCAATTTAACTGTCATTGCACAGATTGAATTTATACAAAGGTGTCTCTCATGCTGCCCCAGTGCAAACGTGACATGCTAAAGAGAAAAATATTTAAAAATTCAATTCCCGCCCCCCAGCATTAGTTTGCGTTTTTAATGTATTCAAACTACATTGGCATAGAGAGGCACAGCCTGTACCATGCTAGATTAGGAGTGGGAGTAAAAATTGGACTTTGGGCAAAGGTCAAGTGGTGAAGCAGCCAAGTGTGTACACAGCTTGCGACCTTACTTTAAAATATCTTACAAATATATTCCAATTGGACTCCTGTCACCCTAGGAAGAAGAGCCCCTCATTTTATAATTAAAGTTGCCCTCTGCAGCCTTTACTTAATTGAACATCTATTTTTTGCTACTTGCAGTAAGCTCTTTTGCCAGTGTTTTAGAGGGGAAATGAGAAGGCTAACCTGCTCCTCTTCCTGTTTCACCATCCTCCCACAAAGCATGAATGCTATCGGTTGGCTGTTACTGCTCACAGGATGTGAAAATACCATCTGCACCACTCCTGCAGCAAGAATCTATGAACCTGGCTGCTCGCAGGCGTTGGTGTTGAGCCACATCCCAAATTCAGTTCCACTTTTCTGACCCATGTTACACCGGGATTTTTGCAAAATGTTTGCAATTGTTCTGGCATGAATGAGGAGTTAAAATCCCAGTGTAGCACCTTGGCATTAAAAACAGGTCCAGATGAATCATCTTCATGAAACATTTCCCCACAGAGAAGCAATTGGCAGCTCCAATATAGTATGAAGAGCCAGCACAATGTTGCTTAAGCTGATGCATATCATCTTGTCAGAATATGCATAAACACAATTATTCCTGGCACAAATCCAACTCCTTGGGCCAACTGGTCAGAGCGCCCGTATGTTGGTATAATCTGTGCTAATCAGTCTTGCTCTGAAACATGGAGTACTATTAAGTATGCGCGGGCACATAAGCAATGCATGAGGCAGAGCATACAAATCTGTACATAATTTCAGAGAAAGCTGGCGTGCCTAGAGCACGGAATCGGGATAACCTGACCAGTGCAACTGAACTGACATTGCCCTGTGTGTCCTAGGAGTGGGAACTCACATGGTCAGCTATACCAATGGTATAAACATTGACCTTCCCTCCATCATAAGGTCAAACGTGGAGATGCTCGCTGATGATTGCACAGTGTTCAGTTCCATTCATAACTCAGATAATGAAGCAGTCCATGCCCGCATGCAGCAAGATCTGGATGACATTCAGGCTTGGGCTGATAATTGGCAACACAAGTGCCGGGCAATGACTATCTCCAACAAGAGAGAGTCTAACCACTGCCCCTTGACATTCAACAGCATTACCATTGCTGAATCCCCCACCATCAACATCCTGGGGGTCACCATTGACCAGAAACTTAACTGGACCAGCCACATAAATACTGTGGCTACAAGAGCAGGTCAGATGCTGGGTATTCTGTGGTGAGTGTCTCACCTCCTGACTCCTCAAAGCCTTTTCACCATCTTCAAGACACAAGTCAGGAGTGTGATGGAATACTCTCCACTTGCCTGGATGAGTGCAGCTCCAACAACATTCAAGAAGCTGGACACCATCCAGGACATAATCAAATACTATTGCAGACTTGGGGTCTGATAATTAGAAAATGTATAGCGCAAACATACAAGATTCTGAAGGGGATTGACAGGGGTTATTTCCCCTGGCTGGAGTGTCTAGAACTAGGGGGCATAGTCTCAGGATAAGGAGTCGGCCATTTAAGACTGAGATGATGAGGAATTTCTTCATTCAGAGGGTTGTGAATCTTTGGAATTCTCTGCCCCAGAGGGCTGTGGATACTCAGTCGTTGAGTATATTCAAGGCTGAGATTGATAGATTTTTGGACTCTAGGGGAATCAAGGGATATGGAGATTGGGCGGGAAAGTGGAGTTGAGGTCAATGATCAGCCATAATCTTATTGCATGGTGGAGCAGGCTCAAGGGGCTGTATGACCTACTCCTGCTCCTATTTCTTACGGTCTTACGTCCTAATGTAACTCATTCTCGTGTTTCACATATTTAGTGAAAATTCTCTTCAGTCCCACTAAAGTGCATGCAAAATTCCTAGAACTTCTCACTATTGCAGAGTTATTCCAGTTAAATGTTAATCAAAATGACATAAACTCTACAAGTGCATATCACTCACATCACTGCGGTTAGTTCCAAGAGAAGCTGGAACTTGCCAATACTGGAAAATAAAAATGTCAATGCCTTCAAATTAATGATCTCTGAACCACTAGAGAGCAAGGAGGAAAGAATTGAAAATCATACCAATTTGAATAATACTTTAAAATGCCTCCGGTAGTTCATAGATCAAAACTGTCCCGATCTAATCTGAACATTCCATTTTGCAGGTGAATCTCACTGCGTTCTCGTGGTCTCAATTTCAAAGCAGCATTCCAAAATTTTTAAAATTCAGCACTCCTAAAACTGTACTTTGCTGGAGTTACAGTATAAACAGTGCAGAGCAAATCTGAAATTGTTAATTTGCTTGTAGACATCTCTTAACTAGAGGAATTAGCATTTTACTGTACTTTGATGGTATGTATCGTAAAGATGCTCTCTCAGGGATCCTGGGCCTGACAGCTGGCTCTACAACTTCGTAGTGCGGCCTCTCCATATTGAACCATGTACTATCAAAATATAACTGGGCCGATTTTCAGATCCTTGCCGGCTGGCTTCCCCATGTCAGGGAATCAGAGGCCCACTGATAGCAGCACTTGTAAAATCAGCCTTAAAGTGTTAGGGGGCTAAATTCGATAGCCCCCGAAAATGGGCGTAGGGATCGCGATGCATGATTAACTCGCGCCCGTTGCTTCTGATGCAAGCAGCACGCCAACTTCATGCTGCCTGCCAATTTACATGATTGCTGCATGCAGCCAATGCTAACCACACTGTTGAGTGGCTGCATGCCTCAGCAGGGGGGTCCAAGATTGTGCGAGGCTAGCACCACTTAAAGCTAGCCTGCACTACTTAAAGCCGGCCTGCTCCTGTTAAAGGGGCGGTGCATTGTGTCTGGAGCAGGTGCTGGAAGTGGCTGTGGAAGACATTCTGACCTGGGAGAAGATGTACTAATGGCACAACAAGGGAGAGATTGGGCTCCATGATTTTCCGACGCTGCACTGGAGGCCTTGCTGGAGGAGGTGGAGAGGAGGATAGATGTGTTCTATCCACAGGGGGCCTGGAGGCCTTCTAGACAAACTTTGCGAAGGCAGTGGGACCAGATAGCTGTGGCAGTCAATGCCAGGAGTCAAAGCCCCAAGAACTTGGATGCAGTACCGTCAAAAGTTCAATGACCTCACACGAGTGGTCAAGGTCAGTGAATTCATCTTCAAATGCCATATCCCACCAACTGAACCACTAGCCTCACACACTGCTCAATGCACCACACCCCCATCACTCACCTACCAACAATCGCTATCAATCACAACTCATACCTAACATTCATAGCTTCACCTCAACTTCACACCCTCACACACTTAGCACTGTTGCAAGCCTCACACCCAAATCTCACAGCTTGCACACAATGCCAGCTATTCAACCATGACAGCCACATCACCCAAACACATTGCACCACACTCACTGACACACTTCCCTTGCAGGACAAGGTGGCGCACAACTGGAGGCAGCAGGGGCTACCCTTAGAGGGACAGGTGCACCTGCATGTTCTAACCACCATGGAGGAAACAGTGCTGGAGATTATTGGAATGACAATTGCTGAGCCCCTGGCCAGCAGCGGGGCTGAATTAATTGAAGAACACGGTATCATCATACCTAATCCTCCTTCTCACATCACACTTCCCCCTCATCCCACAATCTCTTCTGATTTATAAGCTGCAGATGGTGTAAGCGTGCACCTCTTACTTCACCCCCCGCCCCTCCCCTCACCACAACACTAGTCTTGTGCCTTTCTCCTTTCAGGTACCCAAGAACTGCCACCTGGTCAGGCACTGGTAGAGGAGCAACAGGTGAACGAGCAAGAAGACACCGATGATGAAGAAACAGTGTCACTGGATTTCACACTCGCAGCCACCAGCTCAGATACTGACACTGCGCGTAATTTAGAGGATAGTGGTCTGCAGCCAGGGGAGGGGGAAAGGGTAGCGCAGGTGCCAGCTCACCGGAGGGCGAGGTCACACACGAGTTCTGCTGTAGAAGACTCGGATGCACACTTTGATAGGGCGGGTTACAGAAGAAGGCTGATGACTATAAAAAGAAAGACTTGCATTTATGTAGCACCTTTCACAACTACCGGACGTCCCAAAGTGCTTTACAGCCAATGAGGTACTTTTGAAGTGTAGTCACTGTTGTAATATAGGAACCGCGTAGCCAATTTTCGCAATGAAGTGCTTGGTGCATTGGCAGGCCTGCCAGAACGCCTGTGTGCAATGTCAAGGAGCATGGAGGAGTCCAGCACCAAACTGGCACAGGGTTTTGTGCAGAGCTTGGAGCCCATTCTTTCCAGCGAGGAAGTAGTGACCAATTCCATGAGCGCACTTGTGGACCCAACCAGGATGCAGCGTCTGATGGCCGATGTCTCAGCTTCCAATGCAGCACAAACGGAAGCCACTCAACATCTGAGTGCTGTAGTGGAAGCTCAGACTGCTGCCATCATGGCTGCTGATACCAGTTTTCAAAGGGGCTTGCAGAGTGTCACAGCAGTTCAGCAATCTGTCATCCAACAGAATACTAGGTTTGCTGAGGCACTGCCTCGGGGGAGTGGCAGTGACTCCGTGGAGCACAAACCTGCTGTCCTCTCTCAGGATGACAGCATTCGTCCTCCCATCACTGCCACTCTGCCAGTGCCCTTGCTGTTGCCTGTCAGCCAGCCAGCCCAGACTGCTGTCGCCCATGCCGAGGTGGTGCAGTCTGAAGTCGGTCGTTCTAGGCTCAGAGCTGCTTGAGGTTGTTCTACAAGGCCATCTGCAGTCTCCCCCACTGAAAGCCAGCAGCCTTCCACTAGCCATGCTGCAGCCACTGGGGTAGCACTGCATAGGAGCACTAGGAGAGACAAAGGCACTAAGTGGATGCACAAGGCTGATTAGTTGATCTTTGTATGCAATATGGCATGGTTTGATTTATAAACTTGGTTTGGAATGTTTAACTTGTGTTGACTTTTATTTTTGCATTGTGGCCAAGTGGACGCTGTGATGAGTCCTTCACAGACAGCCCGGCCAGAAAGGGGTTGCCTCCTCCTTCCTCCTCCTGCTCCTCAGGTTCTCGCCGTATAGCTGGTGGCAAGGGCCGTGCCCTCAGGATGGCGAGGTTGTGCATCATGCAGCAGACCACCATGAATCTTGACACTTACTCTGCCGAGTACTGCAGGGCTCCTCCAGAGCGGTCAAGGCAGTGGAAGTGTTGTTTCAGCACACCAATGGCCTGCTCTATCACATTTTGTGTGGCAACATGGTTTTCATTGTATGCATACTGCCCAGGTATGCGTGGGTTGTGCACCAGAATCATGATCCATGTTGTCAGCGGATAGCCCTTTCGCCCAGTAGCCACCCTTTGGTTTGTCATGGTGCCTCCAATGCAGCTAGCACAGCAGACTGCCACAGAATGAAGGCACCTTGACTGACGCCAGGATACCAGGCATTGACCTGCATGATTCGCTGTGTATGGTCACACACCAGCTGAACATTGAGGGAGTGGAATCCCTTTTGGTTGCGGTAAATCTCAGAGTTGACATGTGGCGCCTGCAAAATGACATGCGTGCAGTCAATGGCACCCTGCTTGCGCCACGGGGAAGCCAGCAATCCTCGCAAAGTTGCATGCTCACTCTACCTGCTGCTCTCTGGCAAGACGGAATGAAATGTAGTCAGCTCTCTTGGAAGAGAGAACCTCAGTGACCTCCCTTATGCAACAGCAAAGGCAAACTGCGAGATGTTTCAAATATCTCAGCTCCAGCCTGGAAGGAGCCCGACACATAAATGTTCATGGCCACTGTGACATTCACAGCCACTGGCAATGCGGTCCTTGCCCTGCTCTGAGGTTGCAGTTGTGGCTGTAGCAGGTGACAGATTTCAGTGAGGACGTCCTCACTGAAGCGCGGACGTCTGACACACTGTTCCTTGCTAAGGTTTGTAATGATATCAGCAAATTGTGATGGTATTTGCCTGTTTGATTATGATGCCTTACCAGCATATTTGCCTGTTTGATTATTTATGCCTTACCAGCAGAGGGCATGTGAGAGAGGCAGAGTTTAGTTTTAGTTTAGTTTTAGATGGATCTCTAACATGGTGTCTCCTGTAATGCTGTTAACTGAGTTGAACAAACTTTAGATTAAAAGACATTCTCTTTCATGAATGTGTCATCATTGAACCCACATAGAAATCAATACATGGTGTCAGAAGTGATTGAAAGAGATGAAGAGGAAAAATCTGAAGTTAAATCAGCTCTCCACATATTAGCAAGCCAAAAGAGAACATCGTTACTTACCTTTGGAGAATAGCTAACGAAGTGAAAAATGGAAGGTTTACACCCACCGGCGAAGCTTCAGTTGACAGGTAATGTGGCTGACAATTGGAGGAGGTTCAAACAACGTTTGGAGTTGTATTTAGCGGCAATCGGAGCTGACGAGAAAAGTGATAAAATGAAAGCGTCAGTGTTCTTACATGTCATGGGTGATGAAGCGCTGGAGGTGTATAATAACTTCACATTCGCTGCTGATGGAGACAAAATGAAGCTGGATAAAATAATGGAACAGTTTGAGGCCTACTGCATACCTAAACGTAATGTGACGTTTGAGAGGCACAGATTTTTCACATGTGTACAGAAAACGGGAGAGACTATTGATCAGTATGTGACTGAACTGAGAAACAGAAGCAAAACGTGTGAATTTGGGGGACTGACAGACTCGCTGATAAAAGACAGACTGGTGTGTGGTATTCCAGATAATGGTCTAAGGGAAAGACTGCTAAGAGAGCAAAATCTAGACCTGGGAAAAGCCATAGCACTGTGTAGGGCTACAGAGACTGTGAAGTCGCAGGCAAAGGAACTGCTCAGTGACAGTAGCTGCAACGTGGATGCAGTGAGAAAGAACGGACACAAACCGTTTAACAAAAAGAGCGCCAATGTGAAAAAAGAGGCGTGGCCAGCGAACAAAAATGAAAGGGGCAATCGAAAGTCATGTAGTCGATGCGGTACACAGCATCCACCAAAGAAGTGTCCAGCATATGGTAAAAAATGCAATAGTTGTAACAAAAACAACCATTATGCCCGTTGCTGTAAGAACCAAGTGCAACAAAGCAAGGTCCATGCAGTAGATGAAAGCGGGATAGAGGAGTTCTATGTGGATGTTGTGTCTGAAAACAAAAAAGAAAAAAGAGACTGGATGTTGACACTAAAAGTGAATGACATACACATTCCATTTAAATTGGATACTGGAGCACAAGTTAATGTGATATCAGAGACTGATTTTAAGAAAATTAGACCCAGACCAAAGATACATGGGATAAAAGTGAAAGTGACAGGATACTCAGGTACTAATATACCAGTGAAAGGAAGGTGCATTGTCAAAGTGACACACAAGGACAGAGAGCACATGCTAGCATTAATCGTGGTGCCAAAGGATGTGCAAGCCATACTAGGTTTAAAAGCCTGTGAGAGACTGAACCTGGTAAAGAGAGTCCTCGTTGTGGAAAGCGAAGGAGAGACAGTCTATGATGAACTCATGAAAGAGTACAACGACCTATTTCAGGGTCTAGGCTGCCTTCCAGGAGAACACACGATCAGAGTAGATAAAAGTATGCCAACGGTCATACATCCATGCAGAAAAGTTCCATTTGCTCTTCAAAAGCAACTGAAAGCAGAGTTGGACAGGATGGAAAGCCTGAACGTGATTCAGAAGATAGATGAGCCAACTGAGTGGGTGAGTTCCCTCGTCGTTGTAGACAAAAAGAATGGAAAGCTCAGAATTTGCCTGGATCCAAGAGATCTAAACAGAGCAATAAAGAGAGAGCACTTCAAGCTTCCTACACGTGAGGAAATCATGTCACAGTTTGCAAATGCAAAGTATTTCAGCAAGTTAGATGCATCATCAGGATTTTGACAGATGAAACTGGACGAGGCAAGTTCAAGACTGTGCACGTTCAACAGTCCATTTGGCAGATACAGATTCCTAAGGTTACCATTTGGCATTGCCTCAGCTCCTGAAGTGTATCACAAAACTATCCATATGATCTATGAGCACCTGGAGGGAGTTGATACCTCAATGGATGATATCATAGTATGGGGAACCACGAGAACTGAGCATGACGAGAGACTGAAAAAAGTGCTGGAAGCAACAAGGAAAACAAACCTGAAGCTGAATAGAGAGAAATGCCAGCTCGGGGTGACAGAACTGACATTCGTGGGAGATATCCTTAGCAGTGAGGGCATCAGACCAGATCCCAGAAAGGTGTCCACCATTGAGAATATGCCAAAGCCACAATGCAAAAAGGACGTGCAGAGGTTTAATGGAATGATCAACTACATGGGTAAATTCATATCCAACCTCTCAGAAAAGATGGCGCCACTGAGACGACTAACTGAAAAGAACATAGAATGGGAATGGAATCATGAGCATGAGAAGTCATGGAGCGATCTAAAGAAACTGCTCACAGAGGAACCAGTTCTGAGGTTTTATGACCCAGCGCGACCCATCAAGATATCATCAGATGCATCACAGAGTGGGCTCGGTGCCGTTCTTCTGCAAAAATATGACTACTGGCAACCTATTGCATATGCATCGCGCTCAATGACAGATGTGGAGATGCGATATGCTCAAATAGAAAAGGAGCTGCTCAGCATCACATACGCCTGTGAAAGATTTCACCAGTTTGTGTCAGGACAAGCAATCAGTGTAGAGACTGACCATAAGCCCTTGATTGCATTGTTCCAAAAGCCACTAAATAGCTGTCCGCTTAGAATACAAAGAATGATGATCAGGCTGCAACGCTATACACTGAATGTTGCGTACACCCTGGGTAAGCTGATGTATACAGCAGACACATTGTCCAGAGCTGTAGACCCAAGAGAGCCCGCAAACACCAAAATGGATGAAAAAGTGAATGCCTACGTGGACATGATCACAAGTGCACTGCCCATAGCAGATGCAAAAATGGAGCTCATAAAGACTGAGACAAACAAAGATGAAACACTGAGACGACTGAGGAAAAGCATCTTGGATGGATGGCCCTACATGAAGCAAGACTGCTCACCTGACATGGCAGAGTACTGGAACTGCAGGGCGGAACTATCAGTGGTCGAAGACATCATCTACAAAGGAAGTAAAATAGTTATCCCAAAGAGTCTGAGAAAAGAGATGCTAAAAAGGATCCATGGAGGACATCTGGGAATTGAAAAGTGTAAGAAAAGAGCACGAGAGGTGATGTACTGGCCACGAATCAACCAAGATGTGACAAATGAGGTGTCAAACTGCACAATATGCCTGAAATATCGAGCAAGCAATCCGGTAGAACCACTAAAGCCACACCCAGCGCCAGACAGACCTTACCAGAAGGTAGGCGCTGACCTATTCGTATGTCAAGGGAAGGACTATCTTGTAGTCACAGACTATTACTCCCTGTATCCAGAGGTTTGTAGACTGCACACCACCACTGCAGATGCTGTGATAACATGTATGAAAGCCATATTCTCCAGACATGGCGTGGCAAGCGAGGTCTTCACAGACAACGGACCCCAGTTTTACAGTGCAAGTTTCCGACACTTTGCCAAAGAGTGGGACTTTGTCCACACAACGTCAAGTCCTCACTTTCCACAGTCCAATGGACTAGTGGAAAAATCGGTCCAGACAGTGAAAAGACTGATGTACAAGGCAAAAGACAGTGGAACTGACTTCTACCAGAGCATGCTTGTATACCGCACAACGCCGCTCGAGTGTGGTATGTCACCAGCCCAACTCCTTATGGGACGTCTGCTAAGGTCAAACCTACCCATCCCGGAGAACCTCCTGAAAACAAAAGAGGGGGAGAAAGTGAGGAAGTTCAAAGAACAACAGAAAGAAAAGCAAAAGTACTACTATGACAGAGGAACACAGAACCTACCTGAACTCCACACTGGTGACCAAGTAAGGTTCAAAGACAAAACAAACATATGGACTCAGAAGGGAACTGTCCTGAGTGAAGTCCAACCAAGATCATACACCATTCAGACAGATGAGGGTGCTGTTCTGCGAAGAAATCGTCGGGATCTTCTCATGGGACCAGCCACAGCAGGTCAAAAGATTGATACTGTTGAACAACCTGATCACACAGCAGGTCAAAAGACTGATACTGTTGAACAACCTGATCACACAGCTGAGAAATCATCATCTGAGGCAACAACTCAGATTCAAGGACAATCAATCAGAAAATCCTCAAGACACGTGAAGCCTCCTGAGAGACTCATTGAGCAAATTTAAGGACTCTTGTTATAGAAGGAAGTAATGTTATCTTATTCTTTCTTCAAGTTCTAGTGTATTTACATATTTCATGTGAACACACAAAACAAGGTTAAAAAACCTTGATCATGATAATGATAATGTAAGTTCATTAAGTGTTACAGTTAAAATGCAGAGTAATACAAAGAAAACATGTTGTTAGATAAAAGTAAAATACTTTTGTTTTAAGAAAGGGAGATGTAATGATATCAGCAAATACTGATGGTATTTGCCTGTTTGATTATGATGCCTTACCAGCATATTTGCCTGTTTGATTATTTATGCCTTACCAGCAGAGGGCATGTGAGAGAGGCAGAGTTTAGTTTTAGTTTAGTTTTAGATGGATCTCTAACATGGTGTCTCCTGTAATGCTGTTAACTGAGTTGAACAAACTTTAGTTTAAAAGACATTCTCTTTCATGGATGCGTCGTCATTGAACCCACATAGAAATCAATACAAGGTTCAGGAAGGAGAATTGTTCCCTGAATACCCTGGATGGATGTGGCCTCCTTCTGAGAGCCTGTCTCCCCCCTCCTCCTCCTCCCTCTTTGAGCAGCTTGTATCGCTTCTGCTTATTCTCCCTGTCATGTTGCAGTCCAAGGGGAATGCCTACAACTGAGTCCATGTCTGGGAGCAAGTGGGCTGTGCAGAATCCTTGATGTCAGAACAAAGCCTTTCAGCACCTGCCACACCACTGCCTGTAGACTTTAGCAACTTTAAACAACTATAGAAAGCACTAATCACTTCTACAATTGCAGCAACAGCTAGTAGAAATCAATCAGCAACTAACCTGTAAGTAGTTGATGATCCCTTTAAATAGCGCTGGTGGGGGGGGGTGTCCTTCCTGCTGCTGAACGAGTGTTCAGCTGTGCATGTTTGAGAGAGGGTGTTAGCTGGAGCACTGAGCTCTAAAATGGCAGGTCGTGCATCAAATCAGTGCTGCATGCTGATTGACATCATGATTTGCCTGATCTGCATTCTTCCACTGGATGCTCACTGCGCGTGCGCTAACGCCCTCAACAAGATGGCGTCTGGCACGACTCGCAGCAGAAGTGTGCATGCATGTCACGGACGCCAATTTGAATCCAAAATGGCACTCATAGCGCCAAAACAGCGGGCGCTAAGGAGCTGAAATTTGCAGCGTTAATCTCTCTGATTGACAAGCATGGTGAAAAAAAATCAAAAGAAACATTTCAAACTTGTTTTATTAAGCAACAGACTGAAACTCCTTTAATTTGCATTAGGATTTGTAGAAATCATAACAATACATTAAATTTATTATGAAATATAAAAAAAGTGTCAAAAAATTAAAATATTAGCTTACTTGAATGCTCATTAAGCTATGCACTGTAAGATAAAGTATCCCTGATTATGGCCATTTATCCCTGATCTTCAAATTTGCAAGTTGAGAGGTGTAAAGCCAACTAAAGTAAGGCACAGGGCCTTTTTCTTTATTCATTCCTGGGAGGTGGGCATCGCTGGCAAGGCCAGCATTTATTGCCCATCCCTGATTACCTTTGAGAAGCTGGTGGTGAGCAGCCTTCTTGAACTGCTGCAGTCCATGTGGTGAAGGTACTCCCACAGTGCTGTTAGGGAGGGAGTTCCAGGATTTTGACCCAGCGATGATGAAGGATCGGCGATATACTTCTAAGTCAGGATGTTGTGTGACTTGGAGGGAAACTTGGAGGTGGTGGTTCTCCCATGCGCCTGCTGCCCTTGTCCTTCTAGGTGGTAGATTTTGCAGGTTTGGGAGGTGCTGCCGAAGAAGCCTTGGCGAGTTGCTGCAATGCATCTTATAGATGGTACACACTGCAGCCACGGTACGCCGGTGGTGGAGGGAGTGAATGTTTAAGGTGGTGGATGGGGTGTCAATCAAACGGGCTGCTTTGTCCAGGATGGTGTTGAGCTTCTTGAATGTTGTTGGAGCTGCACTCATCCAGGCAAGTGGAGAGTATTCCATCACACTCCTTACTTGTGCCTTGTAGATGGTGGAAAGGCATTGGGGAGTCAGGAGGTAAGTCACTCGCCACAGAATACCCAGCCTCTGACCTGCTCTTGTTGCCATGGTATTTATGTGGCTGGCCCAGTTAGGTTTCTGGTCAATGGTGGCCCCAAGGATGTGATGGTGGGAGATTCAGCGATTGTAATGCCGTTGAATGTTAAGGTGCGGTGGTTAGATGCTCGCTTGTTGCCTGGCACTTGTGTGGCACAAATGTTACTTGCCACTTATCAGCCCAAGCTTGAATGACGTCTATGTCTTGTTGCATGTAGGCATGGACTGCTTCATTATCTGAGGAGTTGTGAATGGAACTGAGCACTGTGCAATCATCAGCGAACATCCCCATTTCTGACCTTATGATGGAGGGAAGGTCATTGATGAAGCAGTTGAAGATGGTCAAGGGAAACATCCTCCCTGCATCTACCCTGTCAAGCCCTGTAAGAATTTTGTATGCTTCAATGAGATCACCTCTCATTCTTCTAAACTCTGGAGAATATAGGCCTAGTCTACTCAATTTCTCCTCATAGGACAATCCCCCCATCCCAGGAATCAGTCTGGTGAACCTTTGTTGCACTCCCTCTATGGCAAGTATATTGTTCCTTTGGTAAGAAGAGTAAAACTGTACACAATATTCAAGGTGTGGTCTCACCAGGGCCCAATATAATTGCAGTAAGATGTCTTTACTCTTACACTCAAATCCTCTTGCAATAAAGGCCAACATACCATTTGCTTTCCTAATTGCTTGCTGTACCTGCATGTTAACTTTCAGTGATTCGTGTACAAGGACACCCAGGTCCCTCTGAACACCAACATTTCCCAATCTCTCACCATTTAAAAAATACTCTGCTTTTCTATTTTTCCTGGCAAATTGGATAACTTCACATTTCTCCACATTATATTCCATTTGCCATGTTCTTGCCCACTCACTTAGCTTGTCTATATCCCCTTGAAGCCTCTTTGCAGCCTCCTCACAACTTACATTCCCACCCAACTTTGTATGATCAGCAAACTTGGATATATTACATTTGGTCCCCTCATCCAAATCATTGATATAGATTGTGAATAGCTGAGGTCCAAGCACTGATCCTTGCGGTACCCCACTAGTTACAGCCTGCCAACCCGAAAATGACCCGTTTATTCCTACTCTCTGTTTTCTGCCCGTTAACCAATCCTCAATCCATGCTAATATATTACCCACAATCCCATGAGCCCTAATTTTGTTTAATAACCTCTTGTGTGGCACCTTATCAAATGCCTTCTGAAAATCCAAATACACCACATCCACTGGTTCCCCCTTATCTATTCTGCTAGTTAGAACTTCAAAAAGCTCTAACAGATTCGTCAAACATGATTTCCCTTTCATAAATCCGTGTCGACTCTGCCCAATCCTATTATTATTTTCTAAGTGCCCTGTTACCACGTCCTTTATAATAGATTCTAGCATTTTCCTACTACTGATGTCAGTCTAACTGGTCTGTCGTTCCCCGTTTTCTCTCTCCCTCCTTTCTTAAATAGTGGTGTTACATTTGCTATCTTCCAATCCACGGGAACCATTCTAGAATCTATGGAATTTTGGAAAATGATAACCAATGCATCCATTATCTCTATAGCCACCTCTTTCAAAACACTAGAGTGTAGTCCATCAGGTCCAAGGGATTTACTGGCTTTCAGTTCCATTAATTTTCCCAGCACTATTTTTTTACAAAAACTAATTTCTTTCAGTTCCTCATTCTTGCTGGACCCTTGGTTCTCCACTATATCCGGGAAGTTTTTTGCGTCTTCTTCCGTGAAGACAGAAAAGAAAGAAAAAAGAAAGACTTGCATTTATATAGCGCCTTTCACGACCACCGGACGTCTCAAAGTGCTTTACAGCCAATGAAGTACTTTTTGAAGTGGAGTCACTGTTGTAATGTAGGAAACACAGCAGCCAATTTGCGCACAGCAAGGTCCCACAAACAGCAATGTGATAATGACCAGATAATCTGTTTTTTTTGTTATGTTGGTTGAGGGATAACTATTGGCCTGGACACCGGGGATAACTCCCCTGCTCTTCTTCGAAATAGTGCCATGGGATCTTTTACGTCCACCTGAGAGAGCAGACACAAAGGGCTGGATTTTGATACTGGGGCGGGCTGGGGTCGTGTAATCCGCATTTCGTGTTATCCACCCGATTCTACATCGATGTGGGAAAATTATGCCATTTTAACTTAATTGGCAAATTGAGTTCCAACGTGTGGGAACCCATGGCCAATGAGTTTTTCCAGTCTGAAAGTCGCCTCCGATGACTGTTGTGTCCGTGTATAATAAGACACAGACTGCGGAGAATGGTACGACAGGTGTTTACTCAACGTGGCTCACAGTGGAACTGATCTGTACAGATTACTACTCAGGGCTATATACAGGTGTGGTCACTGCCGGTACTGCAGTATACATGAGCTGTAAAAGATAGTTCCCCACTTAAAGGTATATACATTATAATTCCTCCCCTTTTAGATTAACAGTACCATAACACTCATTTAACAATTAAATATCAAAACTAATTACAATTAACACTTTTAACATGCAACATTAGCTGAAAATAGTCTATTTATATATTCAGTCTTTGGGGAGGCTTCCTGATCCTTTCTGGATAGCGCCTTTCCCGAGTGTCTTGCTCTTGGTGCGGAGGCGATTCTGGCCCCCTGTCGTCGGTTGGTTCATCAGCTTCCGATGCTACTGTTTCTGGGGTAGATGCGACCTGTATGTCGGGTTCATCACCAGGTACGTATGGGCGAGGCATGGGGTTGACTTGTTCCTGTGACTCTAGGATCTGGTCAGCATGGCATCTCACGATGCTCTCCCCAACGTCCACTGTGTACATTAGTGGGCCCTGCCGTGTGCATATCGTTCCTGGCTGCCATTTTTCTGTTTGGTAGTCGTGGGCCAAGACTGGTTGCCCTACATTGAAGCTCCTTGTTGGCTTCTCATGGATGTGCTGGAATTGCTTACTCTCAACATCTCTTCGTACGTTTGGTCTGAGCAAATCCAGGCGAGATCTTAACCTTCGGTTAAAGAACATCATGGCTGGGGTCTGGTTGGTGACTGCATGTGTCGCATTCCGGTAGGCGAACAGGAAATTGTCCATCTTGTGCTGCAGCGGAATGTTGTCATTGTACATAGCCTTTATTGCCTTCTTAAAGGTTTGTACGAACCTCTCAGCCAATCCATTTGTGGCTGGATGATACGGGGCGGATGTGTAATGCCTTACCCCATTCTATTTCAAGAACCTCCGGAACTCTTCGGACACAAACTGTGGTCCGTTGTCGGAGCAAATCTGTTCTGGCAAGCCATTCCTGGCAAAAATGGTCCGTAGGACTGCAATAGTTTTCTCCGTGGTGGTGGAGGACATTTTGATGACCTCAGGCCATTTCGAGTGCGCATCCACGGCTATTAAAAACATTGAGTCCATGAATGGACCAGCAAAATCAATATGCACCCGTTGCCATGGAGATGAGTGCCACTCCCATGAGTGTAGAAGGGCCTGTGGTGGTGCATTTTGGACTTTCTGGCATCCTGAGCAGCTCTTGGTCAGGTCCTCGATTTGCTTATCGATTCCCGGCCACCACACATAAGCCCTGGCTAGGCTTTTCATTTTTACCCCTCCCAGATGACCCTCATGAAGCTCATTGAGCAAACTTGGGTGGAATTACCACTCGGGATCCACACATCAAGGTCCCCCGGCACACTGACAGCTGTTCTCTCCTTGTCGAGAATGCTGGCAACAGTAAGTCGCCATGTGGTGGCCATCCCTTCACCGTCAAATCATATACCCGAGACAGTGTCGGGTCATTTCGGGTTTCCTTTTCGATACAAGCGTTAGTTACCGGTAGGTATTCAACTATAGTCGAATGGAATATTTCGACAGGATCCACTGCTGGTGCTTCCTCCGCAGTAGGCAGTGGCAGGCGTGATAGCCCATCAGCATTTCCATGCTGTTTCATGCCCTTATATTGAATCTCATAGTGGTGCGCCCCTAGAAAAAGTGACCATCTTTGCAGTCGTTGCGCAGTCATCACCGGAACGCCCTTCTTCGGATTAAAAATGGAGACAAGAGGCTGGTGATCAGTCAGCAAGGTGAATTTCTGCCCGTGCAGATAGTGATTGAACTTTTTCACTCCCCACACTAGGCTGACGGCCTGTCAATCTGGGCGTAGTTACGCTCGGCTGAGGTTAGTGATCATGACGCAAAGGATATTGGCCTCTCTGAGCCGTCCGAGAATTTGTGCAACAGTACCGCTCCAATGCCGTAGTGTGACGCATCACATGCCAACCGAATTGGTAATGCTGGGTTGTAATGGGCCAATACCTCTTTCAATGTGATTAGTGTTTTGCTCTTCTGGAAAGCTCGTCTACATTCGTCACTCCACTTCCATGGCACCCCAGTTTGCAGTAGGGTGTTCAGTGGGTGTAGTATTGTAGACAAATTTGTCAAGAACTTATGGTAGTAGTTTACCAGCCCGAGGAACGACCTCAGTTGTGACACATTTTCCGGTGCTGTAGCCTTGAGTACTGCCTCAATCTTCTCTGGGGACTTATGTAACCCCTCTTTATCGATAACGTGGCCACAATACGAGATCTGTTTTCTAAAAAACTCGCATTTGGGGCGGTTAGCTCGGAGCCCATATTCCTGCAATCTAGTGAGCACCTGCTCCAGGTTGGCAAGGTGATCACTGTCATTTTCGCCCGTGACCAGGATGTTGTCCAAATAACACTGGGTCCCTGGGATCCCTTGCAGGACTTGTTCCATTGCCCTCTGCCAAATAGCCGGAGCTGATGCTACCCCGAACACCAGCCGGTTGTATTGGTAGTGACCTTTATGAGTGTTGATCGTGAGGTACTGTTTCAAGGCTTCTTCTACCTCCATTTGCAGGTACGCCTGGGCCAGATCAATCTTAGTGAAGCGTTTCTCTCCAGATAGCGAGGCAAAAATATCTTCAATCCGCGGAAGCGGATATTGTACAGTGTGAAGGACTGGGTTCACTGTCACCTTAAAGTCTCCACAGATGCGAACCTTCCTTGGTTCCCCAGGCGTGCTGCTCAACGACTTTTTCATCACAGGGACGATGGGTGTAGCCCACTCGCTCCAGTCTACCTTGGACAGTACACCTGAATGTTCCAGACTCTCCAGCTCTGCTTCGACGGTGGGTGGATCGCATAAGGTACCGGTCTGGCCTTAAAAAATTTTGGGCTTGCGTTTTCTTCAATTTTAATCGTCACTGTTATGCCTTTTAGTGTTCCGAGTCCTTGCTGGATCACTTCTTTCGCATCAGTTAGGATCTTTGACAGTCGCCCAGGTGTGACGTCATCATCCTTTTTGTCAGCCACAGTCAGTGCCTGTATGGAATGCCAATCCAGTTGTATTTTCCGGATCCATTCACGTCCCAGTAATGGTGGTCCTCCATCTTGCAATACATACAGGTCTAGTTTTGGTGTTTCCTTACCGTTATATATAACGGTTGTAGTGTATGTGCCTTTAAGAGCCCCGGGTGTGCTGTGGTGCCGGTGATTGCCACTCGGGCTATATAAGCCTGTGTATTGTGTATATCTGTTAGAACACCCCCCAGACTTTGCTTAGTAAATACCTATGAACCAACTCCTGTCTTCAGTGTCTTTATCAACACACGGACACTACAGTGGCGGCGAAGTGGAAACGGACTTACCTGCAATTCGGCAGCACCTCAAGGACATCGATTCCTCGGGCGTCCTGAAGACTCAAGGAAGTGAGAGAAGCTGTGGTTTCACCAGCTGGCCAAGCTGGTGGCAGGTACTGCGCTAATCCTTCCTGGGCATCAGGCTGGGGCTCCAGCGGCTGGCTCTACAGCTGAGACAGGCAGCGAAATCGGAGGCAAGCAATAACGGACTGGGAGGGAGCACTTGGGAGATGGCCGGCGCGGCAAGCAGGTCAGCGTTCAGACCTGGAGAGAAACTCCGGCGGGAACGAGTCTCCAACAGTAAATTTAAATAAATAAATAAATAAATAAAACAAACGGAAACCGCAGTAAACAGCGTTGTCATCGGCAGCAGCGGCGGGAAAGCACGGGAAGCGCCATATCTTTTCTACAGAAAAGAAAGAAAAGCGCGGGAAGCGCCATATCTTTTCTAAAATGCCTAATTCTGGCAATATTGATGTTTTTGATAACGAGATAGAGGATTGGACCACATATGTGGAAAGAGTGGAGGTATATTGCACCGCAAATGGAATAGAAGATGAAAAAAAAGCTTCAGTGCTTCTGGGTCTAATGGGTGCAAAGACATACAAGCTGCTACGAAACTTAATCACTCCAGCCGAACCGATGGACAAGAATTTTGAGGAGATTGTTGATAGCCTACACTGCCAATTCGAGGCAGGACTGGCAGATTCTCTGCGAGACAAATTCATCTGCGATCCCCTAAGTGTAGAAACACAAAAAAAGGTATCTTCTGAGAAAAATTTAACACTGAACAAGGCTTTCAGTGCAATAGGAGCTGCAAAGATACAGCAAAGGCCACAGGACTTCGGCACCCATGAAATGACACGGGGTTTCGAGAGATGTTATCGCTGCGGCAGATCCACCCATGACCAGAGGGACTGCTGGTTCAAGGAAAAAGCATGCAGGCGATGCGGAAAGATGGGACACATTCCACGTGTGTGCCGATCTGAAAACAAAAAATCCACTAACGGGGAAAGAATCAATAAGGAAAAGCACAGAAAGGTACAAATGATGACGGACAGTAGCTCCGGAGACCAGAAGAGCGATAGCGACTCTGGGAACAAGAGACTAAGCTCTCTCAAATTACATAATGTAATTGCCAAAGAAGATTACCAGACCATTTGGGTTACCCTCACAATAGCAGGGTCCCCAGTTAAAATGGAGCTAGATACAGGATCAGCTCTGACCGCCATAAATCGACGTGATTACGAGCGGCTATTTCCGCATATACCTTTAAAAGACACATCCATTATCTTGAAAACATATACGGGGCAGAAAGTATACCCCAAAGGAAAAATAAGGGTGCCTGTTGTATACAACGGCAAGGAAATACAGAAGTTGTATTTATACGTTCTACAAGATGGTGGTCCACCGCTGTTGGGACGTGAATGGATCAGAAAAATACGTTTAGACTGGCACTCCATTCAGGCACTGACGGTGACCAGTAAGGAAAAAAATGATGATGACGTCATACCTGAACGATTAAAAGACATCTTGGCCAATGCCAAGGAAGTATTTCAAGAGAAACTAGGAACCTTGTATGGTGTATGTAACCTGTTCCACCTTAAGAGCACTTAAGCCTGTTCCACCTTAAGTGATGTACTACTTTCTCTGGCTGCTGTATACGTAATACCGGTGGTGACCACCGGTATATAAGTACTGTGTAGTGATATTGTATTTAGTATAGTCCAGACCTCCAACTAGTAAAGACCTGTTGAAACTTTATTCTTGTAGTCTCTGTCAGTAATTAATCTTAATACAACTGGAACACACAGACTTAACAGTGGCGACGAGGATGGGATTTTTACCCTGCGGCAGTTTATATCCACGGCGGCTTCGTCCACAGAACGGGCGTCGAAGAGAGGCATCCACCCTCATCACTCTGCTGGAAGACATGTCGCGCGGCAGGCATCGAGAACCCGGAGTGCAGAAGACATCCTGAACTCGAAGCCTCCATCAGCGGCAGTCAGCTATCTTCTTTCTACCTCGGTGGTGGGTAAGCCGGTCAGTGACGCAAGCAGAAAGTCGGCCGCGTTGGCTGTACAGACGGGGGGGAGGAAGACGGAGTAATAAGGGCGGTGAGATCGATCGCGACCGGAGATAAGGGCCGGGCCGCATTCGGGCCGAAAGGCGCAGCGCGGGGACATCGATCGTGGCTGGTGATAAGGGCCGGGCCGCTTTCGGGCCAAAAAGGCGCAGCGTCTGGGGCGACTGAAGGCGCGAGAGCCACGGTGAAGGCGAACGCAGCCAGTGCTAATAACCGGGCTGCAAGAAGGGCTGCGAGGCGCGACATCGGGGAAGCGCGAATGCCCGAGGGAGCCGCGGTGAAGCGGAGACAGCGTCGGGGGAGTTACTAACCGCTGGGAAAGGGGAGCAGCAGCGGCACGCCAAACGCCATTGCAGCCAGTGGGTGAAGACCGCCAAGCGCGGGCAAACCACCATTTTGTAGGCAGAGGACGAAGACAAGAGCGGGAAGCCGCCATCTTGGGATAAAATAAAAAAAATTTAAAAATAAAATAAATTGCAACGATGCCTAAACATGGGAACATTAATACCTTTGATAGCGACATCGAAGATTGGGCCATGTATGTAGAACGCATACAATATTATTGTAAAGCAAATAAAATCCCAGATGCAGAGAAAGCACTAACTTTATTAAAGTTAATAGGTGCGAAGACATACCTGCAATTGAAACACCTTTTATCACCAGATGAACCGACGGATAAGATGTTCGAGGAGATTGTTACTGTCCTGAAAAATCATCTAAACCCCACGCCGCTGATGCTAGCGGAACGATTTAAATTTTACAGCAGAAGGCAGCTGAAGGATGAAAGCAATGCTGAATATTTAATGGAATTGCGTAAGCTAGCAAAGTACTGTCAGTTTGGAACGGGACTAACAGACGCGCTAAGAGATAAATTTGTGTGTGGATTATTAAAAGAAGATACACAAAAGCGACTGCTCGAAGAGAATGAGCTGACGCTTGAGAAAGCGGTCACTATGGCAGCAGCACTCGAAGCCGCAGCGAGAGGCACGGCAGTAATGCAGCTACGGTCACCGGAACTCAGTACAAATAAATTGGGTTTGAGTACTGTAAAATGTTATCGTTGTGGAAAGACAACACACGATCAGAACCAGTGTTGGTTTAAAAACCAAGAATGCAGAACGTGTGGCAGGCTTGGCCACATAGCTAAAGTATGCCGGTCAGGAAAGAAGACCAGCAACAAAAAGTCACCGTAAGGAAAATACATAAAGGTGCACAAGGTGACAAAGACCAATTTGAACGAACAGAAATCAGATTCAGACGCTAGCAGTAATGAACTGGGTAGCTTAAGAGTACACAACGTTGGTAAGGATGCAGATCTCCAGACAATTTGGGTCACTCTTCAGATAGCAGGAGTCCAAGTAAAGATGGAATTGGACACTGGATCGGCATTGACGGTCATGAATAAGAAAGATTACAAAAGGTTATTCCAACATATTCCCCTACGGGATACGGAGATCATATTGAAAACATACACGGGGCAAAGAGTGTACCCCATCGGAAAGATAGAGGTAAAAGTGGTCCACAAGGGCGGAGAAAGCCAAGTAATGGACTTATATGTGCTACCTGAAGGAGGTCCACCACTACTGGGACGGGAGTGGATTAGGAAAATGAATATGGACTGGCACTCCTTAAAAGCACTAACGGTAGATTCCGGGGAAACAGATGTCAAACCTAAACGATTGTCCAAAATATTGGATGATGCTAAAGAGGTGTTCCAGCAAGGACTGGGAACACTGAAAGGAATTACGGCAAACATCAAGATTGATGAACATGCACAACCAAAATTTTTCAAAGCCAGACCCTATGCAATACGACCTACTGTAGAAGCAGAACTGGAAGCGCTAGAACGTTCAGGTGTACTGTCTAAGGTAGATTGGAGTGAGTGGGCTACGCCCATTGTTCCCGTTATGAAACGTCCTTCGAGCAACAAGCCAGGAGAACCAGGGAAGTTTCGCATCTGTAGAGATTTCAAGATCACCGTTAATCCGGTGCTTCACACGGTGCAGTATCCGCTTCCGCGGATTGAGGATATTTTTGCTTCGTTGTCTGGCGGGAAACACTTCACCAAGATAGACCTGGTGCAGGCGTACTTGCAGATGGAGGTTGAAGAAGAGTCATGTCAGTTCCTCACGATCAACACGCATAGAGGTTTGTACCGGTATAATAGGCTGGTTTTTGGAGTGGCATCGGCTCCGGCAATTTTGCAGAGGGCCATGGAGCAGGTATTACAGGGAATTCCAGGCACACAATGTTACCTGGACGATATTCTGATTACAGGTGATGGTGATGAAGAACACCTCGCAAACTTGGAACTGGTGCTCAACAGACTGAAAGAGTATGGACTTAGAGTTAATCGGCAGAAATGTGATTTCTTTCAGAAGCGGATCTCGTACTGTGGTCATGTCATTGACCGGGAGGGGCTTCATAAGTCTCCTGACAAGATAGAGGCAGTTGTAAAGGCTCCCGCTCCGGATAATGTCTCTCAGTTGAGGTCGTTTCTGGGATTGATTAACTATTACCATAAGTTTCTACCGAATCTATCCACGGTACTGCACCCGCTGAACGCTCTTTTACAGAAGGGGGTACCATGGGAATGGAGCGAAAACTGTAAGAAGGCATTTCGCAAAAGCAAAGAATTGATCACCTCAGAGGAAGTGTTGGCTCACTTCAACCCGACACTGCCTATTCGGTTGGCTTGTGATGCTTCTCCATATGGTATTGGGGCAGTACTCTCACACAAGTTGCCAAATGGCATGGAAAGGCCAGTCGCGTTTGCATCCAGATCATTGACCTCCGCTGAGCGCAACTATGCGCAGATCGATAGGGAGGCTCTCAGCCTTGTATGGGGAGTGAAGAAGTTTAATCATTACCTGCAGGGCCAAAAATTCACACTTCTGACAGACCATCAGCCATTGGTATCCATTTTTAACCCTAAGAAGGGTGTTTCGGTGATGACAGCACAGAGACTCCAGAGATGGTCCCTTTTCCTAGGGGCACATCAATATCAAATAGAATTCAAAGGTATAAAGCAGCATGGCAATGCTGATGGGCTGCCGCGCCTGCCACTACCTGAAGCAGAAGAGACGATGAAAGTTGACCCTGTTGAGTTATTTCATTCGACCATCATCGAGTGTTTACCAGTCACCAATGCAAGTATTGAAAGAGAAACCAGGAATGACCCGACACTGTCCCGAGTTTACGAGGTGACAGTGAAGGGATGGCCAACACATGGTGATCCTCTGTTACCGGCATTCTCGGCAAGGCGAGACCAGCTGTCCGTCTGCCATGGTACTTTGATGTACGGGACAAGAGTGATTATTCCTCCCAAGTTACGGGAAAGAGTTCTAAAGGAACTGCATGAAGGTCATCTGGGGGGAGTTAAGATGAAAAGTCTTGCTAGGGCTTATGTATGGTGGCCGGGCATTGACCAACAGATAGAGGAGTTGACAAAAAGCTGCGCTGGGTGCCAAAAAGTGCAAAATGCACCTCCGATCGCACCGCTACACCCATGGGAATGGCCTTCAGCCCCATGGCAACGCGTACATATTGACTTTGCTGGTCCATTCATGGACTCCATGTTCCTAATTGCGGTGGACGCACATTCCAAATGGCCAGAAGTGATCAAGATGAATACCACTACTTCAGAAAAGACAATTGCGGTGTTAAGAACAATATTCGCAAGGAACGGATTGCCAGAACAGATATGTTCGGACAACGGACCACAGTTCGTGTCGGAAGAATTCCAAAAATTCTTAAAGAAGAATGGGGTGAAACATTATACCTCTGCTCCATATCATCCGGCGACAAACGGGTTGGCCGAGAGATTTGTCCAAATATTCAAAAAGGCAATAAAGGCCATGAACGATGATCAGATTCCGTTACAACACAAGGTGGACAATTTCCTAATGGCATATCGAAACGCCGCTCATGCAGTGACTAACCAAAGTCCTGCCATGATGTTTTATAACAGGAGGTTGCAGTCCAGGTTGGACTTGTTAAAACCAAATGTGCGGAGGGAAGTGGAAAACAAACAGTTCCGGCATATTAATAACAAGTCCACTCGATGTTTCGACGTAGGACAACCAGTGTTGGCAAGGGGCTATTGAAACGAAAAATGGCAGTCCGGAACAATTCGGGCCAGACAAGGACCTCTGATGTACACAGTAGATATTGGTAACAATGTGATAAGGCGTCATGCGGATCAACTGGTAGAATCAAGAGCAAGGGTCGAACCCATGGTTGCGACAGAGACAACTGTGGAAGACGTTAATGAACCTGAAGCATCTACCTCGGCAGGGACTGTACCTGATGATGACGTCCAATACATAGGAAACCAACAAGAAGAGTCACCTCAGCAACAAGAATCAGAGACCACTGAAAGGCGTTATCCAAACCGAATCAGAAGGCCTCCTGAGAGACTGAACCTTTGAACTGTTTATACCTGAAGTTATATATGTATATATGTTATTATGTTATGTTAAATGGGGATATGGCTGTTAAGCTAAAAAGGGAGGATTGTGGTGTATGTAACCTGCTCCACCTTAAGAGAACTTAAGCCTGTTCCACCTTAAGTGATGTACTACTTTCTCTGGCTGCTGTATACGTAATACCGGTGGTGACCACCGGTATATAAGTACTGTGTAGTGATATTGTATTTAGTATAGTCCAGACCTCCAACTAGTAAAGACCTGTTGAAACTTTATTCTTGTAGTCTGTGTCAGTAATTAATCTTAATACAACTGGAACACACAGACTTAACACCTTGAAAGGCATCACCGCCTCAATAAAAGTGGAAGATGCAGCAATTCCCAAGTTTTTTAAGGCAAGACCGGTGCCATACGCAATTCGTCCAGCAGTCGAGGCAGAGCTGGAGAATTTGGAAAAGGCAGGCGTATTATCTAAAATATATTGGAGCGAGTGGGCAACACCCATCGTCCCAGTCATGAAGAAAGCATTGAAGAATGATAAATCTGAAGAACAGAGAAAAATTCGCATCTGTGGAGACTTCAAGGTGACTGTAAACCCGGTCCTTCACACGGTACAGTATCCTCTTCCGAGGATAGAAGATATTTTCGCCTCACTATCCGGAGGGAAACATTTCACCAAAATTGACTTGGCACAGGCATATCTACAGATGGAGGTTGAAGAGGCCTCTAAAAAATATCTCACGATAAATACACACAAAGGTCTGTACCAGTACAATCGACTGGTTTTCGGAGTAGCATCCGCTCCAGCTATCTGGCAAAGAGCTATGGAGCAAGTCCTCCAAGGGATTCCAGGGACTCAATGCTACCTAGCCGACACCCTTGTAACAGGAGAAAATGACAATGAGCACCTTGCCAATTTAGAGCAGGTGCTCACTAGGCTGAGAGAACGGGGCCTACGAGCAAATCGGCCCAAGTGCGAATTTTTCCGAAATCAAATATCATATTGTGGCCACATAATAAATAAGGAAGGGTTGCATAAGTCACCTGAAAAAATTGAGGCGGTCATAAAAGCCCCAGCACCTGAAAATGTTTCACAATTAAGGTCGTTCCTGGGATTAATAAATTACTATCATAAATTTTTACCGAACTTATCAACTCTTCTACACCCTCTTAATGAACTGCTACAAACAGGAGTAATTTGGAAATGGAACGAAGACTGCAAAAGTGCCTTCCATAAATGCAAAGACTTAATCACATCCAAAGAAGTTTTGGCTCATTACAACCCATCACTGCCAATCAGACTGGCGTGCGATGCATCCCCTTACGGCATAGGAGCAGTATTATCGCATAAATTCCCTGATGGCTCGGAACGGCCGATAGCTTTTGCGTCACGCTCATTGAACTCAGCTGAGCGTAACTATGCCCAAATCGACAGGGAAGCACTCAGCCTGGTATGGGGAGTAAAGAAATTCAACCATTACCTACACGGACAAAAATTTACCTTGTTGACTGACCATCAACCCCTCATCTCCATATTCAACCCTAAAAAGGGTGTTCCCATTATGACAGCACAAAGGCTACAGAGGTGGTCCCTTTTTCTAGGGGCACACCAATACAACATAGAATACAAAGGGTCAAAACAGCATGGGAATGCTGACGGTTTATCGCGCCTACCGTTGCCAACGGTAGAAGAGACACCTACAGTAGACCCAATGGAGATGTTCCACTCTACCATAGTGGAATGTCTACCAGTAACAAATTCTGCCATTGAAAGGGAAACGAGAAATGACCCGACTCTTTCACGGGTCTACGATTTAACAGTGAAGGGATGGCCAGCACATGGCGAACCACTGTTGCCAGCATTCTCGCAAAGAAGAGAACAGCTGTCAGTGTGCCGAGGAACCTTGATGTGTGGATCCAGAGTGGTGATTCCACCCAATCTCCAAGATAAAGTGCTAAAGGAGCTTCACGAGGGGCATCTGGGTGGAGTGAAAATGAAGATCCTAGCCAGGGCGTTTGTATGGTGGCCAGGTATCGATGGAGCCATCGAAGAAATGACCAAGAGCTGCCTAGGATGCCAGAAGGTCCAAAAAGCTCCACCACAATCCCCTCTACATCCATGGGAGTGGCCCTCATCTCCCTGGCAAAGGGTACACATCGACTTTGCTGGTCCATTTATGGACTCAATGTTCTTAATCGCGGTTGATGCACACTCCAAGTGGCCGGAGGTAATAATGATGTCCTCCACCACCACGGAAAAAACCATCACAGTATTAAGGACCATATTTGCCAGGAATGGGCTGCCAGAACAGATCTGTTCTGATAATGGACTGCAATTTGTGTCCAAAGATTTCAGGAAGTTCTTAAAAAACAATGGGGTTAAGCACTACACGTCCGCCCCATACCATCCCGCCACCAATGGATTGGCTGAAAGGTTTGTCCAGACCTTCAAGAAGGCCATAAAGGCCATGGGTAATGAAGACATAAAACTTCAGCACAAGGTGGATAACTTCTTATTCGCATACAGGAATGCAACACATATGGTTACCAACCAAACTCCCGCCATGATGTTCTTCAATAGAAACCTAAGATGCCGGCTGGATTTGGTCAAGCCCAACATCAGAAGGGACGTGGAGAACCGGCAGTTTCAAGGCATGAATGAAAGGCCAACTAGAACCTTCCAGATAGGTCAACAAATTTTGGCCCGGGACTACCGTACCAAGAAATGGCAGCCTGGAACTATCTGCACACGACTAGGACCACTGATGTATACCGTGGACATCGGAGAAAGCATAATAAGGCGCTATGCTGACCAAATCATAAAGTCATCCGAAAAGGGACAACCTACACCACAACTCTATACATCTAACGATGGAGTAGAGATACCCATATCTACCTCCGATCCGGTGATACTGGAACCCGATGAACCCGACACTGGCATTCAAGCCGAATCAGCCTTGCCAGAAGAACCTACTACACCACCAGAAACTACTACACCCCTGAGGCGTTATCCGGACCGAGTCAGGAAGCCTCCTGAGGGACTGACTTATAATTAATTAACTACAGCAATGTATATTATTTTGCTTATAACATGTAATTAATAATTACTTAAAATATGATGTACTGGTTAGCTAAAAGGGGAGGAACTGTAGTGTATGTGCCTTTAAGAGCCCCAGGTGTGCTGTGGTGCCGGTGATTGCCACTCGGGCTATATAAGCCTGTGTATTGTGTATATCCATTAGAACCCCCCCCAGACTTTGCTTAGTAAATACCTATGAACCAACTCCTGTCTTCAGTGTCTTTATCAACACATGGACACTACAACGGTCACCCTTATTTTTCCTTTGCCCCGTGTACGTCTTCAAAATAATTTTTGTGTCTCTCAAGGGTATGTGTGAGAATAGCCACTCGTAGCCCCGTCGGTTTATGACTGTTAGGGCTGATCCTGTGTCCAATTCCATCTTTACCTGGACTCCTGCTATCTTGAGAGTGACCCAAATGGTTCGGTGATCCTCCGTTGTGATTATATTATGTAGTTTCAGACAACTCAGTTCCCTGCTTTCGGAGTCGTTGTCACTCTTTTGTTCATCTGAACTATTCTCCGTCATCTTATGTACCTTGTACTTTTCTTTGATAGGTTTCTTATTGCTGGTTTTCTTTCCCGACCTGCAGACTCGTGCTATGTGTCCTACTTTTCCACACTGTCTGCACACTTTGTCTTTGAACCAGCAATCATTCTGGTCGTGTGTTGTTCTGCCGCAGTGATAGCACTTCTCTGTTCCATATGACATTTCGTTTGTGCCATATTCTTGCGGTCTCTGTTGTATCTCTGCAGCGCCCCGTGCTGCTGCTTCATATGATACCGCAATGCTGAAAGCCTTTTCCAGCATAAGGTCCTTTTCAGATAAAAGCCGTTTCTGGGTTCCTTCACTTTGAAGCCCACACACAAACTTGTCCCTTAAGGTATCTGCCAGTCCCGTTCCAAACTGGCAGTGTATCGATAGTTTGCGCAGTTCTGTTAAATAATCAGCATTGCTTTCATCCTTATGCTGGTTCCGTTTGTGAAACTTGAATCTTTCTGCTATCAGCAGCGGTGTGGGGTTTAAATGTTCCTTTAGTATCATTACTATGTCTTCAAAACCCTTTTCCATTGGCTTCGTTGGGGTTACTAGATTTCGTAATAAACCATACGTCTTTGCACCCATTAAATTTAACAATACCGACGCTTTCTTGTCATCTGACACCTCATTTGCCTTGCTGTACACCTCTATTCGTTCGACATATGTAGTCCAATCTTCGACTTCATTGTCAAATGCAGTGATACTGCCACTCTTCGGCATTTTGGGTGTGGTTTAAATTGGCATCTCCCAATGGCTTAAAATGGCATCTCCCGCGCTTTCCTTCCTCCCCCTGCTGCTGCCAACGCCGCTCCCGGCGGTTCTCGTGGCAATGGCGGCGCCCTGTAGGTTTTGCGCGCTTCTCCTGCGCTGCTGCCAACGCCGCTCTCGGTGGTCCTCGTGGCAATGGCGGCGCCGCGCGGGTTTCTGCGCATCTCTCTCTCCCTCTCTCCGACGCTGCTCGGCCCCTGAACACCGGCTGTGCCCTGTGCGCTCTACCCTCTCTCTCTCTCTGCCCCGTCGACGCTGCTCGGCCCTTTGCTGTGCCGCTCGGTCGGGCTCTAGCCCGCCGCTGTCCGGGAAGGGTCTGCGCACAACTGTTGCCAGCCCGTTTCGTTGGACCACCTCGACTGGAAAGCCAAGCCTGGCTCTCGACAGCCTCCCCCGCAATTCTCGAGTCTCTGCTGGATGACTGGGCGGTTGCCCGTGGTCGATGCCCGAGTCTCTGGCCTAGACCTCCAATCCACTGATCTCCAGGAATGAATCCCCGGGAGGTGATGCAGAGTTGCAGGTAGGTTCGAACTTGCCTCGTCATCAATGTTGTGTCCATGTATAATAAGACACAGACTGCGGAGAACGGTACAACAGATGTTTACTCAACGTGGCTCACAGTGGAACTGATCTGTACAGATTACTACTCAGGGTTATATACAGGTGTGGTCACTGCCGGTACTGCAGTATACATGAGCTGTAAAAGATAGTTCCCCACTTAAAGGTATATACATTACAATGACATCATCATTGCTGCTGCATTTAAGGTCTGCAACAAACCTTGCTTCTTCTGCAGACTGCCAACCTTTTGGCCTTTGCAGTGAGAGGCACCTGCAGGAAGAATGGCCAGCCAGAGTCCTAGGCCTGCTCCCCGCTTTGATGACATTGCCCTGCAGGCTTAAGTAGAGGGAGCAAGAGCACATAAAGAGGTGCTCTTCCCTTCTTCAGGGAGGAAGAAGCCTCCCCAGCAAACCACGGCTGTGTGGATCCAGGTGGCAGCGGAGGTCAACTCTTTGTCAGTAACCCGCAGCACCTGGCTTCAGTGCAGGAAGAGATTTCATGACCTTCTACGTACTGGAAAAGTGAGTATGAATTTCCCATCACCCTCAATCTGATCCCCATTGACTCTCCTCACCAGCACTCAGCTTTAGCAATCTCTTCCTCCACATCCCACTTGACACTGACATCCATGCACCCTTACCCAATCCCTCTCTCTCTATGGTCACATTAACTTAACTATTCGACTATGCAGCCCTCACACTCCCTATCACTGTGATGCTATGAAAACAAGTTACAACACACAGTGAGGGACCTTGGTCTTGCCACCTCACTCCATCTTTGTCTCCTTCTAAGCAGCTATGCTATGGAATCTCTACACTCACTCCTTCATTCTCACTCAACCTCCACTTGAGTCCCTCATTGAAGGAAAAGAGAGCTCACAATAAGAGAGAAAGAGTGAGGACAGGAGGAGAGCCACCCTCAGTAGCCCACCTCACCCCCTGGGAGGATGCGGTCCTGGAGATCGTGGGAGTGGAGGACGATGTGCAAGTGGGGGACGGACAGACGGGTGCATCACAGCAAGCTGGTGACAGAATAGTTTTCCATCTCTCTCATTGACATTGCATGAGTCGCTGATAATGATTCTGAAGCTCTAACAGATGGATTATGATCATCTGCAATATGCAATGTGCATGTAACCTTGGCATCACATCTCTGACTCTTTCCTTTACCACCCCCCCCCGGACAGGACCATCGCAAGCACCCGTCCCCACTAGCCAGGAGGAAGAGCCTGAGCATCCAGACTCCTCAAAGGAAGCTGCAACCTCTGAGGGCGCAGCGTCAGCAGAATTAAGCACACCCTGCACCAGCGCAGACACTCACACCTCGGTGGGACCTTCGGGACATAGAGTAGAGTTGTCACCTGGTGTATCACAGCTCACAAGTGAGCATCAGCAGATGGTGGAGACAGGGACAGCAGTGGAGAGTCCTAGTCGGAGGGCGCAGGACTCTGCCAGCTCGGCTCAGCTGCATGTCGACCCTCTGCCTTTGGGTCCATCCACAAGATCAGCGGTGCTGGAACTCCAAGAACAGATGCAGGAGTCTCTGGCAGGTTTTGTCTCCAGGGTCGCTGCGAGTGTGGAGCGAATGGAGGAGTCCATTGCGAACATGAGCAGAGCCTTTGTGGAGTCATTAGCGCATGAACGCATCACCATGGAAAGGATGGCAACCTCCATGGAGGTGATAAGTCACCAGAGTGCAGAAAACTTGGTGAGTGTTCTGAATAGAATGTCATCTCTGGAGGAGCGATGGTCATCTATTGAACAGAAAAACCAGACTTTCATGGAAGTCCTTCTGAGTAGGACTGCCAGTGCAGATATGGGTCCCCATGGCCCCCCTGATGTGCAGCAAGGTGCTCTCAAGCCACTTGCAAGCGCTGAGGGGGACCTGACCCATGAGAGGGAAGTTGGTGGCAGACATCAAGGAAGTGGGGGCTCCTCTCCAAGCGCTCACACTTCCATGCCACTGCAGAGCCCTCGGTCAGAGCCCCACCAGAGTCCACACCCAACTGAGATCGGCGTCTCAACCCCTGCACAGCCGCAGGAGCAGCAGACTGTTGGCGAGCCCTCACAGGTTTGCAACCCCAGATGACGCCCGCCAAAGGTGTCGAGACAGGAGCAGGAAGAAAGTGAGCAAGGGGCCTCCACATCTGCTGAAGCCACAGGGGAAGCACCACGTAGGAGCACGCGTAAGAGAAAGATACTGCACAAATAGTCACAAGGGTAGTCACTTGGGTGAAATTTGATGTTTTATGTTAAAAAGCCATCAGATGATTACTGTAAATACAAAATCTGATGGCTACTGCTGTAGTTGTGGCGTGTGTCATTTCATGAATGGGACTTCCACATTGAGGGTTTAGGATTACTTGCAATTGTCAGTATGGTGGTCAAATTGCTAGGAATCCGCTGGCTCTTGGCCATTGTCGATGCTCAGTTAAGAAGCTGCGAGGCAAAAGTGCTTGATTGGTTAGGCTAAGCAAATCTGACCAAGATGAGTGCCTTCCTTGCATCTCAGGCAGCAATGTTCTGGTGTAATACTGCCACTGGTGGATGGGCCTCTGCAAGATGTTCATTTTCGCTCTCCTCCTCCTCCTCCTCCTCATCTGAGGAGGATATGTGAGGAGCCACTTGGTCCTCAGGAATCTGCAAGCCACGACGCTGTGCCATGTTGTGAAATGCACAGCGAACCACGATGATTCTGGAGACCCTGGCTGCTGAGTACTGCAGGGCTCCACCGGATCTATCCAGGCATCTGAAGCGCATTTTCAGCTAACCGATGGTTTGCTCAATTATCGCTCTGGTGGACATGTGGCTGGAGTTGTAGCTCTCCTCAGCTTTGTTGGATGGGCTCCTCAATGGCGTCATTAGCCACATCTTCAGGGGATGGAGGCGGAGTTGGGCCCGCCCACCAGTTTTTGCAATTTTAACCCCCCACACGCCTCCAATCCCGCCTCAATGGCCCGATGAAATTCGAGCCCAAAGTATTTGTTTAATTTCTCTGCCATTTCCTTATTCCCCATTAAAATTTCTCCTGTCTCAGCCTGTAAGGGATCAACATTTACTTTTGCTAATCTTATTCTTTTTACATACCTGTAGAAGCTTTTACAGTCGGTTTTTATGTCTCTCACTAGTTTACTCTCATATTCTATTTTCCCTTTCTTTATCAATTTATTGGTCCTCCTTTGCTGAATTCTAAAATCCTCCCAATCCTCAGGCTTCCTACTCTTTTGGCAACATTATAAGCCTCTTCCTTTGATCTAATACCATCTTTAAATTCTCTTGTTAGCCACGGTTGGACCACATTTCCTGTGGGGTTTTTGTTCCTTAAAGGAATGTATATTTGTTGTAAATTATGTATTAATTCTTTAAATGCTAGCCATTGCTTCTCTACCATCATACCACAATACTTCAACATTGGTGACAAGTCCAATTGCGGTAATTACAGAGGAGTTTCCCTGCTGTCTGCCACAGAGAAAGTCATCGCAAGAATCCTCCTCAATCGCCTTCTACCAATGGCCAAAGAGCTCCTCCCGGAGTCGCAATGCGGATTCCGCCCACTTAAGGGCACAATGGACATGATCTTCACGGCACGTCAATTACAAGAGAAATGCAGGGAACAGCACCAACCGCTGTACATGGTCTTCTTTGATCTCACAAAGGCCTTCGACACTGTCAAACGTGAGGGATTATGGAGTGTCCTCCTCAAATTCTCTCAAAAGTTTGTCACCATCCTCCGCCTGCTTCACAACGACATGCAAGCCGTGATCCTGACCAATGGTTCCACCAGAGACCCAATTCACGTACGAACCGGGGTCAAGCAAGGCTGTGTCATCGCACCAACGCTCTTCTCAATCTTCCTTGCTGCAATGCTCCATCTCACCCTCAGTAAGCTCCCCACTGGAGTGGAGCTAATTTACAGAACAAACGGGAAACTGTTCAACCTCCGTCACCTCCAGTCCAGATCCAAGGTCGTCCCATTACAGTATGCAGACGACGCTTGCATCTGTGCTCACTCGGAGGGCGAACTCCAAACCATCATCAACACCGTCACCGAAGCGTACGAGAGCATGGGCCTTACGCTAAACATCCCGTAAGACAAAGGTCCTCTAACAACCTGCCCCCGCCACACAGTACTGCCCCCCGATTATCAAAATCCATGACAAGGCCTTGGACAACGTGGACCACTTTCCATACCTCAGGAGCCTACTGTCAACAAGGGCAGATGTCGATGACGAAGTCCAACACCGCCTTCAGTGTGCCAGTGCAGCCTTCGGTCGCCTGAGGAAGAGAGTGTTCGAAGACCAGGACCTCAAACCCGGCACTAAGCTTATGGTCTACAGTGCAGCAGTGATACCCGCCCTGCTGTATGCCTCAGAGACATGGACTATGTACAGCAGGAACCTCAAAGCACTGGAGAGGTTCCACCAACGCTGCCTCTGCAAGATCCTGCAAATCCATTGGCAGGATAGGCACACCAACGTCAGTGTTCTCACTCAGGCCAACATCCCCAGCATCGAAGCTTTGACCACGCTCGATCAGCTCCGATGGACGGGTCATATTGTCCGCATGCCTGATACGAGACTCCCAAAACAAACGCTCTACTCGGAGCTCCGGCATGGCAAGAGAGCCCCAGGTGGGCAGACGAAACACTTCAAGGACACCCTCAAAGCCTCCTTGAAAAAGTGTAACATCCCCACTGACACCTGGGAATCCCTGGCCCAAGACTGCACAAAGTGGTGGAGAAGCATCCGGGAAGGCACCGAACATCTTGAGTCTCTTCGCCGGGAGCAAGCGGAAGTCAAGCGCAGGCAGCGCAAGGAGCACACGTCAACCCAAGCACACCACCCACGTGCCCCTTAAACCACCGTCTGCCCCACCTGTGACAGAGACTGTAGGTCCCGCATTGGACTCATCAGTCATAGAAACATAGAAACATAGAAGATAGGAGCAGGAGTAGGCCATTGTGCCCCTCGAGCCTGCTCCGCCATTCATTGCGATCATGGTTGATCATCCAAATTCAGTACCCGGTCCCTGCCTTCTCCCCATACCCTTGATCCCTTTAGCCTTAAGAAATATATCCAACTCCTTCTTGAATATATTTAATGTATTGGCCTCTACTGCCTTCTGTGGTAGAGAATTCCACAGGTTCACCACTCTCTGGGTGAAGAAATTCCTCCTCATTTCTGTCCTAAATGGCCTACCCCTTATCCTTAGACTGTGACCCCTGGTTCTGGACTCCCTGACCATTGGGGACATCCTTCCTGCATCTAGTCTGTCCAGTCCTGTCAGAATTTTATAAGTTTCAGTGAGATCCCCTCTCATTCTTCTAAACTCCAGCGAGTGTAAGCCCAATCGACCCAATCTCTCCTCATACGTCATTCCTGCCATCCCAGGTATCAGCCTGGTGAATCTTTGCTGAACTCCTTCCATGGCAAGAACATCCTTCCTCAGATAAGGTGACCAAAACTGCACACAATACTCAAGATGTGGTCTCACCAAGGCCCTGTACAACTGCAGCAAGACATCCTTGTTCCTGTATTCAAACCCTCTCGCTACGAAGGCCAACATACCATTTGCCTTCTTAACCGCCTGCTGCACCTGCATGCTTAGCTTCAGCGACTGGTGCACAAGGACACCCAGGTCTCGTTGCACTTCCCCTTCTCCTAATCTATTGCCATTCAGATAATAATCTGCCTTCCTGTTTTTGCCACCAAAGTGGATAACCTCACATTTATCCACATTATATTGCATCTGCCATGCTTCTGCCCAATCACCCAACCTGTCCAAATCATCCTGGAGTTTCTCGGCATCCTCCTCACAGCACACATGCTCACCCAGCTTTGTGTCATCTGCAAATTTGGAGATATTACATCTAGTTCCCTTGTCTAGATCATTAATATATATTGTGAATAGCTGGGGTCCAAGGACCGATCCCTGCGGTACCCAACTAGTCACTGCCTGCCACTCGGAAAACGACCCGTTTATTCCAAATCTTTGCTTTCTGTCTGCCAACCAGTTCTCTATCAGTCACCTGCAAACTCATTTTTAATGTGGAAGCAAGTCATCCTCGGTTCTGAGGGATTGCCTAAGAAGAAGAAGAAGAAGACCATCATACCTTTTAATGTAGTTTCCCAATCTACTTTAGCCAACTCTCCCCTCATGCCTACATAGTTTGCTTTGTTTAGATTTAAGACCCTAGTTTTGGATTTAACTAAGTCACTTTCATGCTCAATATAAAATTCTACCATATTATGTTCACTCTTCCCTAAAGGCCCCTTTACTACAAGGTTGTTAATGAACTGTTTCTCGTTGCACAATACTAGATCTAAAATTGTCTGTTCCCTAGTTGGTTCTTCAACATACTGATTTAGAAAACTATCTTGCACACATTCCATGAATTCGTCCTCCACACTATTACAGCAAATTTGGTTTGCCCAGTCTATATGTAAATTAAAGTCCCCCATGATTACTGTATTACCCTTGTTACATGTGCCTCTAATTTCCTGATTTATACTCTGCCCTACATTAAAACTACTGTTTGGGGGCCTATAAACAACTCCCACCAATGTTTTCTGCCCCTTGCTGTTTCTTAGATCCACCCAAACTGATTCTACTTCTTGATTTTCGGAGCTAAGATCCTTTCTCTCTACTGTCTTTATCCCATCCTTTATTATCAGGGCTACCCCTCCTCCTTTTCCATTTTGCCTATCTCTTCTAAAAGTTATGTATCCTGGAATATTTAGTTCCGAACCTTGGCCACATTGCAACTACGTCTCTGTAATGGCTATTAGATCAAACCTATTCACACTATTAATTCATCTATTTTGTTGCGAATGCTTCGCGCGTTCAGATATAGTGCCTTTTGCTTTGACTTAATTCTATTTTTCCATGATGTCACCTTAGTCACTGATGCCTTATTACTGTACCTTTATTACTCTCTCTATCCTTTCCTGACCCACTATGCTTTTTTTTACCCAAAACTCTACTCTGCTCTAGAGCCTTGACATTTCTCTTGCTGCTTTTAAATTTACTCTTTCCTGAATCCTCCCCCCCCCGTCATTAGTTTAAAGTCCTGTCTACTGCCCTAGTTATTTGGTTCGCCTGGACACTGGTCCCAGCCTGGTTTAAGTGGAGCTCGTCCCAATGGAAAAGCTCCCTCTTTCCCCAGCATTGATGCCAGTGCCCCATGAACTGAAACCCCTTCCTCCCACACCATTCTTTGAGCCACGCATTTAAACCTCAATCTGTTTGTTCCTATTCCAATTTGCGTGTGGCTCAGGTAACAATCCAGAGATTATTATTTTGAGGTACTGCTTTTTAATTTGGATCCTAGCTCCTCAAACTGCTTCAGCAGAACCTCATTCCTAGTTCTACCTATGCCGTTGGTTCTTACATGGACCACGACAACTGGATGCTCCCCCTAGCACTCCAAGTTCTCCTCCAGCTGCAAGGAGATGTCTTTAACCCTGGCACCGGGCAGGCAACACAACCTTCGAAACTCTTGGTCGCGGCTGCAGAGAACAGTATCTATTCCCCTGACTACACTGTCCCCTACCACAATGACATTCCCTTTAACTCCCCCACTTGAATCACCTCCTGTACCATGGTGCCATGGTCAGCTTGCTCATCCCTCCTGCAGGCTGTTCCCTCATCCACACAGGCAGCAAGAACCTCATACCTGTTGGACAAGGGCAAAGGCTGAGGCTCCTCCAGCACTGCACCTGGGGTCCCTTACATGCCTGAGTTGCAGTCACACCCTTCTGTCCCTTACCACTAACCAGACCTGTACCACTATCTAACCTAAGGGGTGTGACTGCCCCCTTGATCAAAGTGTCCCCATCCCTGATGCCCCGCAGTGTCTGCACCTCAGACTCCAGCTCAAATACTCTGAGCTGAAGTTCCTCAACATGCAGGCACTTATTGCAAACGTGGTTGTCCAGGATCACAATGTTCTCCACAAACTCCCACATGCTGCAGTTGCGGCACACCACTTGCAATGCCATCCCTCTATAACCTTGTTTTATTTAATTAAATTAAATTAAATTTGTAATGGTTGGGCCCAGGAGACTGCCCTGAGGAACATTCGCAGCAATGTTTTGGAGCTGAGATGGTTGAGCTCCAACAACCACAACCATCTTCCTTTGTGCTAGGTATGACTCCAGCCAGTAGAGAGTTTTCCTCTTGATTCCCATTGACTTCAGTTTTACTAGGGCTCCTTGATGACACACTCAGTCAAATGCTGCCTTGATGCCAAGGGTAGTCACTCTCACCTCACCTCTGGAATTCAGCTCTTTTGTCCATGTTTGGACCAAGGCTGTAATGAGTTCTGGAGCTGAGTGGTCCTGGCGGAACCTAAACTGAGCAGGTTATTGGTGAGTAAGTGCCGCTTGATAGCACTGTCGATGACACCTTCCATCACTTTGCTGATGATTGAGAGTAGGCTGATGGGGCAGTAATTGGCCGGATTGGAATTGTCCTGCTTTTTGAGCTGCTAGATCTGTTCTAAATCTATCCCATTTAGCACGGTGGTAGTGCCACACAACACAATGGACTGTGTCGTCAGTCTGAAGATGGGACTTCGTCTCCACAATGCGGTGGTCACTGCTACCAATACTGTCATGGACAGATGCATCTGCGACACGTAGGTTTTTCCCTCGTGTTGGTTCTCTCACCACATGCTGCAGGCCCAGTCTGGCAGTTATGTCCTTCAGGACTCAGCCAGCTCGGCCAGCAGTGGTGTTACCGAGCCATTCTTGATGATGGACATTGAAGTCCCCCACCCAGAGTGCATTCTGTGCCCTTGCTATGCTCAGTGCTTCTTCCAAGTGATGTTCAACATGGAGATGCACTGATTCATCAGCTGAGGGAGGGTGGTAAGTGGTAATCAGCAGAAGATTTCCTTGGCCATGCTTAACCTGAAGCCATGAGACTTCATGGGGTCCAGAGTCAATGTTGAGTACTCCCAGGGCCACTCCCTCCCAACTGTATACCACTTTGCCACCACCTCTGGTGGGTCTGTCCTGCCAGTGGGACAGGACATACCCAGGGATGGTGATGGAGGAGTCTGGGACATTGGCTGAAAGTTATGATTCTGTGAGTATGACTATGTCAGGCTGTTGCTTGACTAGTCTGTGGGACAGCTCTCCCAATTTTGGCACGAGTCCCCAGATATTAATGAGGAGGACTTTGCAGGGTCGATTGGGCTGGGTGTGCCATTGTCATGTCCGAAGCTGATGCCGAGGTCGATGCCGGGTGCTCCGTCTGGTTTTATTCTTATTATTGTTTTTTGTTTTGGTACAACTGAGTGGGTTGCCAGGCCATTTCAGAGGGCAGTTAAGAGTCAACCACATTGCTGTGGTCTGGAGTCACATATAGGCCAGACCAGGTGAGGACGGCAGATTTCCTTCCCAAAAGGACATTAGTGAACCAGGTGGGTTTTTACAACAATCCCGAAGATTCATGGTCACCAGTACTGTTACTAGCTTTTGATTCCAGATTTATTTAGTTAACTAAATTTAAATTCCCCAGTTGCCATGGTGGGATTTTGAACTCATGTCTCTGGATCATTAAGCCCTAGACCTCTGGATTACTAGTCCAGTAACATAACCACTATGCTACCATACCCTATTACAGCTTACAGGTTGTAATTCTTTTTAAAACTGAATTTTATAAATCCACTCTGCTTCCAGCACAGAAGAAAATGTGTAAGTATCTCGCACCCCTGTAGTCATGACCTTTCTTAAAATATGTAAATCACAGGAATTTCACAGTTAATTGTGGGGTAATAATAGGCTTGTGGAGTCTTTTCAAAATAGGCAGATTACACTTGAAACTGTGTTGCTTCATATTTCCCACTGTGGGATAAGACTTCAGGGCAGTGTCTGCCCAGGAAGCTGCTCTCAGTCTGAAAGTCACATTGTATTGTCAGAGAAGAGAAACAAAATTGGATGAACATAACTGATACGCACAACTCTGAAACGAAAGGAACAAAAGTATCAAAAATGCCAACCATTCTGAAGCTAACAAAATTGTTGTGTTTGTACCGCTATACACAACTACATAAAATAATAAAGTAGCAGAGACTGAAAGTAACTTCAAGTGATCTTTACTGGGTAACTGGAACTTCTGCACTGACCAGACAAATCGATACGCGTCTGTTATATACGTTCGCAACTAAGGATGTACATCTGCAAAACAAAGTAGTCCCTTCAATGTTGTACACATTACACTTCCTCCCCCTTTAGTTTAATAGTATATTAATGCAAAATTTCTATAATTAACATACAGAGCCTGTCTTTACAGTAACCTTTTTGTTTTCTTAAAAGTAACAAAATTCAAATTCCAACATAACATTTTATTTTGTCAACAGCCCTTTCACAAGTCAAGTCTCTGGGGAGGCCTCCTCTGCCTCTCTGGGTAACGTCTCTCCAGACTCTTTTGCTTTGGGGAATGAGACTGTACAGGTACAGGTGCATCAGGTGAGCTATCAGCACAGGTAGAGCTCTCAGCTGTGGATGAGGCTGGTGCTGATGTTGATGAATCAGGAGTGTCTGTTTCCATGTCAGGTGAGTCTGGGCGAAGTATAGGGGTGTTTTCCACCTGAACATCCAGAATTTGGTCCACATGATGTCTCAAAACGTTCTCTCCCACATCCACTGTATACATCAGTGGTCCCTCTCTTGTGGATATTGTCCCTGGTTGCCACTTTATGTCCAGAAATCACGAGCAAGAACTGACTGTCCCACACTGAAGCTTCTTGTTGGCTTAGCATTCAAATGTTTGAACTGTTTGTTCTCTACATCACGACGTACATTCGGATTAAGAAGGTCCATGCGAGATCTCAGGTTCCTGTTCAGAAACATCATCGCTGGAGTCTGATTAGTGGCTGCATGTACTGCGTTCCGATAAGCAAAGAGGAAATTGTCTATCTTGTGTTGCAGTGGTAGATTCTCGCTGTACATTGCTTTGATGGCCTTCTTGAAAGTCTGTATGAATCTTTCTGCCAAGCCATTTGTAGCTGGATGGTACGGGGCAGATGTGTAGTGCTTGATTCCATTTTTCCTCATGAAACCTTGGAATTTGTCAGAGAGAAATTGTCGTCCATTGTCTGTACAGATTTGTTCTGGTAGGCCATTTCTAGCGAACATGGTCCTCAGAACTGAAATGGTCTTTTCAGATGTGGTTAATTTAATTTTAATGACCTCGGGCCATTTGGAATGTGCATCGACTGCAATCAAGAACATGGAGTCCATGAACGGTCCAGCAAAGTCGATGTGCACACGTTGCCATGGTGATGAGGGCCATTCCCATGGATGGAGAGGGGCTTGTGGTGGTGCGTTCTGGACCTTTTGACATCCTGAGCAGCTCTTTGTCAGGTCCTCGATCTGTTTGTCAATTCCCGGCCACCACACGTATCCACGGGCAAGGCTTTTCATCTTTACCGTACCTAAGTGGCCTTCATGCAGTTCATCTAGCACTCGGTTACAAAGCTTGGGAGGAATCACAACTCGTGAGCCGCACATCAGTATTCCCCGACACACTGATAACTGCTCCCTCCTAGCTGAGAATGCTGGAAACAATGAGTCACCATGCGCTGGCCATCCCTTCACAGTGATGTCATAAACTTTTGACAATGTAGGGTCATTGCGTGTTTCTCTTTCAATGAGGGAGTTTGTCACTGGTAGCTGCTCAACTATTGTCGTGTGAAATACCTCTGCTGAGTCAACTGTTGTAGTTCTCTCTGAGGTCGGCAGTGGTAAACGTGACAAACCATCGGCGTTGCCATGTTGCTTGGTCCCCTTGTATTCAATGTCATACAGGTGAGCCCCTAGGAAGAGTGACCATTGCTGTAGCCGTTGTGCCGTCATCACTGGAACGCCCTTCCTTGGGTTGAAGATTGAAACGAGAGGCTGGTGGTCAGTTAACAGTGTAAACTGTTGACCATACAAGTAGTGGTTGAATTTCTTGACCCCCCACACAGGGCTGAGGGCTTCTCGGTCAATCTGTGCATAATTGCGTTCAGCTGTAGTCAATGATCTTGAGGCAAAGGCTATTGGTCTTTCTGAGCCATCTGGGAACTTATGTGACAACACGGCACCAATGCCATGGGGTGAAGCATCACATGCCAGTCGAATAGGTAAGGATGGGTCAAAGTGAGCTAGCACCTCTTCTGAAGTAATGAGTCTTTTACTCTCTTGAAAAGCTTGTTCACAGCTGTCACTCCACTTCCATTGTGACCCTGTCTGTAGCAGTGCATTTAGTGGATGTAACACTGTGGATAGGTTGGGCAAGAACTTGTGATAGTAGCTCACCAGTCCAAGATATGATCTCAACTGAGACACATTTTCAGGTGTTGGTGCATTAATCACAGCTTTAATCTTGTCTGGAGACTTGTGTAAACCGTCCTTGTCAATCACATGTCCACAGTATGAGATTTCCTTTTAGAAAAACTCACACTTGTCTCGGTTCGCTTGGAGCCCATACTCTCGTAACCTGATGAGCACCTGTTCGAGGTTGGAAAGGTGGTCGTTGTCATTCTTGCCAGTAATGATGATGTCATCAAGATAACACTGAGTACCTGGGATCCCCTGCAGGACTTGGTCCATTGCCCTTTGCCAGATTGCAGGAGCTGATGCTATTCCGAATACCAGCTGATTGTACTGGTAAAGGCCTTTGTGCGTATTTATTGTCAGGTACTTCTTTGATGCATCATCAATTTCCATTTGGAGATAGGCCTGGGCCAAGTCAATCTTTGTGAAGTGTTCCCCTCTTGACAGGGAAGCAAAGATGTCCTCAATGCGAGGCAATGGGTATTGTACTGTGTGGAGGACTGGGTTAACAGTACCTTTAAAGTCTCCGCAGATGCGCACTTTCTTGGCTTTCCTGGTTTTGTGCTGGAGGTTTTCTTCATCACTGGAACTATAGGTGTGGCCCATTCACTCCAATCCACCTTGGACATGACCCCTAATTGCTCCAAGTTCTCCAGCTCTGCTTCTACTGAAGGGCGAATTGCATAAGGCACTGGTCTGGCCTTGTGGAACTTTGGATTTGCGTTCTCCTCAATCTTAATTTTTGCTTTCATGCCCTTAAGTGTTCCTATTCCCTTCTTGAACACTTCCTGAGAGTCAGAGAGTATTTGTGACAGTCTCTCAGGAGTGGCGTTGCTGTCCTCCTTTGCTGACACAAACAGTGCTTGGATGGTGTGCCAATCCAACTGTATTTTCCTGAGCCATTCGCGTCCCAGTAATGGTGGTCCTCCATTTTCCACTACATAGAGGTTCAATTGCGGTATTTTTTTTTCTTTGTATGTCACTGTCACTTTTATTTTACCTTTGGGGCACACTCATTGTCCTGTGTATGTTTTTAACAGTACTTTAGTTGGCCTTAGCGGTATGTGTGAAAACAGTCATTTGTAGTCATGTACAGAGATCACTGTTAAAGCTGAGCCTGTGTCCAACTCCATTTTCAGCCTAACTCCTGCCACTTCTGGAGTAACCCATATTATTCTGTGATCCCCTGTCTCTTTCACACTGTGTAATTTTAGACAAGCCAGATCCTCTTCCTATGAGTCTGTGTCTCTTTTTTCTTTATCTGAACTGTCTCCAGTCACATAGTGTACCTTCTTGTATCTATCTTTGAAAGGTTTCTTGTTTTCAGTCACTTGATGTACCTTTTTGTTACTCTGTATTGTATCAGTTTTCTGCTTCTTATTTGCTTTGCAGACTCTTTCAATGTGCCCTCATCTGCCACATTATCTGCAATCTTTGTCTTTAAACCAACAGTCATTGTGGCCATGAGACATTTTGCCACAGCGATAGCACTTCTTTTCTTGTTTCAGTGACATTTTATTAGTTGAATATTCCAGGGAGTTTTGTTGAATTTCTAAAGCGCCACGTGCTGCTGCTTCCATTGATATTGCGATACTCAGAGCCTTCTCCAATGTGAGGTCTTTTTCAGACAGGAGCTTCTTTTGTGTGCTTTCATTTTGCATGCCACACACAAATCTGTCCCTCAATGCGTCTGATAAGCCCACTCCAAATTGGCAATGTTCTGATAATTTGCGCAACTTTGCCAAATATTCAGAAATGCATTCATTTTTGCTCTGGTTCCGTTTATGGAATTTAAATTTTTCGGCTATGAGCAGTGGTTTGGGGCTTAAATGGTCTTGGAGTATGTCCACTATTTGTTTGAATGTTTTGTTTGCTGGCTTTTCAGGGGTTAATAAACTACGTAGCAGCCCATATGTCTTTGCGTCCATAACACTCAGCAAAACAGTGGCTTTCTTTTCTACCTCCACTCCGTTAGCCTCACAGTACAACTCCACTCTTTCAATGTAAGTTGCCCAGTCTTCAATGTTGCTATCAAATGCTGCAATCGTGCCAATCATCGCCATTTTCTTTTCCAAACCCGTTTTTCTTTCTTTACTAGTTAGCTAGCGTCATGCAAGTCCTGTGCACTTTTCACTTGACTTACGTATCCTCTGCCTAGCTTAGCAAGCGTGCTCCGTTTTCCCTACCTTCTCGCTACTTTCTTCCAAATTTCAGTGTCCTCTGGATGCAATGCCAGAATAGGAAGACGTAGGTTCATAATTCTCGTCGCCAATTTGTTGTGTTTGTATCACTATACACAACTACATAAAATAATAAAGTAGCAGAGACTGAGAGTAACTTAGAGTCATAGAGTCATAGGGCCAGAAATTCGCGGCCAGAAGCGTGAGTACGTTCGGGTTACTCACGCATCTGGCCGTTGGAAATGCCGGCGTTCAGCAGGAACAGCGCATGCGGGGAACGCCGGCATTTCCAGACCCGAGGTATATTCACAGCGCGTGCGACTGCACAGGCAGCGCTTGCGCAGTGAACTTTGTGGATTTCAATGATGGATTCAGTGAGGGTAAGTCCTTAGAAGTTACACTTGAAAAAAGCAAGTGTAAAGTTGTTCATTGGCTGCGGAGGAAGATATATTTTATCGTGGAGCTTTTGAAATGCAATATTTTTGTTTGGGAAAGGGAGGGAAGTTATTTTAAGAAATTTTAAGTAAGTTTTAAAGTTTAAATTTTTTTCTTTTAAAGGGTTTTCAGAACGGTAGGTAGAAGGAGCAATTGTGGCTGTGTGAATGGAATGTGAGAATGAGTTATGTATGTATGTCCACATATATTCCTTGACGTATATGTATGTATGTTTTATATTCCTTTACTAATGTGTATAAATGTATGTTTTTAATTATGATTTTCCAATAAGTTACTTTCTCTGAAAGTCATAATTAAATAATACATTCATACACATAAGTAAAGGAAAATATACATAACACGCAAAGGAATATATACAGACATACATACTTTCAGAAGCTCCACGATAAGAAATATCTTCCTCCGCAGCCTCTGCAGCAACTGTACCCATGATTTTTTCATGTGTAAGTTGTAATGACTTGACCTCACTGAAAGCATTAATGAAAGCGGCGAATTATACTGCGCACGCGCTGCCTGTGCAGTCGCACGCGTTCTGCCTCTGAACACCTTCGTTCAGAGGACAGGAAATGCCGGTTTTCCCCACATGCACTGTGCATGCTGAAAACCGGCATTTCATCTGGCCAGATGCGTAAGTACCCCGACCGTACTAGCGCATTTGGAAGGGAATTACTGGGCCAACATATTACATGTCAATAAAATTAAAAATTTAACAATTGCACGACTTGCCCCCTCGCATCTGCGACTGAGGGTCCAAGGAGGTGCATTGCGCAATAGGTCATCATCGTACGTATCCTCACACTGTTCCCTTTGGGGAACTGTTTGAAGTGGTGGAAGGATTTATGGCCATGATTAACGCTCATTCCGTGACCGTAACCATCTTTGAACCAGCCATTAGGGTGGTTAGTCCTATGGCGGGAGGGTTTTACGGGCTCCCACAACCCATCTGAGGAGGGGGGGCGGGGGGGGCCACCAACACTCATGGACGCAAGTATCCCGCTGGATGTCCACCCAGAATTTAAAGTTGGAGCTCCGACTCCACTTGCCGGGACTGTCTGGAGTGGGGTTCGAAACCCTACTCCTTCTGGCCCAGCGGCGGGGATGCTTACTGCTACGCAAAAGGCCCACTCCGCACAAAAGGTGACACCCATACGTTTCCTGCGCCTTTTCCCTCCCCGTGACTGGAGCCCTATGCTGCCATTTTAAGTTGCTAATCGGATTGGGCCTTTGTCATAGCGGTAGGATCCCCGCCGCTGGGCCAGATCAGGGTAGGGTTTCGAACCCCGCTCCAGACAGTCCCGGCAAGTGGAGTCGGAGCTCCGGCTCTAAATTCTGGGTTGACATCCAGTGGGATATTTGCGTCTGTGGGTGTGCGTGGCCCCCCCTCCTTCTATAGCTTGTGGGAGCCCGTAAAACCCTCCCGCCATAGGACTAACCGCCCTAATGGCTGGTTCAAAGATGGTTACGGTCACGGAATGAGCGTTAATCATGGCCATAAATCCTTCCACCACTTCATACAGTTCCCCAAAGGGAACAGTGTGAAGACACGTATGACGACGACATTGCTAAATAAATAAATGGAATTTAAAAAATTCTTTTAGGGCTTTTAAAAGTCTTTAAATTGCTTTAATTCTCTTTAAAACTACTTCAGATTACTCAAAATAATGTAAACTTTTTAAAAAGTTTATAAAAGTTACCAAAATCTTCAAAAAACTTCCAAAAACCTATTTAAACTGCTGCTTTGCATGTAAAAATGCTTAGCAGCTTGACAGATACATTGGGGGCGTGTCCAGTGAAACTGAGACCTCAAGGGGCGTGTCTCACTTGCACTGCACGCTCCTGGCTTCGCGCTCGCTGCACTCCTGGGCGGCGTGACGTCACACGCTGCCCGGGAATCTTCTTTTTCAAACACCAAGTCCAGGCGTCCCTGGAGCTGATCTGCAGTAGCGCGGGGTAAGTGCAAATACGGGGCTTGCACGCGCTGCAAGCCCCGTTTAGGAATTTCTGGCCCATAGAGTTATACAGCACGGATAGAGGCCCTTCGGCCCATCGTGTCCGCGCCGGCCATCAAGCCCTGCCCGATCTAATCCCATATTCCAGCATTTGGCCCGTAGCCTTGTATGCTATGGCATTTCAAGTGCTCATCCAAATGCTTCTTAAATGTTGTGAGGGTTCCTGCCTCCACAACCCTTTCAGGCAGTGAGTACCAGATTCCAACCACCCTCTGGGTGAAAAAGTTCTTTCTCAAATCCCCTCTAAACCTCCCGCCCTTTACCTTGAATCTATGCCCCCTAGTTATTGACCCCTCTACTAAGGGAAAAAGCTCCTCAGCATCCATCCTATCTATGCCCCTCATAATTTTGTACACCTCAATCATGTCCCCCCTCAGCCTCCTCTGCTCCAAGGAAAATAAACCCAATCTGCCCAGTCTCTCTTCATAGCTGAAGTGCTCCAGCCCCGGTAACATCCTGGTGAACCTCCTCTGCACCCTCTCCAACGCGATCACATCCTTCCTGTAGTGTGGCGACCAGAACTGCACACAGTATTCCAGCTGTGGCCTAACCAGTGTTTTATACAGTTCCATCATAACCTCCTTGCTCTTATATTCAATGCCTCGGCTAATGAAGGCAAGTATCCCATATGCCTTTTTTACCACCTTATCCACCTGTTCCGCCGCCTTCAGGGATCTGTGTACTTGCACACCCAGATCCCTCTGACCCTCCGTCTTGCCTAGGGTCTTACCATTCATTGTGTATTCCCTTGCCTTGTTAGTCCCCCCAAAGTGCATCACCTCGCACTTTTCCAGGTTAAATTCCATTTGCCACTGTTCCGCCCATCTGACCAACCCATCTATATCGTCCTGCAGACTGAGGCTACCCTCCTCGCTATTTACCACCCTACCAATTTTTGTATCATCCGCGAACTTACTGATCATACCTTTTACATTCATATCCAAGTCATTAATGTAGACCACAAACAGCAAGGGACCCAGCACCGATCCCTGTGGTACCCCACTGGCCACAGGCTTCCAGTCACAAAAACAACCTTCGACCATCACCCTCTGCCTTCTGTCACTAAGCCAGTTTTGTATCCAATGTGCCAAGGCACCCTGGATTCCATGGGCTCTTACCTTCTTGACCAGTCTCCTGTGCGGGACTTTATCGAAGGCCTTACTGAAATCCATATATACCACATCCACTGCGTTACCCTCATCCACACACCTAGTCACCCCCTCAAAAAATTCAATCAAATTAGTCAGACATGATCTTCCCTTGACAAAGCCATGTTGACTATCCCTGATTAATCCCTGCCTCTCCAAGTGGAGACAAATTTTGTCCCTCAGAATTTTTTCCAATAATTTTCCTACCACTGATGTTAGGCTCACTGGCCTGTAGTTTCCCGGTTTTTCCCTACTTCCCTTCTTGAATAATGGTACTACATTAGCGGTTCTCCAGTCCTCTGGCACATCCCCTGTGGCCAGAGAGGTCCTGAATATATGTGTTAGAGCCCCCGCAATCTCTTCCTTTGCCTCACACAGCAGCCTGGGATACATTTCATCCGGGCCTGGGGATTTATCCATTTTTAGGCCAGCTAAAACCGCCAATACCTCCTCCCTCTCGATGTGAATATGTTCGAGCATATCACAGTCCCCCCGCCCTATTTCTATGTCTACATCGTCCTTCTCCATAGTGAAAACAGATGCAAAAAATTCATTTAGAACCCCTCCTACATCTTCCGGCTCCACACACAGATTGCCACTTTTGTCCCTAATGGGCCCTATTTTTTCCCTAGTTATCCTCTTACCCTTAATATACTTATAAAACATCTTAGGATTTTCCTTTATTTTGTTCGCCAGTGTTATTTCATGGCCCCTCCTTGATCTCCTAATTTCTTTTTTAAGTATCCCCCTGCACTTTTTGTACTCCTCTAGGGCTTCCTCCGTCTTTAGCCTTTTGTATCTGCCAAAAGCCCTCCTTTTTTTCCTAATCCATTCTCGTATATCCCCTGACATCCAAGGTTCCCTGTGGTTTTTGGAACCACCCTTGACCTTTACGGGAACATGTTGCCATTGTATGATCCCAATCTCCCTTCTGAAAGCCTCCCATTGCTCTGATGCGGATTTTCCTACAAGTAGCTGATCCCAGTCCATTTTGGCCAGATCCTGCCTTATCCTATTAAAATCGACCTTCCCCCAATTTAGAACCTTTATTTCCGGCCCATCCCTGTCCTTTTCCATGACCACCTTAAATCTTACCATATTATGGTCACTGTCACCAAAGTGCTCACCTACTAGCACTTTTTCCACTTGGCCGGCCACATTCCCTAGAATTAGGTCCAGTACCGCCCCCTCTCTTGTAGGACTTTCTACATGCTGGCTCAAAAAGCTCTCCTGGATGCACTTTAAGAATTCTACACCCTCTGAGCCTTTCACACTCTGACTATCCCAGTTAATATTGGGGAAGTTGAAATCCCCCATTATTATTACCCTATTATTTGCACATTTCTCTGAGATTTGCCTACATATCTGTTCCTCTATCTCCCCCTGACTGTTTGGAGGCCTATAGTACACTCCCAGCAAAGTGCTTGCCCCCTTTTTGTTTTTAAGCTCCACCCATATGGCCTCATTAGAGGAACCTGCTAATATATCATCCCTCCTTACTGCAGTAATTGCCTCCTTAATTAATATTGTGACGCCCCCTCCTCTTATACCTCCCCCTCTGTCTCGCCTGAAGATTCTGTACCCCGGAATATTGAGCTGCCAGTCTTGCCCCTCCCTCAACCATGTCTCCGTGATAGCAACAATATCATACTCCCCTGTGTTTATCAACACCTTCAGTTCATCCACCTTATTTGCAAGACTCCTTGCATTAAAATAGATGCCATCCAGCCTTGCCCTTATATATTTGCCCTGTCTACCAAGCTGACTTGTTTTTTTCTCTATAATTGGCAGCACATCACCCCCTATTTCAGCTCCCCTCTGTATCCCATCCCCCTGCCAAGTTAGTTTAAACCCCCCCCAACAGTGCTAGCAAACCTCCCCGCAAGGATATTTGTCCCGCTCTGGTTCAGGTGCAACCCGTCCGACTTGTACAAGTCCCACCTTTCCCAGAAGCAGGCCCAGTGATCCAGGAAAGTAAAACCCTCCCCCCTACACCAACTCTTTAGCCACGCATTCATCTGCTCTATCCTCCCATTCCTATACTCACTAGCACGTGGCACTGTAAGTAATCCAGCGATTACAACCTTTGAGGTCCTGCTCTTTAATCTGTTACCTAGCTCCCTAAATTCTTGATGGAGGACCTCATCCCCCTTCCTACCTATGTCGTTGGTCCCAATGTGGACCACGACCTCTGCCTGCTCCCCCTCCCCCTTAAGAATGCCCTGTAGCCGCTCAGTGACATCCCTGACCCTGGCCCCAGGGAGGCAACAAACCATCCTGGAGTCATGTTTGCGGCCACAGAAACGCCTATCTGTTCCCCTTACGATAGAATCCCCTACCATTATTGCTCTCCCACTCTTTTTCCTCCCTTCCTGAGCAGCAGAAGCGTCCCTGGTGCCAGGAAGCTGGCTGCTGCTGCCTTCCCCTGGTGAGTCATCCCCCTCAACAGTATCCAACTTGGTATACCTGTTTGAAAGGGGGATGTCCGCAGGGGTTCCCTGCACTACCTGCCTGCCTTTGTTGCTCCGCCTGATGGTCACCCCTGTGCTGCCCTACCCTGAGGCGTGAACAACTCGCTAAACGTGCTATCCACGACCCTCTCAGCATCGCGCATGCTCCAAAATTCATCCACCCGCAGCTCGAGCGCCGCAATGCGGTCTACAAGTAGCTGCAGCTGGATGCATTTCCCGCACACATGGTCGTCAGGGACACTGGCAATGTCCCTGGCTTCCCACATGGAGCAAGAGGAGCAGAACACGGGTCTGAACTCTCCTGCCATGACTTACTCCTTTAATTAATTAAAAAATTTATTCAATACCCCAGTTACAGGTATACTCTAGGGCGCTTTATTTACCAACTGTCCCCACTACACCACAGAAATTTAACACCACAGAATTCAAGCTTGTATTGAAAAGAGAGAAATACTCACCAACCAATCACTTACCTGCTCCCTGGTGACGTCACACTTGGATTACTTTTTACCTCTCTCCTGGAACCTGGATTGGTGCCTCTGACTGCTCCCTTTTAAGCCTTTAAGCTCTCCCGCCTCGGGCTGCTCCCGAGATCACTTCAAGTGATCTTTACTGGGTAACTGGAACTTCGGCACTGACTATACAAATCGATACGCGTCTGTTACATACGCTCGCAACTAAGGATGTACATCCGCAAAACAAAGTAGTCCCTTCAATGTTGTATACATTACAAAAATAAAGTTGCACGAACTATCCTTTGTGCATTTAGTTTATTCATATGAATCCAAACATTCAATAGCATCTCAGGCCACCATTGTGCCTGCGGAGGCGGGATCGCGGCGGGAGAGGTGGTCCCACTCCCGGCTCCAGCCCGCTCCCTCCAAGTGATTTTATGTTGATTGGGCTTGTTAAGACCACCTTGCGTGTTTCCCGGCCAATTAAATGGAAGCGGGTCTGGTGACATCATTTGATGACGCGTCATCAGCCGATTTCCTTAAAGGGACCACGGCAGCATTCATTTTGACAGTTGTGCCGTCAGTGTTCTACAGCATTGAGGTGCTGCAGACACTGACAAGCACTCGCATGACTCCCTCCATATGCTTATGGAGGGAGTCACAGCACGCAGGGAGGTACTCTTCCCTTCCCATGGGCAGAAGAGACCTCCCCAGGACACCAACGCAGCCTGGTTGCACATTGCACAGGAGAGCAAAAGAGGGGATGTCATCAGGAGGACCTGGGTGCAGTGGCACAAACCTTTCAATGATCTCAGTAGATCACGAAACGTTAGTACAAAGCCACACTGAACCTCATCCTGCTGTGCCACTCATCACATCCCCATCACTCTGCCTTCCCGACCCTACTCCTGCACATCTTTACTCACACCAACTTACCTTGCACTTCCACCCATCCCTTTCCATCTACATTATCACTTCCCCATCTCACTAGCCACCCCTCACACTCACCCTCATCCTACTGTAAGCATACCAATTAACAACACACAAGGGTAGGCACTTGGGTGTTTTAGCCAATGTTCATGTGAAGTTTCTGTTAATGTCTTTTCAAACATTGAAATCTATATTTTCAACACTTTACCTTATTGGACAGATCTGTGCTCACCTTTAGACGTGTCTTAGTGAGTTGCAGTGAATGTTGAGACATAACATCCCCCCCCCCCGCCGCCCCACCCCACCCCAATTGTGATGAGTGTGAAATGAATGGCTTGGACATTATAGGGATGCTTCACGGTGCTGGTGTGGGCTGGTGTCAACCTGGCGCATCATGTGGCAGCCAGTGTGTACAGCGTCAAGTGAAGTAAATCTGTCCATGGTGAGGCCAACCCTGGCCTCCTGGGCAGCAATGTGGCCGGGTGCTGATGCCCTGTGTCCTGTGCAGCATCAGGTGATTGCGGAGAAGGTTGGTATTGTTGTTGGTAATTTTGGTGTGCCTGGTGATGTTGGTGTTGGGGCTGATTGTGGAGAGATTCAGAGGACCAAGGTGAGATTTTTTGAAGGGCACGATGTTGTTGGAATAGACGGCAGGTGAAGTTGAGATGACAGAAGTGATCTGTCAATGGCGAGAGAGGTTGCTCCAAGGAGGTGACAGTGAATAGAGAGTTTACTTCAAACACTTTCAAACTGCATAAAGCTCAAAAGTGTCTTCCAAGTCCTGAAGGCACAAGCTTCTGACATTGGAAAGTGACCAGCTGTGAAATGATAGCTTTCATACCACTTTTGCAGCTGTCACCTATTCACAGCAATGGGGAGACACAGAGAACCTGACCTACTTACCTGATGTGATCTCCGAACGACCTAAACCTCGTTAAAAATGTGGTAAAATAGAAATAGGCTGGCAAAATAGTAGTTAACAAGCATTTAACTATCTTAAATGCCTCCCCCGCCGCTTCCAAAGTGTCGGGTCTACGATTTCAGAACAGACCCGACACTTTGGAAACTTACATGGAGGCGGATTCGGAGCGGGTTCCCAACCCGCTGTCAATCATTTCGATTTTGACAGCGGCCCCACCTCTGAAACTGCACTCTGAGCGCCGGAAAAATCGCAGCCTCAGGGTTTAAAATGGCACCTAGATTCTCAGAGAAAATGCAAACTGAGTGTGTATTGTGTTAGAGAATTGGAGTAGGAAACAGAGCAAATGAGTCGGTTAGTGGGCTTTAGCACTTTTCTCTGTTTGCCCTCTGTATGTGAATTTTCCTTGTCAGATTTTCCAAGAAGCAAGAAAGGACTTGGGGCACATTTGTAAGTACCTGTACTAGAGAGCAGGAAAAATGGGTTGAACAGAAAGAGAGATAGTCCCATGGTAATGTTTCTGAGACAGATTTATCTGGAGAAAATGCCAGTTAGGATGCAACTCTCATGCAGTTTTTATCTGTTTTTGGTTCTCATAGTTTCTATTACTCTAACCCTTGTAGTGACATCATTAAAGTAACAACAATATGAACTCCATTTGGAAGCAGCTACATGCTGCATAATAGAAACATAGAAACATAGAAGATAGGAGCAGGAGTAGGCCATTCGGCCCCTCGAGCCTGCTCCACCATTCAATGAGATCATGGCTGATCATCCAAATTCAGTACCCTGTCCCTGCCTTCTCCCCATATCCCTTGATCCCTTTAGCCTTAAGAAATATATCCAACTCCTTCTTGAATATATTTAATGAACTGGCCTCCACCGCCTTCTGTGGCAGAGAATTCCACAGGTTCACCACTCTCTGGGTGAAGAAATTCCTCCTCATCTCAGTCATAAATGGCTTACCCCTTATCCTTAGATTATGACCCCTAGTTCTGGACTCCCCGGCCATCAGAAACATCCTTCCTGCGTCTAGTCTGTCCAGGCCTGACAGAATTTTATAGGTTTCGATGAGATCCCCTCTCAATCTTCTAAACTCCAGCGAGTACATGCCCAATCGACACAATCTCTCCTCATACGTCATTCCTGCCATCCCAGGTATCAGCCTGGTGAATCTTCGCTGCACTCCTTCCATGGCAAGTACATCCTTCCTCAGGTAAGGTGACCAAAACTGCACACAATACTCAAGGTGCGGTCTCACCAAGGCCCTGTACAACTGCAGCAAGACATCCTTGTTCCTGTACTCGACCCCTCTTGCTACGAAGGCCAACATACCATTTGCCTTCTTAACCGCCTGCTGCACCTGCATGCTTACCTTCAGCGACTGGTGCACAAGAACACCCAGGTCTCTTTGCACTTCCCCTTCTCCCAATCTATTGCCATTCAAATAATAATCTGCCTTCCTATTTTTGCCACCAAAGTGGATAACCTCACATTTATCCACATTATAGTGCATTTGCCATGTTTGTGCCCAATCACCCAACCTGTCCAAATCGTACTGGAGTTTCACGACATCCTCCTCACAGCATACCCTCCCACCCAGCTTTGTGTCGTCTGCAAATTTGGAGATACTACATCCAATTCCCTCGTCCAGATCATTAATATATATTGTGAACAGCTGGGGTCCTAGGACCGATCCTTGCGGTACCCCACTAGTCACTGCCTGCCACTCGGAAAACGACCCATTTATTCCAACTCTTTGCTTTCTATCTGCCAACCAGTTCTCTATCCAAGTCAATACCTTGCCCCCAATCCCATGTGCGTTAATTTTGCAAGCTAATCTCTTATGCGGGACATAATCGAAAGCCTTCTGAAAGTCCAAATACACCACATCCACTGGTTCTCCCTTATCTATTTTACCAGTTACATCCTCAAAAAATTCCAGTCGATTAGTCAAGCACGATTTACCTTTTGTAAATCCATGTTGACTTTGTCCGATCCCGTCACTGCTCTCCAAGTGCTCTGCTATTACATCTTTTATAATGGACTCTAGCATTTTCCCCATTACCGATGTCAGGCTTACCGGTCTATAATTCCCCGCTTTTTCTCTACCACCTTTTTTGAATAGTGGGGTAACATTAGCTACCCTCCAATCCATGGGTACTGTTCCAGAGTCTATCGAGTTCTGGAAGATGACCAGCAATGCATCTACTATTTCTAGGGCCACTTCCTTAAGTACCCTAGGATGTAGATTATCAGGCCCTGGGGATTTATCGGCTTTCATAATGTAGGAATAAGTGAGTCATTTTCGGGTTGGCAGGCTGTAACTAATGGAGTGCCGCAAGGATCAGTGCTTGGCCCTCAGCTATTCACAATCTACATAAATAATTTGGATGAGGGGACCAAATGTAATATATCCACATTTGCTGATGATACAAAGCTGGGTGGGAATGTAAGTTGTGAGGAGGATGCAAGGAGGCTTCAAGGGGATATAGACAGGCTAAGTGAGTGGGCAAAAACATGGCAAATGGAATATAATGTGGAGAAATGTGAAGTTTCCCACTTTGGTAGGAAAAATAGAAAAGCAGAGTATTTTTTTAAATGGTGAGAGATTGGGAAATGTTGGTGTTCAGAGGGACCTGGGTGTCATTGTACACGAATCACTGAAAGTTAACATGCAGGTACAGCAAGCAATTAGGAAAGCAAATGGTATGTTGGCCTTTATTACCAGAGGATTTGAGTACAAGAGCAAAGGGGCTAGAAATTTGTTTCTTTGTGCCTGCCATTAGGGACTCCAGGAGGTGTTAACGGGGCGTAAAGGGCTTATCACCTGGGGGGAGGCGAAAAAAGCAGCTCCCGAGAAATTCAGCGGGGCGTTGCTGAGGTGTTACCCGATAGCGCCGTGCCCCCGCCGGTAGCGCCCCGAGCCGCTGTGCCACAGGCGATGACATCATCGCCGTGCGCCGTGGCCCCTTAGCGCCTCACCGTGAACCCTTACTGCCCCGCGGCAGTAATTCGGCTACGCCCCGCGAGGCTGCCGCGGGCGGTGTCAGCGCCAGTCTCGCGGTCGCGAACTAGGCCGACTGCCACTCGCGGGGTGGTATTTAAAGGGGAGGTGCAGTTGCGACCCGCGCTGCCATTTTTCTTTTGGCAGACCTCCAGGTCAGCTCCCCATAATGGACCGTGGCATGGTCCTGGCCGCCATCGCGCAGTCTGGCACCTCATCCCGGTGCCGGTCTGTGGCCGCGGCACCACACCGCCCTGGTGGCCTATTGTGGGCCATCGGAGGCCCTGCTGAGTGCATAGCAGCCCTCCCCTTTAACTGAAGGGGAGGGGCATTGAATCGGGGCTGCACCCCTACATCGCCTCGGTTACCACCCCACCAGGAAGTAGAGTGCCCGAGATTGTGCTCCACTTTCTGTGTGGGGCGGTAAGCCGAATTCAGCAGCCAGGACTTTAATTCCACGCCGGGCGCTAAATGTCCGGCCTTAACTCGCTTTCCACCCACAAACGGGGCATAACCAAATTTCGCGCCCACGATGTCTTACTGCAATTATATAGGGCCCTGGTGAGACCACACCTAGAGTACTGCGGACAGTTTTGGTCTCCTTACCTAAGGAAGGATATACTTGCCATAGAGGGAGCGCAACAAAGGTTCACCAGACTGATTCCTGGGATGGGGGCATTGTCCTATGAGGAGAGATTGAGGAGACTAAGCCTATAGGGGGAGAAATTCAGTATCGCACTGTTTGGGGCGCAATTATCAGCCGGGCACAAAGTTTAGTGCCTGGCACTAATTATCCCCTCCGACTGCAAACTTAGCTTTTATTCTGTCAGGCCTGGGCAGACTAGATGCAGGAAGGATGTTTCTGATGGCCGGGGAGTCCAGAACCAGGGGTCATAGTCTAAGGATAAGGGGTAAGCCATTTAGGACTGAAATGAGGAGGAATTTCTTCACCCAGAGAGTGGTGAACCTGTGGAATTCTCTGCCACAGAGGGCGGTGGAGGCCAGTTCATTAAGTATATTCAAGAAAGAGTTAGATATATTTCTTAAGGCTAAAGGGACCAAGGGATATGGGGAGAAGGCAGGGACAGGGTACTGAGTTTGGATGATCAGCCATGATCTCATTGAATGGCAGAGCAGGCTCGAAGGGCCGAATGGCCTACTCCTGCTCCTATCTTCTATGTTTCTATGTTTCTATTGCCCCTGGAGGTGATTGGAGCACTAAATCAGGCGCTTCACACCTCTCTTAAGGCGCAAAGGCCGAGGAGCAAGGCGCTACCTCAGAGTGCTGGTGAAGCTCATGTGATGTCAGTCTGCAATGGAACACAGACACACTGGCGCTGGCCAGTTCTTAAAGGGGAGGGTCGATCTTGCTCTCCATCCACACCCTGCTCATTGCAGCCTTGAATCTCGGCCTGGAGAGACCTGTACATCAAATCTGTTGCAAAGAACAAAGGAGAGGCCCAGGGAAAGAGATCAGAGTGCAGCCCCCATATTCTCTTTTAACTTGATGCAAGGAAGATCAAATCAGAAAGAACCTGCAAAGTGCTGCTCAGTACCCAAAACTCCTCAACACAGCTTTGAATATCTCCAAAAGTCTCTCTCTCTCACTCAGAATACGTGGTGCAAAGATTTCGCCGACAATAAAAGGCAGGAAGCGGTCGCCTGTAAATAGCGCTCCCCTAGTCCCTTCCCGACTGTAAAACGCTCCCCTCAACCTGTCGTTGCTAGCGGCAGGCGGTAAGACACCACTCAATATCTGGCCCGGGGCGTTGCACACTCAATTGACGTCACGATCTTCCGGCACAGGAGATCGTGGCGGTAGTGTTTAGCGCTGCCGCAAAATGTCTAGTTAATTTCGTGAGTGGCGCAAACATCCCCGCCCGGGCACTAGTTGCTTTGCACCCCATTAGCGCCCTCTTAAGGCACTAATGGGAGGCGCAAACCAACTGAATTTTTCCCCCATAATCTCTAGAGTTTAGAAGAATGAGAGGTGATCTCATTGAAAGATACAAAATTCTTAAGGGGCTTGATAGGGTAGATGCAGAGAGAATGTTTCCCCAGGCTGGGGAGTCTAGAACCAGGGGTCACAGTCTCAGAATAAGGGGTCAGTCATTTAGGACTGAGATGAGGAGAATTTATTCACTCAGAGGGTGGTGAATCTTTGGAATTCTCTACCCCCAGAGGGCTGTGGAGGCTCTGTCGTTGAGTATATTCATAGAAACATAGAAACATAGAAGATAGGAGCAGGAGTAGGCCATTCGGCTCCTCGAGCCTCCTCCGCCATTCAATGCAATCATGGCTGATCATCCAAATTCAGAACCCGGTCCCTGCTTTCTCCCCATACCCCTTGATCCCTTTAGCCTTAAGAAATATATCCAACTCCTTCTTGAATATATTTAATGTATTGGCCTCTACTGCCTTCTGTGGTAGAGAATTCCACAGGTTCACCACTCTCTGGGTGAAGAAATTCCTCCTAATTTCTGTCCTAAATGGCCTACCCCTTATCCTTAGACTGTGACCCCTGGTTCTGGACTCCCCGACCATCGGGACCATCCTTCCTGCATCTAGTCTGTCCAGTCCTGTCAGAATTTTATAAGTTTCAATGAGATCCCCTCTCATTCTTCTAAACTCCAGCGAGTACAAGCCCAATCGACCCAATCTCTCCTCATACGTCATTCCTGCCATCCCAGGTATCAGCCTGGTGAATCTTCGCTGCACTCCTTCCATGGCAAGAACATCCTTCCTCAGATAAGGCGACCAAAACTGCACACAAGACAGTGATCGATAGATTTTTGGCTATTAAGGGAATCAAGGAATATGAGGATAGTGCAGGAAAGTGGAGATAAAGTAGATGAGGTAGATGATCAGCCATGAGCTTATTGAATGGCGGAGCAGGCTTGAGGGGCCGAATGGCCTACTCCTGCTGCTATTTCTTATGTTCGTATGTAATTCCACCCACTGTCAACTGAATCACTGTTGGCCAGGATCATTTCTGTTATTGTGGTGTATGTAAGCTGTTCCACCTTAAGAGAACTTAAGCCTGTTCCACCTTAAGAGATGTACTACTTTCTCTGGCTGCTGTATACATAATACCGGTGGTGACCACCGGTATATAAGTACTGTGTAGTGATATTGCTGCTAGTATAGCCCTGACCTCCAACTAGTAAAGACCTGTTGAAACGTTACTCTTGTAGTCTGTGTCAGTAATTAATCTTAAATACAACTAGAACACACAGACTTAACAGTGGCGACGAGTCCGATTCTTACCCTGCGGCAGTTTATATCCACGGCGGCTTCGTCCACAGAACTGGCGTCGAAGAGATGCATCCACCCTCATCACCCTGCTGGAAGACACGTCGCGCGGCAGGCATCGAGAACCCGGAGTGCAGAAGATATCCTGAACTCGAAGCCTCCATCAGCGGCAGTCAGCTATCTTCCTTCTACCTCGGTGGTGGGTAAGCTGGTCAGCGACGCGAGCAGAAAGTTGGCCGCGTTGGCTGTACAGATGGGGAGGGAAGACGGAGGAATAAGGGCGGTGAGATCGATCGCGACCGGAGATAAGGGCCGGGCCGCATTTGGGCCGAAAGGCGCAGCGCGGGGACATCGATCGTGGCTGGTGATAAAGGCCGGGCCGCATTCGGGCCAAAACGGTGCAGCGTCTGGGGCGACTGAAGGCGCGAGAGCCGCGGTGAAGGCGAACGCAGCCGGTGCTAATAACCGGGCTGCAAGAAGGGCTGCGAGGCGCGACATCGGGGAAGCGCGAATGCCCGAGGGAGCCGCGGTGAAGCGGAGACAGCGTCGGGGGAGTTACTAACCGCTGGGAAAGGGGAGCAGCAGCGGCACGCCAAACGCCATTGCAGCCAGCGGGTGAAGAAGGCGAGCGTGGGAAAGACCGCCAAGCGCGGGAAACCGCCATTTTGTAGGCAGAGGACGAAGACAAGAGCGGGAAGCCGCCATCTTGGAAAAAGGGAAATCACTAAAAAAAAAATAAAAAAAAATTGCATCGATGCCTAAACATGGGAACATTAATACCTTTGATAGCGACATCGAAGATTGGGCCACGTATGTAGAACGCATACAAAGTTATTGTAAAGCAAATAAAATCCCAGATGATGAGAAAGCACTAACTTTATTAAACTTAATGGGTGCGAAGACATACGGACAATTGAAACACCTTTTATCACCAGATGAACCGGCGGAGAAGACATTCGAGGAGATTGTTACTGTCCTGAGAAATCATCTAAACCCCACACCGCTGATGCTAGCGGAATCATTTAAATTTTACAGCAGAAAGCAGCTGAAAGATGAAAGCAATACTGAATATTTAATGGAATTGCGTAAGCTAGCAAAGTACTGTTAGTTTGGAATGGGATTAACAGATGCGCTAAGAGATAAATTTGTGTGTGGATTATTAAAAGAAGATACACAAAAGCGACTGCTCGAGGAGAATGAGCTGACGCTTGAGAAAGCGGTCACTATGGCAGCATCACACGAAGCCGCAGCGAGAGGCACGGCAGTAATGCAGCTACGGTCACCAGAACTCAGTACAAATCAATTGGTTTTGAGCACTGTAAAATGTTATCGTTGTGGAAAGACAACGCACGATCAGAACCAGTGTTGGTTTAAAAACCAAGAATGCAGAACGTGTGGCAGGCTTGGCCACATAGCTAAAGTATGCCGGTCAGGAAAGAAGACCAGCAACAAAAAGTCACTGCAAGGAAAATACATAAAGGTACACAAGGTGACAAAGAACAGTTCGAACGAACAGAAGTCAGATTCAGACACCAGCAGTAATGAACTGGGTAGCTTAAGAGTACACAACGTTGGTAAGGATGCAGATCTCCAGACAATTTGGATCACTCTTCAGATAGCAGGAGTCCAAGTAAAGGTGGAATTGGACACTGGATCGGCATTGACGGTCATGAATAAGAAAGATTACAAAAGGTTATTCCAACATATTCCCCTACGGGATACGGAGATTATATTGAAAACATACACGGGGCAAAGAGTGTACCCCATCGGAAAGATAGAGGTAAAAGTGGTCCACAAGGGCAAAGAAAGCCAAGTAATGGACTTATATGTGCTACCTGAGGGAGGTCCACCACTACTGGGACGGGAGTGGATTAGGAAAATGAATATGGACTGGCACTCCTTAAAGGCACTAACGGTAGATTCCGGGGAAACAGATGTCAAACCTAAACGATTGTCCATAATATTGGATGATGCTAAAGAGGTGTTCCAGCAGGGACTAGGAACACTGAGAGGAATTACAGCAAACATCAAGATTGATGAACATGCACACCCAAAATTTTTCAAAGCCAGACCGGTACCCTATGCAATACGACCTGCTGTAGAAGCGGAACTGGAAGCGCTAGAACGTTCAGGTGTACTGTCTAAGGTAGATTGGAGTGAGTGGGCTACGCCCATTGTTCCCGTTATGAAACGTCCTTCGAGCAACAAGCCAGGAGAACCAGGGAAGGTTCGCATCTGTGGAGACTTCAAGATCACCGTTAATCCGGTGCTTCACACGGTGCAGTATCCGCTTCCGCGGATTGAGGATATTTTTGCTTCGTTGTCTGGCGGGAAACACTTCACCAAGATAGACCTGGCGCAGGCGTACTTGCAGATGGAGGTTGAAGAAGAGTCACGACAGTACCTCACGATCAACACGCATAGAGGTTTGTACCGGTATAATAGGCTGGTTTTTGGAGTGGCATCGGCTCCGGCAATTTGGCAGAGGGCCATGGAGCAGGTATTACAGGGAATTCCAGGCACACAATGTTACCTGGACGATATTCTGATTACAGGAGATGGTGATGAAGAACACCTCGCAAACTTGGAACTGGTGCTCAACAGACTGAAAGAGTATGGACTTCGAGTTAATCGGCAGAAACGTGAGTTCTTTCAGAAGCGGATCTCGTACTGTGGTCATGTCATTGACCGGGAGGGGCTTCATAAGTCTCCTGACAAGATAGAGGCAGTTGTAAAGGCTCCCGCTCCGGATAATGTCTCTCAGTTGAGGTCGTTTCTGGGATTGATTAACTATTACCATAAGTTTCTACCGAATCTATCCACGGTACTGCACCCACTGAACGCTCTTTTACAGAAGGGGGTACCATGGGAATGGAGCGAAAACTGTAAGAAGGCATTTCGCAAAAGCAAAGAATTGATCACCTCAGAGGAAGTGTTGGCTCACTTCAACCCGACACTGCCTATTCGGTTGGCTTGTGATGCTTCTCCATATGGTATTGGGGCAGTACTCTCACACAAGTTGCCAAATGGCACGGAAAGGCCAGTCGTGTTTGCATCCAGATCATTGACCTCCGCTGAGTGCAACTATGTGCAGATCGATAGGGAGGCTCTCAGCCTTGTATGGGGAGTGAAGAAGTTTAATCATTACCTGCAGAGCCAAAAATTCACACTTCTGACAGACCATCAGCCGTTGGTATCCATTTTTAACCCTAAGAAGGGTGTTTCGGTGATGACAGCACAGAGACTCCAGAGATGGTCCCTTTTCCTAGGGGCACATCAATATCAAATAGAATTCAAAGGTACAAAGCAGCATGGCAATGCTGATGGGCTGTCACGCCTGCCACTACCTGAAGAAGAAGAGACGACGAAAGTTGACCCTGTTGAGTTATTTCATTCGACCATCATCGAGTGTTTACCAGTCACCAATGCAAGTATTGAAAGAGAAACCAGGAACGACCCGACACTGTCCCGAGTCTACGAGGTGACAGTGAAGGGATGGCCAACACATGGTGATCCTCTGTTACCGGCATTCTCGGCAAGGTGAGACCAGCTGTCCGTCTGCCGTGGTACTTTGATGTACGGGACAAGAGTGATTATTCCTCCCAAGTTACGGGAAACAGTTCTAAAGGAACTGCATGAAGGTCATCTGGGGGGAGTTAAGATGAAAAGTCTTGCTAGGGCTTATGTATGGTGGCCGGGTATTGACCAACAGATAGAGGAGTTGACGAAAAGCTGCACTGGGTGCCAAAAAGTGCAAAATGCACCTCCGATAGCACCGCTACACCAATGGGAATGGCCTTCAGCCCCATGGCAACGCGTACATATTGACTTTGCTGGTCCATTCATGGACTCCATGTTCCTAATTGCGGTGGACGCACATTCCAAATGGCCAGAAGTGATCAAGATGAATACCACTACTTCAGAAAAGACAATTGCGGTGTTAAGAACAATATTCGCAAGGAACGGATTGCCAGAACAGATATGTTCGGACAACGGACCACAGTTTGTGTCGGAAGAATTCCAAAAATTCTTAAAGAAGAATGGGGTGAAACATTATACCTCTGCCCCATATCATCCGGCGACAAACGGGTTGGCCGAGAGATTTGTCCAAACATTCAAAAAGGCAATAAAGGCCATGAACGATGATCAGATTCCGCTACAACACAAGGTGGACAATTTCCTAATGGCATATCGAAACGCCGCTCATGCAGTAACTAACCAAAGTCCTGCCATGATGTTTTATAACAGGAGGTTGCGGTCCAGGTTGGACTTGTTAAAACCAAATGTGCAGAGGGAAGTGGAAAACAAACAGTTCCGGCATATTAATAACAAGACCACTCGAAGTTTCGACGTAGGACAACCAGTGTTGGCAAGGGGCTATGGAAACGAAAAATGGCAGTCCGGAACAATTCGGGCCAGACAAGGACCTCTGATGTACACAGTAGATATTGGTAACAATGTGATAAGGCGTCATGCGGATCAACTGGTAGAATCGAGAGCAAGGGTCGAACCCATGGTTGCGACAGAGACAACTGTGGAAGACGTTAATGAACCTGAAGCATCTACCTCGGCAGGGAATGTACCTGATGATGACGTCCAATACATAGGAAACCAACTAGAGGAGTCACCTCAGCAACAAGGATCAGAGACCACTGAAAGGCGTTATCCAACCCGAATCAGAAGGCCTCCTGAGAGACTGAACCTTTGAACTGTTTATACCTGAAGTTATATATGTATATATGTTATTATGTTATGTTAAATGGGGATATGACTGTTAAGCTAAAAAGGGAGGATTGTGGTGTATGTAACCTGTTCCACCTTAAGAGAACTTAAGCCTGTTCCACCTTAAGAGATGTACTACTTTCTCTGGCTGTTGTATACGTAATACCGGTGGTGACCACCGGTATATAAGTACTGTGCAGTGATATTGCTGTTAGTATAGCCCTGACCTCCAACTAGTAAAGACCTGTTGAAACGTTATTCTTGTAGTCTGTGTCAGTAATTAATCTTAAATACAACTAGAACACACAGACTTAACAGTTATGACCTGTGATTGTCATTAGAGAACAGAGACCGTTTTTATTTGAAGGATATTTCTATTACAGCACACTCACTGCTTGATTATTTCTCATTAATCTATGGTTGACAAATGTAGATTCCAAAATGCTTGTTTTCATCCTGATTTGAAATTAAACTGGAAATGAGGGAATTCGATTATAAACCAAGTATGAGGCATTTTCTTTAAAAAAAAACCTGAAAAAACCTAATGTTAAATCAATTTGGCTCGAGTGAATTGCAAATATATGTACAAGGCAGTAATTTTTTTTGTAACCTTTAATTTAAAGTTTTCTAATAGGCACCAGAATGCTTAACCTGTGAGTTCCTACTACACACTGCTTTACTTTTAATTTCAAATGATGAATGGAGGAAACTTTAACATACATGAATCATTAAATACCAATAGAAAACTTAATTTATAAGAAACCGTCACTACCCACAGTATATATTAAAATTCTCACCCTTGCTTTCAAACCCTCCATGGCCTCGCCTCTCTATCTCTGTAATCTCCTCCAGCCCTGCAACTCTCCGACATCTCTGCAGTCATCCAATTCTGATCTCTTGGGCATCCCCGATTTTAATCACCATTCAACTGCCTAAACCTTAAGCTCCGGAATTCCCTCCCTAAACATCTCCTCCTCTCTAGCTGTTTCTCCTCCTTTAAGGTGCACCTTAAAAGCTATCGCTTTGACCCAGTCCTAATATCTCCTCTTATAGCTCAGTGTCAAATTTTGTTTGATAACGCTCCTGTGAAGTGCCTTGGGATGTTTTACTACGTTAAAGGATGCTCTATAAATGAAAGTTGTTGTTGTTATATCATAACAATTACCCAATGCCCCCTCAGTGAAATTGAAGCTGTAATCCAATCTCACTCTCACACTGGACTGCTGTATTGTAATTCATTGAAAGGCAGCCCATATGCATTATGTATGCAGCCCAAAAATGATTTGAGGCCAATATGTGCAAGTGCAAAAATGGGGAGGGAAAACTGGAGAAACGGCCACCACCTTCACACACCTCCAAGATGTAAATTTAAAAATGGCATAGGAATGTGGCTGCTGAATTGGTTGTGTAGAAAGGTGTATAATGTGGCAAGACATAAAGAAGAGAAAATACGTTGAAAATTAGGAAGGAGAATAAAATAAAAGTTTAAGATGTTATCTGAATCCTGAGGTTGTGTTACAGCACTTTATGCAATATGTATGGACTGGTAATTAACGGTTGAATTTTCTACAAGGCCCACTTTCCAATATTTGCATAGCATAAGGAACCAAAGTCATGCCTTAACTTCATTCCTGACTGCCTAAGTGTTCAAATCAGTGAGGGAGAGAACGGGCCACTCAACAATTTTCCTCTACCAATCAGAAAAGGAGAAAAACCTGCCACTAGTATATAAGTACCTCATTGGCCGGAATTTTGCCGGCATTCAGCGTACGGGATGGGTGGCAGGTCAGCTGTTAAATTTAAAATGATTGACAGCGGGTCGGGAACCCGCTGTCAAAATGCGCACACTGGACTTTCCCGATGTCGGGGCTGCCAGCGCTGAGACAGGCAGCGGCGGGGGAGGCAATTAAAATCATTGGTGGTTTGGTTACAGCCACTTATCGATTGTTTTCCCCTCAGCTTTTTGGATTTGACAGGTTGCCCACCGGTTTCCCGTTGTGCCTAGACGTCGTCTGTGAAGCTGAGGTGGGAGGTCAGTGGCCATTGAATCACCTCTGTGCAGTGCTTGTCAGTGTTTGCAGCACCTCAATGCTGTAGAACACTGACAGTACAAATGTCAAAATAAATTTGGCCATGGTCCCTTTAAGGAAACTGGCTGATGATACGTCATCAAATGACGTTATTAGAACCGCTTCCTCTAATTGGCCGGGAAACACGCTGGGCGGGCTAAACAAGCCCTATCAGGGGAAATTCATTTCAGAGGTTGGGATGGAAACAGCAGCGGGGCTGGGACCTGCCACAGACCTGTTTTGGTAAGTAAAATCACGGCCATTGTCTCTGTCTCCCACCCACCCTCCTTTACTCCCAGGCACATAGGCAGGAAATTTTTAATTTTACACATTTCTTCCAGCTACCCACTTCCTGTAGGTGCTCATGAAGCAATGGGGTGCCATTGATTGCACCCTGGACCTTGGGAAACCCTATAAAACTGGATGGCCCTGTCTCGCTGCTGCCTTACTGTGATGCCAAAGGTAATGAATTCCTCAGCTGTCCTGTCAAGGGCATCAGTCACCCGATGTATGCCCATAACTGTATCTTGGCTGATATTACAGTGATCCCCGAACTGACCTGGTGTCATAAAACTTGAGTACTGTGGTCACCTTCGTAGTCACAGAGAGCAATGCAGGCAGATGACCGTGGCTACATGCAATAGGTGGCAGACCTGCCCTAATGTCTCTTTGGTGAGGCATATTCTTCTTATACACATGTTCTTACAAAGGCACTCCTATGACCTGCATTGCTATCGCTGTTGCGATTACTTTGTCCAGTAACTTTTTAAACTACTGCAACCTTGAATTCCATATCATAAGAACATAAGAAATAGGAGCAGGAGTAGGCCAATCGGCCCCTCGAGCCTGCTCCGCCGTTCAATAAGATATTGGCTGATCTGATCCTAACCGCCAATCTACTATCACAGAGCCATCTCCTGAATCTAACCGAATTAGACACACGAAATAGGAGCAGGATCAGGCTACACGGCCCCTGGGCCCGCTCCGCTAACCACAGGGCCATGACCGATCCGAACCATGACTCATGTCCAAATTCCTGCCCGCTCCCCATAACCCTTTATTCCCTTTACTTCTAGGAAACTGTCTATTTCTGTTTTAAATTTATGTAATGATGTAGCTTCTACAGCTTTTTGGGGCAGCATATTCCATGGACCTACCACCCTCTGAGTGAAGTAGTTCCTCCTCATCTCAGTTTTGAAAGAGCAGCCCCTTATTCTAAGACTATGCCCCCTAGTTCTAGTTTCACCCATCATCGGGAACATCCTCCCCGCATCCACCCGATCCAACCCCTTCACAATCTTATATGTTTCAATAAGATCGCCTCTCATTCTTCTGAACTCCAATGAGTAGAGTCCCAATCTACTCAACCTCTCCTCATATGTCCATCCCCTCATCCCCGGGATTAACCGAGTGAACCTTCTTTGTACTGACTTGAGAGCAAGTATGTCTTTTCTTAAGTATGGACACCAAAATTGTATGCAGTATTCCAGGTGCGGTCTCACCAATACCTTGTACAACTGAAGCAATACCTCCCTATTTTTGTATTCTATCCCCCTAGCAATGAAAGCCAACATTCCATTGGCCTTCTTAATCACTTGCTGCACCTGCATACTAACCTTTTGAGTTTTCTGCACCAGGACCCCCAGATCCCTTTGTACTTCAGTACTTTCCAGTTTCTTGCCATTAAGATAATAACTTGCTCTACGATTTTTCCTGCCAAAGTGCATAACCTCACACTTTCCAGTATTGTATTCCATCTGCCAAATCTCTGCCCACTTACTTAGCCTGTTTATGTCCCCTTGCAGGATTTTTATGTCCTCCTCACTCACTACTTTCCCTCCCATCTTAGTATCATCTGCAAACTTTGATATGTTACACTTGGTCCCCTCCTCCAAATCATTAATATAGATTGTAAAGAGTTGGGGACCCAGCACTGACCCCTGTGGAACACCACTAGTTACTGATTGCCAGTCCGAGAATGAACCATTTATCCCAACTCTCTGCCTTCTGTTAGATAGCCAATCCTCTATCCATGCCAGAATATTATCCCCAATCCTGTGATTTTTTATCTTAAGCAATAATCTTTTGTGTGGCACCTTGTCAAATGCCTTTTGGAAGTCTAAATACACTACGTCCACTGGTTCCCCTTTATCCACCCTATATGTTACTTCCTCAAAGAACTCCAGCAAATTTGTCAAACATGACTTCCCCTTCATAAAACCATGCTGACTTTGTCCTATTAAATTATGATTATCCAAATGTCCTGTTACTGTCTCCTTAATAATGGACTCCAATATTTTACCTACCACAGATGTTAGGCTAACCGGTCTATAGTTTCCAGCCTTCTGTCTACTGCCCTTTTTAAATAAGGGCATTACATTAGCAGTTTTCCAGTCTGCCGGGACCTTTGCTGAGTCCAAGGAGTTTTGGAAAATTATTACCAATGCATCCACAATCCATACCGCCACTTCCCTCAAGACCCTAGGATGTAAGCCATCAGGTCCAGGTGATTTATCCGCCTTTGTCCCATTATTTGACCGAGTACCACTTCCTTAGTGATTTTGATCATGTTTAGCTCCTCCCCCCCCCCCCCCCATAGCCCCCTGTTTGTCCAGTGTTGGGATATTCTTAGTGTCTTCTACTGTAAAGACTGATACAAAATATTCATTCAGTGTATTTCCCACCATTAATTTCCCGGTCTCATCCTCTAAGGGACCAACATTTACTTTAGCCACCCTTTTTCTTTTTATATAAATATAAAAACTCTTACTATCTGTTTTTATATTTTTTGCTAATTTACTTTCATAATCTATCTTCCCTTTCTTAATCAATCTTTTTGTTATTTTTTGCTGTCTTTTAAAGTTTCCCCAATCCTCTATCCTCCCACTAGATTTGGCTACCTTATATGCCCTTGTTTTTAGTCGAATACTATCCTTAATTTCTTTACTTAGCCACGGATGGCTGTCTTTTCTTTTACACCCTTTTCTTCTCAGTGGAATATATATTTTTTGGAAGTTGTAAAATAACTCCTTAAATGTACACCACTGATCATGTATCGTCTTACCCTTTAATCTATTTTCCCAATCCACTCTACTCAATTCCGCTCTCATACCTTCATAGTCTCCTTTATTCAAGCTTAGCACGCTTGTTTGAAATCCAACCTTCTCACCCTCTAATTGAATATGGAATTCAACCATGTTATGGTCACTCATTCCAAGGGGATCCTTTACTAGGACATTTTTAATTAATCCTGTCTCGTTACACAGGACCAGATCTAAGGTTGCTTGCCCCCTGGTCGGTTCAGTTACATACTGCTCAAGAAACCCATCCCTAATACACTCAATGAACTCATCCTCAAGGCAGCCCTGCCCAATTTGATTTGTCCAATTAATATGATAGTTAAAATCCCCCATAATTATAGATGCTCCCTTATTACAAGCCTCAACTATTTCCTGATTGATACTCCGTCCAACAGAGTTGCAACTGTTCGGAAGCCTATAGACTACGCCCACTAGTGTTTTTTTCCCCTTATTATTCCTTACCTCCACCCAAACTGTTTCATTATCCTGATCTTTTGACCCAATATCATTTCTCTGTATTACAGTGATTCCTTCCTTTATTAACATAGCCACCCCACCTCCCCTTCCTTCCTGCCTGTCCTTCCTGATCATTAAGTAACCTGGTATGTTTAATTCCCAGGCATTGTCACCCTGCAGCCATGTTTCTGTAATGGCCACAAGATCATACCCATATGTAGTTATTTGTGCCATTAACTCGTCTATTTTGTTACGAATGCTACGTGCATTCAGATAGAGAACTTTCAAATATGTTTTGTGACACTTAGTTCCTGCTTTTGCCCTTTTTATTACTTTACCTTTTACTCCACACCTTCTGCCCCTTCCTGACATGCTCTGGTTTTTATTTTCCCCACTGCTACCTAAGTCTATGACCTTCTCTGTTGTCATTTTTATTATTTGCTCTCTAGGAACCTCCCCCCCACTAGTTAGTTTAAAGCCCTCTCTACAGCCCTAGTTATATGATCCACCAGGACTCTAGTCCCAACACTGGCCAAGTGAAGCCCGTCCCAACGGAACAGCTCCCTCCTGCCCCAGTACTGGTGCCAGTGTCCCAGGAAGCAAAACCCATTTCTCCCACACCAGTCTTTGAGCCACGCATTTAACTCTCTAATTTTATTTGTCCTAGCCAAATTCGCTCGTGGCTCAGGTAATTACAAGATTATTACCCTTGTGGTTCTACTTTTTAATTTGGCCCCTAGCTGCTCAAACTCCCTCAGCAGAACCTCTTTCCTTGTCCTATCTGTGCTGAGCTTGCTGACCCAACCTGTAGGGCACTGCATTTGGTTTCAGCACCGCTGGGATGCAGCTCTAGTATCGTTAACTGTGAAAATCCCTAAGAGACAGAAATACCGTACTGGGATAAAGATCAAATCAACTTCTACCAGGAAACTCTTTGGTATCCGGCACCGACGGGACCGGAATGGTGCCAGTTGATTAAAAATTCCGGATGACGGAGAGGGTTATCTACCGAGGCTATTTTTAACAAACAAAAATTAAAAAAATCAAGAAATGTGCAGTATACAGTAAATGAGTACTCACCTACAGAACATTGTGTTAAATGGATGGTGGAAGATGCTTGATTAAGTACAGTACTGCCAGTTGAGGGTAATTCATAACTCTTTAATTACTTAACAGTAAAACAAAACTTATACAGTAAACGACTGTATACAGTACTTTAGGTGACTGTACACTTATTCCAAGTCAGCTGGTTCATCATTGAGGTGTTCGGACTGCCGACAGCGCCAAGAAGCCAAGTAGTGGCAGTTTGGAGAACTACCCCCACTGACTAACTTGGCCACTGCGGGAGACTCGGACTCGGACTCGGCAACATTTCCGATTATTGAGGTGTTGTTTTCGGAGTATGGATTTTGCCGGTTAATAGAGAATTCCAGATATTTAGGTGCTGTTTAAACGAGAGTTTCCTGTAATTTGCTTTTTTTTTTACCATTACTGGTGGTACCACTATATTGTGGGTAAAACTAAAAGATGCTATCACTGACCTGCCAATTTCTCAATTAGTTCCTCATCTTTCTCACTTTTCCTTAAATCTGTACCAGCAATGCTACAGACAGACTGGAAATTGAAAGTCTGGTGTTGATTTGTTTTCATTACCGCCACTGTCAACAACCCTGCTCCTCATTACGGCTAGCTAGAAAATCCAGAGCATTGAGCTGTTAAAGTATAACAGTTATCTTCATTTATGACATTTTAAAGGAACTAGATTCAATCCTAGACTTTTCAGTGGCCAATTTAATGGGAACAGTGTGAGAAGATGAGGTGGGGTTAGGGTTGCTAAGCCTCCAGAATTGCCTTAGAGTTTCCTGGAATTCAATCGGCCGTGAGCAGCCCAGGAGAAAAATCACAGGGGAATGAAAAAAAAGATTTTTTTCATTTTCTTTGAACACTTTTGCTTATTAGTTATAAAAAATATTGGCGATGGGGGAAATGGCTGTTTGACTGACAGTCAAGGACCATCCAGTCAGGTAACAAAGGCCAGGATTTTTAGGTTGAAGAGAGTGCGGGTTCGCGAGCGGGTCAGCAGTTAACAGCATTGAAATTGACAGCGTGTCGGGAACCCGCCTTCATCCCGCCGACTTCTGCCTTTAGCTCGGGCGCGTTTCCCAGTGTGCCACGGACTCGCTCAGGAGAGGCTGGCGACCTCGTTGAAGCTCGTTGAGAAACCCTTAAGAGGCTTTTTAACCTGAGGTTTCAGCTTTCATTGCTTGTGCACGGGAGTCATGGATTTCCTGAATCTCACCTGTGACGGCAAGGTGAGAGCTCAGTGGCCATTGTGAGTTCATCAATTGACAGCTGGAAAAAGCACATAAATACTCACACTTTAAACCTGCTTCCTTGCCTAAGGAAAAGGCTCTTGCTGGCTCCATTTTGTGCAGAGAATTTGCTTTCAGGAGTTTGCAGGTGATTTCTCAAACCTCGGAAGCCACTCTCATCACATTGCAAGTCACTCTCACTACATTGGGGAATTGTGCCTCTGATCTCCTCTTTACCTGCCATCTATCAGATCAGCATGGGTGCCGCTTTTGCTGTCTCACCTTGGGCCTCAGACTCGGACCAAGATGAGCCCCAGCACCAACAACACCAGCAGCAGCAGGAGCAGCCTTCTCCTCACTGACCTGATGCATCCACAGGGGAGAGGCGGGGTCAGCATGGGGTGCACCTCGCGGAAGGCGATATCCCCAACACAGGGTATACAGGCAGAGGATGAGCTTCCTGTAGATGACTGAACAGCAGTGCCAAAAGAGGCTCAAGCTATTACGTCAGGTCATCGCAGACATTTGTAGCTTTCTGGAAGAAGATCTGCTGCCGAGTGAGCCTGGTGGACACTCCTTACCAGTGGCTGTCAAAGTCACCACTGCCCTCAATTTCTTCGCCTCGGGCTTCTTCCAGTCATTTGCAGCATCTCGCAGCCGGCCGCCTACAAATGCATCACCCAGGTGACCAATGCCATGTTTCACAGATCAGGCACTTCTGTACACTTTGTCACTGATGAAGCCAGTCAGACTGAGCGGGCGCTCGGTTTTGCGGCTCTGTCTGGCTTCCCACAGGCGCAGGGCATCATCGACTGCACACATGTGGCCATCAAGGCACCCCAAGATCACCCAGGAGTGTTTGTGAACCGGAAGGGCTTCCACTCCCTCAATGTGCAACTCATCTGCAACCACAAAAAGATCATCATGCATGTGTGTGCCAGATTCCTAGGGAGCTGTCATGACTCTTTCATTCTGCACCAGTCCATCCTCCCTCAGCTCTTCGCACTGCCAAACACACTTACCAGCTGGCTGCTTGGAGGCAAGGGCTATCAACTGAAGACGTGGCTGATGACACCCTTGAGGAGGCCAAGCAATGAAGCCGAGGAGCGCTATAATGAAACCACATGATGACCAATGTAATAGAGCAAGCAATCGGCATACTGAAGATGCGCTTCAGATGCCTTGACAGATCTGGAGGAGCCCTTCAGTATGCACCAGCCAGTGTCTCCAGAATGATTGTCGTCTGCTGCACGCTGCACAACATAGCGCAGCAGCGAGGATTGGAGCTGCAGGAGGAGCAAGGCGCAGAGCACACAGCCTCTTCAGAGGAGGAGGAGCAGGTGGAACACGAGGAGGAGCAGGAACCCGAGGTGGATATAGTGCCAGCAGCGACACACATTGTTGTCTGGGAAGCCCAGGATGGCCTTAAAATGGCACAATTTAGTTAAGTTGCACCAGTGCACCCATCTGGCTCCCAGATGCTGAACCAACTTCCCCCCCCACCCCCACCCCCACCCCCACTCCCCGCCCCACAAACACTGCAAAACAGTCCTAAAATAACCAAACCATTCTTGTCACATACACCCATTGCTCAAGTTTAAGTAAAGTTTCAACATTCACTGCAACTGACGAGGCCACTTCCCAGGTAGCAGGCAAAAATGGACAAGATGGGAAAGTGGTGCAAACAAATAAATTTAAGTGGGTCATAAATAAAACTGAAACTTAACACTAACATTTTGGCAAACACCCATGTCCATACCCTTGCACATCTACGATTCTGTCATTTTTCTTTTCCGAGTGCTTCTACGAGTTGCAACCCCTGTGGCTTCAGCAGAAGTAGAGGCGGGCTGCTCACTTCCCTGGTCTGATTGCTTAGACATTTTTGTCGGACGTCCTCTGGATTTTGGAGCCAAATGGCCTCCTCCTGTGGCGTTACTTTCTATGATTGCATTAGGATGAGGGTGAGTGTCAGTGGTGGATAGTCAGATGGGGATGTGAATAGGTACATAGCAAAGGGTGGGTGGACCTGCAAGGTAGGTTGGCGTGAGGAGTGACGTGCAGGAGTAGGCTTGGGAAGGCAGAGTGATGGGGTTGGGGTGACTGGCACAGCAGGATATAGTTGAATGTGGCATTATGCTCACCTTTCCTGACCTCATGAGGCCATTAAATCTCTTCCTACACTGGATCCAGGCGAGGCTCACATCACACCTGCTGCTCACTTCATGGGCAATCTCCAGCCATGCCCTCTTTGTTTCACTGGCTGGCCTCTTCCTACTGTCACCAGGGAAGAGGACCTCCTTCCTTGCTCTCTCACCTTGGAGCAGGATTTTCAGAGAGGAATCAGAAAACCTGGGCACAGCCTTCTGATGCTGAAGCTCCATCCTTGGCTATAAATGCTTGCACACTCACCGTCAAAGTATTGGATGTAACAGTGACAGGCACCTCACAACCAGCTCAGACTCTCCTACAACAACCTTCAACTCTGATGTGTGCAAGGCTCCATTAAATAGGCGAGCTGTTTAATGTACTCTAAATTGGAGGGCCACCTCTGGTTAACATAGAAACATAGAAGATAGGAGCAGGAGTAGGCCTTTCGGCCCCTCGAGCCTGCTCCGCCATTCAATGCGATCATGGCTGGTTCTCTGTCTCTCCCTGTTATTCTGCGCTCATCCGTGACCTCATCAGACCCGCTCCAGTTAATTGGCCGTGGAGGGCGCACTGATGGAAAGTTTTTGATGGCGACCTGCTGCGCGGCCTCCCCCCACCGCACCCGAACCCACTCACAGGTAAAAATTCAGCCCAAAGAGACTGTTCACTTTCCAATGCGGTGTAGCGCGAGGATGGACGTGTCGGGTGACCAATGGTGGGGGCGGGGCAGTTGGAGACGAGAGGTCATGTGATGAAACCTCCAGGAATACATCCAACCAGAGTGGGCATCCCTATGTGGGGGTCATGTGACCTCCCTTGACATGTAGCAGAAAGACAGGCAAGGATGTGACTGTTGACTACTGTATAATGTTCTGTCAACATTTTAAAGTGCATGTTTTTCTAAATTGTTTAATATGACAAGACTGTAAAGGAGTATTGCTTCATATCAAACTATCCATTTATGTTTTGTTCTCCCTTAGGAAAGGTGCTTATGGAAAACATTTCTGGGAATACATTCTTTTTCTAATTACATTCCAGAAATTTATGTGTAACAAGTCAACTGTTCAGTATTGAGATGAAAACCATTTCCAAAAACCAGCATGTAAGTGAACTAGTTTGAAGAGTGTGACCTGGTCAGAACTGAAATCATTGCGCCTGACAGAATAACCCATGGGATAACAGGTCATTTAACATCGTCAATCTGATTGCCTCAGACTCTGTGACTGATGTGTTTCATTTCAGCGATGGGGTGAAACAGCTTCTAGGAAATTGCACTTAGACTTTGCAGAAGATACTCAAGAAATGATTGAAATCAGAGTCACTGAATGCCTTCCTTTCTGTTTCATTGGAGATTGCATTTTTAGTTACACTTCAGCTTAGTCTGGTGTGAACCAAATGTACGTCAGAGTATTGCTGAATTCTAATAGTGTATATCTCATTTGCTTGGAGTAGGACTTTCTGTAGCTGGATACTATGGGAATAGCTCATTAGAATACTATGCTTGGATCAGTTATGTAATTATTCAGACTCAACTGTTAGAACGAATTACAGTCTCCGTGGGGAAATTCACCCATTTAAATAGCAGACGGAGGGGTTTCAGACAAACGTATTAATCATTCATATACCACTATCTCACAGCATAATTTCAGAGCCCATTGTAATATATTTTATTTATTAAATATCAGAATATTTTTAAAATCTGTTTTATATTTTCTCTTTGCCAAAATTTACTGCACAAACACAAATCTTAAATATTTCATCCATTCATGTTGGGTTGTTAATCACTGCTACCCAAATATTGCCAAAAAAAAATCAGAACAGCTCTCGGCGGGGGTGGGTGGTGGTTTAAATTCATGGGTTGCAGGGGTAGATTAGCATTCAGGTAGACTGTCTGAACTCCACGTGCTGCAGTCAATGAAAGATAGATTAACCTTCTAATGACTGTTCACACTTATTGCTGCTGTGACCACTCTATTCTTTCAGAATCAGCAGATGTCTTTGCCAAGTTAGCCTGGTAATTTCTGGTCTTGGATGGAGGGGTAGTCAGTTTGACAGAACTGGAGCCAGGCTGACTGGAGAAAACACAGAGGAAAGGAGGTTCTGCCCTGGGCATAAAGCCAAAATGCAGGGGTTCGATTTCACATATCCTAGAAAATAGGATAATTCTGAAAATATGAATAAGACAGTCCAGAGATGTGGAGCAACATAGTTACATATGTTATAATAATATATATTACTTATATATGGGAAGCGAGTGAAACTGTGTGGAGTAAGCCAGCTTCACTTACAATTAGCACTCTGTGTGTTCATGTGCTATGACACAAAGCAACTTGATGATTCATATCTGACCTCTACACACCAAGTGTTTGCTTGGTCTGCTTTTGGAGAAATTGAATAAATACCTGCGCAAAAGACTAATATCCAGTTCAGATCGCAAGGGGATACGATTGTTACCTGACAGGCCATGCAATCTTGCAAGTGGATATAGGGCAGTGTGAGTCACCTCCTGTAAAAATAAGATATTGGGAATGCTTGCAGAACCGACTAATGCCACTGAGCCCGATGTATCTGTGGCAGACTAAAATTCATAACAGTGCAATTATAAACCAATTTTACATTTTTTTTAAAGTTACCTTTTCAGGGTACCCCTTACTGCTCACTTCCCAGTCAGAAAGATTGACAGGACCAGGCAATACCAATACTGATCTGTAACCAGCTGAGGGGTGTACATGGGGGAAAAATGGATGAGATATATAACAGGTAGCTGATTCACAACCTCCCATTTTTCATCTTTTGGATGGGACGTTAATCCGGGGCCCCGTCTGCTCTCTCAGGTGGACGTAAAAGAGCGCATGACACTATTTCAAAGAAGAGCACAGGAGTTCTCCCCGGTGTCCTGGCTAACATTTATCCCTTAACCAACATCACTAAAAAACAGATTATCTGGTCACGATCACATTGCTGTTTGTGGGAGCTTGCTGTGCACAAATTGGCTGCCGCGTTACCTACATTACAACAGTGACTACACTCCAAAAGTACTTCATTGGCTGTAAAGCACATTGGGATGTCCTGATGTCATGAAAGGCACTATATAAATGCAAGTCTTTCTTTCTTTTGTGCCCCTGCCAAAGTTGAATTACACCCCCAACCCCTCTAGTGCCCAGTCACCAATTGGTATTATCCTCTCACAGTCTGCCCAAGATCAGAAACTTGGTGGCCGGAATTTTGCCTACCTGGGCAGGTCCAGTGCGGGCAGTGTCGGTGATGGGTCACGATCCCACTGTTGGCTCCATCCCGCTGTTGAAAATGAACTTACCTTAATGGGGCCTATTAAGCTCACCCAACGCGTTACCTGGCCCAATCAGATGGAGCGGGTCTGGTGATATCATTCAGGACGTGTTTTCAGCCAGGATCTTTAAAGGGATCCTGGCCACATTACATTTGAAGTTTAATCTAACAAAGTGGGTGTTGAATCTTTACTCTACAATAATATAATAAAAGTTATATATGAGTGACAAAGAAATATTTAAATAATATTATCATTAAGTAATATGATGCCATCTACAAATACGATCAAGAAAATAATGAAAAAAGTACATTAATTGGGAAGTTATTAGTGCTTTAGTCACAAATCTATAAACTTTTGTATCAGTAACTGGTACAAATACAAGATGTGTGTATAGGTAATAAATAAAATTGAGAAGTTTTAATTGTAATTGTAAAGGGGTGGATTTACAATCATATGCAAGTTGAGCGGAAGAGCTGCGGAATCCCTGACAAACAGTGTAAGTGGTGCTTATATGTTCCTGGGATTTCTGCAGCTCCTCCATTGAAGTTAACAATGGGCAAGTGAGAGAACCTCTGCAGAAATTCATCCCCAAAGTCTCAGACTGAAAAATTAAATTAGCTATATTCAGGACTGAAAGCAAATTGAACAAGTGGAATGAGTGATGATAATGAAATTGTTATGGTTGATGACTTGTGTTAATGTGTAACTGGACAATCACAGTATGCTGTGAGAAAATCCTGACCAGAAACAACACAAAAATGTATTTAAATGGTATATGTCATTTTTATAGTGTAGATCAATTCACTGCAATTACTAATACAAAAGCAAAATACTGCGGATGCTGGAAATCTGAAATAAAAAGAGAAAATGCTGGAAATACTCAGCAGGTCAGGCAGCATCTGTGGAGAGAGAAACAGAGTTAACTTTTCAGGTCGATGACCCTTCGTCAGAACTGGAAAAAGTTGGAGATGGAACAGGTTTTTAAGCAAATGTAGGGGCAGGGAAAGGGGGAGGAAAGAACAAAAGGGAAGGTCTGTGATAGGATGGAAGGCAGGAGAGATTAAGAGACAAAAGGGATGATGGTGCAAGGCAAAAGGAGATGGTAATGGGACAAGTTAAGAAACAAAAGATGACTTTAGATGAAGTGTAAATGGCAATGGCAGAGTGATCAACAGCTGTCATGTGAGAGAGAGAGAAAAAAAAGTGTGACCCCGAGTTTCCGGTTGCCTGTCACTTTAATTCTCTGCTCCACTCCCACTCTGACCTCTCCATCTTCGGCCTCTTACACTGTTCCAATGAAGCTCAACGTAAGCTTAAGGAACAGCACCTCATCTTTCGATTAGGCACTTTACAGCCTTCTGGACTCGACATCGAGTTCAACAATTTCAGACAATAACCGCTGCCCCTATCTTTTTTTTCATTTTTTTTCTCTCTCTCTCACATGGCAGCTGTCAATCATTCTGCCATTGCCATTTACACTTCATCTAGAGTCATCTTTTGTTTCTTAACTTGTCCCATTACCATCTCCTTTTGCCTTGCACCATCATCCCTTTTGTCTAATCCCTGTGGCGCCCCACGAATTACAGTTTGCCAATCTGAAAATGACCCATTTATCCCGACTCTGTTTTCTGAGCTTTTATCTTGTGATGTATTATATGTAAATAATTCATAAAAATCAAAAGCCTAGAAATTATTTATGTAATATTTGCATATGAATACTTATTGCATAATATGACACTTTGCAATTATAACTGAGACATTACCCCCATTTAAAGTATACTAGTTAATGCCTCTATCAAAAGAGCAGATACAGTAATGTTATATAAAGGCGTTAAGTCTTCAAATAATAATATCACACATTATAATTTCAAGACTCAAAATGAAACATTGGCCCAGACATTCGGGTCTCCACGGGTGAGTACGCACGGGGTACTCACCCGTAAGCCCAATGGAAGTGCTGGTTTCCTGTATGCACTGCGCATGCGCGGGAAACCGGCACTTCAGATCGCCTGAAAGAAGGGGTTCAGAGGTCGAACGCGTGCGCGGGAGAGGCTGCGCGTGCGCATCGTACTTACGGTTTTTTTGCAGGTTTTCCCGGGAGGGTAAGTCTCTAGAAGTTAGACATGTAAAAAGCAGTCGTAAGGCCTGCTTTTTACAAGGTAAGTAGTGAATTAATTAAAATTAAAACATTTTTTCCACAGGTTTATTATTTTTAAATACTTTAAAGAAAGGTAAGTTTATTTTTAGCCCCATTAGAAAATGTAATTAATTTTTTCAAAAATTTCAATTATTGTTTAAAATAGTTATTTCGTGTAATTTATAGTTTATTTTTTAAAATGTAATGGTTTTTTAAAATTTATTTGAAGATTTAGTGATGTTTTGGGGCTTGTAGTATTTATAGGTTTGACAGGTCTTCCTGTCAAACTTATGAATGAAGCATTCCCTGCTACCATTGGCTCTCCATGGCCCATGTGATCCCAGGGGACGCATCAAACTAACTGCGCCCCTGGGATACACAAGCACTGTGCGCCGGCAGTTGGAGGAGACCCAGGATCGCAATTCCACGGGGACCCACAGCTCAACGGCCGGCGCGCAAGTTAAGTGCAGGTCGAGGGCTTGCACCCGCAGGAAGCCCCCGACCCGAATTTCTGGGCCATTAACTCCAGCATTCATTATTATTTCCCAAGTGTATTAATTAAAAAACAAATGTCATTAGGTGATTAACAGTAACAATAATATTTAAACAATGTTCATCTTATAAAGTGAGATAAGGGCCATTGAATAGTTCTGCAGTTAAATTAATTGACTCATAAAAGCTTTTAATATTCAGGCTTAAGTGTTGTTACAGCCATCCGGAATAAAGATGTGTTAACAGGATTCCTGATACATTTTGAAAACTGTTGTGTATAATTTTGAGGGTTTGTTTTTCATCCTCAAACAATTTATATTTATATATACTCTTCTAATACTTAATTCTTAACACAAATTTGTTTTTCTTATTTCATCTAAGTCATACAACTCAGTTTAAAGTGTATATTTTTACTAAGTGCAGCCGATAACTTCTTTCTTGACTGGGCTGAATTTTTGACTTCCTGTATATTTCAGGCCGCGGTAGAAGCAATGCGCTAATATTAGCTGCTGACAAAAGGTTGCTAATGATCTGCCCAAAAAAGTTAATGGAAGGCCAACACGTAGAACGCACAATGAAGTAAACTTAATGAAAGAAAGGTGTTTAGCTAGCTGACAGCGACTGATCATTGGGCTGCACTAAGACTAAGGAAAGCCTTGTGTCAAGAGCAGAAAGCCTGTTTTCAACAGGAAATGAGTAGACCAGAAATTATTAAAGATAATAGACTAGTTCCAAAGTGCAATAACATCAGCCCTTTCCTGTACTATTCAACACCATTCCAAACCATGGCGAAGAGCGTGAGCAAGTGCTGTCCGCCAAGGATTCTGCTAATATCTCTTATGGAGAGCATTGTAGCGGCCTGGTGTTTGGGGTTCTATTTTCTTTGATGGACTGCTCATACCTCTACCCTGTACCTCCCTCAATAACAGAGCTGGGGTAAAGAATGCATCACATATGACTAAATCCACATCCTAGCAATTTGAGGCACAGCAGGTTGCGACTCCAATGCTCAGTGCACGAGAGCACTTTTAAGGGACGTATACAAACATATTTTTAAAAATATAGGCAGCAACTCAAAAGAAGCATTTAAAAGAATGCAAAACCTTGCTGCCTTTAAGCAGTACTATTATTTTTTTTTTTTTAATTTGAGTCTACATCCCTTTAGCATTTATCTTCATCTTCATGGTTACTTGTTCAAAAATGATTTATTTTAAACTATAATAGCAGCTACAGATCAAAAGCTATACAACTTTTCATTTTTGAAAGTACCTTGGGTTCTGGTGGTGCAGTAGGTCTTTTCTTCTTGGAGACCTGAGTAACTTAGAAACATAGAAGATAGGAGCAGGAGTAGGCCATTCGGCCCCTCGAGCCTGCTCCGCCATTCAATGCAATCATGGCTGATCATCCAAATTCAGTACCCAGTCCCTGCCTTCTCCCCATATCCCTTGATACCTTTAGCCTTAAGAAATATATCTAACTCCTTCTTGGATATATTTAATGAATTGGCCTCTACTACCTTCAGTGGTAGAGAATGCCACAGGTTCACCACTCTCTGGGTGAAGAAATTCCTCCTCATCTCAGTCCTAAATGGCTTACCCCTTATCCTTAGACTGTGACCCCTGGTTCTGGACTCCCCGACCATTGGGAACACCCTTCCTGCATCTAGTCTGTCTAGTCCTGTTAGAATTTTATAAGTTTCAATGAGATCCCCTCTCATTCTTCTAAACTCTAGCGAATATAAGCCTAATCGACCCAATCTCTCCTCATACGTCATTCCTGCCATCCCAGGTATCAGTCTGGTGAATCTTCGCTGCACTCCCTCCATGGCAAGAGCATCCTTCCTCAGATAAGGCAACCAAAACTGCACACAATACTCAAGGTGTGGTCTCACCAAGGCCCTGTACAACTGCAGCAAGACATCCTTGCTCCTGTACTCAAATCCTGTCGCTATGAAGGCCAACATACCATTTGTCTTCTTAGCCGCCTGCTTCACCTGCATGCTTACCTTCAGCGACTGGTGCACAAGGACACCCAGGCCTCGTTGCACTTCCTCTTTTCCCAATCTATTGCCATTCAGATAATAATCTGCCTTCCTGATTTTGCCACCAAGGTGAATAACGTCGCATTTATCTACATTATACTGCATCTGCCATGCATCTGCCCAATCGCCCAACCTGTCCAAATCATACTGGAGTTTCTCTGCATCCTCCTCACAGCACACACGCCCACCCAGCTTTGTGTCATCTGCAAGCTTGGAGATATTACATCTAGTTCCCTCGTCTAGATCATTAATATATATTGTTAATAACTGGGGTCCTAGCACCGATCCCTGCGGTACCCCATTAGTCACTGCCTTCCAGTCGGAAAAAGACCCGTTTATTCCAACTCTTTGCTTCCTGTCTGCCAACCAGTTTTCTATCCAAGTCAGTACCTTGCCCCCAATCCCATGTGCTTTAACTTTACACGCTAATCTCTTATGGGGGACCTTATCGAAAGCCTTCTGAAAGTCCAAATACACCACATCCACTGGTTCTCCCTTATTTATTCTACCAGTTACATCCTCAAAAAATTCCAGTAGATTAGTCAAGCATGATTTACCTTTTGTAAATCCATGTTGACTTTGTCCGATCCTGAGTTTGAATCCAACCCATACCGAAGGCATGAAATCTTCTCTCATTGCTCCCTACAGCGGTCTATTTAGATGGCTTCAGGTACTCTAAATTCAGCTCCACAACATGAGGCCACAACACAAAAACACTGCCTCTAATTCTATATCAATTGGCATTCTCACTCAAGGAGGCCGCAAGGTTAGCTGGTGTGGGAATTGTCATAGTGTTGTAGTAGGAGGGCACAGTTCTGTTATCACGACTGAGGCATGTTGTTTGGGCAGCTTTATTTAGCTGACTGTGCTATAATTACCCTGCGAATGTTCAATTCTGATAATGGAGCTTTAAATAGAGATGGCTTCTATAATGTGCTCAACACACGGACACAGGATGTATTCCTTCAGCCATCAACACGAGGCTTCCTTATTCATTTCCTTTCTCTGTTTACTCTCCGTTGCCCCCTACCGAGGCGGAGGGTAACTATCACCACATCTCCCTTTCTAAACAGACTTTGAATACTATTCCTTTACTATTAACATTTCAAATGACCTTCTTTCAAATCATTACTTTTTTACTGTGCTTAAGAAATTACAAACTCTAACAAACATAACATCTCTAATGCACAATGTATCTCTTCTTTCTTTTTTGATTTTAGAGAAACACGAATAATGCAAGCAGAGTAAGCTTGGAGGGACAAGGTGACTGCCTGAACCCTCCACCAAGTACCTCGGGTATTATTCTGACCCAATGAGGTGTCTTGGTTCTTAAGCTATTCATGTTGCAAAGTCCTGGAGGTATGAAGGAGGATTGCGGACCCTTTCAGGGTATCATCTGGAACCCGATGGAGGCGGGGTATCCCCTGTGGGTGGAGAAGACGGAGGTGGGGTATCCCCTGTGGGTGGAGGAGTTCCAGGACCCGCATCCCCATTGTAGTCATCGGGAATGGAAGGCTCATCAGCAGCGTCTGGGGGCTGCTGGGTAAGTGCGAGGTGTCTGCGGTTCCTGCGAACAATCTGGCCCTGGATATCAACCAGATACGATCTTGGGGTGTTGGCCTGTCCTTGCACAATGCCTCTTTTGCGGGAGTCACGTATCCACACATAGTCACCTGGAAGGAGTGGACACAAGGGCTTAGCTCTGTGGTGACTGTTAAAGTTGGCCTGTTGTCTTAGTTTAGATTGTTTGTCCTTGTCTGTAAAATTCTGGAGGTCGGGCCAGCCTGGGGTCAGGAGTGATGGCATAGTTGGCACGGTTGTACGAAGTTTTCTGCCTTGTAGCAAATCAGCAGGGCTGAATCCGCTAGAAAGAGGTGTGGAGCAGTATGCAAGGAGTGCCCGGTATGGGTCAGGTGACTTTTTTAAAAGCTGTTTGGCTGTCTGGACAGCGCGCTCGGCAGCCCCATTACTTTGAGGATACAGAGGACTGGATGTGACATGGGTGAAGTCCCAGCTGTCGGCAAATGAGCGAAAGGTGTCCGAAGCAAATTGGGGGCCATTATCTGTTTGGACCAGCAGGGGGACCCCTAGGCGGGCAAAGCAGGATTTCATACATTCAACAACTGCATGTGAGGTGGTGGAGAGGAGCTTGATAACTTCAATGAACTTAGAGAAGTAGTCAAACATTACCAGGTAAGTTGAGTTATCCAAATGAAATAGATCAGCCCAACCTTCTGCCATGGGCCCTCAGGGGTGTCATCTGGTATCAATGGCTCTGGTGGTTGTTGTCTCATTTGGGCACAGCTTGGGCATTGTTGTACTTTACGTTGTAGTTGACCGCTTAATCCAGGCCACCAGACAGAACACCTGGCTCGTGCTCTGCATTTTGTGATCCCTTGATGGCCATCATGCAGTTTGTCCAGAATGTCTTTCTGCATTGATGCTGGAATGACCAACTGGCACCCTTGTAGCAGCAATCCTTGTGCAATAGTCAGGTCACCTGAAACGGCCGCGTAAGGTCTAAGAGCGTTGTCAAGTTTCGCATGATCTGGCCAGCCCTCATGGCAGTATGCGAAGACCTGATGAAGTAGTTCATCCGTTTCCTGCTCTTGACGAAGTGCAGCCAGGCGTTTCTCGGTAATGGGCAGTGCAGTGAGTATTGAGTGTACATAATTCTCTATGCACTGCACCTCAGGGGAATCATCCACCGGCGGCTGGTAGGGAGCCCTGGAGAGGACGTCGGCAGTTGCTAGGCTCTTCCCTGGCACATGTGATATAGTGAAGTGAAAGTGCATGAGTCGCATCCGAAAGCGTTGAATGCGGGGGGACAACTCGTCCAGGTTTTTAGATCCCAATAGTGTAAGGAGGGGCTTGTGATCTGTTTCGACCTGGAATGTCATGCCTATTAGGAAGTCTCTATAGCGCTCACACGCCCAGGTAATGGCCAGGGCCTCTTTTTCAATCTGCGCATAGCGCTGCTCTGTTTTTGAAAGGGCTCATGAAGCATAGGCTACAGGGCGCCAGTCAGTGTCAGGTCTCTTTTGTAAAAGGACTGCACCCAAGCCAAACGATGAGGCATCAGCTGACACTTTAGTGAGTGCATTGGGGTCATACAGTGCAAGGCCTGGCGGGGTGGTTAGCTCCGTCTTTATCTCAGCGAAAGCTTGGGACTGCTGGGGTCCCCAATACCATGAGGTCTGCCTGTTGAGGAGATCCCGGAGTGGCTTGGCTTTATCAGCTAGATGGGGTATGTATTTGCCCAAGTGATTGACCAGGCCCATGAAGCGGCGTATTTCAGATACATTCCTTGGCGCGGCCATGTGTGCGAGGGCCTTGACTTTGTCAGGATCTGCTCTGACACCGGTCCCATCGATGACCTGGCCGAGAAATTTCACCTGCGTTTTGGCGAATTCACATTTGGAGTTAAGAGTAAGTCCAGCTTGCTGTAGTTTACTGAGAATTGCAAAAAGTCGCTGATCATGCTGTTCTTGGGTTGCGCCAAACACCAACACATCATCCATTTGGCATAAGACACCATCAAGTCCCTCAAGGAGGCGGGACATGCGGCACTGGAAATGCTCAGGGGTGGAGGATATTCCAAAGGGCAGTCTGTGGAAACAGTAACGTCTGAATGGCGTGATGAACGTGGTGAGATGTTTTGACTCCTCTGACAAGGGTATTTGCCAGAAACCAGATTGAGTGTCAAGCTTTGTAAAAACCTTTGCATCTTTCAGCTGCCCCAGAGTGTGCTCTACGCAGGGTAAGAGATGCAGCTCCCTACAGACACTTTCATTGAGTTTTGTTAGGTCTACGCAGATTCTGATTTTTTCATTGGGTTTTGGGACTACAACCATTCCGGAGCACCAGGCTGTGGGTTCCTCAACTCTTGCAATTATCCCCAGTTGCTCCATGTGGGTGAGTTCCTCCTTAACTTTGGACATAAGGGGGAGCGAGACACGTCGGGGTGTAGAGAGAGCAAAAGGTTTAGCATCTGGCTTGAGGCAAATGTGATACTCCTTTTGCAGTCGCCCAATGCCTTGAAACAGTCTGGGGAACCGCTGCCTGACCTCCCGTTCGAAGTCCGTAGATACTGTCTCTGCTATTTGTGGGTCCAACCTGGACACCAGACGCAGGGAAATGATGGCGGGGCGACCGAGGAGCGCTGTTCGTAGACCGCGTACCACATACACGTCCTGTTTTGTAGACCATGGACCACGGTCTTATGTTCATTATTAAATAGACATTCTTATTATGAACACAGCTAGCTTTTGCTAGTTACTTTATTGAGCACATGTGGACTAGGTACAGTATCTGTAGAGGCTTCCATCTTGACTGCTGCCTTGTGGGTAGCCTAGTGCCTCATGGGTAATGTAGTCTTAATATACATACAGCTGGGTAGTGTAGTCTTATATACAGCTCTACACAGCTCTACGGCTCCACCTAGTGTCCACTATAGAATGACATGTTATTGATCATTACATCCCCCTTTGAGGTTTAACAAAATCAATATCAATCAACTTTCAAGAAAACAATAAAGATAATATCAGTAACACTTTTGTTAGTGCTCTATAAACATAAACATTTTCAAAACAGTCAACACATTTTCAAAGCTTTACATTGCACTCAAAGATTAAGTCTATCAGGCTTTTTTACTTCACGTGTGGATCTTCTCAACACGGGTAAGTCTGATGTGTCTTCATGAGATTGTTCTGGCGGTGAATGACAAGATGCAGTTGCGGCATTGTCATCAATCTGGTCTTGAATAGTTTCTTGTGTTTTTAGGAGGGAACGGCGGTTCCTCCTGAGAATCTGTCCTTCCTCAGTTCTAACAGTGTATGACCTTGGTCCTACTTCCTCAAGAACTGTAGCTTTCCTGTTCCATGCATCTGGATCCTCAATCCTGACAACATCATCCCTTGTCAATGGTTTTAGAGTTTTGGATGACTTGTCATAGTATGATTTCTGTTTCAGCTTTAACAGTTGAAGTCTCTGTCTCAGTTCCTCACTTTGCTGTTCTTTTGCACAGCAGGGTAGCGTGGTGCGCAACTTGCGACCCATTAGTAGTTCAGCAGGTGAAGAACCACAGTCTAAAGGTGAGGCTCGGTAGCTCAGCAGGACGAGATAAGGATCAGACTTGCTTTCTGTCGCTTTCTTCAGTAGCTGCTTGAGAACTTGAACACCTTTCTCTGCCTTACCATTTGACTGAGCATACAAAGGACTGGATGTGATGTGCTGAAAGTCATACTGTGCTGCAAACTGTTGCCACTCCTTACAGTTGAAGCACGGACCATTGTCGCTAACGGCAATCCTGGGAATTCCATGTCTGGTGAAGATGGATTTCACATGCATTATGACACTGCTTGCTGTGGTGCTTGAGAGCAGCGCCATCTCAGGATAGTTAGAATAGTAGTCAATCACTATTAGATAGTCCTTACCATTTAAATGAAAAAGGTCCATACCAACCTTTTGCCATGGTGCTGTTGGTATGTCAGCTACTATCATTGGTTCCTTTGCTTGTTTGTTTTGGTGTTTCTGACATGTCTCACATTTGCCTATCATGTTCTCAATGTCCTTATTTATGCCAGGCCAATAAACAGTGTCTCTTGCTCTCCTTTTGCATTTTTCAATTCCGAGGTGTCCCTCATGAATCCTTTTGAGCATGTCTTGACGTAGAGCCTGTGGAATGACTATTCTGTTCTGTTTTAGTAATAGTCCACTTGCGACACTCAATTCTGACCTTATGTGAAAATATTTTGGACAGGAACCTTTTGGCTAACCATGATGAATGTTCTCTATTACTGTTTGTAATACTGTATCTTTTACTGTTTCTTCTGCTATTTGCTTTGATTTTGTGTCTGACACGGGCAGCGCAGCAGTGACCATACTCACATGAACATCCACGTCTTCCTCAGTAGAGCTCACATGACTCATTGTGGGTGCTCGGGATAGTGCATCTGCTAACACTATGGCCTAGAAATTCAGTGGCCTGCGCCACCAGTTTGCGCCCAAAGAGGGCTTTTGCGCCACTGTGCAAACCTACCGCGATATTTAGCGGGGCGCTAATGGCGGCATTAGCCAGTAGCGCTGCGCCGCCACCGATGACGTCATCGGTGTGCGCAGCACCCCGCTATCACCCCGCTGGCCATATTTGGTCGCTGCCGCCGCCTCCCCCGCACCGGCCGCGAACAGCGACCGGTACATGGGGCCTACCTGTGCCGGTAGTGGGGCGAGTTAAGGTGGAGGTGCGGCCGGCCGCTTTTTCGGCGGCTGCCTGCCCGCACCTCCGTCCCCGGCCTCCTACACCCCCCCCCGCCCCCGCGGCATTGCCGGCTGTTTCCAGAGAGCCCGGCACTTCTCCTTGGTGCCGGGCTCATTTGCCGGCACTCGCGAGCGGGGATCGCGCTGTTGCAGGCACCTCCCCCTTAAGAGTGAGAGGAAGGCCTGCAGTACCGCAGGCTGCCGTGCCGCAGCGGGTGGCGCTGCGGCACTTTGCACGCCGATATTCAGTTTCAGCGCCCCTTGTTTAGCGGCCGGCTTCCACTTGGGGCGCTGAAACTGAATATCCCGCTGGCGCAAGTGGCTCCGCGCGCAGCGGTAATTCCGGCGCCCAGGCGAGCTGGGCGCCCCTAACTGAATTTCTAGGCCTATGAATTTGCCTGGTGTGTAGATCAGTTCAAAGTCACATCTTTGCAGCTTCATCATGAGTCGTTGAGTCCTTGGAGACATCTCATTCAGGTTTTTTTTTATGATGGCAACCAGAGGGCTGTGGTCTGTCTCAACTGTGAAGGTGGGAAGTCCATATATGTAGCCATGAAACTTTTCTAGTCCAACTACCAAGCCTAGACATTCCTTTTCAATCTGGGCGTATCGACACTCAGTATCAGTCATAGACCTGGAGGCATAGGCAACAGGCTTCCAATCTTCACCCTCTGCTTGTAGCAAGACCGCACCTAGACCATCTTTTGATGCATCCGTTGACACTTTGATTATTTTTGTTGGGTCAAAGAAGGTGAGTACAGGTGTGGTTGTCAGCACTGTTTTGAGGTTTATCCACTCTTGTTCATGTCTTTCTTTCCATGCGAACTCATTTGTTTTTTGTAGCAGGTCTCGCAGACAGGCTGTCTTGGCTGACAAGTTAGGAATGAACTTTCCAATGAAGTTTATCATCCCCATGATGCGTAGCACACCTTTTTTGTCAGTGGGTCGGGGCATTTTGAGTATGGCGTTTACTTTTTCCATATCTGGCTCTATTCCTTTACCAGATAGATTATCTCCTAGGAAAGTGACTTCCTGGACGCCAAACTGACACTTGACTTTGTTGAGCTTCAGTCCATTCCGGCGTATGCTCTGTAGCACTTTAGTCAGTCTCTCATTGTGTTCTTTCAGTGTGGAGCCCCAGATGATGATGTCATCAACATAGACCCGAACTCCTTCCAGACCTTCAATTATGTGTTCCATTGCTCTGTGAAAGATTTCAGATGCAGATATTATCCCGAAAGGCATTCTGAGGAAACAATACCTACCAAATGGTGTGTTGAAGGTACAGTATTTGGTGCTCTCTTCATCCAGTTTTAGTTGCCAAAATCCTTGAGGCATCGAGCTTTGTAAAGTATCTGGCACCTGACATTTCACTGGTGATTTCTTCTCGCTTGGGAATCTGGTAGTGTTCACGTTTTATGTTTGCATTTAAGTCCTTTGGATCCATGCATATTCTTAGATCATTGTTCTTTTTCTTTACACATACCATGGAGTTAACCCAGTCTGTTGGCTCTTTGACTTTCCTGATGACTCCTAGTGTGGTCATTCTGTCCAGTTCATTCTTGAGCCGGTCACGCGGGGTGCTGGAACTCTTCGTGGAGCATGTACCACTGGCTGAGCATCCTCCTTTAGCTGGATCTTGTAAGTGAATGGTAGAACTCCAAATCCTTTGAACACATCCTGGAAATTATTCACTACAGAATCCACCGAGTCATCTGGTCTGCTTATGGCACAGTTTATACGGTAGACTCTCTTGACCAGTTCTAAGTCCTCACAAGCTTTGTCACCCAGTAGTGAATCAAGTCTTTCAGCCACAACAGAAAACATGAGATGATGCACTTTGTCTTTGACTGTCACTTTAAGTCTGCATACACCTAAGCTATCTATTTTCTGTCCATTATAGTCCTTCAGTAGTACTGACTTTTTCTGTATTTTGGGCTTTTCTTTCATATTGTTAATGTCACTCATACTGATTAAGTTTGCTTTTGCCCCAGTGTCTAGTTTCAAGGTAACTAATGCTCCATTTACCTGCAGTGGGATCATCCATTTGTCCTCTTTTACTGCATTAACTTTATGTTCAGCATTGTCCATTTCTGATGGCTGCACATTTTCTGTATCCTTTTTGATATTGTCACATGACACCATTCCTACAAAAAATGTCTCACTTAAATCAGTGTCCTCAATTACATTAACTCGTTGCCCTTTCTTAGTTTTTACTTTTGAAAAGCATTGTTTGGCAAAGTGATTCTTTCCATTACACTTTGTGCACATTTTTCCAAACGCTGGGCATTGTCTTAACTGGTGTTTGTAACTACAGCGTTTACAATTAAAAATTTCATCCTCCGATTGCTTTTCATTTCTGTTCTGCCCACGTGTTTTCCCCTTGTAGGACACCGCACCGACAGCAGCATTATCACTCATTACAATCGCATCATTATTGATATGCTGGCTTGGCATATTTTCACTGCATTTTCCAAATTTAGTTTGGTTTCTCTCAACAGACGTTCCCTGACTTTTTTATCATGAATACCAAATACAATCTGGTCATGAATCATGGATGATTTCAGCTCAGAGAAATTACATGTCTGTGCTTTCAGTTTCAGATCAGTTATAAAGCTATCAAAAGTCTCATTTTGCTGCTGTGCCCTTGAACAGAACATGTATCTTTCATAGGTCTCATTCTTTTTGGGAGAGCAATGTGCATCAAATTTTTTTAGCACATCTTCTAATTTTTCTCTCTTCTCCTCTGGATTAAATACAAATGTATTAAATACCTCTATCGCCTGTGGGCCTGCAATCGTAAGCAGCAACGCTATCTTCCTTGCATCTGGCTTCGTACCGAATCCGATGGCTGCAATGTAGAGTTCGAATTGTTGTTTAAGAGTCTGCCAATTGTAGTCGATGTTTCCTGTGAGTTTCAAACGCTCTGGTGGCTTCAAATTCTCCATGTCGCTTTTCACAATTTTCAGCAGATCTTCACCATCCTGGTACCATCTTATGTTCATTAATAAATAGACATTCTTATTATGAACACAGCTAGCTTTTGCTAGTTACTTTATTGAGCACATGTGGACTAGGTACAGTATCTGTAGAGGCTTCCATCTTGACTGCTGCCTTGTGGGTAGCCTAGTGCCTCATGGGTAATGTAGTCTTAATATACATACAGCTGGGTAGTGTAGTCTTATATACAGCTCTACGGCTCCACCTATTGTCCACTATAGAATGACATGTTATTGATCATTACACATGGGTCAGGATAGCTGAAAATTTTCCTCTGACATTCAACGGGACTTGATCAGGCCCCTGAAGAATCTTAGTGGTGCTCTGAAGAGCCTCTTGACCTGGGTCATTGTAGAGGCACTCCGGGATGACAGTGACATCAACCCCTGTATCGATTTTGAATTCAGCCATGTGACCACACAGACTTAGGGTGATGGTCCACGGCTGGTCCTGCCCATCTCCAATTGACCCCAGGAACGCTATCTCATTGTCGTCGTCCTCTGATATTTCAGCAACCGCAGGTGTGGATCGGCAAACTGCAGCAAAATGTCCCTTTTTCTGGCAATTCCTGCAGCTAACATCTTTGGCTGGACAGATTTGTCTATTGTGTGTACTCCGGCCACACCATCTGCAACTCCGCTTTTGTGGTTGGAAATGTGTTCCAGTTTGAGTTCCAGTGCGAGGCCTCTGTACATATTCATATGCGTCAGTTTGTCTTGATTTGGTAGAAAAATGATTTTAGGGGGCTGATTGTCGGGGGGCATTTATGGTTTCAATGGACTCCTCCTCCTCATTACTATCTTTCTGAAGCATTGTTTGCTGTTTCTTTATTGCTTCACTTTGGAAAACCTGTGTTTTTGCTTTGTCAACTGAGAGGTCTGGATCCATCTGTAATTTTTCAGAGAGTTTAAGATCCCTTAGTCCAACAACCAATCTGTCACGAATTAGTTCGTCCCGCATAGCTCCATATTCACAGTGTTCTATGAGCTCATATAGCGCTTTGATGAAGCTATCACCTGATTCCCCTCTCTCCTGCACGCGCCTATGGAATCTTGCGCGTTCGAATATCAAATTCCTCCGCGGGATGAAATGATTAGACAACTCCGTTTTAACTGTGTCATAGCTTTTCAGTTGATCAGCCGTAATATTCCTGCACCGGACGATCGCTTCAGCCTCCGCTCCCATGGAATATAATAGCGTGTTGACCTGTTTTTCCTGTGACTGTTTATCAAGGCCTGAAGCCTGTCTGAAGCGTTCAAATCTGCTGAGCCACAACGGCCACTCTTCCGGCCGTGTAAAATCAAATTCAGAGGGGGGAGAAATCTAAAAGAATGCAGGACTTTGAGTGGCCATGATAGTAAGCAACGTGGGGTAAGTACACTTTTTTTTTCAGTCTCTCTTGTTTATCTCTGTCCTGGCTTAACTAGCTACTATGCTACACCCATATCGTAAACTTTCACTCACCGGGAGCTGACTCGTTTCATCGGGAAAGATAGTTCCATTGACGCGGACAGTCTTTAACATGGGTATTTCGGGTACTTGCCACTTCTGTCACCATGTAATGTGCTCAACACACGGACACGGGATGTATTCCTTCAGCCATCATCACGAGGCTTCCTTATTCATTTCCTTTCTCTGTTTACTCTCCATCGCCCCCTACCGGGGCAGAGGGTAACTATCACCACAGCTTCCATTCTCAATCACTAGAGATATCTATCTATATATATAAAACGGTCCGTCTGCCTTTCCGTCTGTCTTTCCGTCTTTCCGTCTGTCTTTCTGTCTTTCCGTCTGTCCGGCTATACAATCAAAAGTTATAGAGCGTACCTACACACGTTATATCAAAAGAAAGCTTATCATTAGGGGACTCTAATAGGCATATTTACTTTTTGGTCAGACAAAAATTGTTCCGACAGTATACATAAAAGTTTCAAAAAACGGCAACATTCCGCTCATTAGCGTTGAGCGACCTGATGGTTGACCAATCGGTGCATCATGGGGGGCGTTTCATTGCATGTATGGGTGGGCCTAATCCTTCTGAGCTGAGGTGAGTGGCCGCCATCTTGATTCCTAATGATTAATTTCTTTTTCCCACTTTCTGCGTGTTTATTTTCAAATCTAGATGCCCAGCAAAAAAAAGTTGCTTTTAAAACACAATTAAATTGTTTTTAAAAAAAAGTTAATTAATTTGTAAATATTTTCTCTAACCTCATTAATTTTCATACCTTTCACCCTTTTTTTTTTTTTCCTCTTGACTCGCTACCTCCGCCAGGCGCCGCAACCTTCCGGGGTTACCCCGCCTGCAGGCCTCGAAGCCTCGGCCTCTCCTCCCCAGCCATGCCCGAGCTAGGCACCTCCCGTCCCGCTCAATAAGCGGCCCACGATCGCTGCCATCTTTGTAAAGGCTGGCGGGGCAGACCTGAGCTGAGCGTAGCCACCACCGCCATCTTTGTAAAGGCTGTCGGGGTGGTACGGAGCTCCGCGGCGCGATCGCCGGCGCTGGGCTCGGGTGCTTTGTGGCCTGTGGCCGAACGGCGGCTGCAGAGCTCGGGCTGCCCGGGGCGCTGGGCTCGGCTGGGCCATGTCAGTGCGGGTGCCCGAGGCCCCAGGGCCTAGCCTTCTCCAACCGCCGCCGGCAGCGCAAATCTCAACACTGGCAGAAGGGAGAGGGTCTGCTGGCAACCCCCTTCCTTTCCCCCCTCCTTCCCCCTCCCCCCACACCCCCTTTCCCCCCCCCCACACCCCCTTCCCACCCACCCCCTCCCCCCTCCCACACACCCCCTTCCCCCCCCACACCCACTTCCCACCTCCCTCCCACACACTCCCTTCCACCTCCCCCTCCCCCCACACCCCCGTTCCTCCCCCCACACCCCCTTTCCCCCCACACCCCCTTCCCACCCCCCCTTCCCCCCCACAACCCCTTCCCACCCCCCCTTTCCACCCCCTCTCACATACCCCCTTCCCCCCTTCCCCCCACACCCCCTTCCCACCCCACTTTCCCCCCTCCCACACTCCCCCTTCCCTTCCCCCATCCCCCTTCTCCCCCCCTTCCCCCCTTCCCTTCCCTTCCCCCTCCCCATTCCCCCCTTCCACCTCCCCCTTTCCCCCCACCCCTTTCCCCCCACCCCTTTCCCCCCCCACCCCTTTCCCCCCCACCCTTTTTCCCCCCACCCCTTTCCGTCTCTCTCTCTCTCTCTCTCTCTCTCTCTCTCTTCCCCCCAGTCTCTCTCTACTCCCCCTTCCAACAACAACATGCCCTCAAAAAACCCTCAGCACTGCCGGGCACTCCAGCTTATATATAAAATGGTCCGTCTGTCTTTCCGTCTTTCTGTCCGTCTGTCTGGCTATACAATCAAAAGTTATAGAGCGTACCTACACACATGTTACATCAAAAGAAAGCTTATCATTAGGGGAGTCTAATAGGTGTATTTACTTTTTGGTAAGACAAAAATTGTTCAGACAGTATACAAAAAAGTTTCAAAAAATGGCAACATTCCGCTCATTAGCATTGAGTGACGTGATGGTTGACCAGTTGTACAGGGGATTAACCTGATGGTTGACCAATTGGTGTGTCACGGGGGGTGTTCCATTGCGTGTGTGGGTGGGCCTAATCCTTCTGAGCTGAGGTGAGTGGCCGCCATCTTGATTCCTAACTATTCATTTCCTTTTCCCACTTTCTGCGTGTTTATTTTCAAATCTAGATTTTAAAACACAATTAAATTGTTTTAAAAAAAAGTTAATTAATTTGTAAATATTTTCTCTAACCTCATTAATTTTCCTACCTATCAGCTTTTTTTTTTTTTTTCCTCTTGACTCGCTACCTCCGCCGGGCGCCGCAACCTTCCAGGGTTACCCCGCCTGCAGGCCTCGAAGCCTCGACCTCTCCTCCCCAGCCACGCCCGAGCTAGGTACCTCCTATCCCGCTCAACAAGCGGCCCGCGATCGCCGCCATCTTTGTAAAAGCTGGCGGGGCGGGCCTGAGCCAAGCGTAGCCACCGCCGCCATCTTTGTAAAGGCTGGCGGGGTGGTACGGAGCTCCGCAGAGCCATCGCCAGCGCCGGGCTCGGGTGCTTTGTGGCCTGCAGCCGAATGGCGGCTGCGGAGCTCGGGCTGCCCGGGGCGCTGGGCTCGGCTGGGCCATGTCAGTGCGGGTGCCCGAGGCCCCAGGGCCTAGCCTTCTCCAACGGCCGCCGGCAGCGCAACTCTCAACACTGGCAGAGGGGAGAGGGTCTGCTGGCTACCCCCTCCCTTTACCCCCCCTTCCCCCCTCCTTCCCCCACACCCCCTTCCCCCCTCCTTCCCCCCACACCCCCTTCCCACACACCCCCTTCCCTTTCCCTTCCCCCCTTCCCCCCTTCCCCCCTTCCCTCCCCTCCCCTGCCCCCTCCCCCCACCACCACTTTCCCCACCCCTTTCTCTCCTTCCCTCTCTCTCACCTTCCCTCTCTGTCTCTCTCTCTCCCTCTTCTCTCTGTCTCTCTCTCTCTGTCTCTGTCTCTCTCTCATTCCCTCTCTCTCTCTCCTTCCCTCTCTCTCTCCTTCCCTCTCTCTCTCCTTCCCTCTCTCTCTCCTTCCCCCTCTCTCTCCTTCCCCCTCTCTCTCCTTCCCCCCCTCTCTCTCTCTCTCCTTCCCTCTCTCTCTCTCCTTCCCTCTCTCTCTCTCTCTCCTTTTCTCTCTCTCTCCTTCCCTCTCTCTCTCTCTCTCTCTCTCTCTCTCTCTCTCTCTCTCTCTCTCTCCTTCCCCCCCTCTCTCTCTCCTTCCCCCCCTCTCTCTGTCTGGCACAGGGTTCTTGAGTTCCCTCGGCACCGCCGGGCACTCCAGCTAGTATAAAATTAAAATAAAGGATAGAAAGGGGTCTTCTCTAATTGTCAAAAGAACCATTCCTGTTTATAGTTCTAAGGCTGAGAGCTACATTGTCTAGCTGAAAATGCTCAACCCTTCATTATTACAAAATTACAGTGAAATTCACTGACACTGCCATTTTGGATATTCCACAAACTGGTCCTATGGTGATGGACTTAGATACAGAACATCACCCATTACACAGGTCAAAAATACTACCCACCAAATAAGAGTTTGGCAAGTACATCCTGTCTTGGATAATCACAGTAAACCTTTCCCTGCAGGAAGGTTTGTTTACCTGTGTATTTATAGTAGGTTAACTAAGTTGGGTACTGAGGTTTGTTTGGAGCAGGATATATACACAGAAAGACATACTCACAGACACAATGGTATGAGTTACTATAGTGTGGATCCATATCGGCCTTGTATAAAGCACAGATATTTTATACAAAGTGAACTTAAACTGCTTAGCAGTTTTGTAATAATTCAAAATACTTAGGGGGAAAAATTTGGTTGGTTAGTGCCTCCTGTTAATGCCTCCGGGGGTGCTAATGGGGCGCTAACGACTTACTGCCTGTGTGCGGTGATTTTAGCGCCACCCGTGAAATTCAACTGGTGGTTTGCGATGGCGCTAAACACTACCACCATGATCTCCTGCGCCCGGAGATCGTGACATCATCCAAGCGCGCATTACCCCGGTAGCGCCCCAGACCAGAAATTGATTCTCGCCCCCTGCCTCAGCGCCAGCCGCCAGGAACAACTGGTAGAGGGGGGATGGTTTGCAGTCGGCTGGGAGCTGGGGGAGCGCTATTTAAAGGTGTGCGCTTCCTGTATTTTCCTGTTGGCAATCAATTCTGCCTACACACGTTGAGAGAGGGAGAGAGGCATTTGGAGATATTGAACGGTTTCCTACTTGAAGGAGTTTTGGTCGTCATCAAAACTTATCAGGTTCCCATTTCTGTAACCTTTAGTACTACCACATTTAGAAGAGTTAATGGGGGCTGTACTGGCACGGGGCCTTGCCCTCCAGCTTCACCGTCAGAGGCAGCGGGGGCGGAGAGAGAGAGTGGAAAATGTGGCCAGAGGGAGGAGGGCCAACAGGGCTCTTCACAGGAGACCTTACCCTCCCAGGGTATCTCCGGGAGCAGTTCTCATATATCCATCTGTCAGAGGAGCAGTGTTTTAGAAGGCTGTGCTTCAGCAAGGAGGTGGTCGCAGAGCTCTGCCACCTCCTGCAACCAGAGCTCCAGCCTCAGCTCAGGACCAGGGTGTCTCTGTTGGTGGCAGTGAAGGTGACAGTGGCTCTCAATTTCTACGCCAGCGGCTCCTTCCAGGCTTCAACAGGGGATATAGCGAACATCTCCCAGTTTGCTGTCCATTGCTGCATCCAGGAGATCATAAATGCCCTCCACAGAAGGAGAAGGGAGTACATCTCATTCCCCATGACCCGACACAGACATCATGAACGCACTTGTGACTTTGCTAGGATAGCGGGCTTCCCCATGGCTCAGGGTGCCATTGACAGCACGCAAGTGGCATTACAGGCACCTCATCAAAATGCAGAGGTTTTCCGCAACGGCAAAGGCTACCACTCTCTGAACGTGCAATTGGTGTGCGACCACAGACAGCGCATCCTCGCCGTCAATGCCCGCTTTCCTGGCAGCAGCCACGATTCATTCATCCTGTGCCAGACTGGTGTTCCAGACCTGTTCCAACCACTGCATCAAGTTCGCGGCTGGCTCCTCTGGGACAAGGGTTATCCACTCTGCACCTGGCTGATGACTCCGCTCCGAAAGCCCAACACTCCTGCGGAGCTCGCCTACATTGAGAGCCGTAGCACCAGCAGGAACCTAATTGAACAGACTATCGGCATGCTGAAGCAACAGTTCCGGTGTCTTGACCATTCTGGAGGAACCCTGCAGTATTCCCCTGATCGAGTATCGGCTTTCATTGATGTGTGCTACACGCTGCACAACCTCACCATTCTGAGCCATTGCCACCAGGGATTGGTGGACTACCTCAGGAGGAGGGAGAGGGAGAGGAGGAGGAGGAGGAGGAGGAGGAGGAGTAGGAGGCGGAGAGTGAAGAGGAGGAGCAGCAACAACGTGGGAGGGAGGCGCTCAATGTTGCTTCTGCAAGGGCCGTTCATGATTGCCTCATAACACAGCGCTTCCAATGAATGAGAGAGTAGATGGCATTTGGGCTCAACAACCACATCATTACAGCCAACCCACAGCCCCGACGACCGGCCAAAGTTCCATGGAGAAACATGAGGAAATTTGTAACGTTTAAATACATTTTTTTATTATTCTAAACAACTGTGTCTTATTAAGCACAACCAATAACAAACAAACACAACAATTTATTAACAAACTTAACTGGTTCTTAGCACATCAAAATAATTCTTAACAAAGTATAGAATATATTTACAAATGCATCCAACTTTGGTACAACCACTCCCCCCATTTGGTGTAAAAATTTCAGCTAGTGGGTCTTCTTCAATGATCTCCCTCCCCCTCGCACTTCCCCCCTCCCAACCCTACTGCTCCTCTGTAATGTGGCCCAAGTGGCTGCAGCAAGGCTGGTGAAAGACTGCTGAATATGGGAGCCAGAGACTGCAGATGGCCTTGCAGGATGCCCTCGGCCAGCTCTGGGCCTGGAGGGCCCGGCTGCAGACTGCACCAACTCTGCATGGGCAGCAGCAGTCTGGGCTGGCTAGGTTACAGGCTGCGGCAAGTGCAATGGCGGAGTGGCAATGGTGAGAGCATGAATGTTATCATCCTGAGAGTGAACAGCACCTTCCTGCTCAACCACCACACTGTCACTCCCCCAGAGCAGAACCTCAGCATCCGGAGCAATCTGCTCGAGCACACATCGCTGGCCTGCTGCGGCACCGTCAGATCCCCAGAGGACAGTGGTAGACCCAGCTATGATGGCAGCAGTCAGCGCTTGTGTGGCATCAACCTGAGATTGCATCAGAGCAGTCTGAGATTGGATGGCACCAACTAATGACTCGACTCCAGTACTAAGCCGTTGCGTTGCCTCGGCCTGTGCTGCAATAGATGCTGCCACCTCACCCATTACACGCGGCATGGGGTCTGGGTTCCACGGTCTCCCTGCAAGTCAACCATCCTCTGCAAAGAGGCAAGGATGGGCTCGAGGATTTGCGCACAGATGGCAGCAGTGCTGGCAGCAGACTCCTCCACGCTCCTAGCCAGCGCATCCACGCTCTCGGGCACCCTTGCCACTGCACCCATGAGCTCTGTATGCATGTTCATCGCCTGTGCGTTCATCACCGTGATATCGAGGTCCTCATCCAAGTCCTGTGCAGCAGAATTCGTGCACGCACTCACCCTCCGGGGAGATAGCCCCCGAGTTTTCCTTTCCCCATGACATTGCTGCAGCCTGCTGGGTCCAGGAGCTTCACCCACAATTTAACCAAATCCTCTGCTCCCCTCCAGTAACTACGTGGCTCCAGTATCCGATGTGCCGCCCTCGGGAGATGCAGGCAATGAGGCTCCGGCTTGGTGTCCCTGATCCTCTCTCCCGTCGCTGCCACTGGGAGGCTGAGGGACAGGCTGTTCAGATGGTGGCTCACTATCTGAAAGCAGGAATGCACAAGAGTGTGTTTAACATGAGGGGAGGGGGCCAGGACGGGAGCAAGGAATGGAGGCAGTATACTTAGATGGAAAGTGGGAAGGGCTCGTGTTGTGAGGGGGAAGTGGTATGAGAGAGGAGGGAGAGATGAGGAACATACCATGTGCCTACCATAGTTGAATAGCTGTTAATGTCTGCAAGGTGTGAGATGTGGATGTGACTTTTAGTAGATGGACATAGTTGTTGGATGAGTGTTGGGGATTTGTCTGTTTACACCATTTGTGCACAGAGTGAGGTTGAGATGGTGGGATGTAGAGGTATTTCAAGCATCTTCTCACCCTGACCACCTGAGTGAGGTCGTTGAACTACTTGCGGCACTGGGTGTGAGTCCTTTGGACCAGGCTTCTGGACGAGATGTAATGGGCCACCTCCCTCCACATCCTTGTGAACTCCCGGGGCAGTGGCCTCCTGCCAGTGTCTGGGAACAGCACTGCTCGTCGGCGCTCCACAGCCACAACCAGAGCCCCCAATGTCTGGTCACTGAACCGGCGAGCTCTCTTTCTGGGCCTCTGAGCAGCCAAGATATTCCTGGTTCAAGAATTGCACCTCCTTGCAGGCCCAGGTCACAAGCAGCAATGATCAGGGTGAGGCTGTGCAGCATGATTGAACCTCCCGTTTAAGAACTGGAAGGCGTCAGTCTGTCTGAGTTGACAGCCTGAGCTTGAGTAGCGCTCTGAGGTAGCACCCTGCTCCCCGACGTTAGCGCCCTAAGGGAAGTGTGTAGCGCTTGATTTAGCGCTCCAATCACCTCCAGGGGTGCTGGAGACGAATTTCGCGGTTGCTGGCGCTAATTTGCACCGGGTGCTAAAGTTTGTGGCCGGCTGATGTTAGCGCCCCAAAATGATCGATACCGAATGTTTCCCCCTTAGAACTTTGAAGTAACATCCTTTGTTGTGCTTCATTCTTTTATCATTTGAAAATGAACATCACATGTTAGGCTGATTACTTTGGTTAAATTTGAGCAGTTTGATACTTTGTCCTAATTTTTCAACTCAGCAGAGTATCGATAACATTTCTTATGGGCAGTTTCTGCTCTATTTTAATAAGAAGTCATTGTATTGTACACTGAAGTCAGTTTTGCCTGCAACTTCACAGTACCCTCAGCAATACAGTGCAGCAGTCAACTTCTCCGGGTCTTTCTCCGAGTGGCAGGCAGTGATTAGTGGGGTACCGCAGGGATCGGTCCTAGGACCCCAGCTATTCACAATATATATTAATGATCTAGACGAGGGAACTAGATGTAATATCTCCAAGTTTGCAGATGACACAAAGCTGGGTGGGCGTGTGTGCTGTGAGGAGGATGCCGAGAAACTCCAGTATGATTTGGACAGGTTGGGTGATTGGGCAGAAGCATGGCAGATGCAATATAATGTGGATAAATGCGAGGTTATCCACTTTGGTGTCAAAAACAGGAAGGCAGATTATTATCTGAATGGCAATAGATTGGGAGAAGGGGAAGTGCAAGGAGACCTGGGTGTCCTTGTGCACCAGTCGCTGAAGGTAAGCATGCAAGTGCAGCAGGCGGTTAAGAAGGCAAATGGTATGTTGGCCTTCGTAGCGAGAGGGTTCGAGTACAAGAACAAGGATGTCTTGCTGCAGTTGTACAGGGCCTTGGTGAGACTACATCTTGAGTATTGTGCGCAGTTTTGGTCACCTTATCTAAGGAAGGATGTTGTTGCCATGGAGGGAGTGCAGCGAAGATTCACCAGGCTGATACCTGGGATGGCAGGAATGACGTATGAGGAGAGATTGGGTCGATTGGGCTTATACTCACTGGAGTTTAGAAGAATGAGAGGGGATCTCATTGAAACTTATAAAATTCTAACAGGACTAGACAGACTAGATGCAGGAAGGATGTTCCCGATGGCCGGGGAGTCCAGAACCAGGGGTCACAGTCTAAGGATAAGGGGTAAACCATTTAGGACAGAGATGAGGATGAATTTCTTCACCCAGAGAGTGGTGAACCTGTGGAATTCTCTACCACAGAAGGCAGTAGAGGCCAATTCATTAAATATATTCAAGAAGGAGTTAGATATATTTCTTAAGGCTAAAGGGATCAAGGGATATGGAGAGAAGGCAGGGACAGGGTACTGAATTTGAATGATCAGCCATGATCGCATTGAATGGCGGAGCAGGCTCGAGGGGCCGAATGGCCTACTCCTGCTCCTATCTTCTATGTTTCTATGTTAAACCACTTTCTATATCATAGGAAATAAACTAACTGCAGCATGGATTTCTCGTCTTTGAATCATGAGGGAAAAGAAACATGTGAAGATAAAGAGGCAGAACAAGGAGCTTGAGTAATGAATCGATGGGGAAAAGATAGAGAGGAACAAACTGTTATTAAAAGAGCATGGAGGAACAGGATCATAATGGAAAGGAGATAGATCGGGTGAGAGAGAGAGAAGTGGGGAGGATTGCAGAGGACAAGAGAGAGCATGGCACCTAACACCAATAATTAAACACCTGCTGGAAAAGAAACACACTTGAAAGAGGTATAAAGGCTATAAGAAATCAGGTTGCTTGTTCCACCGCCCACTCCAGTGCTCAGTGACTCAGTTCTTACACTGAGTGCCAATGTTACTCTCTACCATCAGTGTTGACACAGAAGAAAAATAGCCAGGCTTATGCCTCTGCTTAGGACTAGTGCAAATTCCTGGAATCCTCCTGAGGGAAACTTGGGGCCATATTCCTAAATAGGAACAGCTGCTTAGTAACTCTTGGACTGAGATTCTAAAGAAGCAGCCAGCTGTTGCTAAATGTTTTAATTGCAATTTTGTGAGACTATCGCCTAGATTTACAATATGCATATAGTTTATACCCAAATGATTTGAAATGGGTCTGACCCTGACCTGAATGGAAATATGCTGTTTTCACCCAGTTTTCTGCAGTCAGCTCATTATCATTATAGCTTCAGGTGCAGGTTTAGATGTGTGCAGGGAGCGCATGAGTGGTAGGAGCAGAAAATTGCAATAAAGTGAAATTTAACAATGTGCAGACAATTAAAGAGAACTGTCAGAAAGGGTGGGGGGAATCCTTACACCACTAGCAAAGCCCCAAAGCCTTTCCACCATCTACAAGACACAAGTCAGGAGTGTGATGGAATACTCTCCACTTGCCTGGATGAGTGCAGCTTCAACAACACTCAAGAAGCTCGATACCATCCAGGACAAAGCAGCCGCTTGATTGGCACCCCACCCACCACCTTAAACATTCACTCCCTCCACCACTGAGGTAATGCTGAACCTGTACAAATCATTGGTTAGGCTGCAGTTAGAATGGGTAATGTTAACCTAACTCAGCAGTGTGTACCATCTACAAGATGCACTGCAGCAACTCACCAAGGCTTCTTCGGCAGCACCTCCCAAACCCGCGACCTCTTCCACCTAGAAGGACAAGGGCAGCAGATGCATGGGAACACCACCACTTCCAAGTTCCCCTCCAAGTCACACACCATCCTGACTTAGAAGTACATCGCCGATCCTTCATCGTCACTGGGTCAAAATCCTGGAACTCCCTCCCTAACAGCGCTGTGGGAGTACCTTCACCACACGGACTGGAGCGGCTCCAGAAAGTGGCTCAGCACCACCTTCTCAAGGGCAATTAGGGATGGGCAATAAATGCTGACCTTGCCAGCGACGCCCACATCCCATAAAAACAAATAAAAAAAAAGCAAAGGCTAAAAAAGATGTGAACCCAATGATAGCCATTGCCAAGCCTGAAGAAAGAGAGAGAGAGAGAGAGATCTAAGATGTGAGAGGCTAAAATAAAGAAAAAGAAAACTTGTGCTAAAGGTATAAAGCTGCAGGCAAGTGATAGAGCTGCCTAGCATCTGAGTTCATGTTTGATGGTTGCTGAACTGGAGGTGGTGCTGCATGAAGTCTTCTTCTTAGGCAGTCCCTCGGAACCAAGGATGACTTGCTTCCACATTAAAAATGTTTGATGGTTGCTGAACTGGAGGTGGTGCTGCATGAAGTAGTTGAAAGGTGGGTTGACGTCTGGGCTACTCCACAAAAATATTCCTGTAAATCAGCATTGCAACAAGATGGTGCTAAGTTTCAAGCTGTAACTGACCGTTACTGCCACTGCATGTGCCGTCCCTATGCTGCCTTGTAGCAGGAGGCACCTTGCAGCGGATGGCACAGTTCTGCACCTGGCTCTCTAATGATCCAGACCCTGTGAAGACAATTCCTTGCAGCCATTGTCAGGTAGGCTTTCAAAGATGGGCCCAGAGGCAAGCAAATTAGACTACTGAGCCAAAGAAACAAGAATACACAGTGCATACTTAATTAAACATTTTATGTGTTTGCGTTAATTAAGGAAACTGGGGAATTTAATATATGGATTGTAATTATTGGACGATCATAGATTTTGCTACAAACAACTCCAACAGTTTCTCCGGGAGGAAGTATGATCAGACATTCCCGTTCCACTTTTTGAATTTCATCAATGAGGACACATGTAATTAGCCCTCTGAATACAGAATGCTCTCTACAGCTGTCAAAATACAGCATACTTGTACTTTCTAACGTATGCTTGTGTTGAAATATTTTCCTGCAAATCCCTAATTATCACATTGCTGTTTGGGGGAGCTTGCTGTGTGCAAATTGGCTGCCGCGTTTCCTACATTACAACAGTGACTCCACTCCAAAAGCAATTCATTGGTTGTCAATAGCTTTGGAAAGCCCTGAGGTCGAGAAGGGCACTATATAAATCCAAGTTCTTTCTCTTAAATTATGAGTATTACAAAGAAGAATTCAGGCTGACGTACGAAACCACAGTACTTCAGTTACTCAGGTTTAATTTAGTGTGTAGAAAAAACGCACCAAAGACCTAGTTTAAAAAAAAAAGATATTTCCCCATTGGCTTGTAAATAGGCCAAACAAAATGGTAGCAATGGCTGGCGGTGGGTATGCCCATGTGGACCTCCCATGCTTTGGCAGAGGTGGATTTCACAAACTACAGAAGTATTTTACTTCCAAAAACTTGCCGCTGCCATTACCATCTCAGTTTAAATTACTTTATTAAAAACATACACAGAAATTATTCTGTTTCCAGTCACAGCTACTAGAGCCTTTGGATGTGGCATGGCATGATTCACAGAGGGACTACGATGGAAAGTAAAATTGGTCGAGGTGTATGACGGGCGCCAATCCGATATCGCCTGTATTATGCCCCAGCCAAAGTTAAAAGTTCCGGCACAATGTTTACAGTACTGTGTTTTGTTTTCTCTACTTTTGGCAACACTGGTGACCACTCACCTACTCTGTCATTTACCCTCTTCCTTTCACTGAACAGCCCAGAGACACCCACTCAAGATACTGTACATAAGGAGCTGACACATGGTGAGACGCAGAGAACAAGGAAGCCAGAGATGCAGATGTGACATGGAGCTTGTGCCTCGCTGTGGCTCAGTGGGTAGCACTCTCTAGGTGGGAGGGGCTAGGAGTGAGCCAGGTGTGACTGGTTGCCTAATTGCAGCTGGGTGTTGGAGGGAGTTTTGCAAAAAGTTGGTGGAGGGTTTTGGGGTGTTGTTTTCAGGTTTTAGGGCCTTTTTGGCCCACAAAAAACAGCCAGATGGCTGCTGAGGGGTCCGGAGTGCCGGGCCCTTCAGAGGACAATATTCCCGAGAGGAAATTTATTAGGGAAGAAACTGTGGTGGGAAGGGGAAAAAAAAGGCCCAAAGATTTGGGTCGGGACCTCAGGAGGTTTGGTAAAGAAAATACGGTGGTGGTGCAATGTGAAGATAAGAAGATTCGAGCCTGGGATATAATCCAGGCGGTTCATGAGGACTGTGGTGAGGGAAGCTGTTTTGCCTGCCGACCAAAACCAAATGTGGGATTTGAGGTGACGGTCAGTGGCCGTGAGGAGGTGGAAAAACTGCTGCGCAGTCTGAAAGTTGGGGAGAAATTCTTGGAGGTGACTCTGCTATATTCAGTGGAGGTGGTGGTTTCATTTTTGAACTTGCCTGTGTACATCGAGGACGAAGTGCTGAGCAAAAAGTTGGAGTCGTGGGACATTAAAATCTGTTCCGAAATAAAGAGGAGGTACTATCCGGGAACACGGGTAGCAGACAGAACCCGGTATGTAAAGGTGCGGTTCCCAGAGGGGGTGAGGCCTTTGCCGTACAGTATGAAGTTCGAGACACTGGAAGGAGTGCAGTAGTTTCGTGTGCTGCACGATTACCAAGTAAAGGTGTGTTACTATTGTTTGGGACATGACCATCTCGTAAGAAACTGTCCTGATTTGTATTGTTACAATTGCGGTGAGTCGGGACATATCGCGCGGAGCTGCAAGGCAGAGAGCTGTGGGGTGTGTCGTAAAGGCCCCACCCGCTGTGAGTGTGTGGCAGAAGGGAGCGAAATGAGTGATGAGATGGGAGAAGGAGCGGGAGAGGAGTGTGGAACGGCCGGAGGTGCGGTGCAGTCGGAGGACACAGCCGGTAAAATGAAGGAAAAAGGAGCACAGGAAGAGGCTGAGGATGGCGGAGCGGAGATCGAGATGGAGATGGCGGAAAACATGGCGAGGGCTGTGGAGGGGAACAAAGACAGCAGTGGGCAGTGAGGGTCGAGTGCAGACTCGAGCCTTAGTGCAGTTCGGCTCCCCCTGGGGAGTCTGGTATCTGTGGGGGAAGAGGAGGCAGGGGCGGGGTGTGTGGTGGAAGTGAGTGCTCCAGGGAGAGGTGGGGAGTCGGATATTTTGGTGAACGGGAGGGGACAGGGCGGGGAGAGGGTGCAAGAGGCAGGAGCCTTAAAGGGACAGCAAGTTGGGATCGGCGAGATAGAGACGTCAGAAGAGAACAATTTAGGTGCGCCATTGTCCCATGGAGTGAGGGAACAAGGTGCAAGGGTCAGAGGTGGAGACGTGGTCGAAGGGGGCGGCACAGTGGGAGAAACTGCGATAGCAGGAAGACTCTCTATGGGAGATGAAGTATCTGACGGGGAGCAGGATTATGTATCTGACGGGGAGCAGGCACAGGGGGTTGCAGAAGAGCTTGAGTGTGAGGAATTAGAGGGGGACAGAGACATGGAAGTCGGGGATGGGGTGGCATCATGTGGAAAGGGAAAGGTTAGTGAGGGGCAGAAGGAGGGAGAAAGGGCAGCTCCTGGGTCCAAACTTAAGGCAAGGAAGAGGCTGAAACAGCGGGGTGGGGTCAAACAGGAGGTGAAAAAGAGCCGGAGGCTGCAGGAAAAAGCAACAGCTGCCCGAAAAGTTGAGAAGGAGCATGAGAGGAGGGAAGAGCCAGAGATTAAATGATGGGGAGATTATTGGGCATACTTCCCTTCTTTGGAGCCATGATTACATTGGTCTCGATTAATGTGAACGGACTGAGGGGTGAGAAGAAATTGCAGCAGTTGTTGCAGGGTTTTAAAAGCACGGACTTGTTGTGTCTGCAAGAAACCTTTTGGGATGAGGATATTCTAGAAAGAGCTCAGAAGGTTTGGAAGGGAGAGGTGTTTGCAAGTTGTGCAAACAATAACCGTAGAGGGGTGGCTGTTTTGGTGAGTCCGTCCATAGAAGAGAATGTTGCCTTGGTGGACAAGGACACTGAGGGGAGATTTATACGGCTAAGGGTAAAATTGGAGGGATTTAATTGTGATCTCTTTAATATCTATGCACCGAACGACCATTGCAAGGGTCGCGAGTTTTTTCGGGGGTTATTCACTGAAGTGGCAGAGGTGGAAAATCCTTGTATAGTGGGGGATTTTAATGTATTTTTATCTTGGATGGACATTTCAGCCCAGATGACCTTTAAAGATGATAACTCCAGAGGGATGATTGTAAAAATGCTGGCAAATTTAAATTTGAGAGACTTATGGAGGGACCGGAACCCCATAAAAAGGGAGTTCTCCAGAGCAGGTTGCGTGGGTGATGTTTTAAAACAGAGCCGAATAGATTTTGTGTTAATGCGGGAAGGGTTAAGTTCGGAGGTGATGGAGATTTATTATAAAAAAGTATTTTTTAGTGATCACTCGGCTTTGGTTCTTAGAATTAGGAACAGCAGAGTTAAGATCGGTTCAGGGGTGTGGATTTTAAACAATCAATACCTGAAAGAAAGTGCTTATAAAGAAGGGATTATAAATATAATAAAGAATGCTCGGAAGGAACTTTTGTTCTTGAAAGAAAGAAGAGTTTGGTGGGACAATTTCAAATATGAGGTAAAAGTTTTTTCGGTACGTTATGGGAAAAAGAGGGCGGCAGCTAACCGGCTTCGAGAAGAGAATATAAACAAAAGGTTTACGGATGTCTGTAAAGCAGTTGACGGAGGGGATAAGGGAGCTGAGACTAAGTTCCAGGTGCTAAAGGAAGAGTGGGAATTATTGCAAGCTGAAAAATGCAAGGGGGCCATTCTCCGTGCAAAGGCTAGAGATGCATTGGAGGGTGAAAGATGCACTAGATATTTTCTGGAGCAAGAGAAGCTGCGACAGAGATTATCATTAATTGAAGAGTTGAAGGTTGGGGAGAAGATCATTCATGAAAGTGAGGAGATTTTGGAGGCGGCTAGCAGCTTTTATCAAGAGCTATATACAAAAGAAGACATTTCCAATTTGGAGATGGAGAAGGTTACTGCTTTTATTGAAAAGGGTTTAAAGGAGGATGAGAGAAGCATGTGTGATAAAGAAGTAGGATTAGCGGAAATAAAAATAGCAATAAGTGGAATGAAAGGGGGGAAAAGCCCAGGGTCCGATGGACTAAGTGCAGAATTTTATAAGGAATTTTTCGAGATTTTAAGTCCATTGCTCTTAGGAGTTTTTAAGGAAATTAATATTGAGGGAAGCCTGGCCCCATCTATGAGGAGAGGTATCATAAGCTTAGCTTATATAAAAATAAAGGGGATAGACGGGATCTGAAGAATTGGAGGCCCATCACACTATTAAATGTGGATTATAAGATCTTGGCGAGGGTTATGGCAAATCGTTTGAAGGAGGTGTTACCGGAGATAGTTTGGCCCTCTCAGTCCTATGGAGTCATAAGCCGGGACATCGCAGACTCTGTGGTCTCAATCCGAGATGCGATAGAGCTCATGGAAGAGAGTGGGAGGGAGGCTTATATGTATTAAAGATAGATCAAGAGAAAGCCTTTGATAGGGTCTCTCGTGAGTTTTTATTGAAGGTTTTGGAAGCATTTGGTTTCAAAGAAAATTTTATTCAGTGGATAAGGATTTTTTATTCAAACATATTTAGCTGTGTTAAATGTAATGGTTTTTTATCTAAGTATTTTCCAATACAGAGATCAGTGAGACAGGGTTGTCCCCTGTCCCCCATTGCTGTACACATTGGTAGCAGAACCATTAGGTTACATGATGCGAAAGAAACAAGGTGTAGTTGGGATTGTGGTACCCAGTTCTTGGCTGGTGTCGGTGATACACCAATATGCAGATGACACAACCTTAACATTGAGAAATGGGGAGTCAGTGAGGAAAGCTATGGAAGTAGTGGAGGAATATTGTAGAGCTTCAGGTGCCAGAGTGAATTATAGTAAGTCCCAATGCCTGGTTGCAGGGAGGGGTAGGGGGGAATGGTTGGGGGTATGTCCCTTTAAGGTGGTGGAGGTTTTGGAAGTTCTGGGGGTGCATATGGGGTGCAAGAAAGATAGGGAAGAAGTGGATCGATTAAATTGGGAACCGAAGGTTATGAAAATTAAAAAGATTTTGGGAAGGTGGGAAAGAAGGTGGTTGAAAGTGCAAGGAAGAGCGACAGTGGTGTCTGCTCTCCTGCTATCTAAGCTATGGTACTTATTGACGGTGGGGGATATTCCTGAGTGGGCAGAAAAGTCCATCTGAGAGGCTTGTGTGAGGTTTTTATGGGAAGGGAAACCAGCCTTGGTGGCTTACAATACCATCATTGGATGGAGAAATCAGGGAGGACTCAATTTCCCAGATATTGATTTGAAGAAAAAATCCTTTAGAATCAAATGGGTGAAGAGATTTCTTCAGAAGTCAAATACAAGTTTTTGGAAGAGTTGTTTTGAGCATTTTTTAAAACGAAGTGGGATAGGAGGGCAGGGGATATTGCATATGGAATACAATAATATGTTTTTGAAATCGATTAAACTTCTCCCTAGGTTTTATAAGGGGGTTGTCGAGACTTGGGGTCAATTTTTAAAAAGTGTGCAGTTTATGCCCAAGGGGACTGAGGAATTTTTAGAACAGCCCTTATTTTTGAACAGGTGGGTCAACATCAAAGGAGAGGTTTTATTTAATCAAGCTTTTATAAAAGCTGGGATTATATCTGTGAAAGATGTATTATACGAGGTGATTCCAGGTTGGTTGCCGGAAGCGATAGTGAGGGACATGGTGTGGGAGGAGGATCAGGAGGTAGAAGGAAAAGCAATAGGAATCATGTATGAAAAGATTGTGAGGGCAATGCCACAAGATTGGATGGAAGAAATAAATGCGGAAATCTCCAAAGGAAGTAAAATTCGTCCTGCTTTTCCAAGCTTTGTACTGGAGAAAGGGGGAGAGTTGGTCCAATTTGACAACTGTAATACTCGAGATTTCTATGAGGTATTCAGAGAATGGAGATTCAAGACACCTGCTGGTCAGGAGTTCTGGCAGAGTATATACCCACAGCTGGACTTCAACAGGATTTGGAAGGGAGTGTGGGCGAATTTTAAATGCCCAGAATGGATTGAACTGGACTTCAAATTGGCTCATAACTGGATTTTTACCATGACGGTCTTGTGCAAGATTGGACGAGTGGAGGCGGCAACTTGCTCAGTGTGTGGGACACAGGATGAGACTCTGTCCCATTTACTGGTGTTATGTCCACAGTTAAATGACTTTAAGTACTATGTTCGACAGTTGTGTGAAGCTTTTTTGCTGGGTGGGGACCGAAGAGCGAGAATGGGAATTCCGTGGGACTCAATTTTGAGATGGGGATTGCAGGAGAGTCTGCCAGAGTCTAGCGGAGTGGCAATTAATTTAATGTTCAGTTTGGCTAGATTCGTGATTGTGCAAAGAAGGAATGCTCTGTTTTTTAAGGGGAGGAGAATCAATCTAAAAGAGTATTTTAAATATAAGCTAAAAGATCATTATAAGGCTCTGTGGATGTTTTATTCAGAAAGGAATTTAAGGACAGTATTTTACAACCAATTTTTAAAGTACAATCGATTAATTTATGTTGCAGGTGACAAATTAAACTTCAGGTTTTGATGTTAAAAGGTGGCGGCGGAATGGCTGTGCAGAGCGGTGGAATTGATTTGTATCATACAATGTAATGATCACGATGTTGTAAATGTTCTTAATGTTCAATAAAGTATAATATTAAAAAAAAGTGGGTAGCACTCACGCCTCTAAGTTAGAAGTTTGTGGGTTCAAGTCCCACTTGACAAGACTTGAGCACAAAATCTAGACTGACACTCCAGTACAGTACTGAGGGAGTGCTGCACTGGTTGGAGATGCTGGCTTGTGGATGAGATATTAAAACCTGAAGTCCTGTCTACTCTCACAGGTAGACGTAAAAGATACCATGGCACTATTCAAAGAAGAACAGGGGAATTCTCCTGTTGTCCTGGCCAATATTTATCGCTCAACCAACATGACTAAAACAGATTATCTGGTCATTATCTCATTGCTGTTTGTGGGACCTTGCTGTGCTCAAGTTGACTGTCGCATTTCCTACATTGCAACAGTGACTACACTTCCAAAGAACTTCATTGCCTATAAAGCACTTTGGGACAGCCCTGAGGTTGTGAAACCTGCTATATAAATGCAAGTTCTCTCTTTCTTCCTTTGATGTAGTTGAATGGAGGCATAAACCTTGTCAGCCCCTGGCTGCAGAGAAAATGGATGATGATCTTAGAGCTCCTACCATGAAGAGAAGGATCCTAGCAGAGCAGAAACATATGTCCTTTCCCAGGATGTCCTGCTCTACTGTGTGCCACTGCTCTACTGTGCGCCAACATCCGAGAAGGTTCCAACTCATTGCAGGACAGCCGGGAGAAAGTGGCAACCTCAGGAGCATCTGCAAATGTCCCCCCACTTCATGAGAAATCCAGGCAAGCCAGTCAACTGAATGTGGAGCCATTGAATGAAGGACAGCAAGTCTTGGTGGACAGTCTGGGGAAGTCAGTGCCAACCTGATTGCAAAGAATGCAAGGCAGCATCTTGGAGTGACTAAAAGACATTTGGTTGACACTTTCTCAGGTATTTAAGGATCTTTCTGAATCAGTGAGATCCATGCTCTCTCAGATCACTGGTAACCTGAATGTTGTTCCCAGTACCAATGAAGCTGTCTCCCCTCACAGCAGCAGCAAGGCGGAGCACTCCATCAGCTCCCCCTGTATGAGCCTTCATCTTTACAGGATCAGGCTGCCAAGGAGTCCATTTTGAAGACTCAGCCTGCCCTGTGTCCTTCCGGGGACTTGAGGGCTCTGAGAAAAGGGTCACCTTCATCCCAAGAGGCTCATAATATTTTGCAGCACCATCTACATCTCAGACCCTCATGTTAAAATAGGGCAGATAAAAGCTTGCATGGTGTGCACGGTGACAGAACCAAATTATGTTTTTGTAAATAGTTGTAATAAATCACTAGAACATTTGGTGTAAGGACTGCTTGGTGTTTGCTTTTCTGCTATGACAATGGGGAACAGAAAATCACTGATGTTGAGGTTCAGGTTTAGGATGTGATGGCTAGCTGTGAGGAGAAAGGTTCTTCCTTAGACCATCGAGAGTTTGGTGAGAGAAGGCAAATGTTTGATGGGCTGAGACTTCCAAATATTCTCTCTTCACCTGTGAAGGTGTGCCAAATGAGGTTGTCTCTCAGCTGTTGCTGCTGCACCTGCTTCCTGTTCTCTATGGGCCAGGTCCAATATTATCAGTGCCATCATCAGATTCTCTGGAATCCTCTGGGACATCTACCATCAGTTCTTTCCCGATTGCAAATTTATGAAGCACACAATATGCTACCTCAACAATAATGACTTGCATTTATATGGCACCTTTAACGTAGCAAAATATCCCAAGGCGTTTCACAGGAGCGTAAGCAGACAAAAATTGATACCAAGCCAAAGGAGACAGGAGACCAAAAGCTTGATCAAAGAGGTAGGATTTCAGGAGCATCTTAAAGGAGGAGACAGAGGTAGAGAGATTTAGGGAGGGAATTCCAGAGCTTGGGGCCTAGAAGGCTGAACGCATGGCCGCCAGCGGTGGAGTGATGTAAATTGGGGATGTACAAGAGATCAGAGATAGGGAGGAGCAAGACCATGGAGGGATTTGAACACAAAGATGAGAATTTTAAAATTGAGGCGTTGGTGGATGGGGAGCCAATGTAGGTCAGCGAGTACAGGAGTGGTGGGTGAACGGAACTTGGTGCGAGTTAGGACACGGGCAGCCGAGTTTTGGATGAACTTAAGTTTATGAAGGGTGGAGGATGGAAAGCTGCCAGGATATCACAATTTGCGAGGCGGTGCTGGGCTCATACTTCAAGGCAACCCGGGACCAATCCAGACACCAGAACCTTTGTTTGAGCATTCCAATGGCATGCTCAATTCTTATCCTTGTCTTCACGTGTGCTTCTCTCCTCTGCTGCAATGGTGGTCCTACAAAGAAAAGTTATGATCCATGAGGAGTAGCAGGTATCTATTGTCACCACTTTGCATCTACTGTTGAAATAGAGCTGGGACACTAGGCCAACGGAGTATCAAAGCATCATGACAGCTTCCGGCATGTCGTAAATCTACGTGCAAGAATCTGTACCAGTCACCACAAACAAGCTGCACATTTAGGGAATAGAAGCCTTTGCAGTTCATATAAATCCAGGCAATTACGTTTGGGGCAAGCCCAAGGCTGCAATCAATAGCCCCAACAAAACTGGGAAATCTGATGGCCCTCTCAGCCATTTGTATGGGAGAAATGTCAAATTGTATAAATTGTGCTGCCCTGCCAAATAAGGCATTGGTGACTTGCATTATAGAGGAATGCACAGCAAATTGGCTGATCTGGAACAAGTCCTCTTGTGTCATAAACGTTGATGTTAAGTCTGTGTGTTATAGTGATAATTACTACACAGACTACAAGAGTAAATTCAACAGGTCTTTACTGGTTGGAGGTAGGGACTATACTGAATACAATATTACTCCACAGTGCTTATATACCGGTGTGGTCACCACCGGTATTACGTATACAGCAGCCAGAGAAAGTAGTACATCTCTTAAGGTGGAACAGGCTTAAGTTCTCTTAAGGTGGAACAGGTTACATACACCACTATCCTCCCTTTTTAGCTTAACAGTCATATCCCCATTTAACATAACATAATAACATATATACATATATAACTTCAGGTATAACAGTTCAAAGGTTCAGTCTCTCAGGAGGCTTTCTGATGCGGCTTGGATAACGCCTCTCAGTAGTCTCTGATTCTTGTCGTTGAGGTGCCTCCTCTATTTGGTTTCCAATGTATTGGGTGTCATCATCATCAAGTACACTCCCTGCTGAGGTAGATGCTTCAGGTTCATTAACGTCTTCCACAGTTGTCTCTGTCACAACCATGGGTTCGACCCTTGCTCTCGACTCTACCAGTTGATCCGCATGACGCCTTATCACATTATGACCAATATCTACTGTGTACATCAGAGGTCCTTGTCTGGCCCGAATTGTTCCGGACTGCCATTTTTCATTTCCATAGCCCCTTGCCAACACTGGTTGTCCTACGTCGAAAGTTCGAGTGGTTTTGTTGTTAATATGCCGAAACTGTTTGTTTTCCACTTCCCTCCGCACATTTGGTTTTAACAAGTCCAACTTGGACCGCAACCTCCTGTTATAAAACATCATGGCAGGACTTTGGTTAGTCACTGCATGATCGGCGTTTCGATATGACATCAGGAACTTGTCGACCTTGTGTTGCAGCGGAATCTGATCATCGTTCATGGCCTTAATTGCCTTTTTGAATGTCTGGACAAATCTTCCAGCCAACCCGTTTGTCGCCGGATGATATGGGGCAGAGGTATAATGTTTTACTCCATTCTTCTTTAAGAATTGTCGGAATTCTTCCGATACAAACTGTGGTCCGTTGTCTGAACAGATCTGTTCTGGCAATCCGTTCCTTGCGAATATTGTTCTTAACACCGCAATTGTCTTTTCTGAAGTAGTGGTATTCATCTTGATGACTTCTGGCCATTTGGAATGTGCGTCCACCGCGATTAGGAACATGGAGTCCATGAATGGACCAGCAAAGTCAATGTGTACGCGTTGCCATGGGGCTGAAGGCCATTCCCATGGGTGTAGCGGTGCTATCGGAGGTGCATTTTGCACTTTTTGGCACCCAGCGCAGCTTTTCGTTAACTCCTCAATCTGTTGGTCAATACCCGGCCACCATACATAAGCCCTAGCAAGACTTTTCATTTTAACTCCCCCCAGATGACCTTCATGCAGTTCGTTTAAAACTCTTTCCCTTAACTTGGGAGGAATAATCACTCTTGTCCCGTACATCAAGGTACCATGGCAGACGGACAGCTGGTCTCGCCTTGCCGAAAATGCCGGTAACAGAGGATCACCCCGTGTTGGCCATCCTCTCACTGTCACCTCGTAGACTCTGGACAGTGTCGGGTCGTTCCTGGTTTCTCTTTCAATACTTGCATTGGTGACTGGTAAACACTCGATGATGGTCGAATGCAATAACTCAACAGGGTCAACTTTCGTCGTGTCTTCTTCTTCAGGTAGTGGCAGGCGCGACAGCCCATCAGCATTGCCATGCTGTTTCGTACCTTTGAATTCTATTTGATATTGATGTGCCCCTAGGAAAAGAGACCATCTCTGGAGACGCTGCGCTGTCATCACCGAAACACCCTTCTTAGGGTTAAAAATGGATACCAACGGTTGATGGTCTGTCAGAAGTGTGAATTTTTGGCCCTGCAGGTAATGATTAAACTTCTTCACTCCCCATACAAGGCTAAGAGCCTCCCTATCGATCTGCGCATAGTTGCGCTCAGCGGAGGTCAATGATCTGGATGCAAACGCGACTGGCCTTTCCGTGCCATTTGGCAACTTGTGTGAGAGTACTGCCCCAATACCATATGGAGAAGCATCACAAGCCAACCGAATAGGCAGTGTCGGGTTGAAGTGAGCCAACACTTCCTCTGAGGTGATCAATTCTTTGCTTTTGCGAAATGCCTTCTTACAGTTTTCGCCCCATTCCCATGGTACCCCTTTCTGTAAAAGAGCGTTTAACGGGTGCAGTACCGTGGATAGATTTGGCAGAAATTTATGGTAATAGTTAATTAATCCTAGAAACGACCTCAACTGAGAGACATTCTCCGGAGCGGGAGCCTTTACAACTGCCTCAATCTTGTCAGGAGACTTATGAAGCCCCTCCCGGTCAATGACATGGCCACAGTACGAGATCCGCTTCTGGAAGAACTCACATTTCTGCCGATTTACTCTAAGTCCATACTCTTTCAGTCTGTTGAGCACCAGTTCCAAGTTTGCGAGATGTTGTTCATCACCATCACCTGTGATCAGAATATCGTCCAGGTAACATTGTGTGCCTGGAATTCCCTGTAATACCTGCTCCATGGCCCTCTGCCAAATTGCTGGAGCTGATGCCACTCCAAAAACCAGCCTATTGTACCGGTACAACCCTCGATGCGTGTTGATCGTGAGGTATTGGCGTGACTCTTCCTCAACCTCCATCTGCAAGTACGCCTGCGCCAGGTCTATCTTGGTGAAGTGTTTCCCGCCAGACAATGAAGCGAAAATATCCTCAATCCGTGGAAGCGGATACTGCACCGTGTGAAGCACCGGATTAACGGTGATTTTGAAATCTCCACAGATGCGAACCTTCCCTGGATCTCCTGGCTTGTTGCTCGCAGGACGTTTCATAACGGGAACAATGGGCATAGCCCACTCACTCCAATCTACCTTAAACAGTACACCTGAACGTTCTAGTGCTTCCAGTTTCGCTTCAACAGTAGGTCGTATTGCATAGGGTACCGGTCTGGCTTTAAAAAATTTTGGTTGTGCATGTTCATCAATCTTGATGTTTGCCGTAATTCCTCTCAGTGTTCCCAGTCCCTGCTGGAACACCTCTTTAGCATCATCCAATATTCTGGACAATCGTTTAGGTTTGACATCTGTTTCCCCGGAATCTACCGTTAGTGCCTTCAAGGAGTGCCAGTCCATATTCATTTTCCTAATCCACTCCCGTCCTAGTAGTGGTGGACCTCCTTCAGGTAGCACATATAAGTCCATTACTTGGCTTTCTTCGCCCTTGTGGACCACTTCTACCTCTATTTTTCCGATGGGGTACACTCTTTGCCCCGTGTATGTTTTCAATATAATCTCCGTATCCTGTAGGGGAATATGTTGGAATAACCTTCTGTAATCTTTCTTATTCATGACCGTCAATGCCGATCCAGTGTCCAATTCCATTTTTACTTGGACTCCTGCTATCTGAAGAGTGACCCAAATTGTCTGGAGATCTGCATCCTTACCAACGTTGTGTGCTCTTAAGCTATCCAGTTCATTACTGCTAGTGTCTGAATCTGACTTCTGTTCGGTCAAATTGTTCTTTGTCACCTTGTGTACCTTTGCGTATTTTCCTTGCGGTGACTTTTTGTTGCTGGTCTTCTTTCCTGACCGGCATACTTTAGCTATGTGGCCAAGCCTGCCACACGTTCTGCATTCTTGGTTTTTAAACCAACACTGGTTCTGATCGTGCGTTGTCTTTCCACAACGATAACATTTGACAGAACTCAAACCCAATTTGTTTGTGCCGAGTTCCGGTGACCGTAGCTGCATTACTGCCGTGCCTCTCGCTGCGGCTTCGTGTGCTGCTGCCATAGTGACCGCCTTCTCAAGCGTCAGCTCATTCTCCTCGAGCAGTCGCTTTTGTGTATCCTGTTTAAATAAACCACACACAAATTTATCTCGTAGTGCCTCTGTCAGTCCCATTCCAAACTGACAATATTTTGCTAGCTTACGTAATTCCATCAAATATTCAGCATTGCTTTCATTCTGCAGCTGCCTTCTGTCGTAAAATTTAAATCGTTCCGCTAGCATCAGCGGCGTGGGGTTTAGATGATTTTTCAGGACAGTAACAATCTCCTCGAACGTCTTATCCGCCGGTTCATCTGGTGATACAAGGTGTTTCAATTGCCCGTATGTCTTCGCACCCATTAAATTTAATAATGTTAGTGCTTTATCTGCATCAGGAATTTTATTTGCCTTACAATAATTTTGTATGCGTTCTACATACATGGCCCAATCTTCGATGTCACTATCAAAGGTATTAATGTTCCCATGTTTAGGCATCGTTGCAATTTATTGTATTTTTATGTTATCCAAGATGGCGGCTTCCCGCTCTTGTCATCGTCCTCCGCCCACAAAATGGCAGTTTTCCCACTCTTGCCGGTCTTCAACCGTCCCCCGACGCTGTCTCCGCTTCACCGCGGCTCTCGCGCCTTCAGTTTCCCCAGACGCTGCGCCTTTTAGCCCGAATGCGGCCCTTATCTCCGGTCGCGATCGATGTCCCCGCGCTGCGCCTCTCGCTCGAAAGCGGCCCGGCCCTTATCTCTGGTCGCGATCGATCTCACCGCCCTTATTCCTCCGTCTTCCCAGCCCCGTCTGTACAGCCAACGCGGTTGACTTTCTGTCGCGTCGCTGCCCGGCTTACCCACCACCGAGGTAGAAAGAAGAAGCTGACAGTCGCTGATGGAGGCTTCGAGGTCAGGATGTCTTCTGCACTCCGGTTTCTCTATGCCTGCCGTTCGACGTGTCTTCCAGTAGGGTGATGAGGGTGGAAACCTCTCTTCGACGTCCTGTCTGTGGACGAAGCCGCCGTGGAAATAACTGCCGCAGGGTAAGAATCGGACTCGTCGCCACTGTTAAGTCTGTGTGTTATAGTGATAATTACTACACAGACTACAAGAGTAAATTCAACAGGTCTTTACTGGTTGGAGGTAGGGACTATACTGAATACAATATTACTCCACAGTGCTTATATACCGGTGTGGTCACCACCGGTATTACGTATACAGCAGCCAGAGAAAGTAGTACATCTCTTAAGGTGGAACAGGCTTAAGTTCTCTTAAGGTGGAACAGGTTACATACACCACAGTTGAAAGCTGGGATCACTTTCTTTGCCACATTGAGAGCTGTACATATTGCAGATCTGGCTGCAGCAATAAACAGAGCTCCCCCAAAGCTTCATGACTGAAGCTCAGCCTCCTGAGACAGAGGGGGGAGTTTTACCAGCCCTGGGGAGGCGGGTATGGAGGCAGTACTGCCGGGAAAATGGCAGAAACTGGGAGTGGGTACCAACCCTCATACTGCAAGGCACCCCTGGATCAATCCAGACACCAGAACCTTTGTTTGCGCATTTCAATAGCATGGTCATCCTTGAGTCAGGTAGTTAACGGGCAGTTAAGCGGCTTATCCCCATTTTACCCACACAAATGCGGGCTTCTCGACGGCTGCGAACCTCGCCAGGGTCAGCGAGGCGAGCAGTGGGTCTGCGGGGGTGAGAGGGGTCGAAAAGTCCGCTGTAAAGGTGAGTGATGGGTGCAACTGTGGAGAGGTAAGTATGAGAGGTGAGTGTAAAGTGTTGGAAAAAGTTTACTTACCTTTGCTTTTTCCTGCAGGCTTCAACCCTTGGGGATCCGGAGGTGCCTCATCTCAACGGCAGAGATGACAGAATGGCTGCTGCATTCTCCATCTGCTTTCCGCTAAGGAGAGAGGTTTGGTGATTCTTCAGTCCAAGGGCTTACCATAGAACAGAGATTGTCAGTGTTTGACAGCTTCTCAAAGCTGTCAAACGCTGACAATTCATCTGACGTCCTCTGTCACCAGCTTTCCCTTAATTGGCCAGCTAACAAGGTCAACCAAGGGAAAATAGCATGGGTTGGCTGGACATCATTGGGGGCGGGACTGAAACCTGACAACCAGCAGTCCTGCCCCCAACGTGCCCCCATTGAGAAAATCCAGTCCAGAGCTTCTGGGTAAGATCTTGGAAAATGCACCTGGACATATAGATCCTGCTGGGATGGTCTGGCTCTTCTCTGGTGCTGCCTAATTAATCTGGCTTACCTTAGAACCTCCTGCTGCTCCTCTTACTCCATATGGATCATGTAATGTTCAATTCCCATTGGAAAGCCTATTGTGCAGATCTCAGATCATAGCTCAGTAATTGCCTTGACATAGAATGCTTTCCAAGGCTGATGCAGAATGTAGAGCAAGGCTTCCTAAGTACAAAAGCAGGGAAAAAAATTGCACTACCTGCAGTAACTCCCAAGGGAAAAAGTCTCCACATGTAATCTCAGTTGAGTTGTGTCCCTTTAATGAAGAATGCCTTGATGAACAAGTCCTCCCACACTGCGCCTTTTAAGGGCAGGTTCTCAAGGGCAGAGGGGAAGGCAAAAGTAATGGAACTTATGATGGGTGATGGCATCCTATCCTAACTCCATCACTTGCATATGGCTGCTACTACAGCATGCATTGTAACTTAATGCCCAGGTGCTTCTCCAGCAGAACATCGGCATACACTGGCCCCATCAAAAATTCTTGACCCTCTCAAGGACATAATTGCTAATTTACTTTATCCTCCAACCCAGTTATTTCAGGGCCTTCAGCTGAACCTTAATCTGCATCTCCCAGCTCTGCTGTCCTGTGAATTTAACCCCTTAAGAGCTTGGTTTAACTCAATATTAGCGTTTCTGACATATATTACACCAAGGTCCCACCATGGCAGTGTAGCCTGAACTCCCCAAACTACACAAGAGATCTGGCATTTTGTGTGTATGGGGGAGGGGTTCTTACATTTTTATGTGTGGAACTAGCATTTCTGCAGAATCACATGTGGCCCATTCATCGGTTTCGGCTCGTAAAGGTTGGACCGACATGAAGGACAATTTCAATCTATGTTTAAAATATGGAGCTCCAGCTACCAAAATACCTGTAATTAGGCAGCACACAACATGATGGAAGTGTGAGGATTTCATTGTCTCTTGCCCTGACAATGAATTGAAACATGACAAAAAGAAAAAAAGCTTTTAATTTTGTATCAAATGTACAGAAATTAAGACCTATACAAGTCATTTTAACAATATACTGAAGGTGCATCATTTTCTGTAAAATGCTGTCTAAAAGCTCATTGTGTGACTATTGGTCACTGAATAAATTGAAAGTAAAGAGCTATACAAAAATACCATCCGTGTACAGATCTAATTCCTTGGTCTATCATAGAAAATAAATAAGGCTAACATTAGAGCAACAATATCCCATCAAACGCTTGGTTTGCATATTCAGTGGTCACAGCTTTTAGAATACTGCCTGGCGACAGTGGAAACTGCACTGGCTAACAAGATTTAGCACCTTTGAAATGGAAATGTAGTTGGACCTGTGCAGTTTATTTAGGTTGGAAGTTGAGGTCTTAGGCAATAAAAAGGGGAATGAGTGTATCAGAAATGTGTCTGCTGCTGTAAGGGAGATCTCTCCTTTCTGTTGTCTTCACATACACAACAGAAGTGATTCTCTGAACAGTAGCGGACGGTAATAGCTTGTACTATGGAAGGAGTAGCCCATAAAGTCAAGCAACAAGTGGCTGCAATTTATGTGGAACAAAATGTTCGGTTCTAAATACTGTAGTTGGATTTCTTTTGGACTGCTGTGTCTAATGGCAGTGCAATTGCCTGTTAGGTCAAATGAAAGAGGGACCAAAATCAGCTGCAGTAGATATTTTATTCTGTCCTTGCTGTCTGGCAAAGATCAAATAAGAAAACCCTTTTCATTTGATTTGCTTACATTTTTGTCACAATCAATTTAATTGTGCTCCAGAAATAATGACGGCCTTTCAAAATAGTTGGTGTGTTTTGTTAGCGGCCTTTCTCTTTTTCCACACAGTAAAACTTTTAAATCAATAAAACTGACTGACACAGAAAGCAGCAAAAGAGCTCTCTGAAAGCTGCCTTTATCAGTGGCTCCATGCTTTAAAGAGTGCAGTGCCATTTGTGCACTGAAATGAAACATACAATGGAACAAGATTACAGCTTTTCACTTATACAAACTGCCAATAATTAAATGGTCTACTTTTCAATTGAAACTATCAATTTAAAGGCAATTTTAAAAGACGATTTTGAAAGCTCCTAGGGATGTTCAGCACACATATGTTTAACTATTGGTATGCACCCACAATCCTAAACGTTGTAAATATATTTATTGGTGCCTCTCAGTACTTCCTGGCTTCTGTTGTTGATGCTTTACAATTGCTTGTCAAATGCTGGAAACAAATATTATGTGTAGAAGTTTGCTTTATAATGATGTCACTCATTAACTTTTCAGTGATATCATGAATGAGAGTGGAATTTATCATTCAGACCACAGAGTAATTTTTCCACTTGGACATATCACTGGAAGGAGAGCACTTAATGTTATTTGTTTATACTGTATTAGAAACAAGCCAGTTCAGAGACACGTCTGGAAATGATATGACTGATGAACCTGACATTTCATTCAGTCATGCTGTCAAAATTTTCATATTTTATGATATTCAACACAAAGTTTTTTTTGGGGTATTGAATAACTATTGATTTTATAATTTGACATTTTTCACTATCTGGACAACATCACCAACAGACATTTGGGTATTGCTAAATTTTAATTAGAACCCAAGGGTTACATCCACATAGCTCCCCTTCCCATCAAATTGTTTCAACCCCTATTACAAAGGTAAGCAAGCAGGTGAAGTTGTATGCTGTACTTTTGCACCTGAACTATTATTTTTCAAACTTTGCTAGTACAGTATATCTGAAAGATTATACAGATTATAAAACCCCAGATATATGACATAGTGATGTCTATGTGATACCACAATACAGGTTTCTGAATTGACATCAAGATCATAACAGCAACAACAACGTGTATTTATATAGTATTTTTAACGTAGTAAAATATCCCAAGGCGCTTCACAGAGCACTATCAAACAAACTTTGACACCGAGCCACATAAGGAAAGATTAGGGCAGATGACCAAAAACTTGGTCAAAGAGGTAGGTTTTAAGGAGCGTCTTAAAGGTGGAGAGAGAGGTAAAGAGTTGGAGTGGTTTAAGGAGGGAATTCCAGAGCTTAGGGCCTTGGCAGCTGAAGGCACAGCCGCCAATGGTGAAGCGATTAAAATCGGGGATGCTCATGAGGCCAGAATTGGAGGAGCGCAGATATCTCAGAGGGTTTTAGGGCTAGAGGTGGTTACAGAGCTAGAGAGGGAAGAGACAACAGAGGGATTTGAAAACATGGATGAGAATTTTAAAATTGAGGCATTGCCGGACCGGGAGCCAATGTAGACCAGTAAACAGAGGGGTGATGGGTGAACAGGACTTGGTTAGGACACGAGCAGCAGAATTTTGGATGACCTCAAGTTTATGTAGGGTAGAAAATGGGAAGCCAGCCAGGAGTGCGTTGGAATAGTCAAGGCTAGAATTGACAAAGGCTTGGATGAGGGTTTCAGCAGCAGATGAGCTGAGGCGGGGCGGAGTCGAGCGATGTTACAGAGGTGGAAATAGGCGGTCTTAGTGATTCCACGGATAGCGTTCAGAAGCTCATCTCGGGGTCAAATATGACACCAAGGTTGCAAACAGTCTGGTTCAGCCTCAGACAGTTGCCAGGGAGAGTGATGGAGTTGTTGGTTAGTGAACGGAGTTTGTGGTGGGGACTGAAGACAATGGCCGGGATTTTGCTCACCACGGCGGGTCCGGGGCGGGCAATGTTGGTGGCAGGTCGCGGCCCCACTGCTGGCTCCATCCCGCTCTGGAAAATGACTTTCCGTTGATGGAGCTTGTTAAGCCTGCCCAGCGCGTTTCCTGGCCAATTAGAGGAAGTGGGTCTGGTGGTGTCATTTGATGACCCGTCATCAGCTGGTTTCCTTAGAGGAACCATGGCCAACTTTCTTTTGATATTTGTGCTGTCAGTGTTCTACAGCACTGAAGAGCTGCAAGCACTGAGAAGCACTGCACAGAGGTGCAGGGCTGCACTCAGGTTCTCCCATGACTCCCTCCATATGCAGGGAGGTCCTCGTCCCTTCCCATGGGTGGAAGAGACCTCCCCAGGACACTGACACAGCCTGGTTGCAAATTGCACAGGAGGGCACAAGCAGGGATGTGGTCAGGAAGACCTGGGTGCAGTAGCACTAACATTTCAATGGTCTCAGTAGATCACGAAACGTTAGTACAAAGCCACATTTACCTTCATCCTGCTGTGCCTCTCATCACATCCCCATCACTCTACCTTCTCTACCCTACCCCAGCATATCCTTACTCACACCAACTTACCTTGCACCTCCACCAATCCCTCTCTATCTATATTATCACTTCCTCATCTCACTAGCCATCCCCTCACACTCACCCTCATCCTACCAACTAACAACACACAAGAGTAGGCACTTGGGTGTTTTAGCCAATGTTCATGTGAAGTTCCTGTTAATGTGGTGTCAAACATTGAAACCTTTATTTTCAACACTTTGCGTTCTTGGACAGATTTGTGTGCACCTTTGGAAGTGGTTTAGTGAGTTGCAGTGAATGGTGAGACATAACCGCACCCCCCTGCAATGGTGGTCAGTGTGTGAAATGAATGGCTTGGACATTATAAGGATGCCTTATGGTATTGGTGTGGGGTGGTGCCAACCTGGCGCATCATGTGGCAGCCAGGGTGTACAGAGTCAAGTGAAGTAAATCTGGCCATGGTGAGGCCATCCCTGGCCTCCCGGGCAGCAATGTGGTCGGGTGTTGACGCCCAGTGTCCTGTGCAGCATCAGGTGATTGCGGAGAAGGTTGGGGTGGTCGTTGTTGCGATACAAAGATGGGAGGGAAAGCAGTGAGTGAGGAGGACATAAAAAACCTGCAAAAGGACATAGACAGGCTAAGTGAGTGGGCGGAGATTTGGCAGATGGAATATAATATTGGAAAGTGTGAGGTTATGCACTTTGGCAGAAAAAATCAAAGAGCATGTTATTATCTAAATGGAGAGAAACTGCAAAGTGCTACAGTACAAAGGAATCTGGAGGTCCTGGTGCATGAATCACAAAAAGTTAGTATGCAGGTGCAGCAGGTGATCAGGAAGGCCAATGGAATCTTGGCTTTTATTGCAAGGGGGATGGAGTATAAAAACAGGGAAGTCTTGCTGCAGTTATACAGGGTATTGGTGAGGCCACACCTGGAATGCTGCGTGCAGTTTTGGTTTCCATATTTAAGAAAAGATATACTTGCTCTGGAGACGGTTCAGAGAAGGTTCACTGGGTTGATTCCGGAGATGAGGGGGTTGACGTATGAGGAAAGGTTGAATAGGTTGGGCCTCTACTCATTGGAGTTCAGAAGAATGAGAGGCAATCTTATTGAAACATATAAGATTGTGAGGGGGATTGATCGGGTGGATGTGGTGAGGATGTTTCCACTGATGGGTGAGACTAGAACTAGGGGGCATAATCTTAGAATAAGGGGCTGCCCTTTCAAAACTGAGATGAGAAGAAACTTCTTTACTCAGAGGGTAGTTAATCTATGGAATTTGCTACCCCAGAGAGCTGTGGGCGCTGCAACATTAAATAGATTTAAAACGGAGATAGACAGTTTCTAAGCAGATAAGGGAATTAGGGGTTACGGGGAGAGGGCAGGGAAGTGGACGTGAGTCTAGGTTCGGATCAGCCATGATCCTATTGAATGGCGGAGCAGGCCCGAGGGGCCATATGGCCTACTCCTGCTCCTACTTCTTATGTTCTTATGGTGTGCCTGGTGTTGGGGCTGATTGTGGTGGGATTCTGAGGACCAAGTTGAGAGAGTATAAAGGGCACCCATGTTGACGGAATAGATGGCAGGTGAAGTTGAGATGACAGAAGCATTCTGTCAATGGTGAGAGAATTCTTCCAATGAGGTGATACTGGATGGAGGGTGGAAAGTCTGCAGAATCTGTGCTGGAAATGGACTGAGAAATAGTTTGTGGCTGAGGAAAGTGAAGATCTGTCAGGTGGGAGCTTTTACTGTACATTTGAAGCTGTCAATAATCAGCTGGAGCAATGGTCACTGAACTCTCACCTCAGGTTGATAGCCATGGCCCCCGAACAGCATGGGTCCTGTGGGCGAGCAGTTAAACAGAAAAGGTAAGATAAAATGTATTCTTAATGATCTCTCAAAAAGGCAATATTCAGCTTAATTGGATCCCCCGCCGCTGTCTGTCAGGTCTGCTCAGTGCTGGCAGACCCGACAGTGGGAAAGGCGTGTTGCAGTGGGTTCACAGCGGGGTCCCGACCCGCTGTCAAAAAAAAAAACTTTCCCATCCGACCCACCACTGATCGCGCCCGATGACACCCGCAAAATTCTGGCCAATGACTTCGGGTCCCAATATTTATCTGTAGGAAATTTCTGCTCATCTACTGCTGGATGTCAGACAAGCAGTCTGACAATTTAAAGACAGTGCAGGGGTCGAGAGAAATGGTGGTGAGGTAGAGCTGGGTGTCGTCAGCGTAGGCGTGGAAACTGCTGCTATGTTTTCGGATGATGTCACCAGGGGGCAACATGTAGATGAGAAATAGGAGGGCCAAGGATTGATCCTTGGGGACTCCAGAAGTAAGGTGCGGGAGCAGGAAGAGAAGCCATTGCAGGTGATTCTATGGCTATGATTGGATAGATAAGAATGGAACCAGGCGAGTGCAGTCCCACCCAGCTGGACGACGGTGGAGAGGCATTGGAGAAGGATGGAGTGGTCAACCGTGTCAAAGGCTGCAGACAGGTCGAGAAGGATGAGGAGGGATAGTTTACCTTTGTCAACAGTCACAAAGGATGTCATTTGTGACTTTGATAAGGGCCATTTCAGTACTGTAGCGGGGCAGAATCCTGATTGTAGGGATTCAAACAAAGAGTTCTGGGAAAGATGGGCATGGATTTGGGAGGCGACAGCATGTTCAAGGACTTTGGAGAGGAAAGGGAGGTTGGAGCTGGGGCAGTAGTTAGCAAGGATTGAGGGGTCAAGGGTTGTTTTTTGAGGAGTAGGATGATGACGGCAGATTTGAAGGAGAGGGGGAGAGTAGGAGAGAACCCTTAACAATATCAGCTGACATGGGGGCCAGGAAGGAAAGCTGGGAGGTCAGCAGTTTAGTGGTTGAGGGAGCAGGAGGTGGGTCTCATGAACAAGATGAGTTCAGAGAGGGCTGAGGGGAGATAGGAGAGAAAGTAGAGAAAGATGTGAATTCAGGGCTAGGGCAGGGGGTGCATTAGAGAAAGTTTGGCCCGGTGGACTAGGGGAAGGGAGGGTTAGTGGCAGAGATCATAAGATTGAAAATACAATTATATTAACATTTGAAATGCAATTTTACATTCTAATGGCTTGCTATAATTTAATTAGCAATAGGAAATTAAATGCATGTAATTCTGAGTTCTTTTTGTTAAATTTTAACAAATACATATTTTGGTGGGTTTGTGACTAAATGATCCAACATAAAACAAATATACATGACAAACCTCTAACTAATACATTCTTGGAAGCTAAGTTTGACCTATCAGTCAAAAATCAAGACCATGTGTTGGGGCAGAAAGTCGATCTGAGAATATTAAAGTTTGGTGCTATGCTATACACAATGCAATCATGCTACATATCAAAAGGGCTATGATTAATTGAAGCCTGGAAGTACAAAGGCCAGAACATAGGCCAAGCTCTGTTTTACGACCCAGAGCAGAAAATATTGACGTTAAAATGGTGTGGCATTTTGATCAGAACTTCTAAAATTGATTTTCCCAGTTGGCTGGAGTGCCTTCGCATCAATGCTGCTAGTTCCAGAGAAATAACCTTCAAAATGAATTCCAAACAGCCCAAGCTACTTATGGTGGTTAGTTGTTCTCCAGAGAAGGAATTTTACAAACAAATGGAAATTCACGACTGCAACGATTGTCATTCCAGGATCTAAGAGCTGGAAATAGAAAAGGAGAAAAGCAAGTTGAGTATTTGATCATAAATGTAATTTTTTAATTAAAATGGATTTGACTTTTTAATTCAAGAAAAGAGGGATAGGTGAGAGACAGTAGAGTTATTGTAATTTCTTGCGCACAGTATCGGCATCAATTAAAGTGCAGATCAGGTTTACATGAAGTAGAGAGCTTCCTAAGCCTAGTCTCAGACAGCACCAGTGTGATGTTTCTGGTTCCAGTGCCATTCATTTTATATAACTTCTTTGAGAGGTATTATCAATTTATTGTCAGATTATAGGGATTTTAGGCTGTGGATTTGTTCCACTGGGAACTGGGTTGAAACTCCTTAACTCCTTGTGTAAGGCTGCACACTCGACTGTTAAGAGGAGAAGATTTTCATTTCGTGAATCGGGGCTGGCTTTGAACCCAGGTGCTAGAGGTGATGGGGCAATGTGCTAACCCAGTGCAGTTCTGCTACATCCATTTAATAACCAATAATGTGAAGAACAGAACAACACAAATCAATGTTTACAGGTAATGAACACCGTGCCAAGAAGTTTAAATACCACTGAGGGTCCATAGTGTAATGATCAGTAAGTAACATGTCATTCTAGAATGGTACACTAGGTGGAGCTGTATGTTTAGTAGTGGGGCTGCCCACAAGGCAGTAGTCAAGATGGATGCCTGTACACTAGTCCACATGGCTGAATAAATGACTAGCTCAAGCTAGCTGTTCATAATGAAAACGTCTATTTATTTATGAACATAACACATAGCTCCCTTTATTTTCTGACTTTATCTGTAAACAATACAGATCAAATACTAGCAGAAAATGCCAACATACTATTTGTCCGTGTTTAGTGCTGACCTGAAGATTGCTCTTATTCAAAATGGATTCAGGAAAATGTGCAAATAGCTTTCTTGTTTGTAGGGCCAATCATGATAAATTTGTGCAGAATTGCACAGTGGAGAATATAAACAAAATCAACTGAATGAAGGGCAAGATTTCAAAGTACCCCACAGATAGAGATGAATAGAATGGAAAATGTTCTTGTGTACTGCCCAGGTGGCCCCTACAATTGCACGGTGCCTTCTAGTGCAGCAGGAAACAGAGGAGAAGGCAGGCTGGAAGCACAGAGGACATAAGCAGCACATGACTCGCACAACAGAGCTGACTACCTGACCTGAAGGAGGTACAATGCATGACGAGAGAGGGAGTCAACAAGCTAGAATTTACTACCAGTGGCACTGAAGGTCACCTGTGCCCTCAATTTTTACACCATAAAATCACTTCAAAGCACCCACAGGAGATATCACGGCCTTGATTTTCATTGGGCCGTGAGGCGGGCTTTTAGGCGTGCAGGGGGTTAATATCGCAAAACCTGGGGGTCGGGACCCCCCCCAACCTGGTTCCCGCCTCCACGCCATCTTAACCTAGGTGTGTCTGATTGACCCGAATCAGTCTCGCCTGCAACAGGCGGGACTGGTCTTTAGGGCCCTTAAAAAGCACTAATTGGCCTTTATAATCCCATTTTAACAGGCGCTTGCCTGTTTAACCCTTTTCCCACATAAAACACGCCTGGTGGGGATGACGCCTGTGAAACCTGGCATGAACACTATTGGCTTGCTGACTATTAGCTGCGGGTCCAACATTAAAGAGCACATTTGATCAGTCATCATTTGCAGGTGGCAGGATGTTGTTGTCTCAGGTCTGGGGGAACTTTTAGAAGGCATAACCACAGCTGTGGAAGTTTGGAGCCTCACACACTTCTCCAGTGCGACCTCCTGCGAGACCCCTCTCGTCACCCTCACTCAGCGCTTCCTCAACTGAGGCACCTACCAGAAGCATGGGAGGCCTTTTTTCCTTCCCCTTTTGGCATTAGAGGACCTCCAGCCCCATTCGCGAAATGACACACGCCACAACTGCAGAAGTTGCCATCAGAATTTTTATGAGAAACACACAACTGATGGCATTTTCACAAAATACACAGCATTTCACCCAAGTGACTACCCTTGTGACTATTTCTGCTTTATTTTCCTCTTACGCGTGCTCCTACGTAGTGGTTCCCCTGTGGCTTCAGCAGATGTGGAGGCCCCTTGCTCACTTTCCTGCTGCTCCTGTCGCGACACCTTTGGCGGGTGTCCTCTGGGATGGCGAGCCTGTGAGGGCTCGCCAGCAGTCTGCTGCTCCTGCGGCTATGCAGGGGTTGAGACCTCTATCTCCGTTGGGTGTGGACTCTGGCGGGGCTCTGACCGAGTGCTCTGCAGTGGCATAGAAGTGTGAGCACTTGGAGAAGAGCCCTCACTTCCTTGAGGTCTGCCACCAACTTCCCTCTCATGGGTCAGGTCCCCCTCAGTGCCTTCAAGTGGCTTGAGAGCACCTTGCTGCACATCAGGGGGGCCATGGGGACCCGTATCTGCAATGGCAGTCCTACTCAGAAGGACTTCCATGAAGTTCTGGTTTCTCTGTTCAATAGATGCCCATCGCTCCTCAAGAGATGTCATTCTATTCTGAACACTCACCATGTTTTCCATACCCTGGCAACTAACCTCCTCCATGGCCGTAGCCCTCCTCTCTTCTACCGTAGCCAGCCTTACCACGGAGGCAGCAGTCATTTCCACGTAGGTAGCCATCCTTTCCGTGTTGATGCATTCATGCGCCAATGACTCCACAAAGGCTCTGCTCATGTTCACTATGGACTCCTCCATTCGCTCCACACTTGCAGCGACCCTAGAGACAAAACCTGCCAGAGACTCATGCATCTGTGCCTGGAGTTCCATCACCTCTGATCTTACGGATGGACCCAGAGGCAGAGGGTCGACATGCAGCTGAGCTGAGCTGGCAGAGTCCTGCATCCTCCGACGAGGACTTTCCACTGCTGTCCCTGTCTCCACAATCTGCTGATGCTCACTTGTGAGCTGTGATACACCAGGTGACAACTCTACTCTATGTCCCGAAGGTCCCACCGAGGTGTGAGTGTCTGCGCTGGTGCTGGGTGCGCTTATTTCTGATGACGCTGCGCCCTCAAGAGGTTGCAGATTCTTCTGAGGAGTCTGGCTGCTCAGGCTCTTCCTCCTGCACAGTGGGGATGGGGGCTCTCGATGGTCCTGTGGGGGAGTCAGGAAAAAGTTAGAGATGTGATGCCAAGGTTACATGCACATTGCATTTTGCAGATGATCATAAGTCCATATGATGTAGCTTCAGAATCATTATCAGCGACTCATGCAATGCCAATGAGAGATGGAAAACTATTCTGTCACCAGCTTGCGGGGATGCTCCTGCCTGTCCTTCTCCAACGTCCACATCTCGGTCAACCCTGGCAATCTCCAGGACGCCTTCCTCCCAGGGGGTGAGCTGGGCTAATGAGGGCGGCCCTCCTCCTGTCCTGGCTCGCTCTCTCCTGTTGTGAGCTCTCTTTTCCTGCAATGAGGGAGACAAGTGGAGGTTGAGTGAGAATGAAGGAGTGAGCATAGATACTCAGAAGGAGACAAAGATGGAGTGAGGTTGCAATACCAAGGGCCCTCCCTGTGTGTTGTCAGTTGTGTTCAAAGCATCAGAGTGAGAGGGAGTGTGAGGGCTGCATTGTGGCATAGTTCTGTGAATGTGAGCATAGAGAGAGAGGGAATGGGTAAGGGTGCATGGATGTGAGTGTCTAGTGGGATGTGCAGGAAGAGATCGCTAAAGCTGAGTGCTGGTGAGGAAGGGCAATGGGGATCAGATTGAGGGTGATGGAAACATCATTCAGTACTTACTTTTCCAGTGCGAAGAAGGTCATGGAATCTTTTCCTGCACTGCAACCACGTTCTGCGTGTAAGCCCCAAGGAGTTGACTTGACCTGCCACCTCTAGCCACACAGCCTTGGTCTGGCTGGGAGGCCTCTTACTCCCTGAAGAAGGGAAGAGGACCTCCCTGTGGGCCCTAGCACCATCCAGTAATTTGGGCGCAGATCTGGCCCTCCTGCTGGCCGTTCCTCCTGCAGGCTCCTGTGCCATCTTAATGTTGAAGGTTGGAAGCCTGCAGAGGAAGCAAGGCTTGCTGTGAACCTTAAAAGCAGCAGCAATGATGACGTCATATTCTGCAACTTTCTGACTGGAAATACTCAATTGCCAAGGCTTCCCACACGCTGGAAATGAATTGGCCAATTGTGTTAAATTTGCATCAATCTCACAGACCCATTTACAATCGTGTCGGAATCACTAAATTCGGGGAAACCGCCAATTCCCCGCACCTGAACTAAAATCGACCCCCACGTCTCTGGCCTCTCATCAATCTACACCATTAGTATCCTGTTACCACCAGTACCCTGTGACTTCCTCAGCCACGTCACTGAGCAACTGATATAAAGTGCCTGCACCTGAGATAGTGCTTAATACAATTGTGGGAGGTGATGGTTGGTACTGTAGTGACTATGCCTCTTCGGGCGAGCATTGAAGACCACTTGATTGTCTTTGCTTTGTGAAGGGAGCAGATACGATTATGAGTAAATGAACACACAGGGGTAGAAATTTGTCTGGGCCTGTTTTCGAGATTGGGCCCTGGGCCTCAGTAACATCGAAGATGCTGAATGTCGGCCCACTTGCCTCACCAGCAGCAGTCCGAAGACAAGTCCCGGGAGTGGGGTTGGAGTGGGCAAGGGGGGTAGGGGGCGGTGATTGCAAGGATTGTGGCTGCTCCCCCTGGCGCCAAAGGAAGGTTTTTGCTTAATTACAATTTTTTTTTAAAAAGGACACTGCAGGGGCCGCTGAGGAATTCTGAGCGGCACTGGCTCTGCTCATCGTAAATACATTTTCCAGAGGGGTCCTTCAACAGGCGTTAGGCTCCTAATTAACATATGCAAGCTAACACTGTTTGAGGTGGCCACCCAGGATGCCTAAAACAATGGACCCGACAAATTTAGCAGTGGTCCGAATGCATGCGCAAATTGGGCCGTTCCACTGTTACATTTTTCAATTTTGCGCCCATTTTGTGGCTGATAAACGGGCGCAACACATACCAATTTCTATCCCACGTATGCTTTGTAATATTGGGCCAGAAATTCGTGACCAAATGCGTGAGTACGGTCTGGGTACTCACGCATCTGGCCGTTGGAAATGCCGGCGTTCAGCATGCACAGCGCATGCGGGGAACGCCGGCATTTCCAGACCTCTGAACGAAGGGGTTCATAGGCACAGCGCGTGCGACTGCACAGGCAGCGCTTGCGCAGTGAACTTCGTAGATTTCATTCATGGATTCAGTGAGGGTAAGTCCTTACAAGTTACACTTGAAAAAAGCATGTGTAAAGTTGTTCCAAGGCTGCGGAGGAAGATATATTTTATCGTGGAGCTTCTGAAAGGCAATATTTTTGTTTGGGAAAGGGAGGGAAGTTATTTTAAGAAATTTTAAGTAAGCTTTAAAGTTTAATTTTTTTTTTTTAAACGGGTTTTCAGAACGGTAGGTAGAAGGAGCAATTGTGGCTGTGTGAATTGAATGTGAAAATGAGTGTTCTAAAATGAGTAATGTAACATTTCCAGCACTTTTAAGAAAGAAACTTTTCATCAGTAATAAGTAATTATGTATGTATGTCCGCATATATTCCTTTACGTATATGTATGTATGTTTTATATTCCTTTACTTATGTGTATGAATGTATGTTTTTAATTATGATTTTCCAATAAGTTACTTTCTCTGAAAGTCATAATTAAATAATACATTCATACACATAAGTAAAGGAATATATACATAACACGCAAAGGAATATATACAGACATACATACTTTCAGAAGCTCCACGATAAGAAATATCTTCCTCCGCAGCCTCTGGAGCAACTGTACCCATGCTTTTTTCATGTGTAAGTTGTAAAGACTTGACCTCACTGAAAGCATGAATAAAAGCAGCGAATTTTACTGCGCACGCGCTGCCTGTGCAGTCGCACGCGTTCTGCCTCTGAACCCCTTCGTTCAGAGGACAGGAAGTGCCGGTTTTCCCCACATGCACTATGCATGCTGAAAACCGGCATTTCCTCCGGCCAGACGCGTAAGTACCCCGATCGTACTCGCGCATTTGGAAGGGAATTACTGGGCCAACATTTTACATGTCAATAAAATGAAAAATTTAACAATTGCACGATTTGCCCCCTCGCATCTGCGACTGAGGGTCCAAGGAGGTGCATTGCGCAAGAGGTCATCATCGTACGTATCCTCACACTGTTCCCTTTCGGGAACTGTATGAAGTGGTGGAAGGATTTATGGCCGTGATTAACGCTCATTCCGTGACCGTAACCATCTTTGAACCAGCCATTAGGGTGGTTAGTCCTATGGCGTGAGGGTTTTACGGGCTCCCACAACCCATCTGAGGGGGGGGGGGGCCACCCACACCCACGGACGCAAGTATCCCGCTGGATGTCCACCCAGAATTTATAGTTGGAGCTCCGACTCCACTTGCCGGGACTGTCTGGAGTGGGGTTCGAAACCCTACTCCTTCTGGCCCAGCGGCGGGGATGCTTACTGCTACGCAAAAGGCCCACTCCGCACAAAAGGTGACACCCATACGTTTCCTGCGCCTTTTCCCTCCCCGTGACTGGAGCCCTATGCTGCCACTTGAAAGACCAAGCTATCATCTGCCCTTTTTGCGGCGCCTTTGACTTCTCATTACCAATGATGAGCAGGCGCTGCGCCTCCACCTCCTTGAGGAGATTGCTGAGGTCATCATCAGTTCAATTGTGAGTTCTTTTAATGCCGTGAATTGTGCTCATTCCAGCCATTTCACGTTGCTAATCGGATTGGGCCTTTGGCATAGCGGTAGGATCCCCGCCGCTGGGCCAGATCAGGGTAGGGTTTCGAACCCCGCTCCAGACAGTCCCGGCAAGTGGAGTCGGAGCTCCGGCTCTAAATTCTGGGTTGACATCCAGTGAGATATTTGCGTCCGTGGGTGTGGGTGGCCCCCCCTCCTTGTATAGCTTGTGGGAGCCCGTAAAACCCTCCCGCCATAGGACTAACCGCCATAATGGCTGGTTCAAAGATGGTTACGGTCACGGAATGAGCGTTAATCATGGCCATAAATCCTTCCACCACTTCATACAGTTCCCCAAAGGGAACAGTGTGAAGACACGTATGACGACGACATTGCTAAATAAATAAATGGAATTTAAAAAAATCTTTTAGGGCTTTTAAAAGTCTTTAAATTGCTTTAATTCTGTTTAAAACTACTTCAGATTCTTCAAAATAATGTAAACGTTTTTAAAAGTTTATAAAAGTTACCAAAAGCTTCAAAAAACTTCCAAAAACCTATTTAAACTGCTGCTTTGCATGTAAAAATGCTTAGCAGCTTGGCAGAAACATTGGGGGCGTGTCCTGTTAAACTGAGACCTCAAGGGGCGTGTCTCAGTTGCACAGCGCGCTCCAGGCTTCGCGCTGGCTGCACTCCTGGGCGGCGTGACGTCAAACGCTGCCCGGGGTTCTTCAGATTCAAAATGGAATTCCAGGCGTCCCTGGAGGTGATCGGCAGGCGCATCGGGTAAGTGCAAATCGGGACCTTGCACGCGCGGCAAGCCCCGTTCACGAATTTCTGGCCCAATGTATAGTCACTACATGCATATATTGTGGAAATCATGGAATATATAATGTTCCGACATGGACTCAATGGGCCGAATGGCCTCCTTCTGTGCCGTTATGACTCTGTGAATTATGACTCTATGACATACCAGTTGGTCTGTACATACTTTCAAACTCCTCAGTGCTAATGGGTTTGAGAGTATTGCTGTTGAACCAATCAACAATTCTGCCATCATATCCTGTCTAAGGCTTCTGTTGATAGGCTCCATCACCTGTTACACTCTCTGGCCTCCTACTATGTACATGTTTTCCTCCAAACATAATACATCCTTGTTGACATTATTTGTGAGTGAAGCATTTTTGCATATCTTTTTAACTATGGGGGCGAAATTCCCCTTGTTTGCGCCTCCGAGGCGATAACCCGCGCCTCCCGCGAAATTCAGCAGGAGGTTTACGGCAGCGCTACTGGTTTTCGCCCCGATCTTCTATGGCCGGAGATCATGACGCCATCTCTGGGCGCATCGCCCCATTAGCGCTCCAGATGCAAAATTCCCCTTTTTCGCCTGCCTGTGCGCCTCTGCTTTTTAGCGACAGGTTCGGCAGGAGTTTTCCAGTCGGGAGCCCTGTGGAGGAGCGCTATTTAAAGACGTCCACTTCCGGTTGTTGTTTGTGTCGGCCAGGACATCGAACTTTTTGCTGCTCAAAAGCAAAGAGCCCTTTTGATTATTGGAAGGGCTTTTGCGATTTCAGAGTTCGTTGCTGAATAAGGAATCTTCATCTGCATCAGGGTGTGATTTGTTGGTTATTAGGCAGTTCTTCTCAGAGCAATGAAAAGGGTCTGCAGTATGTGTTTGTTCTCCTGTAGCGCCTCACTGAGGACATTAGCGCCTGGTTTAGCGCCCCTCTCCCTTCCTGGGGCGATGTCAGGGAATTCAGGTGAGGCTCAGAATCATTAGCGCTGGGCACTAACTTTTCAAACTTTTTCCAATTCGCGCCCCAAATGGCCCTCTAGGGGAATTTCGCCCCCTATGACTTTCCTTGAAGTCCATATATGTCCTCAAGCTCGAACATAAATCTTTGGGCCTAACTTTCCAAGGCCCTGTCCCAGCAGTGGGGTTTTGCACGCAGCAGGTGACTTATTGGAAAATCACGGATACTTTGCCTTGGACTTTCCATCCATTGACATTAATGAGTAGAAATTAAAGGCAATGTACTCTCGGTTTTCTGATAAGCCACCTGCTGCATGTAAGGCCCCAGAAGTTGGCATGGTGCCTTGGTAATTCCACTCCTCGTCACCGTATTTTGGCTCACTAGATAGATCACGTGCCTCCATGCAATTACCTTGAATTTGGAAAGCAATAGAATACAGTCTATCATGCTGTCGCGCAGGCTATAAACTACAAACACATTTATTAACAGTGAACGGATAGGTAAACAGCAATAAAGATATATAGTAGATTTATTATCATAATATAAAGAACTTAATAGACTTAATTATGAATATAGAGAAAATAACAAAGAATGGCATTCCCTGCACTAAAACATTCTCCTCTCTCTGAAACAAACACACACACAGTAGGTGAAGACTGCTATATATAATCCCCAATCGGACAGCTTCCGGCTGCAGTGCTGTTTGATGAATGGACTACATATAGTCATCCCCCACCCCCCGCCCCCCGCACCCACCCCCACTCACATACCTGACTCAAGTCTTTTCTTAATTCCCAGGAGAAGAGGAAATCAAACTTCTGTTTACCCACACATATCCAGCCACTACTCATAGTAAAGACATCCTACTGATGCTCTAGCTTGTCTGTCCCTGCCAAACTGGGGATGTCAACCCAACAATTTGCTAGATCAAATAACTCTCCCTTTATTCTTTTGGTAACTGTTGTGTATGTACCTTTAAGGGAAGAGCTGGTTTTACACTGCAGTACCGGCAGTGACCACCCCTGTATAAAAGGCCCTAGCGGGCTTCTGTATTTCAGTCTGACGTTGCCCTCCTGTTCAGTAAAGTACCTGTTAAACTGTTCTCCCGAAGTCCGTGTATTATTGAGGCGCGGACTTTACAGTAACGATCTTAAATTTATACTTCTTGTCACTGATTCATTGACCAGTAGAAATATTGGGGGTAATTATAATGCTGTGATTATCTGCAGCAACATCTTTGCGGCCTACTGTGCCTACGCGGGTTATCCCGGAGCCAAGCATATGCACCCAATCCCCTTCTGCGCATGCTCGCTGTTTACTGAAGCTGCGCATGCTCAGTACCCAACATTTGCTCTTCCCACTCCAGCATCGTTACCTCTGGAGTCCCCTAAGGATCTATCCGAAAACAGTTTCCACATGTATGCTGACGATACCCAGCTCTACCTCACCACCACTTCTCTCTAAATTGTCAGACTGCTTGTCCGACATCCAGTTCTGGATGAGCAGAAATTTTCTCCAATTAAATATTGGGAAGACCGAAGCCATTGTCTTCGGTCCCCGCCACAAACTCCATTCCCTAGCCTTCAACTCCATCGCTCTCCCTATCATCTGTCTGATGCTCAACCAGGCTGTTCACAACCTTGGTGTCTTATTTGGCCCCGAAAAGAGCTTCCGATCACATATCCGCGGCATAACTAAGATCGCCTATTTCTTCCAACGTATCATTGCCCATCTCCGCCCTTGCCTCAGCTTATCTGCTGCCGAGATCCTCATCCATGCCTTTGTTACCTCTAGACTTAACTATTCCAAAGCACTCCTGGCTGGCCTCCCACATTCTACTCTACGTAAACTTGAGGTCATCCAAAACTCGGCTGCCCGTGTCCTAACTCCCACCAAGTCCCGTTCACCCATCACCCCTGTGCCTGCTGACCTACATTGGCTCCCGGTTAAGCAGCACCTCGATTTCAAAATTCTCATCCTTGTTTTCAAATCTCTTCATGGCCTCGCCCCTCCCTATCTCTGTAATCTCCTTCAGCCCCACAACCACCCCAAGATATCTGCGCTCCTCTAATTCTGCCCTCTTGAGCATCCCCGATTTTAATCGCTCAACCATTGGTGGCCGTGTCTTCAGCTACCTAGGCCCTAAGCTCTGGAATTCCCTCCCTAAACCTCTCCGCCTCTCTACCTCTCTTTCCTCCTTTAAGACAATCCTTAAAATCTACCTCTTTGACTAAGCTTTTGGTCATCTGTCCTAGTTTCTTCTTATGTGGTTCGGTGTCAAATATTTGTCCTATAATACTCCTGTGAAGTGTCTTGGGACATTTTACTACATTAAAGGTGCTATATAAATACAAGTTGTTGTTGTTTTTGTTGTGGCCTGCACCATGGGCCATGCTTTCCTCGGCTCCGTAAGCAGAAGGACACTGGATTCGTCGGTGGCTGGGGGGGGGGCGGGGGGTGCGAAGAGTGAGGATTGAAAGGGGAGAGGGCGAGGGAATCAGAAGGGAAGAGAGAGGAGCGAGGGGGAGAGAGAAGAGGTTGAGAGGGAGAACAAGGGGGAGAGAGAGTGAGGTGGAGAGAGAGATCGAGGGGGAGAGAGGAGGGGAGAGAGGATGGGGACAGAGGGGGGACAGAGAGAGCGAGGGGGAGAGAGCGAGGTGGAGAGAGGAAGGGAGAGAGAGAGTGCGAGGGGAGAGAGCAAAGGGGAGAGAGGAAGGGGGAAAGAGGGAGGAGAGAGGAGGAAGACAGAGTGAGGGGCCGAGAGAGAGCAAGGGGGAGTGAGGAGGGGATCGGAGGGGGGAGACAGAGGAGGGGAGGGAGGAGGGGGAGAAAGGAATGGGAGAGAGGAGGGGAGAGAGTGGGGAGAGAGGGGAGGGGGAGAGGGGAGGGGGAGAGGGGAGGGGGAGAGGGGAGGGGGAGAGAGGAGGGGTGAGAGAGAGGGGATGGGAGGGGGGAGAGAGAGAGGGAACTGGAGTGGGGAGAGAGGTGATCGGAGGGGAGAGAGAGAGGGGATCAGAGGGGGGAGAGAGAGGGGATCGGAGAGGGAGAGAGGGGATCGGAGAGGGAGAGAGGAGGGGAGAGAAAGGGGGAGAGAGAGGAGAGAGAGAGAGAGAGAGAGTGCGAGAGAGAAGGGGTATTAGAGGAGGGGAGAGAGAGGAAGGGGCGAAGGGAGGGATAGAGAGAAAGGGGAGAGGGAGAGAGAGGAGGAGGAGAGAGAGGAGGAGGAGAGAGAGGAGGGGAGAGAGAGAGAGGATCAAAGGGGGAAGAGTGATGAACCAAAGGGGAGGAGAGAGGAGGTTAGGAACCCGGGGGGAGGGGTCAGGAACTCGGGGGGGGGAGGAGGGGAGTGGGGTAAAGATCACAGAGAGCTCAATGGGGATGGGTAAGAATGTGATCCAAGTCTAAAGGGGGGGCGGGGGAAGTGAGAGCGTGACCGTGATCCAGATGGTAAGACGTATCACGTTCTTCCATCCCCAACCCGACCCCCTTTACACCCGCACCACGTTCTCCCTCTCCTCCCCCTAGATCTGGTTGATTTCTTGGAAAGCTCGGTGCGTGCGTGGCAAGTGACATCATTGGACTGGATGAAATCCGGAAGTCATGACACTGTCACTATTCACATCATGCCCAATAAACCTGTTAACAATCCATGACCCACACACAATGCCCCATCTATGGAGGGGGGACGGGAAGGTCAGGAACTTGTTGGGGGACGGAGGTCAGGAACCCAGAGTGGGGGAAGGAACTTAGGCAGGGGGAGGTCAGGAACCCGGTGGGGGGAGGGGGAAGGAGGTCAGGAACCCTTGGTGAGGGGGGCAAGAAGGTCAGGAACCCAGGGTGGGGGGAGGAACTTAGGCAGGGGAAGAAGGGTCAGGAACCCGGGGGCAGGGGGGAGAAGGTTAGGAACTTGTTGGAGGGCAGGAACTTGTTTGGGGGGTGGGAGTAGGTCTTAACCTGTGAAGGTGAGCCCTGTCTGTTCTATGTGAGCTCTGTTTTGTCTGGAGCCTGGACATCAGAATGGCTTGACTTACACTTTGCAAAGTATTTGATTATTTAGGCAAGCAGGATCTAATTACACATTCCAGATAAACTGCTGGGTCTATCTTGTCCTCCAAGGGGGCCAATCAGAAATCAGGTCTTGTCCTTCAAGGTGACCAATCAGCAATCTGGTGTTGGAAATAAACGCGACCTAATTATAACCCCCCAAAACGGGTGGGTTTGAGTCAGGTGTGAAGTTAAAATGTAAAAAATTTCAAACCTGCCTCGAACACACCCACTTCTGGTTTTAATGGAGGCGGGACAGGCGGGCAACCAATCTGCTCCCAGGAGGCGGGTCCCTCTTTTAAATATTTTAATGAAGCTGTGTGCCTAATATTTTATCATTCTTCCAGCTTTAGCGCTGGCCGGCCGGGTTTCCCAGCAGCTGAAGGAAGGCGAGGGCTCCCGGATGGAACAGGTAAGTACATTTACAACACTGCTCGTGGACCAGGAGGAGCAGGCGTGCTTTTCCTCAAACAAGCTACCTTGTTACTCGCCCCAGGGATCAGACCCTCACCCCGTGATCCAATGTCCTCCACAGCCTGCGATCTCCTCCCGCTCCACCTCCCCACAATGTCTTCCACCCCCACCCCACCCCCACCTGATCTCCTCCTACTCCGGCCCCCCCACAATGTCCTCCACACCCACCCAAACCCCCCGATCTCCTCCCGCTCCAGCCCCCCCACAATGTCCTTCACCCCCACCCCACCCCCACCTGATCTCCTCCTACTCCAGCCCCCCCACAATGTCCTCCACACCCACCCAACCCCCCCGATCTCCTCCCGCTCCACCCCCCCACAATGTCCTTCACCCCCACCCCACCCCCACCTGATCTCCTCCCGCTCCACCTCCCCACAATGTCCTTCACACTCACCCAACCCCCCCGATCTCCTCCCGCTCCACCCCCACAATGTCCTTCACCCCCACCCCACCACCACCTGATCTCCTCCTACTCCAGCCCCCCCACAATGTCCTCCACACCCACCCAAACCCCCCGATCTCCTCCCGCTCCACCCCCCCACAATGTCCTTCACCCCCACCCCACCCCCACCTGATCTCCTCCTACTCCAGCCCCCCCACAATGTCCTCCACACCCACCCAACCCCCCCGATCTCCTCCCGCTGCACCCCCCACAATGTCCTTCACCCCCACCCCACCCCCACCTGATCTCCTCCCGCTCCACCCCCCCACAATGTCCTCCACACCCACCCAACCCCCCCGATCTCCTCCCGCTCCACCACCCCACAATGTCCTCCATACCCACCCCACCCCCACCTGATCTCCTCCTACTCCAGCCCCCCCACAATGTCCTCCACACCCACCCAACCCCCCCGATCTCCTCCCGCTCCAACCCCCACAATGTCCTTCACCCCCACCCCACCCCCACCTGATCTCCTCCTACTCCAGCCCCCCCACAATGTCCTCCACACCCACCCAACCCCCCCGATCTCCTCCCGCTCCACCCCCCCACAATGTCCTTCACCCCCACCCCACCCCCACCTGATCTCCTCCCGCTCCACCCCCCCACAATGTCCTTCACCCCCACCCCACCCCCACCTGATCTCCTCCCGCTCCACCTCCCCACAATGTCCTTCACCCCCACCCCACCCCCACCTGATCTACTCCCGCTCCACCGCTCGACAATGTCCTCCACACCCACCCAACCCCCCCGATCTCCTCCTACTCCAGCCCCCCCCCAATGTCCTCCACCTCCACCTGATCTCCTCCCACTCCAGCACCCCCCCACAATGTCCTCCATGTAATGTATGTACCTTTAAGGGGGGAACTACTTTCTACAGCTCATGTATACTGTAGTACCGGCAGTGACCACACCTGTATATAACGCTGAGTAGTAATCTGTTGTTTCAGTTGCAGTTTGAACCACAAAATTTATGAGAAGGAATGGGGTAAGGCATTACACATCCGCCCCGTATCATCCAGCCACAAATGGATTGGCTGAGAGGTTCGTACAAACCTTTAAAAAAGCAGTAAAAGCCATATGCGATGACGACATTCCACTGCAGCATAAGGTGGACAATTTCCTGTTAGCCTACAGAAATGCGACACATGCAGTCACCAACCAGGCCCCGGCCATGATGTTCTTTAACCGAAGGTTGAGATCTCGTCTGGATTTGCTCAGACCAAATGTACGAAGAGATGTTGAGAGTAAGCAATTCCAGCACATCAATGAGAAGCCGACAAGGAGCTTCAATGTAGGGCAACCAGTCTTGGCCCGCGACTACCGAATAGAGAAATGGCACACGGCAGGGGCCACTAATGTACACAGTGGACGTTGGGGAGAGCATCGTGAGATGCCATGCTGACCAGATCCTAGAGTCACAGGAACGAGTCAACCCCATGCCTCGCCCATACGTACCTGATGAACCCGACGTACAGGTAGCATCTACCCCAGAAACAGTAGCATCGGAAGCTGATGAACCAACCGACGACAGGGGGCAGAATCGCCTCCGCACCAAGAGCAAGACACTCGGGAAAGGCGCTATCCAGAAAGGATCAGGAAGCCTCCCCAAAGATTGAATTTATAAATAGACTATTTTCAGCTAATGTTACATGTTAAAAGTGTTAATTGTAATTAGTTTGATATTTAATTGTTAAATGAGTGTTATGGTACTGTTAATCTAAAAGGGGAGGAATTGTAATGTATGTACCTTTAAGGGGGGAACTACTTTCTACAGCTCATGTATACTGTAGTACCGGCAGTGACCACACCTGTATATAATGCTGAGTAGTAATCTGTTGTTTCAGTTGCAGTTTGAACCACGTTGAGTAAACACCTGTTGTACCGTTCTCTGCAGTCCTATTCTTATTACATGGACGTAACACTCCACCCTCACCTGATCTCCTCCCACTCCAGCCCCCCCGACAATGTCCTTCACCCCACCCCACCCCCACCTGATCTCCTCCCACTCCAGCCCCCCCCACAATGTCCTTCACCCCCACCCCACCCCCACCTGATCTCCTCCCGCTCAACCCCCCCACAATGTCCTCCACACCCACCCCGCCACAATGTCCTCCACACCCACCCCACCCCCCGATCTTCTCCCCTCCTCCCCCAATCTTTCAGGCCAACTTCATATCCAACCCGGCCTACGATCTTCTCCATGGACCCCCCATGAGCTTCTCTCCACCACCGATGTCCACCCCGACCCCCGATCTCTCCAGGCCCCCCCCCCTATTGATATCCCCCCTGACCCCCGATCTCTCTCTCCCTCTTCCACGCTCCTTGGTTGCAGTCTGCTGCCGCAGGCCTACCCGTCAGACAGCCAGGCAGCATCTTAACCTGGCTGGCTGTGGCCGGGAAACACATTCCAAAAATGATAATCAGGTCCCACTGTTAAATTCAGCAGGACCTGAGGGAAACCCATATTTCCGGGTTTCCTGATCACTAAACTGCGCCCGCCCCCGCCCCGCCCCCCCCGCCCGCCCTCCCCGCTCCCTCCCCACCTCCCCATAAATATCGGGGCCAGTTTTTCTCTATTCACCTTACCAAAACCCCATCATAATTTTGAACAACTCAATCAGGTATTTTATTAACCTAATGAAAAGTGCCACAGTTTATCTAGTCTTTTCTCCTAACTAAGGCCACCCATTCCTGGCATCGTCTTCGTGAATCACTTCCATACCCTCTCCATGGCCTTCACATCCTTCCTAAAGTAGGGTAGCAAAACTGGACACGGGGGGGGGGGTAAATTTTAACCTCATGCGCCTGTCAAAAAGCTGATGCAATCGGGTGGAGAGTAAAATTGGGCGGGGTGTAAAACCAGTGTTCCACCCGATCCCCTGGGTTTGCCGCCTGATTTTTTTATTTTTTATTCATTTTTATAGGATGTGGGCGTCGCTGGCAAGGCCACCATTTATTGCCCATCCCTAATTGCCCTTGAGAAGGTGATGGTGAGCTGCCTTCTTGAACCGCTGCAGTCTGTGTGGTGAAGGTACTCCCAACAGTGCTGTTAGGGAGGGAGTTCCAGGATTTTGACCCAGCGACGATGAAGGATCGGCGACATACTTCTAAGTCAGAATGGTGTGTGACTTGGAGGGGAACTGGGAGGTGGTGGTGTTCCCATGCGCCTGCTGCCCTTGACCTTCTAGGTGGAAGAGGTCGCGGGTTTGGGAGGTGCAGCCGAAGAAGCCTTGGCGAGTTGCTACAGTGCATCTTGTAGATGGTACACACTGCTGAGTTAGGTTAACATTACCCATTCTAATTGCAGCCTAACCAATGATTTGTACAGGTTTAGTATTACCTCAGCATGTTGATACCACTCTTCGTTACACTGCAGCAACCTGGAGACACACCAGGCCGGATTTTCTGCTTCAGCAGAATAAGCGCGCATCTCCATGAAACAGCCCCCTTGACGCTGGGTGATCTTCCAGCCTGCGAGGGGTGGGGGGTGGGGGGTCAATAAAATAATTTTGGTGGGTTCCCCAGCCTCTACCTGGGAGTCTGCTTGGGGTGGGAGTGGAACGTTGGTGCAACGCAATGTTACTGGTGGCCTCTGAGCTGTGGGTAATATGTGATATTATTTTCTTTAATTTTCAAAAAGTTACCACTCCGGCCTATGCAATCAATGGTGCTGCGATCAATTGTTCAGGCTTTCTGAGCTTTTAAAATTTAAATACCACCATAGCATCCTGGGAGGCCAGGGATGAATCTTGGACATCAGTTGCAGCCAGTGTTGCTACAGCACTTAATGGGAAAAAAACATTGCCTGAGGTGCTTCCATCCTCTGCATATATTGTTCATTGTCAGCCCTTCCCCGTGGGCGGTACCTTCCCGACACAAGGCAAGAGGACACTCCCGCCTGGAGAATTGGCAACACTTTTGGAATGTTGTTGGCAACCTTTTGCCATGCTCTGCAGTGTCTGGAGACAGTTGTTCAGTTAAGTGAGCAAAGTTCAGTACAACCAGCTGGTACTGCATTGCAAATAAAATGTGACATGTTTCAATATTTGATCAGGGAAGTGCCAGTGTCTGTGGCTGGGCTTCCACTTACTCTTACTGAAAATACCAGACCAATCAATGCAACATGCAACAAGAGCTCACAGATTTTTAAAGGATGACTTAGCTCACTAATGTCCATTATATCAGCTTTATTATGGCGCAGTCCGTGCTGCTAGGGAACGCTTTACCATCTGAATGCCGTATGACTAATGAGTTTCTGTAAAAATGAAAATAAAACATTCAAGATACCACTACACAAACACCATAGATCTGTGGGATCCACCAAACATATTTCCTGTTATCTAGCCCCTATCCTTTCCCCCCATGTCCAATCCCTACCTACCTATAGCCATGATTCTTCCAATGTCCTCCTCCGCTTTACTAACTTCAGATTCTCTGGCCACTACCATTTACTTTTCACCATGGTTGTCCAGTCCCTCTACACCTCCATACCTCACCAGGATAGTGTGCAGATTCTCTGTTACTTCCTTGAACAGTGGCCCAAACAGTCCCTGTCCACACCTGGTCTCACTTGGTGTATCTGGGTCCTGGTCTCATTTGCGGCTGTTCAGTTGCTTGACTTGTCACAAGAGAGCACTGGAAGGGCCACAGATTTTCAGCATGAGTACCGGGATATGCTCACCTGTGACCTCCGGTGCTGGCCTGGCCAAAGTTTGTGGAGTCAGGGGGAGGTCACATACTTTAAAATATGAAGAGCTGTCCTCCATGCCACTAGAGGTGCATCTTAGCGCCTGCCTCCCCCAAGGTAAACTGTGGTGCAGTGTGCCATTGGGGAAGTGTGGGGACATCCTTTAAATGGCCCATCGGCCCCCTTTATAAAGAGGTCAAAGAAAATACACCGTACAAAATTCCTTGGTGGTTCAAGCTACATCTCAGCCTTAGACCTCCAAGATGGGCCCCACATCCACTGTTTGACAGGCCCATACTTGGTCCCCACCCTTCCATCAGGCCAGGGACTCAGGAACCCCTGGTCTGGGGGCCCTTGTCCCCAGCCACACCTCTCTCTACGCTGCTGGTTTTGCTTGGGACAGGCAAAGACTCTGCTCTGTACAAGGCACCACAGAGACTCCCAGGGAAGGCCGGGACTTGGCCAATGCTCCCGCGAACTTTTTTTTTCGTGCGCAGTCCCTTTAACTGGCTGCGAGGCCGATTCAAATTTCAGCGCCTGCACGGTGGTTTCTGTTGAAAAGCCGGTGAGCGGCCTGCGTGGGACCTCCAGACCACTGTGCGGCCGCACAGCTTAGCAGAAACGCTGGGCCTGGTGTAACAGTGTCCCAGCGAATTTGATGTTCTGCAGCCACACTGCTGCCAGAATCACACCAGCAGAGATTGAGTTGGGCCCCAGTGTGTTTTCTGGCACTGTGACTGAGCTCTGATGTATTGTTTACTACCAAGCTTTTGCTATTCAGGTTTGTATTTTCTGCTGCAATGCTTAGTTTTAATGTACAGGCTCCTCATCTTTTATCAGCAGCAAGTTTTGCTAAGAGATCATAAGGGTGAGGTGGACATTGTAAGAAAGTGCAAGAAATGTCTCTGCTGGGATCATTAATGATTTGGACTTAGGAACGAGTAACTCAATATCAAAATTTGCAGATGATACCAAACTAGGGGATGTAGCTAACACTGAGGAAGAATGCAACATAATACAAGAAGACATTAGGAAACTTGCAGACTGGGCAGTTAAGTGGCAAATGAACTTTAACATTGATAAATGTGAGGTGATGCACTTTGGTAAGAAAAATAGAAACATCACCTACACCTTAGAAAATAAGAAACTGAATGAGGTAGAAGGGCAAAAGGATCTAGGGACACAGGTGAATCATTAAAAGCAGCATCGCAGGTCAGCAAAGCAATTAAAAATGTTAACAAAGCATTGGAATTTATTTCTAGGGGTATAGAATTCAAAAGTAGTGAAGTTATGTTATAATTGTATAGGACCTTGGTCAGGCCATAGAGTACTGTGCACAGTTCTGGTCTCCATACTATAAAAAGGACACAGAAGAGAACGCGCAAAGAAGATTTACAAGGATGGTACCAGAACTGAGAGATTACGGCTATCGGGGAAGATTGAACAGGTTGGGGCTTTTTTCTTTAGAAACGAGAAGACATGAAGGTGACCCGATAGAGATCTTTAAAATTATGAATGGGTTGGACACGGTGGATGTGGAGAGAATGTTTCTACTTGTGGGAGAATCCAAAACTAGGGGCCATAAATACAAGATAGTTACTAATAAATCGAATAGGGAAATAAGGAGAAATGTCTTTGCTCAGAGAGTGGTTAGAATGTGGAACTCGCTACCACAGGAAGTGATTGAGGCAGATAGCTTAGATGCTTTAAGAAGGAGACTAGATGAGTACATGAGAGAAAAAGGAACAGAAAGATATTCTGAAAGGGTGAGATGAAGTAGATGGAATGAGAGGAGGCTCGTGTGGAGCATAAACACCAGCACAGACTGGTTGGGCCGAATAGCCTGTTTCTGTGCTGTATATTCCATATCATTCTATGTAATTGTAGGTTCATTAGGCAAAGCTGCATCTCCTCTTGGTATAAAACATTACCAAAATGAAGTAAACGGGTGTGGATACTGACAATTTTGACAAATTTACTGGGAAATGCTTTATTTTTATTAGGATGTAATTTCCTCCTGTGTGTAAAATGCTGAGAGCAAATAATGAAAGCAGAGATAGAAAAAAAAACTCTTTGTTAACAGCTTGGTAATGTGTGCAATGTTATTGAAGTTAGTTGAAGAGAGTTGAAAAGAGTTGGTGCTTTCCTCGTGGATTAATCAATTTGAAGTGGGAATAATTTTGACTTTGGGTGATAATTGAGCAGCAGCTGAATATCAAGTCCAGGAGATATATATCCTCACTCTGTGGGATATTTGTATGAAATTCCTCTATCTGCTCTTACAATGAAAATATTTTTTATGGTTGTCTCGATATTTCTCTCATGCTCAGCATCAAGGACTGTTTCTATAAGCGAGCCCTCACTCCCTTCGAACCGAAGTGTGACCTTTGCACACGGGGGTAGATTCCTGACTTTGTGTGGTAGTGTAAAATGGTCAATGGAAGTCAATGGAAATCAAAATGGGGAGAGATGTAAAGCAGGCCGCCGTTTTACACTATTGCGCAAAGTCAAGATCTACTTCACAATATCTGGTGATGTAATATTGCGCAAGGTTGAACAGGAGCCCCTGCTACTGTGAATTGCTTGTTAGAAATGACACAAGTCCTCTCAAAACATAGTCACCAGGAGTGGCCTCACAATGGAGGTGCGTATGGACAACAGGAAGAATGGGAGGAGCAGGAGGAAGGAGCTGAAGAGCATCAGGAACTGCAGGTTATGGGGACGCTTCATAATCTGCTTCTTTTCAGGGGACCTGCAACTGGCTGAAATAACTGTTTTGTTTAACCATTTACATCAGAAAGCTTTTTTTTGTTCTTCATCCTAAGAGCTGCATATTTTCCCTTTAAAAGCATTGGAGATAGACTCAATTTTCTATTCAGGGAAATGACTGCAAGCATCTCCTAATGAAAGTGATGTGTATTGATCTTTTCTCTGTATGGTAATGTTTAAATGCACTTTCTGTGTACGTAGTGTCTGAGTACTTCTGGTCTTTAACTGCACTAAACTTCTATTCAATGGGTTTTCCTAAGTCTGCTTGCCAATAAGTGTGGCTCGTGCTTTTATACATACAATTGTCAGTATCCACACCAGTTTACTTCATTTTGGTAATGTTTTATACCAACATGGTGGTACTGCACAGATAAGAGAATCTGGCATGGAGATCGTGGAGCGTGTCTGATTCTTGATGCCCCCGATTTGCTGGCCACTGATTTAGACAGTCGGGATGTTATGAATCGGACACACTGACCTTCACACCAGATTCTCCGATCTGCACTCCCACTGAGTGAGACTCTATGCCGGAAGTGGAGTCTCACAATTTCAGGGCGATGGTGTGTGGACATGATCTAGATAAGTCGCCAGAAGTTGGTGTCCACTATTTTTCTTGTGATTCAGTACACCCTCAGGCTGGAGGGCGATCGTCCTGTGGACCTTCAGCAGTGCCAGGCATGTCCTGTGGCTTCAGCTGCTGGGGTACACCTGCTTTCAGAGCTGCCCCTAGAAAACACTCGTACAAGACTTGGTACTGACACAGAACTGACACTAATACCTCTTGTTACTCAGGTGTTACTGGGCCTGTAGACACATGCCGCTCCTGGAGGGCATCTCCTTGTTGCTGGAGAATAGAAGAGAATGCTTTTTTAAGGTTGCAAGCTCCCTCTGACAGATGCCTGCAACCCTTCTTCAGTGGACTCTATGCTCCCAATTATTATGACTGCCAGTGCAATTGGTACTAATCCCCGTCAATAGCATGTTGTATAGTGGGCAACCATCCTTTCAAGTATGAAAGGGATGAAGTCAAGAGATTGCTCTATATGGTTCACGTGTTCAGCAAGCCTTTTTTGGAATGCAGAAGGACTAAACACACCAACACAGGAACTCTGATCAGGATCAACCAGTATGGAAGACCTCCACCCTTTGCACTTTCTGGCCTGCTTCAGTCCCCGTTTCCCCTGCCCTTCCTGACCACGGTGCTGCACAACACCCAAAGGCCAATTTTAATTCCATTCCACTCTTGCCAGTAGGGAGGGTTAAAATCACCCCGCCAGTGTTTCCTTCTGCTGCTCACACTGCAAATCACAAAATGGTGTATGATGTTCTGGCACTTAATGAAAGTGTGAGTGATAATGATGTTGCTCTGGTTCCTGCACGATTATCTGCGAAATGGGCAGAGAAATGTTTATAAGTACATGAAAACACTTCTTCAATTCACTCAAGCCTTTGAATGTAATGAGCTGTTAAAACTATTGCATTCAGCCTGATAGCACAGAGACTGCAAATCAGGAGTATAAATTTTGTATTTACCAGTCGATCTGCACCTCTTGACTCCCCAGAGGAGAGCTTTTTGCCATCTCCGTGTCGATGAAAGAGAACTCCCTTTATTCAAAGGCTGTCAGGGTCTTAAATGCATTGGGACCCCTTTATCCCAATCTAGCCAATCACATTAAACATTACGTAGGGCTAGATATTCGGTACCTTAGCGCCTCCTGTTAGCGTCCGGGCAGGGCGCTAAGGGTTTATTGCCTGGGCGCTAAGGGTTTATTGCCTGGGCGTGGCAATTCCAACGCTGCCCGTGAAATTCAGTTGGCATTTAGCACCGGCGCTAACACTTAGCGCCTGGCCCTCTAGTGCTGCTCAGACCATGACATCACTGAGTGTGCAATGCCCCGTTGTAACAGAACCACTGGATGACTCTGGCTAACTGTATATAATTCTCTTTAACGATGTTCTAGCACCAGCCTAAACCTGTACCATTGTGTTAGGCATTACTGTGTTTTGTATATAGAGTTTGCATGTACGGGGCGTGTCCCCTTTAAGAGCGTGGGAAAACGCGGGTAAGAACATAAGAACATAAGAAATAGGAGCAGGAGTAGGCCAATCGGCCCCTCAAGCCTGCTCCGCCATTCAATAAGATCATGGCTGATCTGATCCTAGCCGCCAATCCACTATCACAGAACCATCTCCTGAATCTAACAGAATTAGACACACGAAATAGGAGCAGGATCAGGCTACACGGCCCCTGGGCCCGCTCCGCTACCCACAGGGCCATGACCGATCCGAACCTAGACTCATGTCCAAATTCCTGCCCGCTCCCCGTAACCTTTAATTCCCTTTACGTCTAGGAAACTGTCTATTTCTGTTTTAAATTTATGTAATGATGTAGCTTCTACAGCTTTTTGGGGCAGCATATTCCATGGACCTACCACCCTCTGACTGAAGTAGTTCCTCCTCATCTCAGTTTTGAAAGAGCAGCCCCTTATTCTAAGACTATGCCCCCTAGTTCTAGTTTCACCCATCATTGGGAACATCTTCCCCGCATCCACCCGATCCAACCCCTTCACAATCTTATATGTTTCAATAAGATCGCCTCTCATTCTTCTGAACTCCAATCAGTAGAGTCCCAAACTACTCAACCTCTCCTCATATGTCCATCCCCTCATCCCCGGGATTAACCGAGTGAACCTTCTTTGTACTGACTCGAGAGCAAGTATGTCCTTTCTTAAGTATGGACACCAAAACTGTACGCAGTATTCCAGGTGCGGTCTCACCAATACCTTGTACAACTGAAGCAATACCTCCCTATTTTTATATTCTATCCCTCTAGCAATGAAAGCCAACATTCCATTGGCCTTCTTAATCACTTGTTGCACCTGCATACTAACCTTTTGAGTTTCGTGCACCAGGACCCCCAGATCCCTTTGTACTTCAGTACTTTCCAGTTTCTTGCCATTAAGATAATAACTTGCTCTACGATTTTTCCTGCCAAAGTGCATAACCTCACACTTTCCAGTATTGTATTCCATCTGCCAAATCTCTGCCCACTTACTTAGCCTGTCTATGTCCCCTTGCAGGTTTTTTATGTCCTCCTCACTCACTACTTTCCCTCCCATCTTAGTATCATCTGCAAACTTTGATATGTTACACTCGGTCCCCTCCTCCAAATCGTTAATATAGATTGTAAAGAGTTGGGGACCCAGCACTGACCCCTGCGGAACACCACTAGTTACTGATTGCCAGTCTGAGAATGAACCATTTATCCCAACTCTCTGCCTTTTGTTAGATAGCCAATCCTCTATCCATGCCAGAATATTACCCCCAATCCCGTGATTTTTTATCTTAAGCAATAATCTTTTGTGTGGCACCTTGTCAAATGCCTTTTGGAAGTCTAAATACACTACGTCCACTGGTTCCCCTTTATCCACCCTATACATTACTTCCTCAAAGAACTCCAGCAAATTTGTCAAACATGACTTCCCCTTCATAAAACCATGCTGACTTTGTCCTATTAAATTATGATTATCCAAATGTCCTGTTACTGTCTCCTTAATAATGGACTCCAAAATTTTACCTACCACAGATGTTAGGCTAACCAGTCTATAGTTTTCAGCCTTCTGTCTACTGCCCTTTTTAAATAAGGGTGTTACATTAGCAGTTTTCCAGTCTGCCGGGACCTTTGCCGAGTCCAGGGAGTTTTGGAAAATTATTACCAATGCATCCACAATCCCTACCGCCACTTCCCTCAAGACCCTAGGATGTAAGCCATCAGGTCCAGGTGATTTATCCGCCTTGAGTCCCATTATTTTACCGAGTACCACTTCCTTAGTGATTTTGATCGTGTTTAGCTCCTCCCCCCCTTTAGCCCCCTGTTTGTCCAGTGTTGGGATATTCTTAGTGTCTTCTACTGTAAAGACTGATGTAAAATATTCATTCAGTGTTTTTGCCATCTCCATATTTCCCACCATTAATTTCCCGGTCTCATCCTCTAAGGGACCAACATTTACTTTAGCCACCCTTTTTCTTTTTATATAACTATAAAAACTCTTACTATCTGTTTTTATATTTTTTGCTAATTTACTTTCATAATCTATCTTCCCTTTCTTAATCAATCTTTTTGTTATTTTTTGCTGTCTTTTAAAGTTTTCCCAATCCTCTATCCTCCCACTAGATTTGGCTACCTTATATGCCCTTGTTTTTAGTCGAATACTATCCTTAATTTCTTTACTTAGCCACGGATGGCTGTCTTTTCTTTTACACCCTTTTCTTCTCAGTGGAATATATTTTTTTTGGAAGTTGTAAAATAACTCCTTAAATGTACACCACTGATCATGTATCGTCTTACCCTTTAATCTATTTTCCCAATCCACTCTACTCAATTCCGCTCTCATACCTTCATAGTCTCCTTTATTCAAGCTTAGCACACTTGTTTGAGATCCAACCTTCTCACCCTCTAATTGAATATGGAATTCAACCATGTTATGGTCACTCATTCCAAGGGGATCCTTTACTAGGACATTTTTAATTAATCCTGTCTCGTTACACAGGACCAGATCTAAGGTTGCTTGCCCCCTGGTCGGTTCAGTTACATACTGCTCAAGAAACCCAACCCTAATACACTCAATGAACTCATCCTCAAGGCAGCCCTGCCCAATTTGATTTGTCCAATTAATATGATAGTTAAAATCCCCCATAATTATAGATGTTCCCTTATTACAAGCCTCAACTATTTCGTGATTGATACTCCGTCCAACAGAGTTGCCACTGTTCGGAGGCCTATAGACTACGCCCACTAGTGTTTTTTTCCCCTTATTATTCCTTACCTCCACCCAAACTGTTTCATTATCCTGATCTTTTGACCCAATATAATTTCTCTGTATTACAGTGATTCCTTCCTTTATTAACATAGCCACCCCACCTCCCCTTCCTTCCTGCCTGTCCTTCCGGATCATTAAATAACCTGGTATGTTTAATTCCCAGGCATCGTCACCCTGCAGCCATGTTTCTGTAATAGCCACAAGATCATACCCATGATGTCACGTCGCAAATCACGGGGCTGCCCAGGCAGTCCTCGTGGCATCTTCGTTGAGTAAAGACCTGTTTAATTGTTCTCTTGTGTCGATCTCCGTTATTCATAGGAATTCGTTAATTCCTACATTGGTGACCCCGTTTTTGTGAACGTTTTCACAAAAGAGTACAGTATGGAAGCAAACACCGTTTCGCTAAAGCTACCGCAGTTCTGGGAGCAGCTACCGCAGTTCTGGGAGCAGCAAGCGCCCTCGTGGTTTATTCAGGTCGAGGCCCAGTTCGCCCTGAGGAACATCGATGCGGATCAGACCAAGTACCTTTATGTGGTCTCCGCACTCGACAGCTCTACCGCCTCTCGGATCGTCAGCCTCCTCGAAAACCCCCCAACGGAGCGCAAGTATGAAACACTCAAAGCGTGGTTACTGCAGGTTTTCGGGCTCACAAAATTGGAGCGTGCCTGTCGATTACTCGCTATGCCCGGGCTCGGGGACTCCAAGCCTTCAGAGTTGATGAGCCAAATGCTCACACTCCTGGGCTCAGAACGGGAATGTTTCCTATTCCGCGAGATTTTCCTCAGCCAACTGCCTGAACAGGTACAAGCTGCCCTGGCCAGATCTGAAATTGAAGACTGCGCAACACTCGCTGCGGAGGCTGACAAAATTTTCGCTGTAACTCGGCAGTACTGCGCCGCCACGAGGCACCCATCCCCCGCAGATGCCGCCTCAGCTCGTCAGCCTGCTGGGCTGTGTTTCTACCACGCGCAGTTCGGCGCGAAGGTGAAGCGTTGCCGCCCTCCCTGCAGTTTTCCCCAACAAAACAAACAACAACTGACACTGCGACCACCGAGGAATGGGTCTAACGGGCACCCCGTGGCCGCGATGGCGATCGGCAACGCGGGAAAATTGCTGTTCATCACTGATACTCTCTCCAGTCGTCGTTTTCTGTGCGACACCGGAGCGCAGTGCAGCATTTTACCCGCGTCCGCCCTCGATGTGCAGACGGGGAATCACGGCCGCACCCTTGAAGCAGCCAATGGCAGAACAATTCGGATCTTCGGCAGACGGCGAGTGGAGGTGTGCCTCGGGGGCAACGTTTTCACTGGGAGTTTGTTATGGCCAAAGTTTCCCAGCCTCTCCTCGGCGCGGATTTCCTGTGCACCAACAGCCTCCTGGTCGACGTTAGGAACTGGCGGCTGATCAACGCAGCAACTTTTAATTCTCTTCCGTGTTACCTCAGTAACACTATGTCGCGCACCGTCTCCTGTGCGTTCCCGACTCCTGATGAGTTCGCTCACCTGCTCGGCGAATTCCCTGACCTGACAAGACCCACGTTCTCCTCCACAGCCACGAAACATGGTGTGGAACACCACATCACCACCAATGGCCCCCCGGTCTACGCGCGGGCCCGGCGCCTGGAACCTGGCAAGCTGGCAGCCGCAAAGGCGGAGTTCGCAACCATGGAACGGTTAGGGATTATTCGCCGGTCAAATAGTCCCTGGTCTTCACCCCTCCATATCGTCCCGAAGCCTGGCAGTGGATGGCGGCCATGTGGCGACTATCAACGCCTAAACGGCGCCACCACTCCTGATCGGTACCCGATCCCCCACATTCAGGATTTTTCTGCCCATTTGGCAGGGAACACCGTGTTCTCAAAAGTCGACCTCGTCCGGGGCTACCACCAGGTCCCAGTTCATCCACAAGACGTCCAGAAGACCGCAGTCATCACCCCATTCGGCCTCGTCGAGTTTTTACGAATGCCGTTTGGGTTAAAGAACGCCGCCCAGGCTTTCCAATGCCTGATGGACTCCGTGCTGCGGGACCTCAAGTTCCTCTTTGTCTACCTAGATGATATTCTAATTGCCAGTCCTACTAAGGAAGAACATACCTGTCACCTACGCACCCTTTTTCGACGCCTCAGCCAACACAGCCTGATTATCAACCCGGCCAAGTGTCAGTTTGGCCTGCACCAAATTGACTTCCTGGGGCATTGCATCACCTCAGAGGGAGCGGTTCCTTTACCTTCGAAAGTAGAGGCGGTGACATCCTTTCCACGCCCGCAGAATGTACAGGCCCTGCAGGAATTCCTAGGCATGGTAAACTTTTACCACCGTTTCGTGCCTAAAGCAGCACTACTCATGCAGCCCCTGTACGAGGCCCTCAAGGGCAAGACTGGCAAGAGCCTGGTAGACTGGATGGAAGACATGGCCCGAGCGTTCGCCGACACCAAAAGCGCCTTAGCCAATGCGACTATGCTGGCGCACCCGCTGCCAGGTGCCACCATCAACCTCACCACCGACGCGTCGGACTACGCAGTCGGTGCCGTGCAACAGCAGTGGGTGAACAGGACGTGGCAGCTGTTGGCATTCTTCAGCCGTCAACTACGGCAGAACGAGAGAGCATACAGCACGTTCGACCGGGAGTTGCTCGCCCTTTTTCTGGCCATCTGCCATTTTCGGTTCCTACTGGAAGGACGTCCTTTCACCGCCTTTATGGACCATAAGCCGCTAACCTTTGCAATGGCCAAGACTGCCGAACTGTGGTCAGCTGACCTACATATCCGAATTCACCACGGATATACAGCACGTGGCCGGTAAGGACAACCTGGTGGCAGACTGCCTCTCCCACGCGATCGTCAATACGGTTCATTTGGGCATCAACTACGCCCTCATGGCAGCGGACCAAGCCTCAGACCCGGAAGTCCAAGCTTACAGAACGGCCATCACTGGCCTCCAGTTGGCCGACATCAAGTTCCATTCAGCAGGTACCACGCTGTTGTGTGACGTCTCCGTACAGGATCCTCGCCCTGTCGTGCCGGTCGTCTGGCGCCGCAAAGTGTTCGACGCCATACATGGGTTGTCACACCCAGGAATGAAGGCCTCTCAGAAACTGATGTCAGCGAAATTTGTATGGCATGGCATGCATAAAGATGTCCGCGACTGGGCCAACACCTGCGTGGTCTGCCAAAAGGACAAGGTACAGCGCCACATCAAAGCTCCATTGCCCACCTTCACAGTTCCGGAACGACGTTCTGACCATGTCAACGTGGACCTGGTAGGACCACTCCCACCCTCCCATGGTTTTTCACACATCCCGACCATGGTTGACCGCACCACCAGATGGCCGGAGGCGGTCCCCCTGTCATCCACTACATCGGCGGACATGGCCAGGGCGTTCATTTCCTCCTGGATCGCCCGTTTCGGAGTGCCCGCAGATATTTCGTCAGACAGGGGACCGCAGTTTTCCTCCGAACTCTGGAATGCAGTGGCCCGAGGACTCGGTGTCAAATTGCACCGCACCACAGCCTACCACCCACAGGCGAATGGCCTCCGCAAACGCTTCCACCGGTCAATGAAAGCCGCCCTGAGGGCCAGCCTCCAGGACGCTGGATGGGCAGACAAGCTACCATGAGTCCTGTTGGGCCTTCGCACGTCCCCCAAAGAAGACCTTCACTCTTCATCAGTGGAGCTTGTGTATGGTCAGCTGCTGCGAGTCCCGGGGGACTTCCTACCAACATCGACGGAGCCATGGTCCGCGTCTGCCCAGCTTGCTAGTCACCAAGAGGCGGCCAGATGTTTCGCACCGGTGCCCACTTCGCACCACGGGCTGCAGAGGTCACACGTTCCCACAGAGCTTCACAAGGTTGAATACGTTTTTATTCGCCATGACGCACATAGGGATCCGCTCAATGCCCCATATACCGGTCCCTTCCGCGTGTTGGAAGCAGGGGGCAAAACCTTCACGGTAGATGTCGGTGGTAAACCGGACCACATTTCGGTCGACCGCTTAAAGCCAGCACATTTAGACCTTGACCGCCCCGTCGAAACAGCACAATCGCCGAGACGGGGTTGGCCACCCATCGTCGTTATGGCAGACCAAGTGCGACCGCCCGCCAGACCGCCAGCCGACCAGCAGCCTCCGCCTCGAGAGTACAGGAGTCGTTCTGACAGGCTCGTCAGACCCCCTCACCGTTTGACTTTGTCCGTTAAAGCGAATTCTGGGGGGGGCGCATGTGGCAAAACCACTGGATGACTCTGGCTAACTGTATATAATTCTCTTTAACGATGTTCTAACACCAGCCTAAACCTGTACCATTGCGTTAGGCATTACTGTGTTTTGTATATAGAGTTTGCATGTAAGGGGCGTGGCCCCTTTAAGAGCGCGGGAAAACGTGGGTAAACGCGATGACGTCATGTCGCAAACCATGGGGCTGCCCAGGCAGTCCTCGTGGCATCTCCGTTGAGTAAAGATCTGTTTAATTGTTCTCTTGCGTCGATCTCCGTTATTCATAGGAATTCATTAATTCCTACACCGTTAGCGCCCTGGATGCGAAATTCAGTCGCTTCCCCTGACTTACCACCTGGCCCTGAAAACGACAGAAACAGCAGGCGTTGAAAGCTGGGATTGGCGCTCCCGGGGCACTATTTAAAGGGATCATTTACCGGGTCACTGGGAGGTCAAATTCATTGCTGGTTGTCAGATAGCATTTCGACTGTATTCACATTGTCCCCATTTTTGCTTTGTTGCTGCTCTAGCAGTTTCTTCACTTGTATTGCTCTGAACATTTCTACGCCCTCTTTTCTCTAATTTATGGGGGCTGTACTGGCACTCCACCTTGCCCTCCGGCAATACGTCTAAGGCAGCGGATGCAGAGACGGAGATTGCCAAATGTGGCCAGAGGTAGGAGGAGAGCCAACAGACCTCGCAACAGGAGGCCTTACCCTCCCAGGGTATTCCGGGAGCACTTCTCCTACATTCATCTCTCAGAGGAGCAGTGCCTTAGAAGGCTCTGCTTCAGCAAGGAGGTGATCACAGAGCTCTGCCACCTCCTGCAGCCAGACCTCCAGCCTCAGCTCAGGACCAGGACGTCTCTCTCAGTGGCAGTGAAGGTCACAGTGGCTCTCAATTTCTATGCCAGTGGCTCCTTCCAGGCTTCAACAGGGGATATTGCAAACATTTCGCAGTTCACCGTCCATTGCTGCAACTGGGAGGTAACAGGCGCTCTCTACAGAAGGAGAAGGGAGGACATCTCATTCCCCATCACCAGAGAGAAACAGGACAAATGCTCATGTGGCTTTGCAAGGATAGTGGGCTACCCCATGGTTCAGGGCACCATTGGCTGCACCCACGTGGCATTGCGAGCATCTCATCAGAATGCAGAGGTGTTCCGTAACCGCAAAGGCTACCACTCTCTGAACATTCAGTTGGTGTGCGACCACAGACAGCGCACCCTCGCTGTCAATGCCCGCTATCCTGGCAGCAGCCACGATGCATTCATCCTGTGACAGGCTGGTGTCCCAGCACTGTTCCACCCACCACATGAAGCTCACGGCTGGCTGCTTGGAGACAAGGGTTATCCACTCGCCACCTGGCTGATGACATCCCTCTGCAACCCCAACACTCCTGCTCAACACACATACAATGAGAGCCATAGCGCCACCAGGAACCTGATCGAACATACTATCGGGGTGCTGAAGCAACGGTTCCGCTGCCTTGACCACTCTGGAGGAGCCCTGCAGTACTCCCCTGATCGAGTCTCCCTTTTCATCATTGTGTGCTGCATGCTGCACAACCTGGCCATTCTGAGGGCCCAGCCATTGCCACCAGGGATTGGAGGTCTACCTCAGGAGGAGGAAGAGGGAGATGAGGAGGAGTTGGAGGTGGAGGAGGAGGACGAAGAGGAGGAGGATTAAGAGGAGGAGGAGCATCAGCAACGTAGAAGGGAGGCACTCAATCTTGCTTCTGCAAGGGCCTTGCATGAGCGTCTCATTAGACAGCGCTTCCAATGAATGATATACCACATGGCGTTTGCACAGCACAACCACATCATTACATCTAGCTCGCAGTCCCTATCATCAGGCAAAGCTCAAATGAGAAACATCACAAAATGTGTAACGTCAAATTAACAATTTTTTTTATCGAACACAACTCTCTCTTATGAAACACAACTGCTCACAAACAAACACAACCATTTATCAACAAACATAACTCTTTCTTATCAAACTGAACTATTTGTTACCAAACAAAAATATTTATTTACAAGCATAATTATTTGTCAGAAATGCAACAATATATTTACAAACACATCAATTTATTAACACACACACTACCCCCATTTGCTACTAAAGTATTCTTTACTCCCCCTTCTTCAACGATTTCCCTCCCCTTTGGAGTTCCCCCCTCCCAACCCTACTGCTCCTCCATAATGTGGCCCCATTGGCTGCAGCAAGGCTGATGGAAGGCTGCTGAGTCTGGGAGCCAGAGGCTGCAGATGGCCTTGCAGGACACCCTCCACCAGCTCTGGGCCTGGAGGGCCTGGCTGCAGACTGCACCAACTCTGCATGGACAGCAGCAGTCTGGGCTGGCTGGGTTACAGGCTGCGACAAGTGCAATGACGGAGTGGCAGTGGTGAGAGCAGGAATGCTGTCCTCCTGAGAGAGGACAGCACCTTCCTGCTCGACCAACACGCTGCCACTCTCCCGAGGCAGGACCTCAGCATCCGGAGCAATCTGCTCGAGCACAGATTGCTGGCCTGCTGCGACACCGTCAGATCCCTGGTGGACAGTGGTAGACCCAGCGAGGATGGCAGCAGTCAGCGCTTGTGTGGCATCAACCTGAGAGTGCATCAGAGCAGTCTGAGATTGGATGGCACCAACAAATGACTCCATTACAACACTAAGCTGTTGCGTTGCTTCGGCCTGTGCTGCAATAGCTGCTGCCACCTCACACATTACACACGGCATGGGGTCTCTCTGCGAGTCGACCATCCTTTTGCAAACTGCCAAGGATGGGCTCGACGGTGTGATCAGAGCTGAGTGCAATGCTGGAGGCGGACTCCTCCACGCTCCTTGCCAGTGCATCCATGCTCTCCGGCACCCTTGCCAGTGCACCCATGAGCTTGGTGTGCATGCCCATCGCCCGTCTGGTCAACACCTCCACATCCTCATCTGAGTCCTGTGCAGCGGAACTCATGCGTGAACTCTCCCTCCGGGGAGATGGCCCCCGAGCTTCCCTTCCCCCGTGGTGTTACTGCAGCCTGCTGGGCCCCGGGGCTTCACCCACATCAGACCCATGTTTTAGGCTCCCCTCCAGCAACAGCGTCACCCCATTATCAGACCTAGTGTCTTCGGGAGACACAGGCAGTGAGGCTCTGGCTTGTTCTTCCTCCTCCTCTCCCGCATTGCTAGGAGGCTGAGGGACAGGCTGGTTGCTGATTATCTGAAAGCATAAAGGCACAAGAGTGGGGTTAAGGTCAGGGGAGGGGGGCAGGAAGGGAGCAAGGAATGGAGACAGTATACTCAGATGGAAAGTGGGAAGGGCTTGTGGAGTGAGGGGGAAGTAGTATGAGAGAAGAGGGAGCGGTGATGAACATACCGTTGTTGTCCCCAAGGGGGTCGACGTCTCCAACGGTCACACCGCCCACAACCTGGGCCCCAGTGATGCGGTCCACGCACTCCTCCAGTTCTGTAAGGGGGTCCAGGTCCACCTCACCTCCTCCCGTTCATACCTGCTCCCTCCTGTTGCGAGCAAGCTTGGCCTCCAAGAAAAAGGAAAGCGTGTGAGCGAGTATGCAGCTATGTGTTTGGCATATGTGCCTACCATAGTTGAATAGCTGTTAATGTATGCAAGGTGTGAGATGTGCATGTCACTTTTAGTAGGTGGGCATAGTTGGTGGGTGAGTGTTGGGGATGTGGTGGCTTATACAGTGTGTGCACAGAGTGAGGTTGAGATGGTGGCATGTAGAGGTTTTTGAAGCATCTACTCACCCTGACCACCTGAGTGAGGTCGTTGAATTTCTTCCAGCACTGGGTGAGAGTTCTGGGGACCACACTTCTGGCCGACGTGCTGGGCGGCCTCCCTGTACATCCTCCTAAAGGCTTGTGACAATGGCCTCCTGCCAGTGTCTGGAAAGAGCACTGCCCATCGGCGTTCCACGGCCGCAACCAGAGCCTTCAAGGCATGGTCGCTGAACCGGCTCTCTCTCTCTCTCTCTCTGTGCCTCTGATCAGCCATCAGTTGCTTGAATGAAGGCTTGCAGCTCCTTGCAGGCCCAGTTCACAAGCAGCAATGATCAGGGTGAGGCTGTGTAGCATGACTGAACCTCCCCTTGATGAACTGGAAGGTGCCAGTCTGTCGGAGAAGTCTCTAATTGACAGTGCCGGAACTTGAGTAGCGTTCTGAAGATAGCGCCCCGCTCTGCGACATTAGCGCCCTCAGACAAGTGTGTAGCGCTTGATTTAGCGCTCTACTTCCCTCTTGGGGTGTTAAAACTCAATTTCACGTTCCCCAGCTAATTAGCACCGTGCGTTAAAGTTAGCGCCCAGGCGATGTTAGCACCCCAAAATGGTTGATACCGAATTTTTCCTCCTACGTGTAGTGTATGTACCTTGAAGAAGGAACTATATTCTGCAGCCCCTGTATACTGCAGTACCAGTAGTGACCACCCCTGTATATAAGCCTGTGTAGTAACTTTGTATAGTAGTTCCAGTTTTGTCTCCATTCAGTAAACACCTGTTATAACCAACTTCTGCAGTCCGTGTCTCAATTACACACGGACATTACATTGGCGACGAACAGATCCGAACTTACCTACAGTTCTGCACCACCTAACGGGGATCCATCCCTGAAGCGAAGTTATTAGAGGTCGAAGCCAGAAGGAAGAAATCCAAAAAGAAAAAACCAAACAGAAGAAACGGGCGTTGACCGTGGGCAACCGCCCTCTGATTCATCGAATTCGAAGATTTGCAGGAGAGGCTGTCGAGAGCTGGGCTTGGTTCTCCAGTCTATGGTGTTCCAGCTAATCGGGCTGGTGGCAGGTAGTACACTGATCCTTCCTGGGCTGCGGCTTTTCAACGGGGCCGAGCAGCGTTGTCGGGAAGAGGAGAGAGAGAGAGAGGGTGGAGCACACACGGCGCGGCCGGTGCTACGAAGCCAGGCAGCGTACAGACCCGAGAAGAGGGAGGAAAGTGTCCCATAGGGTCTGCTCTGACAACGGGAACTGTAATTAAAATAAAAGAAAAAGAAATTAGAAGCGCAGAAAGCCGCGAGGAGCTGCAGTTTGCCACGGGGACCGCGGAGAGCGGCGTTGGCAGCAGCGCGGGGGGAAGCGCGCGAAGGCCATAGGGCGTTGCCATCAAGGCATAAAAATGCCAGCAACAGCGTTGGCAGCAGCGGAAAAGACAGAAAGCGCGGGAGGCGCCATCTTAATCCAGCGGGGAAGAAGGCAAAGCGCGGGAGGCGCCATTTTGTTCATTCGGGGAAGAAGGAAAAGCGCGGGAGGCGCCATCTTAGCTCTCCAAGATGCCGAAGACTGGCAATATCACTGCCTTCGATAATGCAATAGAAGACTGGATCACGTATGTGGAAAGAGTCGAAGTATATTGCAAGGCAAATGAAGTAGCCGATGAGAAAAAGGCATCGGTACTACTAAACTTAATGGGCGCAAGAACGTACGGCCTATTGCGGAACCTCATCACTCCAGTCAAACCGATGGAGAAGAGTTTTAACGAAATTGTTGATATCCTACAGGAACACCTAAATCCTACACCGCTGCTGATAGCAGAAAGATTTAAATTCCACAAGAGAAATCAGCATAAAGATGAGAGCAATGCTGATTACCTTACGGAACTACGCAAGCTATCAAAGCACTGCCAGTTCGGAGCAGGACTGGCAGATACCCTACGGGACAAATTTGTCTGTGGACTCCTGAGTGAAGGAACCCAGAAGAGGTTACTCTCAGAGAAAGAGCTGACGCTAGATAAGGCTTTCAGCGTGGCGGTATCGTACGAAGCAGCAGCAAGGGGAGCTGCGGAAATACAGCAAAAGCCACAGAAATACGGCACTCATGAAATGACACGGGGATTTGAAAAATGTTATCGCTGCGGCAGAACAACCCATGACCAGAAGGACTGCTGGTTCAAGGACAAAACATGCAGGCAATGCGGAAAGATGGGACACATTGCACGAGTTTGAAGGTGTAGTGTATGTGCCTTTAAGAGCCCCATGTGTACTGTAATGCCAGTAATGGCCTCTCGGGCTATATAAGCCTGTATATTGTGTTGTATCCGTTAGTTCCCCTCCAGACTTTGTTTAGTAAACACCTATCAAACCAACTTCTGTCTTCAGTGTCTCTATCAACACACAGACACAACAACAGGTCCGGGAAGAAGACTAACGACAACAAAAAGACTACTAAGGAAAAGTACAGGAAAGTACAAAAGATGACGGACAGTAGTTCCGAAGACCAGAAGAGCGATAGTGAATTCGGGAACAAGAGACTAAGCTGTCTCAAACTACACAACGTAATTGCAAAAGAGGATCACCGAACCATTTGGGTCACCCTCACGATAGCAGGGTCCCAAGTCAAAATGGAATTGGATACAGGATCAGCACTGACCGTCATGAAGCGACGAGACTACGAGCGGCTATTCTCACACATACCCTTGAAAGACACATCCATTGTCTCGAAGACATATACGGGGCAGAAAGTATACCCCAGAGGGAAAATAAGGGTGCCTGTCGAATACAACGGCAAGGAAATACAGAAATTGTATCTGTACATACTGCAAGATGGTGGACCACCGTTATTGGGACGTGAATGGATCAGAAAAATAAGTTTAGACTGGCACTCCATTCAGGCACTGACTGTGGCTGGTAAAAAGGATGACGACGTCACACCTGGACGATTGTCAAAAATCTTAGCTAACGCTAAAGAGGTATTTCAACAAGGACTGGGAACTCTTAATGGCGTAACCGCCTCGATAAAAATAGAAGAGAATGCAATTCCCAAGTTTTTCAAAGCAAGACCGGTACCATATGCAAGTTGCCCAGCCGTCGAGGCAGAGCTGGAGAATCTGGAGAATGCAAGCGTGTTATCTAAGGTAGACTGGAGCGAGTGGGCGACACCCATCGTTCCTGTCATGAAGAAAACGTTAAACAATAAGTCTGAGGAGCCAAGGAAGATTCGCATCTGTGGGGACTTCAAGGTGACTGTGAACCCAGTCCTTCACACAGTACAGTATCCTCTTCCGAGGATAGAAGATATTTTCGCCTCACTATCTGGAGGGAAACGTTTTACAAAAATTGACCTAGCGCAAGCATATTTGCAGATGGAGGTTGAAGAATCCTCTAGGAAATATCTCACGATAAACACTCACAAAGGTCTTTACCAGTATAATCGACTGGTATTCGGAGTAGCATCAGCTCCGGCTATATGGCAAAGAGCAATGGAACAAGTCCTGCAAGGGATTCTGGGGACTCAGTGTTACTTGGTCGACATCCTAGTGACAGGTGAAAATGACAGTGAACACCTTGCCAACCTAGAGCAGGTGCTCACTAGACTAAGAGAACATGGACTATGAGCCAATCGCCCCAAGTGCGAGTTTTTTAAGAAACAAATATCGTATTGTGGCCACGTGATTGATGAAGAGGGGTTACATAAGTCCCCTGACAAAATTGAAGCGGTAGTTAAGGCTCCAGCGCCTGAAAATGTGTCGCAACTGAGGTCATTCCTCGGATTGGTGAATTACTACCATAAGTTTTCGCCGAATTTGTCCACAATTCTGCACCCACTGAACGCCCTGCTACAAACTGGAGTAGCATGGAAATGGAGCGATGAATGTAAGCGGGCCTTTCAGAAGTGTAAAGGCCTGATCACTTCAAGAGAAGTATTGGCTCACTACAACCCATCACGACCGATAAGACTGGCGTGTGATGCGTCTCCCTACGGCGTTGGAGCGGTACTGTCACATAAATCCCTTGATGGTTCAGAGAGGCCGATAGCTTTTGCGTCACGCTCGTTAACTGCAGCCGAGCGTAACTACACCCAGATTGACAGAGAGGCCCTCAGCCTGGTGTGGGGGGTGAAGAAGTTCAATCACTACCTGCACGGACAGAAATTTACTCTACTAACTGATCATCAACCTCTTGTCTCCATTTTCAACCCTAAGAAGGGCGTCCCGATAATGACAGCACAACGGCTACAGAGGTGGTCCCTTTTCCTAGGGGCACACCAATATGACATCGAGTACAAAGGAACTAAACAGCATGGGAATGCTGATGGATTGTCGCGCCTACCGTTGCCGATGGTGGAAGAAGCACCTGCAGTGGATCCTGTGGAAATATTCCACTCGACCATAGTTGAATGTCTACCTGTGACGAATGCAAACATAGAAAAGGAAACACGAAATGACCCGACACTCTCCAGGGTCTATGATTTAACGGTGAAGGGATGGCCAGCACATGGCGAACCATTGTTGCCAGCATTCTCGCCGAGAAGAGAACAGCTGTCAGTGTGCCGAGGAACCTTGATGTGTGGATCCAGAGTAGTAATTCCACCCAAATTGAAGGATAGAGTGCTCAATGAGCTTCATGGGGGTCATCTGGGAGGGGTAAAAATGAAGAACTTAGCCAGAGCGTTTGTGTGGTGGCCGGGAATCGATAGAGAAATCGAAGAGATGACCAAGAGCTGTACAGGATGCCAGAAGGTCCAAAACGCCCCACCACAAGCCCCTCTACATCCATGGGAGTGTCCCTCATCCCCATGGCAAAGGGTACACATTGATTTTGCTGGTCCATTTATGGACTCGATGTTTTTAATTGCGGTGGATGCACATTCAAAGTGACCAGAGGTAATAAAAATGTCCTCAACCACCACAGAAAAAACTATCACAGTCTTATGAACCATATTCGCCAGAAATGGGCTGCCTGAACAGATTTGCTCCGACAATGGACCACAGTTTGTGTCTGAAGATTTCCGGAGGTTCTTAAAGAACAATGGTGTTGAGCATTACACATCCGCCCCATATCATCCAGCCACCAATGGATTGGCTGAGAGGTTCGTTCAAACATTCAAGAAGGCTATCAAGGCAATGTGTAATGAAGACATACCCCTACAACACAAGGTGGATAACTTCTTGTTTGCCTACCGGAATGCGACACATGCGGTTACCAACCAAACTCCAGCCATGATGTTCTTCAATCGAAGACTAAGATGCCGCTTGGATTTGGTTAAGCCAAACATCAGAAGAGATGTGGAGAACAGGCAGTTTCAGAATATGAATGAAAGGCCAACCAAGAGTTTCAAGATAGGTCAACCAGTTTTGGCCCGGGACTACCGCACAGAGAAATGGCAGCCAGGAACGATCTGCACATGGCAAGGACCTCTAATGTATACTGTGGACGTTGGAGAGAGCATTGTAAGACGCCATGCTGACCAGATTCTAGAGTCACTGGAAAACGTCAAATCTACACCACGATCCTATACACCTGGTGATGAAACCGAAGTACCAATTGCATCTACCTCAGAATCGGTGATATTGGAAGCAGACGAACCAAACAACGACGTTGATCCCGAATTAACTTTGCCAGAAGAACCTGATACCCCAAAGAGGCAGAATCAGGAAGCCTCCTCAAAGACTGAATTTATAATTGATTAACTTCAGCTAATGTATATAGCAACTGTAATTGTAAATATGTTATTTAATTATTAATCGAATGTTATGTACTGTTTAGCTAAAAGGGGAGGAATTGTAGTGTATGTACCTTGAAGAAGGAACTATATTCTGCAGCCCCTGAAAAGTGCGAGGTGATGCATTTTGGACGGACAAATAAGGCAAGGGAATACACAATGAGTGGTAGGACCCTAGGAAGTACAGAGGGTCAGAGGGACCTTGGTGTACATGTACATAGATCCCTGAAGGCAGCGGAACAGGTAGATAAGGTGGTTAAAAAGGCATATGGGATACTTGCCTTCATTAGCCGAGGCATAGAATATAAGAGCAGGGAGGTTATGATGGAGCTGTACAAAACGCTGGTGAGGCCACAGCTGGAGTACTGTGTGCAGTTCTGGTCGCCTCACTATAGGAAGGATGTGATTGCTTTGGAGAGGGTGCAGAGAAGATTCACCAGGATGTTACCTGGGATGGAGCGCCTCAGCTATGAAGAGAGGCTGGACAGGCTGGGGTTGTTTTCCTTGGAGCAAAGAAGGCTGAGGGGGGACCTGATTGAGGTGTACAAAATGATGAGGGGCATAGATAGGGTAGATAAAGAGGAACTTTTCCCCTTAGTAGGGGGGTCAACAACAAGGGGGCATAGATCTGTATCTGTAATCTCCTTCAGCCCTGCAACACCCCCGAGATATCTGCGCTCCTCTAATTCTAGCCTCTTGAGCATCCCGGATTTTAATCGCTCAACCATCGGTGGCCATGCCTTCAGCTGCCAAGGCCCTCAGCTTTGGAATTCCTTCCCTAAATCTCTCCGCCTCTCTTTCCTCCTTTAAACATACCAGTTTGACCAAGCTTTTGGTCATCTGCCCTAATATTCCCTATGTGGCTCAGTGTCAAATTTTGTTTAATAATGCTCCTATTAGGTGCCTTTAAAGGCCCTATATAAATACAAGTTGGTATGTGGCAGTGGCCAAAATTGTATGCAGTATTCCTGGCACAGCCTGACCAGAGCACTTTAGTGGTACAGCGTGATTTCTGGAGATTTGAAATCAAATTATTTGGCAGTAAATCCGAGCACAATGTTGATTTGTTTGGTGCCACCTCACACTGGCTGAAAATGGTGAGCAATAAGTCAAGTCAACAACCCTATGTCTCTTTCAACATCCCTCATGGCAAGTGATGGAAGGTGTCATCGGCAGTGCGATCAAGCAGCACTTACTCACCAATAACTTGCTTACTGATGCCCAGTTTGGGTTCCGCCAAGACCACTCACTTAGCTCCCGACCTCATTACAGCCTTGGTCCAAACATGGACAACGGAGCTGAATTCCAGAGGTGAGGGGAGAGTGACTGCCCTTGACATCAAGGCAGAATTTGACCGAGTCTGGCATCAAGGAGCCCTAGTAAACTGAAGTCAATGGGAATCAGGGGGAAAACGCTCCACTGGCTGGAGTCATACTTAGCACAAAGGAAGATGGTTGTGGTGGTTGAAGGTCAATCATCACAGCCCAGGACATCGCTGCAGGAGTTCCTCAGGGCAGTGTCCTAGGCCCAACCATCTTCAGCTGCTTCATCAATGACCTTCCCTCCGACATAAGGTCAGAAATGGGGATTTTCGCTGATGACTGCACAGTGTTCAGTGCCATTCGCAGCTCCACAGATAATGAAGCAGTCCATGCCCGCATGCAACAAGACCTGGACGACGTTCTGGCTTGGGCTGATAAGTGGCAGGTAACATTCGCGCCACAGAAGTGCCAGGCAATGACTATCTCCAATAAGCGAGAGTCTAACCACCTCCCCTTGACATTCAATGGCATTACCATCGCCGAAGCCCCCGCTATCAATATCCTGGGGGGTCACCATTAACCAGAAACTTAACTGGACCAGCCACATAAATACTGTGGCAACAAGAGCAGGTCAGAAGCTAAGTATTCTGTGGCGAGTGTCTCACCTCCTGACTCCCCAAAGCCTTTCCACCATCTACAAGGCACAAGTAAGGAGTGTGATGGAATACTCTCCACTTGCTTGGATGAGTGCAGCTCCAACAACACTCAAGAAGCTCAACACCATCCAGGACAAAGCAGCCCGCTTGATTGACACCCCATCCACCACCTTAAACATTCACTCCCTCCACCACTGGCGTACCGTGGCTGCAGTGTGTACCATCTACAAGATGCACTGCAGCAACTCACCAAGGCTTCTTTGGCTGCACCTCCCAAACCCGCGACCTCTTCCACCTAGAAGGACAAGGGCAGCAGGCGCATGGGAACACCACCTCCTGCAAGTTCCCCTCCAAGTCACACACCACCCTGACTTAGAAGTATATTGCCGATCCTTCATCGTCGCTGGGTCAAAATCCTGGAACTCCCTACCTAACAGCACTGTGGGAGTGCCATCACAACACGGACTGCAGCGGTTCAAGGCGGCGGCTCACCACCACCTTCTCAAGGGCAACTAAGGATGGGCAATAAATGCTGGCATTGCCAGCGACGCCCAGATCCCATAAAAGAATAAAAAATGTTTTTAAAAGTTCTATTCCAACGATAAGTATATGTGCCTCATATTTTTACCTTCACTATGCGGTACCTTGCATTTGTCCAAATTGAACTGTATTTGCCATTGATCATCCCAGGTGTAAAATCTGGCAAGCTCCCTTTGTAAGATCTTAGCTGTATCTTCTGAGTTCATAGTCCCCCTTAACTTGGTGAAATCTGCAAATTAAATTATCTCAAACTGGGACTACAAATCCAGGTCATTTATGTATAATAGCAACCAGAGGGATCCAGAGGCACCCTACTCCTACCTCCCTTCATTTCAGCTGAAATCTCTTCATGGCTAACAACTTCTTTCCCTTTCACCAGTTACTGCACCATATTAATATCTTAGAATTGAAACCCACTGACCTTGCTTTACAGTATTTTGTCAAAGACCTTTTCAAGCATGAATCCAACTGGGGGGAAACCCCAGATACATCTACCACTTTGATAGATAGGTGCAACTTATAGCTACAAATGGGTGAATTTTAATACCCATTTCTAAATGAGGAAATTATATCTCATAATGCGTTGCCAGTGTGCTACACAGAGGATACTGAATGGCGATCCAAGTTGTGCAGTTGTTATTTCCATTATTGAGGCTGACTTTACAGGCACAATGTCCCAAGACCCCACATCAGCTGTGGGGCCTCACACACAGTGACAACTTATTGGAAAATCACGGATGCACTAACCATGATTTTCCATCTGTTGTGGAAAATATCTTAAAACAGAACGGCATCCAAAAATTACATGTAGGAACATTAATTGCGAAGATTGTTTATAGTATGGAAAAACACTGCTGTACACTGCATTATCGACAAGCAACAAAGGTGAGTGTGACCGAATTAACATTAAAGCTGTACGCAGGTAACAGAATCCCACAACAAAAAATGTACGAAGGGAATAATTAATGTAACCGCGTTTCCCTTCATTTGTAATGATAAAATTATTTCTCTTAAGTTTGGAGACCAGAGTAGATTATCTGGCAATGTCACGATAATTTTTTTCCACAGTTAAAGGCACCTCCTAAATGTTCCATAATTAATCTCCCAGCAAAAAAGACATTTCATTTCATATTACATTACAGAAATGCATATCCTAGATGCTTTATATATTTTAAAACTTCATACCACTGTTTTGCCGGAACCATATCTGCACACAGTCTTCCTCTTCCTGTGTTAACTGGGTCCCATCATCAGGCTGGTTGCCATCCCAATAATTATAGTCATACATTGTCCCATCGGTCCACTCAAAATCTCCTTCCTGTCAAGAATAATTTTTGAAAAGAATTTTGAAGACCTTCATTCATTAATTAATCTACATCATTAATTACCGTCTAAAAAATAACGAGGCAGAAAATCCACAGCCCTGGCACACTCCCAAATTAGGCCAGGAACCAGTTACACCGGGTCCTCGTCTTACATTGGGGATTCTACAGGATCTTTTAAGGTACAGAGCCGCCACGCAACCCTTACAAGACCAGCAGTGTAGGACGCAACAGAGTCAGTGACACCCCCCGCCCCCCCCCCCCCAAGCGCTGGGGGTTCTTGCGTCCCCAGCCTCACAGGACCCTGGGGTATCCTTGGCAGCCAGTATGTCCAGTGAAAGCAGGCATTGTGCCCATTTCCCTGGAGGAAGTGGGGATAATCTAGGATCCAGCCTGGGGCCCCCCCAAGAAATGTATGGTTAAAAAATCTTTTATGTTGGGGCCCCATATTAAGGGAGTTGAGGGGGCCAGAAAATGATCTTTCTGGGAAGATACAGCAAGCATATGTATATCGAGGGAACTCCCGATTCCACAAATCTTGACCATATCCCAGCACTTACATCGGTAGGTGCTTCCCCCACCCAACAGATTTTTGGTCCCAATTTCTTTCGCCCCTTATTTTAAGTAGCTGTGTTAATACCGAGTTTGTACAAAATTCCGAAACCGCAATACTGAGCATCACATTCTCAATAGGTTTCCCATTTTAGAAACATAGAAACACAGAAGATAGGAGCAGGAGTAGGCCATTCGGCCCTTCGAGCCTGCTCCGCCATTCAATGAGATCATGGCTGATCATTCAAATTCAGTACCCTGTCCCTGCCTCCTCCCCATATCCCTTTAGCCTTAAGAAATATATCCAACTCTTTCTTGAATATATTTAATGAACTGACCTCCACCGCCCTCTGTGGCAGAGAATTCCACAGGTTCACCACTCTCTGGGTGAAGAAATTCCTCCTCATTTCAGTCCTAAATGGCTTACCTCTTATCCTTAGACTATGACCCCTGGTTCTGGACTCCCCGGCCACCAGAAACATCTTTCCTGCATCTAGTCTGTCCAGGCCTGACAGAATTTTATAGGTTTCAATGAGATCCCCTCTTAATCTTCTAAACTCCAGTGAGTATAAGCCCAATCGACACAATCTCTCCTCATACGTCATTCCTGCCATCCCAGGTATCAGCCTGGTGAATCTTCGCTGCACTCCTTCCATGGCAAGAACGTCCTTCCTCAGGTAAGGCGACCAAAACTGCACACAATACTCAAGGTGTGGTCTCACCAAGGCCCTGTACAACTGTAGCAAGTCATCCTTGTTCCTGTACTTGACCCCTCTTGCTACGAAGGCCAACATACCATTTGCCTTCTTAACCGCCTGCTGCACCTGCATGCTTACCTTCAGCGACTGGTGCACAAGAGCACCCAGGTCTCTTTGCACTTCCCCTTCTCCCAATCTATTGCCATTCAAATAATAATGTGCCTTCCTGTTTTTGCCACCAAAGTGGATAACCTCACATTTATCCACATTATAGTGCATTTGCCATGTTTCTGCCCAATCACCCAACCTGTCCGAATCGTACTGGAGTTTCACGACATCCTCCTCACAGCTTACCCTCCCACCCAGCTTTGTGTCGTCTACAAATTTGGAGATATTACATCCAATTCCCTCGTCCAGATCATTAATATATATTGTGAACAGCTGGGGTCCTAGGACCGATCCTTGCGGTACCCCAATAGTCACTGCCTGCCACTCGGAAAACGACCCGTTTTTTTCAACTCTTTGCTTTCTGTCCGCCAACCAGTTCTCTCTCCAAGTCAATTAGCAGCAATATGGAGAAGCAACATACTGATGGGTAGCTAATCAACTGCACTTCTAAAAATCCTAAGAAGTAATTTGAGTTTAGATATTGTTAAAGCTAACATAAACCAGTGCAAATAACACAATGTAGGTATTCGGGTTCACCTATGTCGGTATTGGACGAATTCCTACTGAATAATTGAGTTCGACTTCAGGAGAAACAATCAAATAGTTCTTTAATGCAGGAACAGATGAATACAAGCAGGTTGCCGAGATTGGTACAGGAGAGCCATGCAGTAGATCTTATCCGGACGGAGACGCCACGAGGACTGAGTAGGCAGTCCCGTGGATCGCGTGCTGACGTCATCACGTTCTTCCCACGCTTGGGTAGTCACGTGACTTGCGTGATGATGTCATCACGTTTGCCCGTGCTTGGGACGGTCACGTGATGTGCGACATGATGTCATCGCGTTAACCCGCGTCATCGCGTTTGCCCGCGTCATCGCGTTCGCCCGCACTCCCAAGGGAGGAAAGCCCCGCACCGGCTACATCGTTAAAGGGAATTATGTCCGGTAAGTAAGGGGCACTCGGTGGTACCGCTACATGCGCCCCCCAGAATTCGCTTTAACGGTCGGCGTCAAACGATGAGATGGTCTGACGAGCCTGTCCGAACGACTCCTGTAGTCTCGAGACGGAGACTGCTGGGTGGCGGACGGTCTGGCGGGCGGTCGTACTTGGGTTGGCGTAACGACGATGGGTGGTCGGTGGTCTCGGCAGTCGTGCTTGTTGTGTCGGCACCTTTCTAACTAGACACAATTAGAACTCAGAACCCAGAGATTCAAACATGAAGTGCTTTATTCAGGAAGGAAAGGAAAGTTCTGGAGAGTTCCGAACAAAGAGAGCTAAACTTAACCAAGAGAACACCCAACCATTTATCTGCTGTGACAGCGCCACCACAGGTGGGAGGAGAACACACAATACATAACATATTCCTCCCCTCTTAAATGAAAGGTCCACATTATTCCTCAACAGGTAAGTTACTTTCAATGCACTCACTAACCAAGGGAAGAGGTAGACTGCCTCAAACCCTGACTTTACCCTGGGGTTTATTCTGCCCCAGTCTTGTGGGTAAGTCACTAAGCCTACAGATCCAAGCGTCTTGGAGGCCGCCGCTCTCTGACAGGATACCGGCGGTCATCGCTGGCTTCCACAGCAGTAGGCATTGACACAGGCCTGGATGGAGAAGGTGCCTGTGTCAGTCAAAAGTCAGGAGTTTGCACAGGTGGAACAGTCTCTATGACTTCCTGTGTTGGAGAAGAGCACTGTGGCAAAGGATGCTGGTTTGCGGTATCATCCGGAAACAGTTCAGGCCAAGCAGCCGTTGGAGCCTCTGTGGCTGTCTCTGCTCCTAGCAACAGTTGATCTGTGTGTCTTCTCCAGACGACGTCCTCGGCAGTCTCAACCGTGTAAGACACAGGGCCCGTCTGCGCAATCACCGTAGCAGGAATCCATTTCGGTCCAGTGTTGTAGTTTCGAGCTAGGACGTGCTCTCCAGGGTGAAATCGTCTCTCCTTGGCTCTTTTCTCTCTCTTTTCAACTTGAGCTTGTTGTTGACAATGGACAACCTGTTCTGCCCTTGGAGGTTTGAGTAAGTCAAAACTTGTCCGCAACTGCCTCTTCATCATGAGCGAAGCGGGGGAAGTTTTGGTTGTGGCATGCGGCTCGTTCCTGTAGGGCAACAGGAAGCTGTTCAGACGTTGGTGGATTGAGCCCTGACCTTGCGATGCCTTCAAGGCGTGCTTCAAAGTTTGCACGAACCTTTCTGCCAGGCTGTTAGTAGAGGGACGATAGGGCGCAGACCTGATGTGTTGGACACCATTCACATGCAGGCAGGTTGCAAACTCCAGTGATACAAATTATAGACCGTTGTCACTTACGAGTTGTTCCGGTGAGCCATAACGGCTGAACTTCTCACCAAGTTTCTGAATTGTTTTCTCTGCCGTGGTAGACCTCATCACAGCAACCTCCGGCCACTTGCTACGAGCATCCACAATCACCATAAACATCTTCTCTTCGAAAGGACCGGCGAAGTCCACATGTACTCGCTGCCACACTTCTGCAGGCCAATCCCAGGGGTGTAGGGTTGCCAGCTGTGGAACATTCCGGACCCTTTGACATGGGAAACGTGTTTTGGCTTTTTCCTCAATATTTCCATCGAGACCTGGCCAGCAGAAGTAGCTTCTTGCCATTTCCTTCATCCGAACCATCCCACTGTGGCCTGTATGAAGTTGTTGCAGTATAGGTTCCCTCAGAGGTGGCGGAATGATGACACGGCGTCCCCAAAGAAGACAACCTGCCTGGATGGAGAGCTCATTTCTTTTTGAAACGTAAGGGTTCAAACTAGGAGTATCTCCTATAGCTCTCCCTCGAATGACATCGTCCATTACCTCAGACAGGACTGGATCGTTGCGGGTGTACCTTCGCACCTGAACTGCAGTGACAGGTGCTCCCTCCACTTATCTAAAGTAGAAGATGTCTATCTGATGAGTCTCTGGGGGAGTAACAGGCAAGGGTAGCCTCAAGAGACCATCTGCGTTGCCGTGCAAGTCTGATTTGCAATATGATGTCGTATGTGTGTCCTGACAACAGTAAAGCCCACCTTTGCATCCTGCTTGCAGCAAGAGATGGAATTCCGGTGTGGGGCCCAAAGATTGAAGTCAATGGACGGTGGTCCGTCAGGAGTGTGAACCTTCTCCCAAACAGGTACTGATGACATTTTCAAATTCCAAAAACGATTCCCAAGGCCTCGTGCTCAATCTGTGCATAGTTACTCTCGGCCTTGTTCAAGGTGCGTGATGCGAAGGCGATAGGTTTCTCTTCACCAGAAGGCATGATGTGGGATATGACTGCTCCCATACCATATGGTGATGCATCACATGCTAGCTGCACGGGTAGCTTTGGGTCGAAGAGTGTCAGGAACTCCGATTTCAGCAATGCTTTCTTTGCTTGGGCGAAAGCTTCGTTGCACAGTTCAGTCCATTTCCATGTTTTGCCTTGACATAGCAACTGATGTAACGGCTTCAGCAATGTTGCTAAGTCTGGAATAAACTTCCCATAGTAGTTAAGTAGCCCCAGAAATGAACGTAACTGGCTCACATTCTGGGGTGCTGGGGCCTCCACGATTGCCTTGACCTTTGACGGAGCCTTATGCAGGCCAGTAGCGTCAATCACATGCCCCAGGTACTCAACTGAAGACTGAAAGAATTCACATTTGTCCTTACGAACTCCGAGTCCGTACTCTTTCAGTCGTTGTAGTGTCGCATCCAAGTTCAGAAGACAATCCTCCTCATTTGTCCCAGTGACAAGGATGTCGTCCAGGTAGCACTGGACTCCTGGCAGTCCACTCAAAATCTGATCCATTGCCCTTTGGAATAGAGCAGGGGCCGACGTAATTCCAAACGGAAGGTGGCAGTACCTGTATAGCCCCTTGTGTGTCACAATTGTCAGCAGCTCCTTTGATTTGTCATCGACATGCATTTGTAGATAAGCCTGGCATAAGTCTATTTTGCTCAACTTTTGCCCTCTGGCCAAAGATCATCAATGAGGGGAAGAGGGTACTGTTCCGCAGACAGCACCGGGTTAATAGTCACTTTAAAATCCCCGCAGGTTCGAACAGATCCATCCTTTTTCAGGACAGGAACAATGGGCGTGGCCCATTTGCTCACGCTCACAGGCTCCAGGACTCCATTCTCGACTAAGGCCTCCAAGTTAGCCTCAACTTTTGGCCTAATTGCATAGGGTACAGGTCGGGCTTTGTGAAACTTCGGCTTGCTGTCAGGTTTAATGTCCAGTCTCCTGCTGATCTTTTTCATGCTCCCAAGTTCCCCATTGAAGAGTTCTGCATGTTTGTTTAACACTGCAGTCAGACCTGACTCCCCTTTTGACATCATGCGGACTGCAGGCCAGTCCAGCGTGATTTTCTCTAGCCACGCACGTCTCAGTAGCGATGGGTAATTTCCCTTTACCACATATAGTGGCAGTTTCGCAGTCTGTCCGTTCAATTTAACTGTCACCTCAATGGCGCCTCTCATGGCCACAGGTTCACCGGTATACGTCTTTAGCACAATGTTTGTTGGCTGAAGGGTAAGATGCTTTAGCATTTTGTTGTAGACAGTGTCTGAAACAAGGAACACAGCCACGCCTGTGTCCACCTCCATCCGCACTGATTGTCCCTCCACCAGTGGTGACACCCAGTAGCCATTTGAACCACCTGCAACCGTCAGTATGTGCACCTCTTCCTCCTCAGAGGTGTCGCTCCCCTCTGTTTTGCTTGTTCCATCATACTGCACTGAATGAACACTCTTTTTCCTCTCTTGTCCAAATACAGACATTTTGCTTTCATGCTTCCCAGCTCTGTCTGTTCTTTTTATACCTCTACAGGCGCGTTCAATGTGACCCTTTTTGCCACAATTTTGGCATTCCAGCTCCGTACACCAGCAGTCATTAGCGTGATGGCCCATTTTCCCACAACGGTAACATGTGCCGTTCCGCGCACTTTTAGGCTCAGACGACACCTTGTGAACTCTCCCTGTTGAACTCAACTGGTGAGCCTCCTTTTCCGCCATCTCCATGGAGACACTAACTTCAATGGCCTTTTCAAGAGTAAGGTTGTCCTCAGTAAGAAGGCGCTTCTGTGTGGCTGCACTTTGCAGACCACACACGAGTCTCTCTCTAATGGTGTCATTCAGCACCTCCTTGAACTCGCAGTGTTCTGACAACCTTTTTAAAGCAGCAATAAACATCGTCACTGATTCCCCCTCCTCTTGATTCCGTTTGTGAAATCTAAATCTCTCAGCAATAACCAGAGGTTTTGGTGAAAAATGTGCTCCAAGAATTTCCATTAGTTGCTTATATGTTTTAGTTCCTGGCTTATCTGGCTGCACAAGGCTGTGAAGTAAACTGAATGCCTTCGGCCCTATTACACTCAAAAAGGTAGGCACGACCTTTTCGTTTGCCACCGCATTCGCCAATACAAAATAGTCAAAACGTTCCGTAGAAGCGCTCCATTGCTCCACATTTTCATCAAAATCACCGATGTTTCCTAATATAGTAGCCATCTCACGTTTCAAATTAAAATTTCTGTTTACTCACTGCACCCGTAACGTTAATGTGATGCTGCAATCTCTGTTCCGAGTGTTTTGTAGTCGAAAACAAGAAAGTTCCCACAATGCAGATTCATCCGATCCTCGTCGCCACTTTGTTGTGTCAGTACCTTTCTACCTAGACACAATTAGAACTCAGAACCCAGAGATTCAAACATGAAGTGCTTTATTCAGGAAGGAAAGGAAAGTTCTGGAGAGTTCCGAACAAAGAGAGCTAAACTTAACCAAGAGAACACCCAACCATTTATCTGCTGTGACAGCACCACCACAGGTGGGAGGAGAACACACACTACATAACAGTGCTGTCTCGACTTGGCGGGCGAGGTCCAAATATGTGCTGGTCGTGAGCGGATCCTTGCGTACGTCGTGGCGGATAAAATGTATCCAGCCTCGCGAAGGACCGTGGCGTCATGGCGAATAAAACATATTCAGCCATGCGACGGACCGTGGAAGCGTGTGACCTCTGTAGCCCGTGGTTCAAAGCGGGTGCCGGGGCGAAACAGCCGGCCACGTCATAGTGACTGGCAGGTTGGGCAGACGCGGACCATGGCTCTGTCATTGTTGGGAAAAGGTCCCCAGTCTGACGAAATCTGCAGGAACGCCGAACGGGCGATCCAGGAGGCAAAAAAACGTGGGTCCGGGCAGGTCGGTGAACTCGCCGACAGGCGAGCGAACTCTCCGGCAGTCGGGAACGCACGGAACGGTGCGTGCCATAGTGCTACTACGGTAACACAGCAGAGAGTGAACCGTTGCTGCATTGATCAGTGATCGGTGATGACAGCAATTTTCGCGTGGCCAATCGCGGCCGCGGGATGCCTGTTGGACCCGTCCTCGATGGTCGCAGCGTCAGTAGATGTTTGCCTTTGTTGAGGGGAAAACTGTAGAGAGGGCGGCAACGCTTCTAGTTGTTGTTGATTGCGGTAGGGGGATAAAACTGCCGGGAGGGTGGCAACACTTCTAGTTGTTGTTGTTGATTTTGGTAGGGGGAAAAACTGCCGGGAGGATGGCAATGCTTCACCGTCGCGCCGAAAAGCGTGGTAGAAAAGACAGACCAGCAGGCTGACGGGCTGGTGCGGCGTCGGTGGGGGATGGGTCCTCGTGGTTTGCGAGGGGCAAGTCCTCGTGGGTTGCGAGGGGTGAGTCCTCGTGGGTTGCTAGGGGCGAGTCCTCGTGGGTTGCGAGGGGCGAATCCTCGTGGATTGCGAGGGGTGAATCCTCGTGGATTGCGAGGGCCGAATCCTCGTGGATTGCGAGGGCCGAATCCTCGTGGATTGCGAGGGGTGAGTCCTCGTGGGTTGCGAGGAGTGGTTTGCGAGGACTGAGTCTTCGTGGCCTCTCCGCTCCCGTGAGCCCGTAAACGTGCTGTACCCGCGCTGTGAGGGTGTTATACTTGCTGTTCTGCCGTGGGGTTGTTGAAGAGGCTGACGCTCCGAAAGTCGGTAGAGCTGTCGAAAACGGAGACCATATCCAGATACGTGGTCTGCGCCGTATCGATGTTGCACAAGGCGAACGGGGCTTCTACCAGGATAAAGCACGAGGGCGGTTGTTGCTCCCAGTGTTGCGGTAGCTGGGCGAAACGGCTGTAGCTTCCAGGCGTGCTTCTTTCGTGAAAGACGTTCACGAAAAATCGGGGTCCGGCTGCGCTGCTTCCGTGAAAAACGTTCACGAAAAACGGGGTCACCAATGTAGGTATTGATGAGCTCCTGTCCTCACGTCGTTGGTCACCAATTGTAGGAATTGGTGTTCGTCGGTTGTTGTTCGTCGTGCCGTTCTTCTGTGAAAATGCTAACAGAGACGGGGTTCAGGCTGTGTGCTTCCTCTGTGAAAAACGTTCACGGAGACGGGGTCACCAATTGTAGGTATTCGGCTTCACCTATGTAGGTATTGGACGAATTCCTACTTAATAATTGAGTTCGACTTCAGGAGAAACAACCAAATAGTTCTTTAATGCAGGAACAGATGAATACAAGCAGGTTGCCGAGATCGGTACAGGAGAGCTATACAGTAGGTTTTATCCGCACGGAGATGCCATGAGGACTGAGTAGGCAGTCCCGTGGATTGTGTGATGACGTCATCGCGTTCTTCCCACGCTTGGGTAGTCACGTGACTTGCGTGATGATGTCATCGCGTTTGCCCGCGCTCGGGACGATCACGTGACTTGCATGATGACGTCATCGCGTTTGCCCGCGCTTGGGATGGTCACGTGACGTGCAGCGTGACGTCATCGCGTTAACCTGCGTCATTGCGTTCGCCCGCGTCATCGCGTTCGCCCGCGCTCCCAAGGGAGGAAAGCCCCGCATCGGCTACATCGTTAAAGGGAATTATGTCCGGTAATAAGGGACACTCGGTGGTACCACTACAACAATACAATCCTCACAATAAAAATTAAATTATGAATGGATCATGTCAAATTGGAAATCGATCCTGTTTAATGTTATAGGAATCTTGATCTTAGTCAATCTTGAGTGGCACTACAGACAGTAAATCAGAGAATATGGTCCCTTTTACCTGTTTCTGCTGCCTTTGTTTCTCTCCCTGTATCTATCTCACTCTTTCCCTTTTCTTATTCATTTGCCTTAACTCTTCCTTTTTTTACTCTCTCTCCTCCTGCTTCTCTTTCTGTCTTTTCCTTTTTTCCTTTTGGTTGGGACAGGTTGAATAGCATGGTGCGTGATGGGGAAATGAGCCAACAGTGGCTACATTTGGGATGGAAGTTGAAGGGAAAATGTGGCCCTCGGTATGTACTTTCCCATCCCCTCTCCCAATAATTCATACTTCTATCCACCACCTTGCTACACTCGTGTCCCCTACCCCTTCACAATACTCCCTCCCACCACTCCCCCATTGCAATTACTACCCTATCTCTTCCCCTTTAAACTACTTGTTCAACACCTAGATCATCCCTTTCTCCCTTGCTCTGCTGTCATTCATCTCACTTACCCTTTCATCCACACCCCTCATCCCACTCACTCCCCTAAAGGTGGATAGCCAGAGGCCCCCCCTGTAAAGTCCACGCCTCAATCATACACGGACTTTCGGAGAACAGTTTAACAGAACAAGAGGCAGATTGAAACTGAAACTACAGAAGCCTGCTAGGGCCTTTTATACAGGGGTGGTCACTGCCGGTACTGCAGTCTAAGACCAGTTATTCCCTTAAAGGTACATACATAACAATTCCTCCCCTTTTAGATAAACAGTACATAACATTCATTTAACAACTAAATAATAACTAATTACAATTACAATTTTCTCAGTAATATATACATCAACTGAAATAATCATTTATAAGTTCAGTCTTTGAGGAGGCTTCCTGATCCGGACTGGATAGCGCCTTTCTCGAGTATCCTGTTCTGGCGGTGGAGTCAATTCTGGCTCATTGTCATTGGTTGCTTCGTCAGCTGCCAATACCCCTGCTTCTGAGGTAGACGCAATCTGTACTTCGGGCTCATTACCAGGTGCACATGCTTGTGGTACAGGTTTGGCTTGTTCCTGTGACTCTAGAATCTGGTCAGCATGGCGTCTCACGATGCTCTCTCCAACGTCCACTGTGTACATTAGTGGTCCCTGCTGTGTGCATATCGTGCCTGGCTGCCATTTTTCTGTTCGGTAGTCGCGGGCCAAGACTGGTTGCCCTATCTTGAAGCTCCTGGTTGGCTTCTCATTTATGTGCTGGAACTGCTTATCCTCAACATCTCGTCTTATGTTTGGTTTGAGCAAATCCAAGCGACATCTTAGTCTCCGGTTGAAAAACAGTACGGCTGGAGTTTGGTTGGTTAATGCATGTGTCGCATTCCGGTAAGCAAACAGGAAGTTATCCACCTTGTGTTGCAGTGGTATGTCGTCATTATACATTGCCTTTATGGCCTTTTTAAAGGTCTGAACAAACCTCTCAGCCAATCCATTTGTGGCTGGATGATATGGGGCAGATGTGTAATGTTTCACCCCATTATTCTTCAGGAACCTCTGGAAATCCTCAGACACAAACTGTGGGCCATTGTCGGAACAGATCTGTTCTGGCAACCCATTCCTGGCGAAGATGGTCCTTAGGGCTGCAATAGTTTTCTCCGTGGTGGGGGAGGACATTTTAATAACCTCTGGCCATCTCGAATGGGTGTCCACAGCGATTAGGAACATTGAGTCCATAAATGGACCAGCGAAATCAATGTGTACCCGTTGCCATGGAGATGAGGGCCACTCCCATGGATGTAGCGGGGCCTGTGGTGGAGCGTTTTGGACCTTCTGGCATCCTGTGCATCTCTTGGTCATATCCTCAATTTCTTTATCGATTCCCGGCCACCACACAAACGCCCTGGCTAGGCTCTTCATTTTTACCCCTCCCAGATGACCCTCGTGAAGCTCATTGAGTACTCTATCTCTCAACTTGGGTGGAATTACCACTCGGGATCCACACATCAAGGTTCCCCGGCACACTGACAGCTGTTCCCTCCTTGGCAAGAATGCTGGCAACAGTGAGTCGCCATATGCTGGCCATCCCTTCACCGTCAAATCATAGACCCGAGAGAGTGTCGGGTCATTTCGGGTTTCCTTCTCAATACTTGCGTTTGTAACAGGCAAACATTCGACTATGGTCGCATGGAATATCTCCACCGGGTCCACTGCAGGTGCTTCTTCCACCGTAGGCAACGGTAGGCGCGACAGCCCATCAGCGTTTCCATGTTGTTTCGTACTTTTGTACTCTATGTCATACTGATGTGCCCCTAGAAAAAGTGACCATCTTTGCAGCCGTTGTGCTGTCATCACCGGAACGCCCTTCTTTGGGTTAAAAATTGAGACCAGGGGTTGATGATCAGTCAGTAGGGTGAATTTCTGCCCATGCAGATAGTGATTGAACTTCTTCACCCCCCAACACCAGGCTGAGGGCCTCCCTGTCAATCTGGGTGTAGTTACGCTCGGCTGAGGCAAGCGAGCACGATGCAAAGGCTATTGGCCTCTCTGAACCGTCACGGAATTTGTGTGACAGCACCGCACCAATGCCGTAAGGTGACGCATCACATGCCAACCGAATCGGTAGTGTTGGGTTGTAGTGGGCCAATACTTCTTTTGAAGTGATTTGGCATTTACATTCCTGAAAGGCACGCTTACACTCATCACTCCATTTCCATGTTACACCAGTTTGAAGGAGGGCGTTCAGTGGGTGCAGAATTGTAGATAAATTCGGCAAGAACTTATGGTAGTAGTTCACCAACCCGAGGAACGACCTCAGTTGCGACACATTTTCTGGTGCTCGAGCCTTGACTACAGCCTTAATCTTGTCCGGCGACTTATGCAACCCTTCCTCATCAATCATGTGGCCACAATATGAGATTTGTCTCCTGAAGAACTCACATTTGGGACGGTTGGCTCGTAGCCCATATTCCTGCAATCTCATGAGCACCTGTTCCAGGTCGGCAAGGTGTTCATTGTCATTTTTGCCCGTAACCAGGATGTCGTCCAAATAACACTGGGTCCCCGGGATCCCTTGCAGGGCTTGTTCCATTGCTCTCTGCCACATAGCCGGGGCCGATGCTACCCCAAATACCAGTCGATTGTACTGGTAAAGGCCTTTGTGAGTGTTTATCGTGGGGTATTTCCTAGATGCTTCTTCCACCTCCATTTGTAGATACGCTTGAGCCGGGTCAATCTTTGTAAAACGTTTCCCTCCAGATAGTGAGGCGAAAATATCTTCTATCCGCAGAAGCGGATACTGTGCTGTGTGCAGGACTGGGTTCACAGTCACCTTGAAGTCCCCACAGATGCGAACCTTCCTTGGCTCCCCAGGCGTGCTGCTCAATGCTTTCTTCATTACAGGAACGATGGGTGTGGCCCACTCGCTCCAGTCCACCTTAGACAGCACCCCCGAACGCTCCAGACTCTCCAGTTCAGCTTCCACAGCTGGGCGTATCACGTATGGCACCGGTCTGGCCTTGAAAAATTTTGGGGTTGCGTTATCCTCAATCTTTATGGTTGCCTTTACTCCTTTTAGAGTCCCAAGTCCTTGTTGGAACACCTCTTCCGCGTCAGATAGAATTTGTGACAGACGTCCAGGTGCGACGTCATCATCTTTTTTGTCAGTCACAGTTAGTGCCAGAATGGAATGCCAATCCAATTGTAGTCTTCGGATCCATTCACGTCCCAATAATGGTGGTCCTCCATCTCGTAGTATATACATGTATAGTTTCTGTGTTTCCTTTCCATTATATTCAACTGGCACCCTTATTTTTCCTCTGGGGTAGACCTTTTGCCCCCTGTATGTCTTCAATACAATGGACGTGTCCTTTAAGGGTATGTGTGAGAATAGCCGCTCATAGTCTTGTCGATTCATGACAGTTAGGGCTGATCCTGTGTCCAATTCCATCTTCACTGGGGACCCTGCTATCATGAGGGTGACCCAAATGGTTCGGTGATCTTCTTTTGCGATCACGTTGTGTAACTTTAAACAACTTAGTCGCCTGCTCCCGGAGTCCTTATCACTCTCCTGATCTTCTGAACTACTATCTGTCAGTTTCTTTACTTTCCTGTACTGTTCCTTAGTAGTTCTTGTCGTGTTGGTCTTCTTTCCTGACCTGCAGACTCTTGCTATATGTCCCATTTTCCCGCATTGCCTGCATATTTTGTCTTTAAACCAGCAGTCCTTCTGCTCATGGGTTGTTCTGCCACAGCGATAGCACTTTTCGGCTCCATACGCCATTTCGTTAGCGCTGTATTCTTGCGGTTTCTGTTGTATTTCCACAGCTCCCCGTGCTGCTGCTTCATAGGATACTGCCACGCTGAAAGCCTGTTCTAGCGTCAGGTCCTTTTTTGAAAGTAGTAGTTTCTGGGTTCCTTCACTCTGGAGCCCGCAGACAAACTTATCCCGTAAGGTATCTGCCAGTCCTGCTCCGAACTGGCAGTGCTTCGATAACTTGCATAGTTCCGTAAGATAGTCAGCATTGCTCTCATCTTTGTGCTGGTTTCTTTTATGGAACTTGAATCTTTCTGCTATCAGCAGTGGTGTAGGGCTTAGGTGTTCCTGTAAGATATGAACAATCTCCTCAAAACTTTTCTCCATTGGTTTAGCTGGGGTAATTAAATTCCGCAATAGGCCGTACATACTCGCACCCATCAGATTTAATAATACCGACACCCTCTTTCCATCAGCCACCTCATTTGCCTTGCAGTACACTTCAATTCTTTCCACATACGTGGTCCAGTCTTCTACCTCGTTGTCGAAAGCAGTGATACTGCCACTTTTCGGCACCTTGGGCGATTTAAAATGGCGCCTCCCACGCTTTTGCTTCTTCCCCAACGGGATAAAATGGCGCCTCCCGCGCTTTTGCTTCTTCCCCTTACTGCCACGCTGCTCCTAGCATTCTATGGCGTAATGGCGACGACCCACAGCTTCGGCGCATCTCGCTTTCCTTCCCCCCCCGTTTAGTTTCTCTCCGCTGTCCTGTTCTCGAGCACCGACCGCGCCCTGTGCGCGCCACCCTCTCTTGTTTTCTTTTCCCGGCGACGCTGCGCGGCCCGATTTGTAGAGCCGCTCGATCGAGCTTGAGCTCGCCGCAGTCCGGAAGGGTCAGCGCGCTACCTGCTACCAGCACGATTCGCTGGAACCACAGTCTCTCCCGCAATTCTCCAAACACCGATGGATTCTTTGGGCGGTTGCCCTCGGTCGACGCCCGTTGCTCAGACTATGACCTTCCAGGACCTTCCTTTCAGGCGAGATCCCCATGAGATGATGCCACACTGCAGGTGAGTTCGAACTTACTCATCGCCGCTGTAAAGTCCGCGCCTCAGTCATACATGGACTTCGGGAGAACAGTTTAACAGGTACTTTACTGAACAAGGGGCAGCTTGAAACTGAAACTACAGAAGCCTGCTAGGGCCTTTTATACAGGGGTGGTCACTGCCGGTACTGCAGTCTAAGACCAGTTATTCCCTTAAAGGTACATACACAACACCCCCTACCCTCAATTTGTTCCCCTGCTCCCCTCTCTATCTTATTCTCATCCTATTCATCCTCGCCGATTCCCTCAAAAAGGCTTTTGTTTGCTTTCAAAATTAAACTTTTTAAAAAATCATATAAGATTGAGGAAAAAAACCTATCTGATTCTCTATTTATGTGTGTCTCTCTTTCTTTGTGTCATAGGTGCTAGCAGGTGAGATAATGAGTTACCTGCAGAATTCAACTGCTGTTTCTTGAAAGTTGATCTATTAGCATGAAATATCTCTCTTCCTCTGATCTCCATCTTTCTCTGACCCATAAATGTTAGCGTGAGGTCATTCGTGAACTTCAAAATTCAACCAGTATTTTTGGGTGAAAATTGATATTAGCTTGAAGAAAATTTCTCTCTATCTCAGTCTATTTATTCTCTCTTTCTTTTTCTCTCTCTCTCTGACCCATTTCCTGTGTCTCACTTACTCTCTTTCTCAGTTTAATACAGTTTCTAAAGTTTATAGGACACAGAGCAGAAGCTACAACAGGTGTGTAATCAGAACAGTCACTTTTTTTACATTCTCTCTCACACACTTACACACTGGACTTTAAAGACAATTTCATGGATCGCAGTCACCCGTGCAAAGGCCAATTGGTCAACTATAGAACAAAGGGCTCTGGAAGGTTAGGTGTTAAAATGGGCAAGTATCACCAGATGATATCAATCACCTTTTATGTTCACTCAGGCTAGGAAGTTGTAATTACTTGGAAAGTTGTTTAGAGAGGCTGTGAAAAGAGGCAAAGCTAATTGACCCACTGAGGGGGAGGGGGTAGACTTGCTGGAGCAGGCTTATCAGCCAAGCTCTTTTGATGCTGTTGATTGATCAGGCTAGGAAATATATCCAGCAGCTTTTAGCCAGTTCAGTGCTTCTTGTTCTATGGTACAGCAGTCTGAGTAGAGCGGAGTACACAAAGTCCTAGAAACTGGGACACATAGCGCCCATTTCTCAGGTGCTACATGGCCTACTAATGCCCCAAAATGGTGGGCAGGAAGCACGCGCACTCTTCTAGCGTCAACCCTTTGAGTAACATTCCCCAATCAATCCTACCCAACTCACGCCTCATACCATCGTAGTTTCCTTTATTTAAGTTCAGGACCCTAGTCTCTGAGTCAACTACTTCACTCTCCAGCTTAATGAAGAATTCTATCATATTATGATCGCTCTGCCCCAAGGGGCCTCGCACAACAAGATTGCTAATTATTCCTTTCTCATTACATAATACCCAGTCTAAGATGGCCTGATCTCTAGTTGGTTCCTCGACATATTGGTCCAGGAAACCATCCTGTATACACTCCAGGAATTCCTCCTCCACAGTATTGTTACTAATTTGGTTAGCCCAATTTATATGTAGATTAAAGTCACCCACGATAACTGCTGTGCCCTTATTGCACGTGTCTCTAATTTCCCGTTTAATGCCATCCCCAACCTCCGCTTTACTGTTTGTGGGTCTGTATACAACTCCCACTAACGTTTTCTGCCCCTTGGTATTTCTCAGCTCTAACCATACAGATTCCACATCATCAGAGCTAATATCCTTCCTTACAATTGTGTTAATCTCCTCTTTAACCAGCAATGCTGCCCCACCTCCTTTTCCTTTTTGCTTGCCTTTCCTGAATATTGAATACCCCTGGATGTTGAGTTCCCAGCCTTGGTCATCCTGGAGCCATGTTTCCATAATCCCAATCATATCATATCCGTTTACATCTATTTGCGCAGCTAATTCATCCACCTTATTACGAATGCTCATCGCATTAAGACACAAAGCCTTCAGGCTTGTTTTTTTAACACTCTTAGACCTTTTAGAATCATTATTTACTGTGGCCATGTTTGATTTAAACCCTTGATTTCTCTGACTGCCACTTTTGCTTTTCTCCTTCCTGTCTTTTGCTTTTCTCCTTCCTTGTTTCCCTTTCCTCTGTCTCCGCGCACAGGTTCCCAACTCCCTGCCATTTTAGTTTAAACCCTCCCCCACAGCACTAGCAAACACTCCTCCGAGGACATCGGTCCAGGTCCTACCCATGTGCAAACCGTCCTGTTTGTACTGGTCCCACCTCCCCCAGAACCGGTTCCAATGCCCCAGGAATTTGAAACCCTCCCCCTTGCACCATTCCTCTAGTCACGTATTCATCTGAAATATCCTTCTATTTCTACTCTGACTAGCACGTGGCACTGGTAGCAATCCTGAGATTACGACCTTTTAAGGTCCTATTTTTTAATTTAACTCCCTATATTCAGCTTTTAGGACCTCATCCCGGTTTTTACCTATATCGTTGGTACCTATATGCACCACGACAACTGGCAATAGATGCTGATCCAAGCTCAATATTATTAGGAAAGTTAGTAAAGTCTTTTATTATTTTCTGAACTGAGGAGTTGTAAGTTAAATGTTGTAATCTAGTGTTTTGACCAACCAAAACCACCAGAAATGGATTAGCTGGTCATTGCTGTTTGTGGGACCTTGCTGTGCACAAATTGGCTGCTGCATTTGTCTATAAAACAACAGTGACTACACTTCAAAAATAATTCATTGACTGTAAAGTGCTTTGGGATATCCTGAGGATATGAAAGGCAATATATCAATGCAAGTTCTTTCTTTAGTGGAATCTGCTGGGTTAATATTTTGCAATTGTTTAATTATTACCTTTAATGAACCTGATTTATAGAAACATAGAAACATAGAAGATAGGAGCAGGAGTAGGCCATTCGGCCCTTCGAGTCTGCTCCGCCATTCAATGAGATCATGGCTGATCATCCAAATTCAGTACCCTGTCCCTGCCTTCTCCCCATATCCCTTGATCCCTTTAGCCTTAAGAAATATATCCAACTCTTTTTTGAATATATTTAATGAACTGGCCTCCACCGCCCTCTGTGGCAGAGAATTCCACAGGTTCACCACTCTCTGGGTGAAGAAATTCCTCCTCAATATAGATTATAGCCTAACCTACACAATCTAATGGACTGGTATTTCTTCCATTATCCTATGACCAGAAAGATATGAAAGGGCCCATTTCATTGCTAACAAGAAAATTATGTAACAAGCGTATTCTACTTGACCCTGGACAACATTATCAGATCTTAGCTCCAATTTTAACTCGGGGCGCATTCATGACAGGAGGAAAACCCCCACAGACTTTTCGGCATGAGGCCCAAGCCATTTTAACTCCTGGGCCTCACTTAAATTGTTCAGCTCTGTCTTTTTGCCTGAAATCGGTGGTGTAGTGTATGTAACCGTCTACCTTTAAGAGAACTATTTTAGGGGTTGCACTACTTTATTTTGGCTTCTGTATACTGTAATACCGGTGGTGACCACACCGGTATATAAGTGCTGTGTCAGGATTTATTGGGCAGATTCGCCCTGACCTTCGAATAGTAAAGTCCTGTTAAAGTTACTCTTGTAGTCTGTGTATTACTTCGCTATACAACCCACAGACTTTACAGTGGCGACGAGTTCGATCGTACCCTGCGGCAACAATACTTCTGAAACAGTTAACGAGCGTCGAGAAGAGGCAACCGCCCTCGTCGTTTTGCTGAGAGAAAACTCGAGTCTGCAGAGCAAGAAGGAAGGAAGACTTCAAACACGAAGCCTTCCATCAGCAACAGGCACTGATTGTCCCTTCTGCCACGGTGGGGAGTGAGCCGATCAGCACGAGAAGCAAGTCGGCCACGGTGACTGTGAGTAAAGGGAAAATAGAAAAAAAAAATAAACGGAGGATAAGGGCAGTGAACTCGACCACGGTCGAGGGGGAAAGGAGCCGGACAGAAGTCGGGCCCAGAGGCGCTGAGACGGGGCAGCGTGGAGCACGGAAGCCGCGGTACAAGCGGGCTGGGGAGCATTGTGAGACGGCTAGACCGCGACGGCGAAAAAGGCCGGACAACTACCGCGACCACGAGGCGCTGCGACCGGGATCGTAAGGCGCGGGAAGATATAAAAATAAATAAGCCACGGAGAACTCAGCCGCAGCCGGGGAGGGAAGCACCGGACTGCGAGAAGCTGGGAGGCGCGATTGGGGTGAAAAAGGCCGGACAGTGATCGAGGCCACGAGGCGCTGCGACCGGGATCGTAAGGCGCGGGAAGATAAAAATGAATAAATCGCGGAGAACTCAGCCGCAGCCGGGGAGGGAAACATGGACTGTGAGAGGGCTGGGAGGCGCGATTGGGAGCCCGAGAGAGAGCGAGCGAGAGCCGCGCAAGTGGGTGAGACAGAGCCCGAGAGCGAGCGAGAGCCACGCAAGCGGGAGAGACAGAGCCCGAGAGTGAGCGAGAGCCGCGCGAGCGGGAGAGACAGAGCCCGAGAGAGAGACCGAGCGAGGTTCCGGCCAGCGGCTTACAGCAGCTGCCGTGAAGGACCAGGAGCTGGATCTGTCCGACGCCAACTGGTTGTCCCCAGCGCCGGTTGCCCCTGCCGAAAAGAAGAAAGGGGGGGGGGGAACAAGGAACGCGATCGGCTTTTCTAGCGCGCGCTTCAGAATAAACTGAAGCCGGCGCACAGACCGCAAACCCCGTAAACCAGCGGTCGGCGCCCGAGGGCAAAGCTTACCCTCCCACCAGAAGAAGACAAGCGCGGGAAACCGCCATTTTCGGAGGCGGGGAAGAAGACAAGCGCGGGAAACCGCCATTTTTGAAAAAAAAAAGAGAAAAAGTTAAAAAGTTAAAGAGAAATTCTGTTGTTCGCTGAAAGATAGTGAGAGATAGTGAAGATGCCTAAGCATGGTAACATCAACAACTTCGATGCCGAGGTGGAAGATTGGGCCACATACGTAGAACGTATCGAGATATATTGTGAGGCCAATAAAATAGAAGATGATGATAAAGCTATAACCTTGCTAAACACGATGGGGGCGAAGACATACGGCCTATTGAAGCATCTTCTATCACCAGCTAAACCGGCGGATCAGACTTTCGCTAATATTGTTGCTGTCCTGAAGGATCATTTGAACCCCACACCGTTGATGTTGGCGGAACGATTCAAATTTTATGCGAGAACGCAACGGAAAGAGGAAAGCAACGCGGAATACTTGGTCGAACTGCGTAGATTAGCGAAATACTGCCAGTTTGGAGGAAATCTGACAGAGGCATTGCGAGACAAGTTCGTGTGCGGGTTGTCGAAGGAAGGAACGCAAAAGCGACTGCTCGAAGAGAACGACCTTACACTTGATAGGGCTGTCCTTATTGCAGCATCACGCGAAGCCGCAGCGAAAGGAACTGCGGAAATGCAGCTAAAGGCAGCGGTACTCAGTGTGGATCAAATTACTTCGGGTACAACGAAATGTTATCGTTGTGGGAAGACAACACATGACCAGAACCAATGCTGGTTTAAAAACCAGGAATGTCGAAAATGTGGCAAACTGGGTCACATCGCTAAAGTATGCCGGTCAGGGAAGAAGACCAACAACCAAAAAAAGCCATCACAGGAAAAGTACAACAAAGTACACAAGGTGGCTGAGAAGAGTTCAGACGAACAGAATTCGGATTCAGACCCAAACGGCCAGGAACTGGGTAGTCTGAGAATTCACAATGTGAGTAAGGAAGCTGACCTACAAACTATCTGGGTCATGCTAAAAATAGCCGGAGTCCAAGTGAAAATGGAATTGGACACTGGATCAGCCCTATCAGTCATAAATCGAAGGGATTACAGCCGGCTATTCTCACATATACCCTTGAGAGATACCAAGTTCGTATTGCAGACATACACGGGGCATAAAGTATACCCCATGGGAAAGATAAGAGTCAAGGTGAGAGACAGGGGCAAAGAACACCCAGGAATGGACTTATATGTACTACCTGAGGGAGGACCACCACTTCTAGGACGGGAGTGGATCAAGAAAATAGACATGGAATGGCACTATCTAAAAGCAATAACGAGTGAGGACTCGGGGCAGACAATCAGCTCAGACTCTGAAACGGATGACGATAAGACCAGCCCAAGTATGAAAGACAAGTCTAAAATGGACTTGCTGACTAAGGTTGGTAGAACGAATGCGTACATAAAGGCTTATGCTCCAGAGGAGAACAAAGTTTCAGAACAGAATTCCTCTGAACAACAACAACATAGTTGGACAGAGAATTCTGAGTCTGTTCAAGTTACAGACATATATATTACTGAGGAACATCGAGCTCGAACACAAACTTATTTCAGATTACGACAGCAATTAGAACAATTGAGTTGCCGTCTCGAGCAAGAGATGAAAGCAATGAAAAAGTTCTATGATACCGAATGGGAGAATCTGGGAAGACAACAGAAGCAGCTGAGGGAGAAAAGGGAGCAGGAGCACACAAACCGTCTGCACGAGGAGGCCAAACGAATCAAAGCTGATTCGGCTGCTGAAGGTGCGTGCTCTAATCTGGTGGAACAAGATGTGCCGCAACTGAAGGCGCTTGTTAGCAGGTTGCAGACAGAAAAGGCGGAATTGGTCGACATGACTTCCGAGCTCCTGCTGAAGTTGGGTGCAGCATCACCGGACGATTCAATTGTGGAAATTCGAATGGTGGGGGCTGCGGATGATGGCGAAGTATAAACAGCAAAGGAGCCCCAGGGCAAGGTTCTAAACAGCCCTGCAGCTAATGGAAAATGGATGATGGCAGAAGAGTTAACAGTCAGCCAACTCCTCCAGGGCAAGGTTATAAACAGCCCTGCAGTGAATGGAAAAGGGGGGATGGCAGAAGAGTTAACAGTCAGCCAACTCCTTCATATGCTGAAGGATAAGACTCTAAAATGGGAAAAACTTAAACACGAGCCTCAATTTTCAAAGGGAAGGGGTTCGGAGCCCTCAAAAGTTATTGAAAAAGCTGAGGTGGCAACACAGACTGAGAAGTCTGCAGCAGAACAGCCCTTGGATGCCAAAAGTACGCTGACGCACGTCAAGGTAGAACAACAGAATGCTGAAACAGCTATTTCAGTAGAGGGATTGAATAGTCCGATCAATCAATCTCCGAATGAAGTTGAAGTATTGAAATCACAAATGAGGTCATTAGTAAAAGACTTGCAGGAAGCCCAGAAAAAGCGGGATGAAGCTAAATGTATGATGAAGTCTTTTCAGGACAGTTGTAGGGATTTGGAACAAAAATCGGCTAACGTCCAGCTGGGTAAGGAGGAAATAGAAGACCCTCTCGCTGGCCTAGCTCAGGACGACACCGAATATTACCATGACCTGTTGAGTGACACTGAATATTACGAGGACCTGGTCTGCCCAGCTTGTGCCGAAAACTCCCAAAGTACAGAAATCAGGATGAATCACTTAAAGTCTAAGGAACATAGGGAGATGGTGGCGTTACAGCTGGCAGCTGACAAGGGAGCCCAGAGAGTCTCCAAGAAGCAGAAAAGGAAAAGACGAAACAGAAGATGATAACCATCTGAACCATTATCACCTCTACCAGATCACACACGTGGTCCCTCAGAACGGAACCAAATCAGTTGGGAAGTAGGGGAACTTCCCAAGGCAATCCAATTGTTTTTTTTTTAAAGTCAGCAATGCTGGTTCAGAAGTTACAGAGTTCAAGCTGTTAAGTTAGGGAAGGACTATTGGACGAGTCACTTCCGCAACGTGAACCGACTACACCACCGGGAACTGCTACACCACGGAGGCGTTGTCCGGACTGAGTCAAGAAGCGCAGGAGACGCCTCCACCGAGACTGAATCTGTGAACTGTTTTCCGCAGAGACTATATCTGTAAACTGTTTTACATGAAGTTGAATACATGTATGTTTAATGGGGAATAAGTATGTTGTAAGCTAAAAAGGGAGGATTGTAGTGTATGTAACCGTCTACCTTTAAGAGAACTATTTTAGGGGTTGCACTACTTTATTTTGGCTTCTGTATACTGTAATACCGGTGGTGACCACACCGGTATATAAGTGCTGTGTCAGGATTTATTGGGCAGATTCGCCCTGACCTTCGAATAGTAAAGTCCTGTTAAAGTTACTCTTGTAGTCTGTGTATTACTTCGCTATACAACCCACAGACTTTACAGGTGGAGCGTACCGTCAATGGCCTGCAGGCGGAAGTGTGAATTGGAGCAGGAGCCAGACAGTGCCGGGGACCATAGGAAACATTTCCCGGCAAGATAAGTCAAGCAGCAGTGGGAGTCTGGGCCGATTGTGGCAGGAAAGGCCAGGGCAGAGGAGGCCCAAGGTTTTCCTTTGCTGGGCCAGGAGGAGCATTCCTGCTTCATGCTTCAGTTCATAGGGAGTTATGAAAGTACTGCTGAGTAAGAGATCAATATTTAATGGGAGTCCAAAACCAGAACATAGATATCAGTGACATTGCTCTTCTTTAATAGGGTTTTATTACTTCTCTGATTATGGCTAAACAACTCCAGGATATATTCAGCAAGTTACAGTTTTATATTTAAACAGAATCTATGGAAGGTGAATGCTGGTTGTTCAGTTCATAGGGGAAATTGCATTTAGGAATGAGTGATATGTTTAGGCTTGCTTTTACCTGATTTCCATGTTGCAATTTGATTGTGTAAATGCTGTACTAGCTTGAGGGAAGTTAAATTGAATTTAAATCAATCAAAGGGTGCCCTTTAGTCTTTCGCGGTTATGCAGTTATAACCCAGTCCACACATACGCACACATAAAGTGCTCTTGAATACAAAGGCATAATAACAGTGAAGCAGACAAAAATATTACCAAAGGTCCTGGAGGAAATAGATTTCAACATAAAATATTCAAGTAGGTGACTTAGTGCTTCTATTTACCTGTGGCTGAACATCCATCAAATAAAACTTCAATAAAAGTCACTGGAGCATTCTGATATTCAGTTCACCCATCAGATGAATATCATATCTAACAGGTTCCATCATAATTAAAGTGATGTGGGATGTAGTCCACATCTGGATATTATAGAAAACGTGATAATGACAGAAAAAGGTTATTTCAGGTTTTACCTCTAGCTTTAAACATCAGATTTTCAAAATGACAGCTTGGCTGCAGGCGACTGGCCTTTGATCAGAGTTCGAGGTGCTTTGAAACGGGTGTGAATTGATTGTGTCTAACATCTATTGAGGGCTGAATCGAACCCAGATAATTTACATTTCTCATCAACACCCACATGTGGTAATTTTCACAACTTTGTGGTCGCAGATTGTAAGTGTCAATAGTTTTGTTCAGGCAATCAGCTTTGTTGACAGACTAAATTTCAAAATAAGTGTCTATTCTTCAAAGGAATTGACAGTACATAAGAAAATAACTTTTCCTGTGTTGAGCAGTTCGGACATCTCGCCGTGGTGTATGAGGATATATAACATTTTGTAAACTAGCTCTTCCGTAATCCCTCCAAAGATTGTACTCTCTTTTTGGTAACTAATGAGACCCTGTGCTCCTTTCTATAAAGCATGCCATTGGCAGGATGAATTGCAAAGGCACTTGTCGGACTGATTTATTTGGTTATGAATTGTCTCCAGTCCTCAAATATGATATTGTGCTGTTCAACACACTGCCTTGCTCCTACAAGTAATTCTATTTGTAAATAAATCTGATTAGAAGTCTGTTGCCATAAGTGTCCCACATGGCTAATATTATGTAAATTGTCTTCTAAATTAATTTGTGACGTTGTGAGATCCTATGTTCTATCCAGTAGCAGTTTTACTGTTAAAGTTACTTCGCTCACCCTAAAGCATGCTACTCCCGATCATCCATGCTCTACAATTGTAACTTCTGGCTCATAGGGAATGCAGGCTTATATGGAAACTGAAATTTGCTGAAAACACAAATAATATGACTTGGGAGAGAGCCCAACTTGTAACTAAGCAACAAAACATTGATTCTGCAGTTGTTTTTGAAGATTTGATTGCAGGAACCATTTTAGTTGAGTAGCTTAGATCTCCTTGGTAACTGTGTAGTTGCTCAAGAAATGTTTGTTGTGTATTGTGTGATTTTTTGCAGTGGGCAGTTCACTGGAACATAGGTGTTAGAGCTTAAATAGTGTACATGTTTTGTCCAATATATAGAGAGAGTCCTGTATAAATCATACTGCATTGATGTTATCTCCCTGATTAAATCCAGTCCTCAATATAAAATGTTCAGTTAACTGGTTCGCCATGTTAATTTTGGATTGCAACTTTACACATCAATTACACAGCCACTCTTCATCCCAACATTTGAAAATGCTGCCAATGATTAGCAAATACCTCGTTGACATGTTGGTTTTATTAATCAATCCCGTGCGGTGTTGCAAAAAAGTAATCAGGACAAGGTGCTGTCTCAAATCAAGCAGTGTTAGAGGGTGGGGATAACTGAACTAAGGCAGAGGAAGGGGGAAAAGGGGGCAGGAGTGAAGAAGGGGTTAAGAGAGCTGTGGGGGGGGAGGATGAACAAGGAGAAAGAGGGAAAGTGGGGAGAAGAGGAAAGGGGGTCCAGGTGGGACAGGTGAGGGCAGAAAGGGTGGGAGCAGAGAAGGGGAGGGGGTAGACAATGTGGCGGGGGGGGGGCAAGAGGGGAAACTACCTCAGTTGGAGCATGAAGTAGGAAAAGTATGTCAGCGGGAGAGGGGTTAGAAAAGTACTTTCACAGGGGTGGGAAAAACTACCTCAGTGGGCGGGAACATACTTAGAGTATCCAATTTTTCAACAATTCCATTATTTAAAAAAATATGCAGGTCCTGATTTTAGTACTCTTAATAGGCCTTATTTTTTTTTCCAAACAGTGAAGAGGATCCAATATTTTAAGTTTGAAGAGGCCCACATTTTTCAACCCCTCCCCAGCCCCCCAGGCCTACTGGTACTGTCAAGATTTCATCATTTCCAAACAGATCCCAGTTTCTCAGGGTTTGTTCCTGAGATAAGAGGGTAGATTTGCAACTTGTCGCTCGGGCATAAAACTGGTATTGTGGATCAGTTCCCTATTATAGAAACCGTCCATATTTCGTTCTCATTTATCTCAATAGAAAGGGAAATCAGGCGGTTTCTATAATGATCGGCCGATCCACAATCCCAGTTTTACACCCAGGTGGCAAGTTGAAAATCTACCCCATAGTGTTATGGTACAAGGCATTATGGTGATACAGGTAGACTATCCTTTATCCGAAAACCTCGGGACCAGCCGTGTTTCGGTTTTAGGAAAATTTCGGATTTCGGAAGGTGCGCGAAAACACTTCGGTTTTCAGAGGTAATTCGGTTTTCGGGAGTGCGGATAAAGGATACACTATCCCTTATCCGAAAGGGTGGGATAAATAATCGGCCGGGGGGTCGGGGGTGGGGGTCGGCGGGGGTCGTGGTCGTGCGCATTTCGGTTTTCAGAAGTCATGCTTTGCTCCACTTTCGGCTTTCAGAGGTTTTCTGGTTTCGGATGTGCGGATAAAGGCTGGTACACTTACGCTGAGCGATTTCGGTTCTCAGAAGTGCGGAAAAATGCTACACTATCCCTTATCCGGCTAGGCCTGTAAGTCGTGCGCCACTCTGGTCATGTCGTGCGCACGACTTACGCTGACCGAAAAAACCTTCGGTTTTTAGAGGGTTTCGGTTTTCGGAAGTCCGGATAAAGGGTAGTCTACCTGTACTAACATTAGCAAAGCTAAACGTTGAAAACCCCTATCACAGTGTCACCTACATGGAATTTTGCATAGGATTATAAGAATTTTTGATGCATTTTGAAATGGAACATTGTGACCCACCAACCATTTTTAATTTAGATTATTTCATAGGGGATGAAACCACAGGCAGTGGGAGAAGGCTGTCTAAGAGTCACTGAGAAATAAGAAAGTTAAGAAACACTAAACCAATATAGAATTTAAAATAGTAAATATTGGCAGGATATTCCGACCCCCACCGGTGCGTACGAGCTGTGTACACACCCGTAGGGGCCTCACAAGTGCCGGTTTCACGCATGTGAAGCGCATCCGCTGAAAAACAGCACTTCCGATCTGTCAAGAATCCTCTTGACAGATCATCCACCTGCCCGGGACAAAGGGCCTCTGCGGACAGAGAGTTCCACTTTCTGCACAACTTCCACCCGCTGAAAACCTTTAAAAATCTTACGCCTGGTAAAAGCAGGCGTAAGGCCAGCTTTTACCAGCACAAGAGTTTAAAAAAAAAAAAAATTTCCCCACTCATTTATACTTTTAATAAAATACTTTTAAAAAAGCTAAGTTTATTTTTAGCCCCGTAAAAAACTTTGGGGGAAAAATTGGGTTGCTTTGTGTCTCCCGTTAACACCCTAAAAGGGTGTTAACAGGGCGCAAAGCAACTAGCGCCTGGGTGCGGCGCCACCCACGCCTCCCGCGAAATTCAGCGGGAGGTTAGCGGCGGCGCTAACCGGTAGCTTGGAGGAGTTACAGCGCAGATTCACCAGGATTATACCAGGGGAAAAAGACTAAATTTACAAGGACAAACTTGGTTTGTATTCCCTTGAGCTTAGAATGTTGAGGGCAATCTAATTGAGCTGTTTAAAATGATAAAAGAATTTGATAAAGTGGGTAGAGAGAAGCTATTTACTCTGGTGGGGGAATCCAAAACAATCTTAAATTTAGAGCTCGACCATTCAGGAGTGAAATCAGGAATCACTTTTTTCACAGAAAGGGTAGTGGTAATCTGGAACTTTCTCTCACAAAAGGCTGTGGATGCTCGGTCAATTGAAATTTTCAAGACTGAGATTGACAGATTTTTTATTAGGTATCAAGGGATAAAGGTGGGTCAATGGGGTTGAGGTACAGATCAGCCACAATCTAATTGAATGGCTGAATAGGTTCACGGGGTTGAAAGGCCCACTCCTGGTTCCTCCTTTCTTGTTTTCTTCTGAAGCCACTGTTATTAGATCCACATTTGTGTTTTATTCAGGTTGGTTTTTGTTCTCATTCTTGTCTGTTGTACTTTCTTCACACAAAGCATTCCTACTTATCTATATTTTTCTTTTATAACATATTTGATATTTTCTCTAAATGGGCAAAGTAACTCAAATCAAGTAAACTGTAGTACCGATCACTGCCAAAAGTGACTGACTGATTGTGCAATGATATTTAATGAGGAAGGCTAAATCATACGGGAAAACAAACCCTGTTACTGTGACTTTATATCCATTGTCACTTTTTGCCCAAGAAAGCAGTACTCTGGTAAATCATTAAAATAACTTTACTAACTAATTACCACTAGATACTTGTAATATGGACTTACCACTCTTCTATCATGGAGTCCTATCCAGATATCAGTAGGTATTCCAGGAACTCGACTGTTAACTAAGTCATAAACAAACACATTCTCTTCCCAGCTAGTAAAGAATAAGACAGACAGGTTAAGTTATAAGTAATGTTAGCATACAGCATGGAACCATAGAAAACAGCATTCCACCTTCAGGTTATTCTGGAAGTCACAGTGCATTGTCTGAACCCCAGTAATCTCTGGGTAGAAAAATATATTGGGGTCAAGTTTCCGTTTGGGTGCAATCGGGAAATTCAGCCCAAAATGCGCTTGAAATGGCGCTGGTTAGGTCAGAGTTCAAGTTTCCGCTAAAATTCATTTGCATAATGACAAACATAAAATCTTTCATGAACCAGCATCATTGGGCAACGTATTATAACATAGTCATTTGTTAAAAATTTCCATTAAAAAGTATTCTTTGATGTATTTAAGATTGTTAACCTGGTGCAGTTTTATTAATACAGTTGAAAATAGGTTTATCAGCAAAATTAAGCATTTTTAATAAGGGTGTCCAGTCCTCCACCTGTGAGTAACCTGTATTAAAATCACAGAAAATTACTTAAGAAACTATACTGAACCATTTACAGTACTACTTTCATTGGTGTACGCTAATCAGTTTCTTAGTAAATTAAATATTTTTTGATATGAAAAAACTTTTAAAATGTGCCTACTAGTGCCTCTGCGCCTAAGAAAATGAGTGCAATTCAAAGCGCCTTCCCAAACCAATGTAATCGTCACAATCTCGCAATTTTGACCTGGGGATGTGGCCAGTTTTGTGGGTGGGACCTGATCCAGGCGAGCTGAATCTTATACCAGGATAAAAGATCATGGAAAACACAAACGCAAGTAGTTTTGAGTGTAACTCACTGATGTTTAAAATTTCCCTATCTTTTCTGAAGGTTCAGTCAATTCCGTCCGGATTGCGCGGATATTATTAGCCGAAATGAGCAGGAACTCAACCCCATGAAGTTACTTAATCATGACTTCGAAAATAATAGCTACTTAAAGGTGAGGTGGAAATAAGGAATTATAAAGGTCTGTTATACCAAACAACAGTGGTAATGTGAACCGTATCTAGGAGGACCTTAAGCTGGAGCTGCCATGAATTCTGAGGTTAAGGATGATAAATTATAAGAAAAAGACACATTGCTGTGATGATAATACACAGTACTATACACAATGTAAGTGTTACAACATGTTCACGGTCCATTACATTTTATCTTGAAGGTCAATCATTGCAGCCCCAGGACATCGTTGCAGGAGTTCCTCAGGGCAGTGTCCTAGGCCCAACCATTTTCAGCTGCTTCATCAATGACCTTCCCTCCAACATAAGGTCAGAAATAGGGATGTTTGCTGATGACTGCACAGTGTTCAGTGCCATTCACAACTCCTCAGATAATGAAGCAGTCCATGCCCACATGCAACAAGACCTGGACGACATTCAGGCTTGGGCTGATAAGTGGCAGGTAACATTCGCGCCACGAAGTGCCAGGCAATGACTGTCTCCAACAAGCGAGTGTCTAACCACTGCCCCTTGACATTCAACGGCATTACCATTGCGGAATCCCCGACCATCAACATCCTGGGGGTCACCATTGACCAGAAACTTAACTGGACCAGCCACATGAATACAGTGGTAACAAAAGCAGGTCAGAGGCTGGGTATTCTGCAGTGAGTGTCTTACCTCCTGACGCCCCAAAGCCTTTCCACCATCTACAAGGCACAAGTCAGGAGTGTGATGGAATACTCTCCACTTGCCTGGATGAGTGCAGCTCCAACAACACTCAAGAAGCTCGACACCATCCAGGACAAAGCAGCCCGCTTGATTGGCACCCCATCCACCACCTTAAACATTCACACCCTCCACCACTGGCGCACCATGGCTGCAGTGTGTACCATCTACAAGATGCACTGCAGCAACTCACCAAGGCTTCTTCAGCAGCACCTCCCAAACCCGCGACCTCTTCCACCTAGAAGGACAAGGGCAGCAGGTGCATGGGAACACCACCACCTCCAAGTTTCCCTCCAAGTCACACACCATCCTGACTTAGAAGTAAATCGCCGATTCTTCATCGTCGCTGGGTCAAAATCCTGGAACTCCCTACCTAACAGCACTGTGGGAGTACCTTTACCACACAGACTGCAGCAGTTCAGGACGGCTCACCACCACCTTCTCAATGGGCAACTAGGGATGGGCAATAAATGTTGGCCTTGCCAGCGATTCCCACATCCCACAAACAAATTTAAAAAAAAAACTCTTTTGCCTATTTTGGGTGAGTTGAGAGCAAAAAAATCAGTTCAACAGTGACGGAAACCAATGTTAACTTACTTGGTACAATGAATGTATTGGATAAGGATAAATTTTACAGCCCAGTCACAGTGGTGACAGATCCAGTGAGAAAATGTGCTCTGATTGCACAAATAATACAAGAAGTGCGCTTCCCTATATATTGCTGATAGTTTGGCTCATTATCATATTAGTGCTGCATTCCTTGCACTGCACCTGGAACATATTTGCCACAACAATGGATTATCGGGCACAGCAGTAGATTTAAACAGCTACTGTTGAGACTTAAATGGGAATTCACCAGTTTTAAACTCAAGAAAGAATTCTAGCAACAAACATTTCACACTCAACAATGAGCTGGCTAAAAAAGGTAGCAGCAGACAGGGCAGTGGAAGGACTACTCGCATCACTGATAGATACGGGGTGCTTTGCAGGAAGAGGCTAGCCACTCAGATGGCCACCTAGGCATGTTCAGATCCATAACTCCTGCCACTTCATCACCGACTCCATCGTGGCATCTTACCTGCACAAGTACCAGCCCAGGGATATCCACACAGGAGGAAGTGGTGAGTGAGTCAGAAAGGCCATCATTGGGTGAAGCACTGAGCACTGGTGAGCATGAGGACCCGAGAGTGAAAGAGGAAGAGAGCGCTGTTCCTCCACGGTGATGGAGAAATGACAGCCCTCAGCGGAGGAGCCGACAGATCCAGATCTCAGAAGCCCAGCATTCAAAAGCGCTACGATTAGGGAAGCATGTATCGCAAGTGCAAGCAGTGGAGATTATTTCCACATATGATTGAGATGATGGACAAGTGGGAAGCATTCATTACACACATGTGTAACGCATTGCAGGAAGTTAGCCATGACCTGCAATACACCCTGAAGACAGTTAGAGCTCAGGAGATTTCTGCGGCATCAAGATGCCAGGAACGGCTTCCAAGAATATTGGTAGCTTTCAGGGTGGTAGATACCATTGCTTCAATATATGCTTCGGGAGTCAGCCTGGATGTACAGGGCTTCCATGACCTGGCTGGGACTATTTGGTCCGTCGTGACACTGACCAATAGCACTTAAGAGCCTGTGCCCAGCACCAGTGAACTGCAGTCAGAGGGCACAGATATTGCTGTCACCTGAAGAATGATATCGAGCCTGCTTCCTTAAGGTCCACTCCAATGCCTACACATGAGGGCGCTTCAGACATGAACCTGGCAAAAGAAATGCCGCTGGAAGCTGGTACCTCTGAGACAGCAGCTTCACTGAGAGGAGTCACCTTAGACCTCTAAGGCCCACAAGGAGCATCCCAACTACCCATTGCCCAACCTCATCTCACTCAAGGATCAACTCCTAGAAGTAGTAAATAGGAGTTCAAGCAAGTGAATTAGCTGGCACAAAGACGGACACGTTATTAAGCAGTGTCCGTAGAAAGGGGGATTGGAATTTTTTTTAAATGAATGTTATTCTGAAAAGTAAACACGGCTTATGCACATAGAGTTCTGAGTTTGTTCCTGTGTATGTTTTCAGCTTATGGGGGTTTGGCTGATGGCAGGGGAAATGTAGACTTCTATCTTACGAAGGAACTTGGCAGAAGACTTTGGCAGTGAGGAACTTTGTAAGGGTTTGGCGGGGGGGGGGGGGGGGTAGAACATGCAGGTATGAAGTGATTTTATTTTATTTCTCAACCTTTATTTATTTAGTGAAAGCATTGGGTTATTAGTTGTGTCCTCTTTACCCATGGTTGCTGGCTCTCCTGCCCCACATCCTTTCCTTCCATTGGAACCTCTTCACGCTGTGGGAATACGGGCACTTCCACCCCTCATCATCATTGCCCACAAATTCCAGAAGCAACAGGCCTCCTTTTATTTGCTGTCCCTCCATCTGTGGAGGCCTACTAGAGGCATGACTGCAGAAGATAGCCCAGATCGTCAATCAACTGTCCTGATGTATGTCTTTGAGTCATGGATAGTATGGTGGATTGGTGCATGAAGAACAGGTCACGATAGCTTCCTGGTTATCTGGCATTCACATGTGATTGGCATCATACACTAGCTGCAAATTAATAGAATTAAAGTTTTTCCACTTCATAAAATTGAACTCGTTGTCATACGGGACTTGGAGTAGCACATGCATTCTATGAATTGCTCCTTGCACCTGTGGGAGCCCTGTCAGTCTATAGATCTGGATAGGTCCCTCTGTTTGTTTGTCTGCTTCCATTGAGAAGTATATGAATTGTGGAGTTCTTGTGAATAGAGCATCAGTGATCTTGATGCAGTGGTGAACAGCTCCCTGACTAATATGGTGGCCAAGGTTATTTGATGCTACCTGGAAGTATTCAATGGCAAAGAAATTCAAGGGCAAAGAAATTCAAGGTGGTGGTGACCTGGACTGTTACTGACAATGCTGTTCTGCTGGAAGTAGGCTGCAGGCCCACAGTTGACATAGCTCCCAATAGCTCCCATAGGAAGCGCTGCTTTCTGAGACACTGATGGTCAGGAAAGTCTGAGTAAGACCTTCTTTGTCAGTAGAGTGTGTATGTGTGTGTAGGGAAGAGATACCTTCTATGACGCCTCACTCTTTCAGAAATCATTTGACAAGGTACCACATAAGAGACTATTGGAGAAGATTAAGGAGTATGGAATTAGAGGGAGGTTAGCAAATTGGATTAAAATCTGGTTGAGAGGGAGCACACAAAGTAGGAGCTAAGGGCAGTTTCTGTTCTTGGACAGTTCCTATTCAGTGTGTGTATCAATGACAGAGTAGTGTCCAAATTTGCAAATAATACTAAAATAGGAGGCATAGTAAATAATACTGAGGATCCAAGGAAGCTATAAATAAGACGACGGAATGGGCAAAAAAGTGGCAGATTGAATTCAATGTCAGTAATTGTGAGGAAGTATATTTTGGTAAAAAAAAGTAACAATTATACTTTGAGCAGAGTGATTTGGAGGGTTCAGGTTCATAAGACATTAAAAGCAACATCTCAAATTGTTAAGTACAGTAAAAAAAAACGAATGGAATTTTACAGCAAGAAGTATAGAATATAAAAGTCAAGATGTAAAGGTAAACCCATATAAAACCTTATTAAGACCTCAGTTGGAGTGCTGTGTGAAGTTTTGGGCTCCACACTTTAGGAAAAGATGTTGAAACAATAGAGAGGGTTCAGTTCAGATTCATTACGATGCTGCCTGGTATGAAGAAAGACAAAAAATTGGGGCTGTTTTCATTAGAACAGGGGTGATTTGATAGAGGGGATGAGGCAGAGCATATAGAAACAGATTGCCCCCAATATTTACAGGTCGGCGGGGATGGTGTGGGTGAGGCCCGAAAATGACTGAAGAACCCGGCAAAGCCAGGGACGCAGAAGTCCTGCCCCAACTTAACAGCAGGACCTCCAATAATATCTTTCAGTTCCATTCCCTGCCCGGCAGCTGACCAAATGAACAACATGACCAGCGGGCGGGAGGGAACACTAACAGCAGGAACCTTTAGGGATGGTCCCCGGAAATCGGGAGGCGGGGGGGGAAGAGAGGTCGGAAATCGGGAGGGTTGTGAGGGGGGTGGAGGCTGGCGATCAAGGCTGGGGTGGCCGAAGGTTTCCTTGAGGGGCCTGGCCCGGGGGGTGGGGGTTGGCGGGGGAAGCACTCCTGCTCCTCCTGGCCCACAAGGTGTGCTGAGAAAGGCACTTACCTTGTGGAGCCGGCAGCTCCCGCCTCCCTATCACTGCCGGGTTTCCCAACCCCTGGGAAAACCCCCGCAAAAATTGTAAATTTCAAATCTGGCTCCCAATTGCACAGTTGGAGCCCGATTTAAATATATTACATTAATGGATGTCCTGATATCCGCCGCTGTAAAAAAGGCAGCGGGCGAGTGCGCGTCAAGTTGGTGACATGTTACCTGTATTCCACTCTTTAACCGCCCTGACCCTATCCTGCCCATCATGGGGGGATTAATATCGAGGCCATTGTTTCCAGTGACTGAGATGTCTAGAAGGAGGGGACGTACATACAAGATTAACTGTAAGAGAATTAGGACAGAAAGCACGAGAAGCTTTTTGGCACAGAGGGCTGTGAGACTGTGGAATGCCCTACCAAAGTTAATGATAGGAATGGAGACCATTGCTGGATATTCCTCGGAACTGCTGTAAAACAGGGTTTCCACCACACTTCCAGCAAAGCTTCGGCAGTGAAGCAGGAGCAGCTCCAAGGAAATACCCGGCACATATCAACATTTAAGAATAGGTTAGATAGGTGGTTGAAGGAATGGGAAATAAAGGGATATGGGAACAAGGTGGGCTCATGAGATTTGGACTACTGCTTGTGCAGAGAATTAAAACCAACATGGACTGGTTGGGCCAAATAACTTATTTCCATGTTGTAATATCTGTATAATTCTATACAGGAGCCTCCAATCTAGCCTTTTCTATGTCTTCATATTCCTCTTGCTCTGTAGCATAATAGCAGGATTCCCATTGGAAAATCCATGCCTCCAAGTGCAAAGCAGTTCTTTGAGTGGAGTTGAGTAAAACTAACAGCAAAACCAGTTTCCACCCAGTTCTGACGAAAGGTCATCGACCTGAAGTGTTAACTCTGTTTCTCTCTTCACAGATGCTGCCTGACCTGCTGAGTATCTCCAGAATTTTCTGTTTTTATTTCAGATTTCCAGCATCTGCAGTATTTTCTTTTTGTATTTGTTGTAGCAAAAGTATTAACTGTACCTCCAAAGTTCTAGAGAGGTTAATATGTAGGCATAGTAACGCCAATCTTCAGAAGCAGCACAATAATACGGCCTCCTCAATGTGGCATCCGTCCCAGGGATACTTTCCTGCAATTCCTACAACCACTTATATAATAGCAGCAATTATCTAGGGCACGTTTGGCGCAGAGGTTGGGGGAAATGATGTAGAGGGATTAGCCACAACCCTTAATGCATTTATATGCTAGTGGTTCCATAAATGAAGCCTTGTAATCTTAGGAAGCCAGCCACCTTGAAAAAACGCAGTGTGTATTTTTTGACTTGCAGATAGCACTAGAAAGCCGGCAAGAACCCAGGAAGCGCAGAGCAGCATCTACCTCTATCCTGACACTGCAGTGATCAGAACCGTCAAGTGAACTGGCCACAGGAGACAGTCTGGGCAATTACATCACATGTTGCGAGTGTCCTGGAAGTGATCAAGTATCAAGAAATCAACAAAAATATCATGAGCACTCCTCCCATCCTCACTTCAGTATCATCTTGAACAGTTTTAATTAATTTTAAAGCCAAATCGTGAATTCTGAGCAGAAAAATTACAGAGCTGCTGGTGGTCTTCTGTTGAAAAAGTAATAAAGTAATGAAGCATGATAAACAAGGCATCCATGATCTGATATCTGTAGCAATGGGCGAGCTGATCTGGTGATGTCGGCTGAAGTTGCCTGAAAGAAGTCAGTTGCATAGGCCTGTGGATACTCCTCTTTGAGTAATGGCAGGTGAGTGCAGACTGCCTGTGATGCAGGCGAACCTGCCTCTGCGCATTCCTGTGGAACTGACCCTCACCCCCTGAGGGCAAAAGAAATTCGCACAGGAATGCCCAGGTACCAGTTTATATTCTTTAAATAGCAAATTAACCAATCTAAAAAAGACAACAAAATACAAAAAAAAACAACGCACCAAATTAAATGCAAACATTTTTTCCAAATTAGCCAAAAAGACTCTAAACTTACTCAGAAACCAGCTAAACACCATTAAAGGCATTCTCAAATGCCAAAGAATGCAAATGCCACTATTTTAAACATGGGTTTGGCGATGGCATTCATTTCTGGGGTTAAGCGCACAAAATACAGGGCAGGCAAATGCAGACCAAGTTTTATTAGTTTTCAAAGGCTCTCATTGGCATTAACCCTTTAAAAACTGTATAAATAAAGTTTGCACCTACCGGACCAACACAGAATAGGCACAAGGCTAACTACGGGATTTTAGAACAACTGACTCATATCATGATAAGATTTTAGAACATCTGAGACTTTATTGCATAGCTTTGACCAAATTTTTCCTCGATAAAAAGATTATTTTGTCTCATCTTAATCTCATCACCACCTTCTGCATAAAGAATATACTGATATACTTATATAAATACAGGTTGTTGTTGTCGATAGGAAAACTGAGCAGCCTGACAGCCGAAGAAGGGATGTTACTATGAAGCAATATGGCACCAATTACTTAAGAGACTCTTGACCAGCAGCAGCCTATCTCATGCCAATGTAATTTCCAATGGCACCACCACGGCCAAACACTGCCTGAATATGACAGAATCATGAATGCATTGATGGGAGGCTCCAGTTCCCAACACCTTGGTGGTGATCAGCACAGTGAACTTCTAGGTGACAAGTGATTGCTATCGAGGTCACCCCAGCCCCATTTTCTGCATGCAACCCAGCAACGCCTCTATGGTGGGCTTAGGGTGAAACCTGGAAGAGTAGCAACAACTGGTTAAGCAGTTAGCAAAGCAACAGAGGCTAGGGGAAGTGAGAACTGAATCAGCTCAAATATTTGAGCATCATGCCAACAGCAACATGTTCAGTTTGTGCAGCATATGGGGTGGCAAATGAAGCAAGTCATTGCTCATGCTACCCTGTTGTGCGGGATGGAAAGAGAAACTACTGAAGAGGAAGAAGTCTATTGAGGTGGGTGGAGATAATGGGAAGAGAAGTACCCTGTTGTGCAATGAGGGGGAGGGGAAGAAAGAGAGTGAAAAAAGCATATTTTTGGGCAGCAGGAATCTCTGGCTCTGCTAGGAGAAAGAAAAAAAGACCTTTTAAAAAATGTATTCATTCATGGGATGTGGGCGTCGCTGGCAAGGCCAGCATGTATTGCCCATCCCTAATTGCCCTTGAGAAGGTGGTGGTGAGCTGCCTTCTTGAACCATTGCAGTCCGTGTGGTGAAGGTGTTCCCACAGTGCTGTTAGGGAGGGAGTTCCAGGATTTTGACCCAGCAATGGTGAAGGAACGGTGATATATTTTCAAGTCAGGATGGTATGTGAGTTGGAAGGGAATTTGGAGGTGGTGGTGTTCCCATGCATCTGCTGCCATTGTCCTACTAGGTGGTAGAGCTCGTAAGGTTTGGGAGATGCTGCCAAAGAAGCTTTGGCGAGTTGCTGCAGTGTATCTTGTAAACTCTACAGCCATAGTGCGCCGGTGGTGGAGGGAGTGAATATTTAAGGTAGAAGATGGAATGCTGATCAAGTGGGCTACTTTGTCCTGGATGGTGTCGAGCTTCTTGAGTGTTGTTGGAGCTGCACTCATCCAGGCAAGTGGAGACAATTCCATCACACTCCCGACTTGTGCCTTGTAGGTGGTGGAAAGGCTTTGGGGAGTCAGGAGGTGAGTCACTCACCGCAGAATACCTAGCCTCTGACCTGCTCTTGTAGCCATAGTATTTATGTGGCTTGACAAGTTAAGTTTCTGGTCAATGGTGACCCCCAGAATGTTGATGGTGGGGGACTTGTCGATGCTAATGCCATTGAATGTCAAAAGGAAGTGGTTAGACTCTCTCTTCTTGTAGATAATCATTGCCTGGCACTTGTGTGTCGCGAATGTTACTTGCCACTTACCAGCCCAAGCCTGGATGTTGTTCGGGTCTTGCTGCATGCGGGGCATGGACTACTTCATTATCTGAGGAATTGTGAATGGATTTGAACACTGTGCAATCACCAGCAAACAGCCCCATTTCTGACCTTATGATGATGGTAGAAAGGTCATTGATGAAGCAACTGAAGATGGTTGGGCTTAACACACTGTCCTGAGGAACTCCTGCAGCGATGACCTGAATTCCACAGGCTGAGATGATTGGCTTCCAACAACCACAAGCATCTTCTTTTGTGCCATGTATGACTCCAGCCAATATAGAGTTTTCCCCGATCCCAATTGACTTCAATTTTACTAGGGTTCCTTGGTGCCATAGTCGATCAAATGCTGCCTTGATTTCAAAGGCTGCCACTCTTACCTCACCTCTAGAATTCAGTTCTTTTGTCCATGTTCGGACCAAGACTATAATGAGGTCCAGAACTGAGTGGTATTGGCGGAACCAAAACTGAGCATCGGTGAGCAGGTTATTGGTGAGTGAATCCCACTTCACAGCACTGTCGATAACACCTTCCATCACTTTGCTGATGATTGAGAGTAGACTGATGGGGCAGCAATTGGCTGGATTGCATTTGTCTTGCTTTTTGTGGACAGGACATACCTGGGCAATTTTCCACTTTGCAAAGTAGATGCCAGTGTTGTAGCTGTACTGGAACAGCTTGGCTAGAGGCATGGCTAGTTCTGGAGCACAAGTCTACAGCACTAGAGCCAGGATGTTGTCAGGGTCCATAGCCTTTGCTGTATCCAGTGCACTCAGCCATTTCTTGATTTCAAGTGGAGTGAATTGAATTGGCGGAAGACTGGCATCTGTGATGGTGGGGACCTCAGGAGGAGGCCAAGATGGATCATTCACTCGGCACTTCTGGCTGAAGATGATTGCGAACGTTTCAGCTTTGTCTTTTGCACTGGGCTCTGCTTTTGTTGAGGATGGGGATGTTCATGGAGCCTCTTTTCCTCTCATTATTTGTTCAATTGAACACCACCATTCACAACTGAATGTGGCAGGTTGGTTGTGGGATCCCTTAGCTTGTCTAAAGCATGCTGCTTCTGCTGTTTAGCGTACATGTAGTCCGGTGTTGTTGCTTCACCAGGTTGGCACCTCATTTTCAGATACGCCTGGTGCTTCTCCTGGCAGGCTCTTCTACACTTTTTGTTGAACCAGGGTTGGTCGCCCAGCTTAATGGTAGAGTGAGGGATATACCATGCTGGCTGAAGGTGATTGCAGATTGTGATGGAATACAATTTTTCTGCTGCTGATGGTCCACAGCACCTCATGGATGCCCAGTTTTGATCTGCTAGATCTGTTCTGAATCTATCCCAGATGGTAGTGCCACACAACACAATGGAGGTAATCAGCAGGAGGTTTCTTTGCCCATGTTTTACCAAATGCCAAGAGACCTCATGGGGTCTGGAGTCAATGTTGTGAACTCCCTCCCGACTTGCATTTATATAGCGCCTTTCATGACCTCAGGACATCCCAAAGCACTTTACAGCCAATTAAACATGTTTGAACTGTATTCACATTTGTAATGTAGGAAATGTGGCAGCCAAATTGCACACAGCAAGGCTCCTCAAACAGCAATGTGATAATGACCAGATAATCTGTTTTAGTGATGCTGGTTGAGGAATAAATATTGACCAGAACTCCCCTGCTCCTCTTCGAAATAATGGATCTTTTACATCCACCTGAGAGGGCAGACAAGGCCTCAGTTTAATGTCTCCTGCGAACGATGGCACCTCTGACAGTGCAGCACTTCCTCGGTACTGCACTGATGTATCAGCCTGGATTTTGTGCTCAATCTCTGGAGTGGGACGAACCCACAACCTTCTGACACAGAGGCAAGATTGCTACCACTGAGCCACAGCTGACACCTGTAGTGTCGGAGGGAGTGGAGAAGGATAGTAGCTGTATGGTTTAGCAGGTCCACTGTATAATACAGCATATCTTCTGACTAAATGTTACATACACTAGTATAATAATCTTGGGCTGAAAATCTACAGGGGGCACATCCCAGGAATCTCCGCCACTGATCCGGGTGGACTTTCCAAGGGGAGGATCCCTACTTTGAATCTCAATGGCGGGCCCCCACAGCACTAGGGGCACATCTTGGGTTTCTTCCTGCCCCAGAGGCTACACACGGCAGCATATTATGGCAGGTTCAGGAGGGGTGGCGGGGAAGAGGGAAGGGTGGGTGGAGATCCTCTCCTGTTGAGAAGCCAGGAGCGTGGGAACTCCTGGCAATGGGAGGCACCAGCCCCTACCCTTAAGCTACTGGTGTTGTACAGGCATAAGAATTAGGAACAGGAGTAGGTCATACGGCCCCTTGAGCCTGCTCCGCCATTCAATAAGATAATGGCTGATCATCAACCTCAACACTTTCCTTCCCTATCCCCATATCCCTTGATTCACTCTAGATTCCAAAAATCTATCTATCTCAGCCTTGAATATACTCAACAACTCAGCATCCACAGCCCTTTGGGGCAGAGAATGCCAAAGATTCACAGCCCTCTGCGTGAAGAAATTCCTCCTCATCTCAGCCTTAAAAGGGCGACCCCTTATTCTGAGACTATGCCCCCTAGTTCTAGACTCTCCAGCCAGGGGAGACAGCCTCTGAGCATTTATCCTGTCAACACTTTCATCACATGAATCAATCTAGTGAACCTTCGTTGAAACATAGAAACATAGAAGATAGGAGCAGGAGTAGGCCATTCGGCCCCTCGAGCCTGCTCTGCCATTCAATGAGATCATGGCTGATCGTCCAAACTCAGTACCCTGTCCCTGCCTTCTCCCCATATCCCTTGATCCCTTTAGCCTTAAGAAATATATCTAACTCCTTCTTGAATATATTTAATGAATTGGTCTCAACTGCCTTCTGTGGTAGAGAATTCCACAGGTTCACCACTCTCTGGGTGAAGAAATTCCTCCTCATCTCTGTCCTAAATGGCTTACCGCTTATCCTTAGACTGTGACCCCTGGTTCTGGACTCCCCCACCATCGGGAACATCCTTCCTGCATCTAGTCTGTCTAGTCCTGTTAGAATTTCATAAGTTTCAATGAGATCCCTCTCATTCTTCTAAACTCCAGTGAGTATAAGCCCAATCGACCCTCATACGTCATTCCTGCCATCCCAGGTATCAGTCTGGTGAATCTTCGCTGCACTCCCTCCATGGCAAGAACATCCTTCCTCAGATAAGGCAACCAAAACTGCACACAATACTCAAGATGTGGTCTCACCAAGGCCCTGCACAACTGCAACAAGACATCCTTGTTCCTGTACTCGAACCCTTTCGCTAGGAAGGCCAACATACCATTTGCCTTCTTAACCGCCTGCTGCACCTGCATACTTACCTTCAGCGACTGGTGCACAAGGACACCCAGGTCTCGTTGCACTTCCCCTTCTCCCAATCTATTGCCGTTCAGATAATAATCTGCCTTCCTGTTTTTGCCACCAAAGTGGATAACCTCGCATTTATCCACATTATACTGCATCTGCCATGCATCCGTCCAATCACCCAACCTGTCCAAATCATACTGGAGTTTCTCGGCATCCTCCTCACAGCACACATGCCCACCCAGCTTTGTGTCATCTGCAAACTTGGAGATATTACATCTAGTTCCCTCGTCTAGATCATTAATATATATTGTGAATAGCTGGGGTCCTAGCACCGATCCCTGCGGTACCCACTAGTCACTGCCTGCCACTCGGAAAAAGACCCGTTTATTCCAACTCTTTGCTTCCTGTCTGCCAACCAGTTCTCTATCCAAGTCAGTACCTTGCCCCCAATCCCACGTGCCCTAACTTTACACGCTAATCTCTTATGCGGGACCTTATCGAAAGCCTTCTGAAAGTCCAAATACACCACATCCACTGGTTGTCCCTTATCTATTCTACCAGTTACATCCTCAAAAAATTCCAGATTAGTCAAGCACGATTTACCTTTTGTAAATCCATGTTGACTTTGTCCGATCCTGTCATTGTTTTCCAAGTGCTCTGCTATTACATCTTTTATATTGAACTCTAGCATTTTCCCCACTACTGATGTCAGGCTTACCGGTCTATAATTCCCCATTTTCTCTCTACCACCTTTTTTGAACAGTGGGGTAACATTAGCCACCCTCCAATCCATGGGAACTGTTCAAGAGTCTATAGAGTTTTGGAAGATGACCAGCAATGCATCTACTATTTCTAGGGCCACTTCCTTAAGTACCCTAGGATGTAGATTATCAGGCCCTGGGGATTCATCAGCCTTCAATCCCATCAATTTCCCTAACACCATTTCCCTACAAATACTGATTTCATTCAGTTCCTCCCTCTCATTGGACCCTATGTTCCCCGACATCTCTGGGAGGTTATTTGTGTCCTCCTTTGTGAAGGCAGAACCAAAGTATGTATTTAATTGGTCTGCCATTTCTTTGTTCCCCATTATAAATTCCCCTGATTCTGACTGCAAGGGACCTGTTGCACCACCTCTAATGCAAGTACATCCTTCCTTAGATAAGGAGACCAAAACTGTGCACAGTACTCCAGGTGTGGTCTCACCAAGGCCCTGTACAATTGTAGCAAGACTTCCTTACTCTTGTACTTCAACACCTTTGCAATAAGGCCAACATGTCATTTGCCTTCCTAGTTGCTTGCTGTACCTGCATGCTAACATTCTGTGTTTCCTGTATGAAGACACCTAAATCTCTCTGAACACCAACATTTAATAGTTTCTCGCCATTTAAAAAATATTCTGTTTTTCTATTCTTCCTACCAAAGTGAATAAACTCACATTTTCCCACATTATACTCCATCTGCCACCTTACTGCCCACTCACTTAGTCTATCTATATCCCTTTGCAGGCTTTGTGCGTCCTCCTCACAGCTTACAGACTCCTCCCCCAACAAGGCCAAGCCAGAACTTCTGTGTAAGGCTGGAACCCGGCATAGCTGGAATAACGGCAGGAATGTGCTGGAAGGGTTGCAGATTTTTGGCTCCCATGTATTGAGGACTGAAAGCACTCTCAGCATTTGAATTACTGCATAAAGCAATCAAATTTCTCTCAGGGGTTTTAAATTCCATCAAAACACCTCAGGTGCATGATTACTTTGTAAGGCACTGCCAACTGTTTACTTTTCTCTGCAGAAGATCCTAATAATATCAAGCAGTAAATCTCACAGTCAAAGATACCCATGAATTCAAATGCGTACAGTGACACTGGTGATTACAAATTGGCCTGCTGCTCTTGGGCAGAACCGATGGCAGTTTTCCGGCTCAGTTTCGCTATTTAATACTTGCTGGAGGAAACCCTCTGTATAAATCCCAGATGTAACATTGGTTCACCAGCAGCACTTTTTGTTTCGGTTTCAGATCTCCAGCATCCGCAGTATTTTATTTTTCAGTGTTGTGCTACATATCTGATACAGCATTAAAGATACAAACTGAACTAATAGCTGTGATCTTTTTCATTGTCTTTACTTAGAAACTTACACACGCTAAATCTTTCTGTATAGAGAATTGCATTTCCAATGATAAATGTAGCCAACAACCTTATGGAAACTATTCAACTCAATTTAGAAAATATCTGGTTTCAAAAATTTGCCGTTTGAACTCAGTACCTAGAATAGAAACACTGCAAACTGAAACACTGTATTAAGTAACTCTAGGTTTATTTGAATTTCATAATTTTTCCCGATCTTATGTTAAATATTCTAACGCAAATGAACCAACGTGATAACAACATCTTTGTTTAATTTTGTCTGTGCATTCAATGCATTAAATTACATTGCCTGACAACATGGTAATGCTCACATTAAAAAACTGAGTTCAATTTGATAGCATAAAAATTTGCAAACTTGGTTATATTGTAAACGTTTGATGAATAATTTTGTATTCAACTCCTAATTTGCACATGTTTGTTGAAACATTTGTCACTGTGTAACTATCGAAATGCGTTAAACAGCTGCAGGGCGTTTTTACCTATGAATAGATGCTAATTTTGCCGATCGGAGTCCATTTGAAAATTCAGCACAGTACAGATCAGCTTCAGCCCATGTCTTGGTCTCAGGAAAGAAGCGGAAACAGTATCCATTGAATTCTGTCCAGAAGAGGGGGCAGGAATAGGCCGGAATGGCTCCAGTCAGACGAAGAGGCAGTTCTGTAATAACATGAATAATGAATGGAAGTCATAATCAATGGTTTAATGTACACAAAAGAACTCTTTATTTACCACTGTAGCGCTCTTTACTTGACTAGGCATCAGTCACCTGCCAATTTTTTTCCTTCAGGTACTTATCCAATTCCCTTTTGAAAGCCACGATTGAATCTGCCTCCACCACCCTTTCAGGCAGTGCATTCCAGATCCTACCAATCGCTGCATAAAAAAGTTTTCCATCATGTTGCCTTTGGATCTTCTACCAGTCACCTTAAATCTGTGTCCTCTGGTTCTCGACCCTTCCGCCAATGGGAACAGTTTCTCTCTATCTACTCTGTCTAGACCCCTCATGATTTTGAACGCGTCTATCAAATCTCCTCTCAACCTTCTCTGCTCTAAGGAGAACAACGCCAGCTTCTCCAGTCTATCCATGTAACTGAAGTCCCTCATCCCTGGAACCATTCTTGTAAATATTTTCTGCACCCTCTCGAAGGCCTTCACATCCTTCCTAAAGTGCAGTGCCCAGAATTGGGCACAATACTCCAGTTGAGGCCGAACCTATGTTTTATAAAGGTTCATCATAACTTCCTTGCGTTTGTACTCTATGCCTCTATTTATGAAGCCCAGGATCCCATATGCTTTTTTAACTGCTTTCTCAACTTGCCCTGTGCACATGATTTGTGCACATATACCCCAGGTCTCTGTTCATGCACCCCCTTTAGAATTGTACCCTTTAGTTTATATTGCCACTCTTCATTCTTCCAACCAAAATGTATCACTTCGCACCTTTCTGCCTTAAATTTCATCTGCCATGTGTCCGCCAGTTCCACTAGCCTGTCTATGTCCTCTTGAAGTCTATCATTATCCTCCTATACTTCCAAGTTTTGTGTCATCGGCAAATTTTGAAATTGTGCCCTGTACACCCACATCCAAACCATTAATATATATCAAGAAATGCAGTGGTTCTCGAACCGACCCCCGGGGAACACCACTGTATACCTTCCTCTAGTCTGAACAACAACCGTTCACCACTACTCTCTGTTTCCTGTCACTTAGCCAATTTTGTATCCATGCTGCCACTGTCCCTTTTATTCCATGGGCTTCAACTTTGCTGGCGAGCCTATTACGTATGTGGCACTTTATCAAATGCCTTTTGGAAGTCAGGAATGCCGGTCAAGAATATCTGGCAGGAGATAGCTGCGGGCTGATTGATCTCTGCAGCAACCAGAGGACCTGGCTGAAAATGTGAAAGGAGGCAGCAGACCTGAGGAAAAGTGCCAAAGTACACTGACCTGTTACTGTTGGACAAAACCTTAGCCCTTTCAATGCTTAGGATGCATATCCAGACAGCAGCATGACACATAGCAGGATATCAGTTACATTTAAAACTACTGTTGCACTGAAATCTTAACAATGCCTCGATCATAAGGGGAGTGGGATTTAGGCACGTAGATTTTTCAGTACAAACCTGACCAATTATAATGGATATTCTGTAATGTGTAGCATCATTTGTTATTTGGTCTCTTTCTACCTCAGTTAGACATGGGAGTCAGGTAAGTGTGATTAAAAACAACTTTTATTTACCACTGAAGTCATTTTAATGAGTTGTTGTTTTAATTTTGTTGTTGGGATGTGACAACACAATATTTATTGCTACTCCCTATTTGCTGTTTGATACGCTTATCAATTAATCCATAAAAAGCGATGAATTAGGATAGTAATGAAAAGGTTTTTAACTAAAGAACAGAGCATGCCTCTCGTGGACGACTGGTTCCAAGAAGGAAGTGGGTTGCCGAGCAGCCACCTTTATACCAGGTCATGTAGGCGGAGCCATGGGTGGAGCCAGCTGAGGCATGCATTGGTACACAGTGAGTAGCAAGAGGTAACAATGTGCAATAACGATAACAGTAGTGAACAACAGTGAACAACAATGAAAACGATAACAGTGGTTTACCACATTCACCCCTTGTTTAAAATTGAGTCCGGCGGGGTGAAGTGTGCTAAAAGTTCGTGTAGGTAAGTCTATCAGGAGGCCTTGTATGCCGTCCTGATCGTCGTAGCAGCGGCAGCGGTGGTGCAGTATCCAACGTCGAATCTGGTGTCTGAGTGGTCAACGAAGGGTCCTGGGGCTCCGGCATGCCATCTACAGGGGTTGGGTTGGGAGAAGTGGTGGAGAATAACGGTGGTGATTCAGGGGCGCCCGAGGGTGCGAGGTCTCGTATGGAGACCGTGTCCTCCCGCCCGTCTGGGTATGCCACGTAGGCATACTGGGGGTTGGCGTGTAGGAGGTTCACCCTCTCGACCAGGGGGTCCGTTTTATGGGTCCTCACGTGCCTCCGCAGTAGGACGGGCCCAGGAGAAGTCAGCCATGTTGGTAGCAAGGTTCCTGATGTGGACTTCCTGGGGAAAACGAACATTTGCTCATGAGGGGTGGCATTAGTGGCAGTACAAAGCAGTGACCGGATGGAGTGGAGCGCCGTAGGGAGGACCTCCTGCCAGCGAGAGGTCGGAAGGCCCTTAGATTTTAAGGCTAAGAGGACGGCCTTCCAAACCGTCGCGTTCTCTCTTTCCACCTGGCCGTTCCCCCGGGGGTTGTAGCTGGTGGTCCTGCTCGTAGCAATACCTCTCGCGAGCAGGTACTGATGAAGTTCGTCGCTCATGAAAGATGAGCCCCGGTCGCTATGTATATAGCTAGGGAACCCGAACAAGGCGAAGAGGTCATTCAGACATTTGATGACCGTGGTACTGGTCATGTCTGGGCAAGGGATGGCAAAAGGGAAACGGGAGTACTCATCAACTATGTTGAGGAAGTACACGTTGCGGTCAGAGGAAGGGAGAGGCCCCTTAAAGTCGATGCTCAAGCGCTCGAAGGGGCGGGTGGCCTTGATCAGGCGTGCTCTGTCTGGCCTATAAAAATGCGGTTTGCATTTGGCACAGATTTGGCAGTTCCTGGTCATAGTCCTGACCTCCTCGATGGAGTAGGGCAGGTTGCGGGCCTTAATGAAGTGGCAGAATCTGGTGACCCCGGGGTGGCAGAGGTCATTGTGGAGGGTCCGCAGTCTATCAACTTGTGCGTTGGCGCATGTACCTCGTGATAGAGCATCTGGGGGCTCATTGAGTTTCCCGGGCCGGTACAAGATATCGTAATTGTAGGTGGAGAGTTCAATTCTCCACCTCAAGATCTTGTCGTTCTTGATTTTGCCCCTCTGCTTATTATTGAACATAAAAGCAACTGAACGCTGGTCAGTGAGAAGGGTAAATCGTTTTCCGGCCAGGTAATGCCTCCAGTGTCGCACCGCTTCCACAATAGCCTGGGCCTCCTTTTCGACAGAGGAGTGTCGAATCTCGGGGCCCTGGAGGATCCTTGAGAAAAAGGCCACGGGTCTCCCCGCCTGGTTAAGGGTTGCAGCTAGGGCGAAGTCGGATGCATCGCTCTCCACTTGGAAAGGGATGGACTCATCCACTGCGTGCATTGTGGCCTTCGCAATATCACTCTTAATAAGAGTGAAGGCTGCACACGCCTCTGATGTCAGGGGGAAGGAGGTGGACTTGATGAGGGGTCTGGCTTTGTCCACATAGTTGGGCACCCACTGAGCATAGTAAGAGAAAAACCCCAGGCATCTCTTCAGTGCTTTTTGGCAGTGGGGGAGGGGGAGCTCCATAAGGGGGCGCATTCTGTCGGGGTCGGGGCCGATGACTCCGTTCTCCACTACGCAGCCAAGAATGGCAAGGCGCATGGTGCGAAACATACATTTCTCCTTATTGTATGTTAGATTCAGCCGCTGGGCCGTACGGAGGAATTTCTCTAGATTAACGTCATGGTCCTGCTGGTCGTGGCCGCAGATGGTGACATTACCCAGATAGGGAAAGGTGGCCTGCAGCGCGTTCTGGTCAACCATCCGGTCCATCTCCCTTTGGAAGACCGAAACCCCGTTGGTGACGCCGAAGGGAACCCTAAGGAAGTGGTAGAGGCGGCCGTTTGCCTCGAAGGCAGTATACTGGCGGTCCTCAGGGCGGATAGGGAGTTGGTGGTATGCTGACTTAAGGTCAATGGTGGAGAATACCCTGTATTGCGCAATCTGATTGACCATATCAGATATGCGGGGAAGGGGGTACGCGTCCAGCTGAGTGTACCGGTTTATGGTTTGGCTGTAGTCAATGACCAGGCGGTGCTTATTGCCGGTCTTAACGACTACAACCTGGGCTCGCCAGGGGCTGGTGCTCCCTTCGATAATGCCCTCCTTCAGGAGCCGCTCCACCTCAGAGCTAATAAAAGCTCTGTCCCCGGCACTGTACCGCCTGCTCTTGGTAGCGATGGGTTTACAGTCGCGGGTGAAGTTAGCGAACAAGGGAGGGGGGGAGACTTTGAGTGTGGAAAGACTGCAAATGGTGCGCGGCGGGTGATTTAAAAGCTGTTGGTTGCAGACTGTGAGTGGGGGGAGGGGTCCACTGTATGCCAATGTGACACTTTTAAGGTGGCACTGAAAATCCAACCCTAGCAGAACGGCAGCGCAAAGACGGGGCAGGACAAGAAGTTTAAAATTTTTATATTCTGTGCCCCTAACCGAATGGGTCACCACACAATAGCCGCCGACGTCCGTTGAATGGGACTTGGACGCCATAGAAATCTGATGGCGCGTTGGCAGGACCGTGAGGGAGTGGCTACGCACCGTGTCGGGGTGAATAAAACTCTCCGTGCTCCCGCTGTCAAACAGGCAAGTAGTGGCGCGGCCGTTTACCGTAATGTCCATCATGGACCTGGACAGATGATGAGGGAGAGCTTGATCCAGCGTAACGGAGGCCAGTGTATGGCTGAGTGAGCCGATGTGGTCGTCAGACGAGACGGTGGTCGAGTCCGGAGACAAAATGGCGGTTGAGTGCGGCAGACAAAATGGCGGCGGCCATGATTCCGATCCCCACGTGGCCGGAGGTGCACAAAATGGCGGATAAGATGGCTGCCCCCACGGTTCACACGCGGCGCTGCTGGCGTTCGCGGGTTTCCCTCTGCAGGCGTTGGCGTAATGGCCTTTCTTCCCGCAGCCAGAGCAGGTAGCGGTCTTCGCCGGGCAGCGCGCTCTAGGGTGTTTTAACTGGCCACAGAAATAGCATTTTTGGGCCTGGTTACGGGACATCGCTGCAGTAGTTGGTACCAGGGGCGGCGGTCCCAGTTGATTTCGGGACATCGCTGCAGTAGTTGGTACCGGGGGCGGCGGTCCCATGTCCCAAGGTCGCGATGACCATGGCGCGGCACCGTTACGTGAGTATGCTTCGAGGTTTCGGTGGGCCGCATCTAATGAGAGCGCGAGGGCTACGGCCGTCTTCAGGTCGAGCTCCCTGCTTTCGAGCAGTCTCTGCCGGGAGTAGTCGGACTGGAGGCCCTTAACGAAGGCATCACAGATAAGTCCCTCCGCGTGTGCCGCAGCCGATACCGCCTTACAGTCGCAGTCCCTGCAGAGTGTCTGTAACGCCCGTAAAAATGCCTCTACCGATTCCCCCGGTTGCTGCCTGCGGGATCCCAGGAGGTGTCTGGCGTAAATCGTATTCACTGGGCGCGTGTATTGCCCTTTTAGCAGGTCGAGAGCCGCCGTGTACGTAGTAGCGTCCCGGATGTGTGTATATACTTGAGGGCTCACCTGGGCGGTCAGAACTTTTAATTTGTTCTCCTCCGATATCACGGCGGAGGCTTCTAGGAAGGATTCAAAGCAGCTCAGCCAGTGTTCGAAATTGGTAGATGAATCCGCCGCTTGAGGGTCGAGGTCCAGGCATGCTGGTCTGAGGGCTCGCAGTAACGCCTGCTGTTGTTGCTGTTGTTGCTGCTCAGGTGCCGACATTTTAACTTTAGTTAATAAAATTGATACGCTTATCAATTAATCCATAAAAAGCGATGAATTAGGATAGTAATGAAAAGGTTTTTATTAACTAAAGAACAGAGCATGCCTCTCGTGGACGACTGGTTCCAAGAAGGAAGTGGGTTGCCGAGCAGCCACCTTTATACCAGGTCATGTAGGCGGAGCCATGGGTGGAGCCAGCTGAGGCATGCATTGGTACACAGTGAGTAGCAAGAGGTAACAATGTGCAATAACGATAACAGTAGTGAACAACAGTGAACAACAATGAAAACGATAACAGTGGTTTACCACACTGTTTAGGGCTTTAAGAATCAACCATGTAATATGAGACAACAACAATAATAACTTGCATTTATATAGTGATTTTAAAAGAGAAAAACGTCCCAAGTTGCTTCACAGAGGTGGAATCAGATGAACATGGATGCCAAGCAGATATTAGAATAGGTGACCAAAAACTTGGTCAAAAAGGTGGAGTGAGCTGTCAATGGTGGCGTGAAGGGAAGAGATGCACAAAAGGTCAGAGTCAGAGTAATAGAGAGGGTTCTGGGGCTGCAGTAGGTTACAGAAATAGGGAAGGGCAAAGCCATGAAGGATTTAAACATGAGAATAAGAATTTTAAATTTGAGGCATTGAGGGACCAAGAGCCAATGTAGGTCAGCAAGAATAGATGTGATGGGTAAGCAAGGCTTGGTGCGGGATAGGATACGAGCAGTAGAGTTTTGGATGAGCTGAAATTTAGCGAGGGTGGAAGATGACATTAGAATAGGTAAGACTGGAGGTAGCAAAGGCATGGATGAGGGTTTCAGCAGCAGATGGTGTTATCAAGGTGGAAGTAGGCAGTCTTTGTTATGGAGAGGATATGAGACTAGAGATACAGGTAGGCCAGATCACGTGGGTGGTTCCCTTTCCTGAAGGACATTAGTGAAACAGTAGTTGGAATTTTACAACATTTTCTGGTGCTAGCACAGAAATTACCTAGTTTATTGAATTCACAACTTGCCACTGGTAGGATTATGAACTCAGAACCTCTAGGTTACTGGTCTGGCACCATAACCATTAGGCTACCATACCCACATGATCCACTGTTAAAAAGAATCAAACTGACTCATAGGCATTTTCAAAGCAAACCAACAGTTGGAGATAATAAATTCTCAGATTTAAAATTAATTCTATGCTCTTACATGTTCGGAGATACAAAATATAATGTTCTGAACAAAATCAATACAAATTGTAACATATTCCAGAGACAGTGCACAATCTGGGCCTTACCGATAAAAAATGAACAAATAAACTGAGCATTCAGGTTAGAGGCTAGATTTTTAAAATAAAAATATTGATAACCTAAAATGTAAGAAAATACTAAACTTCAACTTTTCTGCAACAAACACATTCAGACCAGTTAATAAAAGGCTAGGATGATAGATAGTTAAGATGCTAATGAGCTTGCACAGATGTTGTCTCCCAACAGATTGTAAATAATAAGCAATTCATTACACCATTTCTGCAATTGTAAAACACCTTGACGTAAGAAAACTACTAGGCACTTGGTCAGAGTATTAAACAAGGCTTTAATCGACTATTTCACAACATGGAAGTCTAGTTATCCTTCACTAGTTCCTGTTTACAAAATGTCCTGAGCAAGCTGGGCCCGTGCCCGAGTATTTATACTCTCCCTGGACAGCGCCACCAGCAGGCCACCCAGTATATTTCATAAGTCATTTCTACATGAATGGCAAGATTCATGTCACACCTCACATCCATTGCATTGGGAATTCTTTGATGCTTTTTTGGATGAATGGAAGAAGATGAGAGAGACTGGGACACAGTTTGGAAAATAGTGCTTTTTGAAATAGGATACTGCACAGGCAGTCATGTTTGTTAAAGAGAAAGTTGTGAGGGCTTTCACTGAGGTGAAAAAAGTCAGAAATGCCAGAAGATAGTGAGAAGCTATCTTGTTAAGTCAGCTAAGTTGACCCACAGGTGTGGGCTAGCAGAGCGCATTGTTTATTTTGTATTATTGCCCAAAGATAAGTTTCAGGGATTGAATTAATTGAGTCTGATCATAACTGCTGTTCTGTATCTTCACCTTAATGTGGAATATGGCAGCTTTTCGATTTGTATCAAGCTTCGTCTTGCCAAGTGTTGGCTTTATCCATCTTCAGAGAGATTGAAGAAAGACACATGTGAAAGACATAAATATCAGGTCACAAGGAAGTACGATTGTTACACCCCTGGCTTATGCTATCGTGCAAGAAGATAAAGAGTAGTGTGAATGAACTCGCAATGAGGCAAAATGCTAAGACTGCTTACAGGAGTGACTGATGCACCTAAACCTGAGAAGGCATCTATGGCAGACCTGAATTTGTAACAATATATATATACAAAATGAGAGAGTTAAATATATACATTTAAATAGTTATAATTAAAAATTCCCAGGGACATAATGGCTGGAATTTTAATTTGGAGGTGGGTAGGGAGCGGGGGTCGGGGAGGCTGGAAAGCAGCCGGGAAACCTGGGAGCACGGGTTTCCCACAGGCCATGCCGAATTTAACGGCAAGGCCTGATTAGAATTTCAAAGCACTGATTCCCACCCACAGCCGGCCGGATGGAAAGGTTGGCTAGCTGTCGGGCGGGTCGGCCTGCGGCACTAGGCTGCAGAGAGGAGGGAGGGATCGGGGGTGGGGGGTCGGAGGCCGGAGGAGGTTCGGGACAGGAGGGGGAGGCCAGAGGAAGATTGGGGTTGGAGGGGGAGATTGGTAGGCCAGAGGCAGAGGGCTATTTGGGGGTCGGTGCCGAGGTTCGAAGGCCGGAGGGGAGATCGGAGGCCTTGCTGCGGGGGGGGGGGGGGTGGGTCGGAGGGCTAGTGGGGGGGTTCATTGGCCTTGTGGTGAGGGGGTGGGGATGTCGGAGGCCTGGCGGGGTCAGTGGGAGATCGGAGGCCTCGGGGGGAGATCGGAAGGGTCGGGGGGTCTCCAATCACAGGGAGCTGGAGAGGCAGGGACGCTGGATCCAGCAGGTAAGTGGAAAGGCACTTACCTCCTGGATCCAGCAGTCCTTGCCTCCCATTAGCTGGAGGGTTGTCCGAGGCCTGGGAAACCCAGCCAGCCAGAGTTAAATTTGTAATGGTGGCTCACCATGAGGCGCCCATTATAATATTTAAATGGGAGACCCGCCTCCTGGAAGCGGATTGGTTGCCCACCACCCCCACCCCCGTCCCGGCTCTGTTAAAACCGAAAGTGGGCAGGTTGGGGTCGGGATTCCGTTTTTTAACTCTTTAACCTCCCACCCGGCCCCAACCCACCCGTTTTTTGGGATTAAAACTCCCCCCGCCCCAATGATGCTTTAAGTTTGTTGCAAATAGCCTGAAACGGGGTTAACTTGGGCACATTGCCTTTGTTTGTAAATAAATGCAAGAGTGTTTCTGGTAAAAGGCTATTGCAAGGTTATTTCATGCAATGATACAATATAAACATTTTACTCAGGAAGAGAGAATTTTATGAATTCTAAAGTATCCAGCTTTCCTTTGATTTTTAGCTGAAACATAATTGTGGGGCAGGCAGGAAAACTGCAGCCAGCTGCTGGAGATAGGGCTTCATACCAGGTCAGTGAGACAGCTGGTGTAAGGGTGTGATCTGCTGCGGATGACTGGTCCACAGAGATTTATCTTTAGTAGTGGTTACAGGTCGTTACCATATTTGTTCATGTAATTAACCGGAATGTAAGGAGGCATTCACTTGTATTGATAAAGGGCCTCCCATTGCCATTGTTGACATGTAATCTGTCTTTTCTCAGATAGCAGAGTTTTTTGGGGGAAAAATGTACCATATGGTGATGGTGACTACCATACATGGGTATTTGTGATGATACACCGGAGAACTAAAGATGGACAATTCAAACTATAGCCGAGACCAAGGATTTATGGTTTGCATGAAAAAGGGACAGAAGCCCAGAATTTAATCCCCCAAACACTAGGAAAAATCCTGAAATCCTGTGTAATAAAAACAGAATTTGACTTACTCTAAAAAATGGACATAATTGTGGAATATGATCCCTGAAACACTGGTAAAGATCCCAGAATCCTACATAATAAAAATGGAATTTGACGTATTAGGTTGACTTTAAAAGTAGGCATAGGGGCTTGTGAGGCTCCACGCTGGCAGCATGGACTTGTAAAATTACCCCCATTCAGTCACCATGGGAGAAATTTTAACCCCCAAAAATGGGTTGGTTGGGGTCGGGAGATTAGACACCCCCCGACCCTTCTGATCTCCTACCAAGGCCTCCGATTGGCTCCTGATCCCCCCAGGTCTCCGACCACCTCCCCACAAAGAGGCCTTTGACCCACCTACCCCGAGGCCTCTGATCTGCCCCCAACCCTTCTGATCTCCCTCCGACATCCCCCACTGAGACCTCCGATTCCCCCATGAGGCCTCCGGCCAACACCAACCCCCACCCCGACAAAGCCCCCAGCCCCTGATCTCCCTCCCTCCGGCCTCCAATTCCCCTCTGGCCCCGATCCTCATCCAGCCTACCCTCATCTGCCACGATCCCCCTCTGGTCTCCTCCCTCCAGCCCCGATCACCCACCGGCCCCAAGTTACACAACACTATAGATGCATGCAAATCTTATTTGCTAACATATATTAGGATTTTAGATTCTTGATACATATTCCTTTGTTTAAATGCATGCATTATTTCATGTATCAATCTCTATAATTGGATATGTCCATGCAATTGCAAAAGAAGATAATGAAATATTTTCCCAAAATAAATAGCAATACATTTTCATGAATCATATTGCCTCAATGATGAGCAGGAAAAACAAAGCGTCTAAAAATATCTAGCATCATGGTGTGAAGAAGGGTTCGACCCGAAACATCAACTCAAATTTCTCTCCACGGATGTTGCCTGACCTGCTGAGTTTTTCCAGCATTTTCTGTTGTTATTTTGGATTTCCAACATCTGCTGTATTTTGCTATCGTACATGGTGTGTTAGTGTACTGATACATTAGGCTGTGGAGTGGTAGGACCTGGGTTTCCCCCAATTCCCCACATAGTGAGCTCCTGACCTCCGAGATAGTGAACAGAGTTGGAGGTCTTCCCTGAGGAAGAAGGGAATACTAGAGTGCAAATCAATCAGTGCCTGTTTTTATGCACCTCCTTGCGATTGGTTCTAATATGGCGTAAGTTTCTCTGTTGGGAAACAATAAATAATGCAGGAGGTGGTAGAAAAATCTTACAAAAATACTCTGCACTAAACCAGAATTATGCCTTAAAGACTACAGGGGAAAAATTCGTTAGCGACCATTTTGGTAAATTCAGTTTTAGCGCCCCAACAGGGAGGTGGAGCACTAATTCAAGAGCGCTACGCACTGGGCCACGTAGTGCTGCTGCATGGAAGGGCTCTTCCCCTCATTAAAGGGGAGGGCCCAAGCGCACAACTCTGCAGGGCCCTACCAGGACCACCGGGGAGTGGGGTGCCGTGCCAGCAGCCCGGCACTCAAGAGGAGTACCAGGCTGCCAGATCGCAGCACAGACCCCGCGTTAAAGACGCAACGGGCCACAATAAGTAAGTCGGATTTTTTTCCCCCCGCCCGCCACCTCTCCTTTATTAACGCCCCACGAGCCTCCTGCTGCTCCGTTCCCGCCCCCTGAATCAGTCGATGTCATCGCCCAGTGCAGATTCAGGGGGCGTGGGCCAATTTTGCAGGCGGGGCGAAAATGGGACGGTGCGCACGGTGATGACGTCTTCATTGCCTGCGCAGCAGAGTGGGGCGCTACCGGTTACCGCTGCTGCTAAACTCCCGCTGAATCTAGCGGGAGCCGTTAGCGGCACCGTACCCGGTGAAAGGTTGTTTGCCCCCCGTTAGCCCCCCGGGGTACCTCACGGGAGGTGCAAATGCACCGAATTTCTAGCCCATATATGTATTTGGGATATATTAAGAAAGAACTTGCATTAATACAGTGTCCTTTACAACCTCAGGACCTCCCAACATGCTTAACAACCAATAAATTACTTTTGAACTGCAGTCATTGTAGTAATGTAGGGAAACCTACAGCCAATTTGTTAACAGCAATTTGTTAAGAGCAAGGTCCCACAAACAGCAATGTGATAAATGAACAGGTAATCGGTTTTATTAGTGATGTTGGTTGAGGGATAAATATTGGCCAGGACACCAGGAGAATTTTCCACTCTTCTTCGAATAATGCCATGGGATTTGTTTTACCTCCATCTGAATGGACAGACAGGGCATCAGTTTATCATCTCATCTGAAAGATGGCACCTCTGCCAGAGCAGCACTCTCCCAGCGCTGCACTGAAGTGTCAGCCTGGGTTAATAGGGCCCAAATCCTGGAGTGGGGATTAAACTCATGAAGGTGACAGTGCTACTACTGAGCCAAGGCAGACATCCTTGTTGTCAGGAATGTTATGAATTAAACTGGAATTCAACTTGCCATTTGTTTCATGATCCCACAAAAAACAAGGCCTGTATTATGTTCTACATAATTATGTGGCAACTGCGCTAAGATTTATTTCCACCTCTGAAAGCATTCTATCCTTTAAATTTCTCTTGCTGTTGTTTACCCATTAGAATTGGTATTCTTCCTCAGCATTTGTTCTATCTTACATTTTAACAAATTGTAAACTCCTTTAAAAAGGAGTCTTCTTTAAAAAAAAGTTTATCTCCATAACCCTCTTGTGTATTTTTTCCTGGTGTCTCTGGTCTCTATTTGCAATTTCACATGTCCATCAGATAGCCTCACACAATGGACAGTCAATAACTAGAGGGGAGGGGAAAGGAGCGACTCCTTTGACTGCTTTTCCCTTTCATTCTTCTCTGCTCAGTGGTCTTCAACAAAGGATGAATAGGGGAAAGATGCTGGCTGTCAGCATTGTCTGTTTGAATAAAACTTATTCTGGTTTAGTTCACAGGGGTTGTGTGTTCTTCCTGAACGGGATTCTGATGTATTTTCTGTTTAAGTCATTAACAAGTTGTTACTAAATAATTGTCCCGGAGTCCTGCAGCTACATCATTCTGACTCAGATAAACTACTCAGCAGTGGCAAGCTAGAAAAACTTGCATTTTTATATATAACGCCTTTCACGACCTCAGGACATCCCAAATGGCTATACAACCAATGAAGTGCTTTTTTTCAAATGTAGTCACTGATTCCAAGGGATGAAGAAGTCTAATTTATTCAAAAATATTTTGAGGCCAACTCAATCCAATGCTACGGCTTAAAGACTACAATTACATCAGTTTCTACCCAGATATTTTCTGTGTTTTCACAATGAGGTGCAAGTTATATATAAAAGTAAAGAAAAGACAGGTCACCACTAAATTCGGTATAAATGTTAAATATGAATTGAAATGATTAACGCCTTTTCCCCTTTTAGTCAATACATAACAATCTATGTCGACAAACATCAAAGTATGGGCCATTTGCACATGGGATTGTCATGACTGAATTGAATTCTGGGGTTGCATAGCAACGCAGGAACAGGAATAGGCCATTCAGCCCCATGAGCTTGTTCAAGTAGACCATGGATGATCTGTGCCTCAACTCTATTTACCCACCTTTGCTCCATATTCCTTGATACCCTTACTTAACATTTTAAACACCTCAATGAGATCATCTCTCAAATTTCTAAACTCAAGGGAATGCAAACCATGTTTATGGCACCTGTCCTCATAATTTAACCCTTTAAGCCCTGGTAATGTTCTGATAAATCTGCACTATACCCCCTCCAAGGTCACTATATCCTTCCTAAGGTCCGGTGCCCAAAACTGAATGCATTACTCCAGATGGGCTCTGATCAAGGCTCTGTATAACTGAAACTTCATTTCCTCACTTTTGTGTTCCAACCCCACTTGAGATAAAGGCCAACATTCCATTAACCTTGTTAATTACTTTTTGTACCTGTGTGCTAGCTTTTAGTGATCTGTGCACACGTACACCTAAATCGCTTCGCTCCTCCACAGCTCCAAGTCTCTCATCATTTAAGAAAATATTTTTATTTGTCTTTCTTGGATCCAAAAGTAGATGCCCTCACACTCCCCCACATTGAACTCCAGCTGCCATACTTTTTTGCTAATCACTTAATCTGTCTATGTCTCGTTGTAAGTTCCTGTTCCCATCTACATAACTTACTGTGCCTCCTAATTTAGTGTTGTTTGCAAACTTGGATATACAACTCTTTATTTCTTCATTCAAGTCATTTATATATATGGTGAAAAGCAGAAGCCCCGTACAGATCCCTAGGAACACCACTTATCACATCCCACCAATCAGAGAATGTTCCCTTTATCCCTACTCTCTGTCTCCTACCTCTCAACCAATTACCAAACCATGTCAAAAGGTTACCTTGAATTCTGTGCACTTTCAATTATGTTAATAATCTCTTGTGCATAACTTTATCAAATGCCTTCTGAAAGTCAACATTCATAGACACTTTCCTGGTGACCTTCTCAAAAAATTCAACGAGATTAGTCAGACATGACCTACCCTTCACAAACCCATGCTTAATCTCTTTGATCAGATAAAAGTTTTCCAAGTACTCAGTCATTCTGTCTCTGATAATACATTCCAATAATTTCCTCACAACTGATGTTAAACTGATTTGTCTGCAGTTATCTCCCTCCCTCCTTAAAACAAGTGCAATTCTCGAATCCAAAAGGGATCAATTCCTGAATCTAGAGAGCTTTGGAAAATTATAACTAATGCATCTGCAATTTCCTCATCTATTTATTTTAACACTCTGGGGTGGAAGCCATCAGGTCCTGGATATTTGTCTATCATAAGTCCCATTATTTTCACCATTAGCTTTTTTTTAAACTTATATTAAATCCACTAAGTTCCTCCCCATGACTTATATTTATGTTCTCATAGACCTTTTAGGGATATGTACTGGTTTTGTATCATACTAAATACTTCTGAATACTTCCCAGTATTTATCTGTATGTTTACCCATTAACAGTCCAGCCCAGTTTACTGCGCTCAATTCATTTCTCATCGCTTTGAAGTCTTATCCTCTGCAAAATATGAGCGATATCTCTCTCCCATTAGCAATTTCCATGTAAAATAATAGAAATTATGCAGTAACTGTTTTTACAATTGATAAATAACTGCGTTGAGCCCAAACACTTAGATCATCTCTTGCTGCACATTAAAACAGGGGGGTCATGATTACAGCAGTAGTCCAGTGGACCTCTGTGCAGCCTACAGCGCCTTCCCCAAGCATTAATCAGAAGGAAAGTGCCGGACAGAGAGTGAAACTGACACTCGGTCTTCGTGAAGTTTCCAATCAAGCCTGGAATGTTGTTAACTGACCAATGTGCTAAATTCTAGGGGGAAATGTTACATTGATATTTATACCGCTTTACTGGCACTGCAATATGTTTGGTTGCAAACAATAAACACTCTGCGATATTTTCCAGGCTAAATCTTCATTCACTATTTTAATAAGCTTGTAAATGAAGAAAAATTACACCAATTGTACATGTCCGAGTCGAACGTTATGCCCAATCTATTATTCTACTTTGACGCGAAATTAACCGCGAAAAAAGGACGTAAACATCGTTACAATCTTTATCTAAAACGTAGCATTGTAACAGCGTAGACTCCAAAAAGTCTTATATTTTTGTCAACTTGACAAAGTTCACTCCCTCTTTTTTTAAAAACTTTTAACAATATTAAAGTATGTTTACAGAAAGTTTTTCTTACCTTGGCTAATTTGAATTTGTGTCGGGGGAACAGCGGCTTCTAAAATCACCGCGAGAGACAAGACTACCCACACATTCCATCTAATCATTGTGATAGCACTTGGACTGGTTCCCACTCACTGATCAAACCCAGAGAGCTCTCCCTACTTCATTCAGTACAGATCCCGACACTCTGATCTCTGGTGCAGATCTCCAACCACGGCCTACACCCTCCCCTTTATGGAAATAATAAGACACTAGGGTCAGGAGGCTGGTTTCATATCCTAAAAAGGTACGTTGAGCTCCAGAAAAAATAACATTAGGAATTTGGGTAAGGAAAAATAAGGAAATGTATTCTTTTCACATACATGAAATAGGGAAGTTTATAATGTTGGTCTACCACCAAAAACGAGCAGAAAGAAAGACTTGCATTTCTATAGCGTCTTTCTCCACCACTGGACGTCTCAAAGCGCTTTACAACCAATGAAGCACTTTTGAAGTGGAGTCACTGTTGTAATGTGGGAAACGCGGTAGCCAATTTGTGCACAGCAAGGTCCCACAAACAGCAATGTGATAATGACCAGATAATCTGTTTTTGTTATGGATAAATATTGGCCAGGACACTGGGGATAGCTCCCCTGCTCTTCTTCAAAATAGTGCCATGGGATCTATTACATCCACCTGAGAGAGCAGACAGGGCCTCAATTTAACATCTCATCTGAAACACGGCACCTCCGACAGTGCAGCACTCCCTCAGCACTGAACACTGGAGTGTCAACCTAGATTTGTGTGCTCAAGTCCCTGGAGTGGGACTTGAACCCACAACCTTCTGACTCAGAAGCGAGAGTGCCCAGAACTTCGGGTCTCCATGGGTGAGTACGCACCGGGTACTCACCCGTAAGCCCGATGGAAATGCTGGTTTCCTGCATGCACTGCGCATGCGCGGGAAACCGGCACTTCCGTTCCTCTGAACCAAGGGGTTCAGAGGTCGAACACGTGTGCGGGAGAGGCTGCGCATGTGCATCAAACTTCGGTGTTTTTTTTTTACAGGTTTTCCCGCGAGGGTAAGTCTGCAGAATTTAGAAATATAAAAAGCAGGTGTAAGGCCTGCTTTTTACAAGGTAAGTGGTGAATTAATTAAAATTAAAACATTTTTTCCACAGGTTTATTATTTTTAAATACTTTAAAGCAAGGTAAGTTTATTTTTAGCCCTGTTAGAATATAAAATTATTTTTTTCAAAAATTTAAATTATTGTTTAAAATAGTTATTTTATGTAATTTATAGTTTATTTAAAAAATGTGATTAAAAAAAAAAATTATTTGAAGCTTTAGTGCTATTTTTGGGCCGTAGTATTTATAAGTCTTGACAGCACTTCCTGTCAGACTTATGAATGGAGCATTCCCTGCTCCGATTGGCTGCCCATGGCCCACGTGATCTCAGGGGACGCATCGAACTAACTGCACCCCGGCAGCTGGTCCAGGTCCCGGATTGGAATTCCACGGGGCCCTACAGCTCAACGGCCGGTGCGCAAGGTAAGTGCAGGTCGGGGGCTTGCACCCGCAGGAAGCCCCTGACCCGAATTTCTGGGCCATTAAAGGAAAGATGAGCATAATTTTGAAAGAGTATGGAGAGCACTTTTTGGCCTAGAGTTTGCGCCCAGCAAGACATTGTCCCGGAATTTGAAGTCCGCTTCGCACCTAGATCTCGCGATCTCTGTGTCGAGAACTTCGGGTTTTCCGACATTCAATTTAAATCAGCCGAGTTTGGGTGGGGGGGGGGAATCCCCTTGTGCGAACTGCTGTGACATCAACAGGCTGTCTAAACAGCCAATCAAAATGCAGATTTCTCACAGACAACGAACAAGGAAGTGAGTAAGCTCTTAAAATTCTAACGTTGTAAAAATGTTAGAGTGAGCAAAGCAGAGATTGGGGCTCTCACATGGGGAAAAGGCAAACCTGAAATAAAGATGGGCAAACTTAAAAAAAAAAAAAAAAATTTTTTGGAAAGGTTTCTTAAGAATTTTAATTTTTATTAAAATGGACAAATTTCACACTGCACAAAATTAAAATGAGTTTTCCAGGCCTTTAATAGTTGTTTAGCAGTAATAATGCTGTCAAAACCCCAGTTACACCTAAACCCCTTGGGTCTAACTTTTAGTGGGGAATTTAACAGCGTAATTATTGCAGAAGAGCCGAAGTTTTCATCAGTTTCCCGGATTTGGGTGATTACACAGATTGCCGGCTCTGTAGGGGGACCGGGGGGGGGGGGGGCGGGGTGGCGGGGGGAGACAGAGTGCAGCATGTTTTGGAGCCATCATTGACAGAACGCAGCTTCAGGATGCCAAATCCTGAAGTTGCGGTCAGTTTCAAAGGCAAAATAACGGCAAACGCTGCCAGTTTGCCGTCATCCCGACTGCAAATTCCAGGCCATTACTCTGATGCAAACCAATTACATGGTTTAAAAGATCCCGTAATTTGGGGCGTAAGTGAGTTACGTGTGTAGCTACAATACGCTCAAGTCTCCTCGATCTTTTATGTTCGTCCATCAAACCTTCCGTCCGAGTGAATCTCCGCCCACAAAACCGGCCTGGCCTCCAACTCTCAAATACGAGTATCCTCTAATTGCACATGTTCGGATTATCTCTCAACATTGCGACTAGATTTTCAGGCGCAGCAGGAATGTTTACGAGCATTTAAAAAAATGATCCTCACTGAGACCTGCATTGTATTTTCTGTTTCTTTTAATGCATTTTTATGGCATATAAGTATAAGTCACATTAAAAATTGAAAAGCTTCCCCGATTGCAGGTTAATAAACATGCTGTGCATGATGGTGAAATTAGTTGAAACTTTAAATTTTCATATTTAAAGAAGAAATATACCGGTGCGGGTTCGTTGTTTTCCCCGATTGCTTACGTTGATTTATGCCCATTTACACCCATTTTAAGTTTGTGCCTATTCTAATGATATTGGGAGGATACATGGGCGTAACTTGACATCGACAAAATGGACACATTATCAGATCTAACTTCCAGGTTGAGCCCGGGAGGAAACGCCAGACCTCTGTGTTTATTACAGACTTCCAGCGTTTACCGTTTTTTAAAATTCGATTTACGAGTGAATTAATTGCAGAGGTACATCAAATAATGCAAAAAAAAGGCAATTTTATTTTTAATCTTTAAATTGGCACATGACTGGCTAGACTCTAAAGAAAAGCAATGGTTTAAAACAATTTGTTGAGCATGAAGTAAGCCATACAGACAGCACTGGAAGTCTTGAAGCCCCCTGGTGAGCTGTGTGCTGTGACACCAGCTACTTTAATCTGAGAGACTAAACAAAACCTCATTATAATGATTGGCTTTCCAGCTTATCTACAATCATTAAACCTACGCTGAAAGTTGAGCAGTTTATTTTGATTGCCGTGAAGCACATTTGCTTTCCTTTATGTGAAGGTTTTTAGCTTTCCTACCTGCTGGGTCACAAATCGAAAAGCCAATGAAGAACATTTTGAAGGTCAATCATTCAACAATTTTTAAAGTAATCACCACTGTTCAACATGCAGAGTAGTTTTTCCAACAGCTCACTGTTGCACATAAAGGAAAATGGAGGCCTATTAAAAATCACAATTTGCAGTGATTTTTAACCAATCTTTCAACAGGAAGTCCAAATCTCCCTTTATACCATGTTTCCTGCACAAAGGATTTTGCTTGAAAATGGGTCTGATCAGAAATCTGATGTTCAATAGTGTTGATTGGAAAAGGTATAACACAGCATCGAAATGTCAATGTTTCAATGCAGTCAGTTGCAAACACTCAGGACCATCAAAATAATTAACAAAAGGGATATAAAAGGAAGAAGGGTGTAGGGTCTTGCAATGTTAACTTTACACACCTGGACATAGGCATCCAAAGGTACAAAAACATAGGCCCGTATTTTCCGATCGCAGGCCTCCTGCGGGCGGAGGCCTGCGATCTGGGAAAATCTACGCCCTTACCTGAGGGCTCCCGGGACGCACACAATTCCACTCCTGGGCCTCACCAAACTTGAAGTGTGCAGGGCCCACGTATCCCAGGGGCGCAGGTAGTTCGCAGCGTCCCTGGGATCACGTGGGCCATGGGGAGACAATCACAGAAGGGAATCTCCCTTCATACACTTGACAGGAAGACCTGTCAAATATATGAATGGAGATCACCCCAAAACATAGCAAAACTTTAAATATTTTTTTTTTTAAATCACATTTTTAAAATTACTTGAAATTACAATAAATTAAGTATTTTAAACAAAAATTTAACTTTTTGAAAAAAATAATTAAAGTTTTTTACAGCGCTAAAAATAAACACCTTTTTTTAAAAAGTATTTTTAAATGATAAATCAGTGAAAACATTTTTTTAAATACTTTTTTCAACTCTTATCCTGGTAAAAGCAGGCCTTACGCCTGCACCAGGCATAAGAATTGTAAGGGTTTTCTGCAGGCGGAGGGTCTCCAAAAAGCGGAACTATCCGCCCACAGAGGCCCTTCTCCAGGGCAGCTGGAGGATCTGTCAAGACCATTCTTGACAGATCAGAAATGCCGGTTTTCAGTGCATGCGTTGTGCATGCCTAAAATCGGCATTTCTGATGTCCCTATGGATGGGTACACAGCGCGTACTCACCCGTAGGGATCGGAATATCTGGGCCATAGTCTATTTCTCTCACAAACACATGGAAATTCCCACATTCTGTCTGTCACTCTTTCCCTTACTCACACCTGAAATCACACACTATCTCACACATACACTCAATGACTCTCTCTCATAGTAATGAAAATTAATTACCCTGGGACTTCAACAATTAACAATCTGTTCCAAGATTCAACACTTCAACAACCAAACACAGCATGCGTAACAGCATTTGGTACAAGAACAAACCGAGCAACATAAATCATGCCCCATCAGATTTTGTATTCAATCAAATGTACCCATTCTAATAATTCAGTACCCCATTCACTAAACTTAATATCCACCGCATACACAACTGGTACACTGTGACTCTTGTGTATGTGATATACATGACGCACTGCAGCAACTCACTAAGGTTACTTACAATGATGGATAGGAAAAAACCCTCGAGTCCATCCAGCCTGTCCCATACAATTGTGATACCTTAAAATCTGGGAATTTCTTCTCCAACCCCTGAGGTGATCAAAACTAGTTCAGGAAATCACTCTGGCCCTGATAATTCTATCCAATACCTACCTTTTGTAAGAGGTGATTTCCGCCCTAGCTCGAAACAGGTCCAGCTCTCGCTTGAAGGAATTCAGCGAATCGGCATCCACCGCACAAGCCAGCAGCCTGTTCCAGACATCCACTATTCTCTGGGAAAAGAACCACCTCCTGACATCTAAACTAGATCTGGCCTTTTACAACTTAAAATTGTGACCCGGGTCCTCCCTAACCTATTTAATTAGAACAAACTGTCAACTCAAACACAATCTTTTCCCTTCATCTTTTATAATAAAGCACTTTCTTCCCCTGTGACCTCTACCTCTGAGAAGAACAAGAAGCAGCAATGTTGTGGGAGTACCATCACCTCCAGGTTCCCGTGAAGTCACACAACATCCTGCCTTTCCTTCATCGTCAATGGATAAATGTCCTGGAATTCGTTACCTAATACGATAGTGGGAGCACAATCATCACAAGAACTGCATTGGCTCATGGATAGGGCCCACCACCTTCCTGTGACAATTAGGGATAGGCATTAAATGCGGCCTTGCCAGCATCAACCACGCCCTGAGAACGAATATAAAAAATGGAATTTACTTGTTATTTAAAAAGCTAGTGCGTCTATCACCAATAGACCTACTTGAATAAAATCCTTTTTTGAGGTGACAAATCCTCCACTCCTTATCTTCTTTTGCTTGTTTTCAGTCAACATGTAGTTCCTGGGGAGGGGAGGTTGGAGAATGGCTTAGGCAGCCATTATTGTTGCTCTATATTTTACCTTCCGAAAGACTGCTTCCCTACTATGAGATACAGTGGTTCAGCAAAACTCCTCTATAGATGATCCCAGCTGAATTATTTCAGTCAAGTTTTTAGCCTGGGTCCTTCGAGTTTCATATTCACCCACAAAGCCAGTGGAATGCAACATTCAGCTTGCTTTTTACCAGGTATTCCTTCAAACCTTTATATTCTTCTGAAAATGTAGCGTAACAACTGTGTTTTAATTAATCCACTAAAACTGAGAGCTTCACTTCACAGTAATATCAGTAGAAATGTATTTATGTGCTGCAAGGCAGAGACGGTTGTATACGAGTAATACAAGATTGTGGAATGGGAAGAATCAAATATTGAGATGAGCATGTCATTGTTAGGGATGAGCTTTCAACGTTTGGCATTAGATGCAGTGCAGATGGTCAGAAACAAATATTTCATATTTTCAAGAGCCCGAGTATTGGCGTTGGACACCATCTGAATTACATCTGACGCTGAAGCAGAGCTTTAGATAATCACTCCTATTCACGGCTTTTGCAATAACATTATTTTTCAGTAGCTCCAAAGTATAATTGCCATAGAGAAACTTGTATATGATGTGCAAACCTTTTCAGATGTCTCGCCATTGCCAAATTTGAGAAAACCTAACTGCTCACCACCATCTCACCAAACTGCTGGTTCTTTGACTTTTGTTTAATTATTTTCTCTTGTGTCATGAAAGTGAGTGATGTTAACAACAACAGCTTATTTATATAGCGCCTTTAATGTAGTAAAACGTCCCAAGGCGCTTCACAGCAGTGTTAGAAGACAAAAAATTGGCACCGAGCCACATAAGAAATTAGGGCCAATGACCAAAAGCTTGGTCAAAGAGGTAGGTTTTAAGGAGCGTCTTAAAGGAGGAACAAGAGGTGGAGAGCTTTAGAGAGTGAATTCCAGAGCTTAGGGTCTAGGCAGCTGAAGGCACCAATGGTTGAGCGATTATAATCAGGGGTGCTCAAGAGGACAGAATTTGAGGAGCGCAGATATCTTTGGTTGGGGGGGGGGTTGTGGGGCTGAAGGAGATTACAGGGATAGGAAGGGGCGAGGCCATGGAGGGATTTGAAAACAAGGATGAGAATTTTGAAATCAAGGCGTTGCTTAACCAGGAGCCAATGTAAGTCAGCGAGCACAGGGGTGATGGGCAAACGGGACTTGGTGCGAGTTAGGACATGGGCAGCCGAGTTTTGGATGACCTCAAGTTTACATAGGATAGAATGTGGGAGGCCAGCCAGGGATGCATTGGAATAGTCAAGTCTAAAGGCATTGATGAGGGCTTCAGCAGCAGATGAGCTGAGGCAGGGACAGAGACGGGCAATGTTATGGAGGTGGAAATAGGTGGTCTTAGTTATGCTATGGATATGTGGTCGGAAGCTCATTTCAGGGTCAAATATGACACCAAGGTTGCGAACAGTCTGGTTCAGCCTCAGACAGATGCTAGGGAGAGGGATGGAGTCAGTGGCAAGGGGACGGATTTTGCGGCGGGGGCCCGAAGGCTTCAGTCTTCTCAATATTTAATTAAAAAAAATTCTGCTCAGCCAGTACTGGATGTCGGACAAACAGTCTGACAATTTAGAAACAGTGGAGGGATTGAGCGAAGTGGTGCTGAGGTAGAGCTGGGTGTTGTTAGCATACATGTGGAAACTGACGCAGAGATTTCAGATGATGTCACCAAGGGGCAACATGTAGATGAAAAATAGGAGGGGGCCGAGGATAGATCCTTGGGGGAGGAAAGAACATAAAAACATAAGAAGTAGACGTAACGATGCAGGAGCGGGAAGAGAAGCCGTTGCAGGTGATTCTCTGGTTACAATTAGATAGATAAGAATGGAACCAGGCGAGTGCAGTCCCACCCAGCTGGACGATGGTGGAGAGGCTTTGGGGGAGGATGGAGTGGTCAACCGTGTCAAAGGCTGCAGAGAGGTCGAGAAGGATGAAGAGGGATAGTTTACCTTTGTCACCGTCACAAATTATGTCATTTGTGACTTTGATGAGAGGCGTTTTGGTACTGTGGCAGGGGTGGAAACCAGATTGGAGGGATTCAAACATGGAGTTCCAGAAAAGATGGGCACAGATTTGGGAGGCGACAACACGTTCAAGGACTTTGGAGAGGAAAGGAAGGTTGGAGAGGAAAGGAAGGTTGGAGATGGAGCGGTAGTTTGCAAAGACGGAGGGGTCAAGGATTGTTTTTTGAGGAGAGGGGTGATGATGGCAGATTTGAAGGAGAGGGGGACAGTACCCGAGGAGAGAGAACTGTTAACATGTCAGCTAACATGGGAGCCAGAAAAGGAAGTTGGGTGGTCAGCAGTTTAGTGGGAAGAGGGTCGAGGGAGCAGGAAGTGGGTCTCATGGACAGGATGAGCGTGGAGAGGTCAAGAGGGGAGATCGGAGAGAAACTGGAGAAAGATGAGAGTTCAGGGCTAGGGCAGGGGTGAACCTTAGAGAAAGTTTGGCCCGGTGGGCTAGGGGAAGGAAAGGAAGTGGCAGAGGCAGCTGAACAGATGGTCTCAATCTTAGAGATAAAGAAGTCCATGAGCTCCTCGCACTTGTTATTGGAAGGGAGTGTGGAGGAGACAGGGGAGAGGGGTTTAAGAAGACGGTTAGCAGTAGAAGATAATAGTCGGGGTTGTCTTTGCATTCCAGAATGATCCTGGAATAGTGAGCAATTTTGGCAGATGCTGGAGAAAGAAGATCTTTCCATTTCAGACACTCGGTAGTAAATTTTCATCTTCACCACCGATGCGCTAACCTGACAGAGCGGATTATCTGCCGATTGTAGAACTTGCCTGCTTTTCATTCCATTCCTCAGTGTCGGTATCAAGACTTCCAGGTCAGGTATAGCACAGCTAGCTGTAGAGTAAAGCTCCTTCTAGTCTGCCTCAACAATATACTTCAACCCCAGCCTCAGAGAGCTGCCCTGATGGCACGAGTGTGACATTTTCCCATTTCCCACACCAGCCACCTTGTGGCTTCTCTGAGTGAGATTACCAATTAGTCACAAATTAGGGACAGGTTTTTTTCTGTAGGCCCGTGCCCACTAGAAACTGGATTGAGACAGAACATAGAAACCTCACAGCCAATGGACAGAGGAGATTTTCATTCCCTCCGTCTGGGCTGGATTGGAACCCTAGTGTCAGAGGTGAAGGGTGAGTGTCCAATCCATCGCATCACTGAAATAAAAACAGAAGATGTTGGAAATACTCAACAGGTCAGGCAGCATCTGTGGAGAGAGAAACAGAGTTAACGTTTCAGGTCGATGACCCTTCGTCATAACTGGAAAAAGTTGGAGATGGAACAGGTTTTTAAGCAAGTGTAGGGGCAGGGAGGGGAGGTAAGAACATAAAAACATAAGAAGTAGGAGCAGGAGTAGGCCATACGGCCCCTCGGGCCTACTCCGCCATTCAATAGGATCATGGCTGATCCGAACCTAGACTCACGTCCACTTCCCTGCCCGCTCCCCATAACCCTTAATTCCCTTATCAGCTAGGAAACTGTCTATCTCCGTTTTAAATGTATTTAACGTCGCAGCTTCCACAGCTCTCTGAGGTAGCAAATTCCATAGATTTACTACCCTCCGAGTGAAGAAGTTTCCCTTCATCTCAGTTTTGAAACAGCAGCCCCTTATTGTAAGATTATGCCCCCTAGTTCTAATCTCACCCATCAGTGGAAACATCCTCCCCGCATCCACCCGATCAAGCCCCCTCACAATCTTATATGTTTCGATAAGATCGTCTCTCATTCTTCTGAATTCCAATGAGTAGAGGCCCAACCTACTCAACCTTTCCTCATAAGTCAACCCCCTCATCTCTGGAATCAACCAAGTGAACCTTCTCTGAACCGCCTCAAGAGCAAGAACAAAAGGTCTGTGATAGGATGGAAGGCAGGAGAGATTAAGAGACAAAAGGGATGATGCTGCAAGGCAAAAGCAGATGGTAATGGGACAAGTTAAGAAACAAAAGATGAGTCTAGATGAAGTGTAAATGGCAATGGCAGAATGAAAGACAGCTGCCATATGAGAGAGAGAAAAAATGTGCCCCTTAGTGGGCAGAATCTGTATTGCGACTCTGGGAGAAGCTCTTCAGCCACTGGGAGAAGGTGATTGAGGAGGATTCTTGCGATGATTTTCCCGCTGGCAGACAGCAGGGAGACTCCTCTGTAATTACCGCAATCGGACATGTCACCTTTCTTGAAGATGGTCACGATTACGGCATCTCTGAGATCCCCTGGCATGCTCTCCTCCTTCCAAATAAGAGAAATTAGTTCATGTATTCGCGCCAATAGTGCTTCTCCACCATGTTTTAGCGTCTCGGTGGGGATTCCATCTGCACCTGAGGCCTTGTTGTTCTTCAGTTGTCGGATGGCCTTTTCAACCTCATGCCAGGCTGGGGTTGTGCTGAGGTGGTGGCGGGTAGCATGCTGCGGGATGGAGTTGAGGACACTCGCGTCGAAGATAGAGTCTCGGTTAAGGAGATCTTCGAAGTGCACCTTCCAGCGGGCACTGACTGCCTCTCTGTCCTTGATGAGTTCCTCTCCGTTCTTTGCCCGCAGTAGGGTAGGACCTTGGGTGCTTGGGCCGTAGGTGGTTTTGACTGCGCTAAAGAATCCACGCATGTCGTGGTTGTCAGCTAGCTGCTGGATCTCCTGCACTTTTCCACCCACAATCTGTTCTTTAGGTTGCGAGTTTTTTTTGGACCTCGGCCTTCAGGCGTCTGTCGAACTGCTTTCTTGCTCTCGAGTTCTGTTGCTGTTTCCAGATCAGGAATGCCTTGCACTTGCGGCTTATTAGCTCCTGGATCTCCTGGTCGTTCTCGTCGAACCAGTCTTGGTGTTTCCTGTCGAGCGACCAGGTGCTGATTATGGAGGCCTTGACTGCAGACCAGGCGCAGTGGGCACTCTTGTGTCTCTGAATCACTGGGAGTCATCAGGTTGGTTGTGAGGCGCAGGCTGAATAGGACGTCCTTGCGGTCCCTCGCTCGGACGATGACGTAGTCCAGCAGATGCTAGTACTTGGAGCAAGGGTGTTGCCATGAAGCCTTGTACTTGTCTCTCTGACAGAACAAGGTGTTGGTTATGACAAGGCCATGTTCTAAGCATTTCGTCAGGAGGAGGGTACCATTGGAGTTGGCTTTCCCTACCCCCTCTCTGCCGATCACACCTCCCCAGAGGTCTGTGTCCTTTCCAACTCTGGCGTTGAAGTTGCCAAGGAGGATCAGCTTGTCGCCCGTTGGGACTCGGGACAGGGATTGTTCGAGGCTGGAGTAGAATTCCTCTTTGGTCTCGTCTGTGGCTTCCAGTGTTGGGGCATACGCACTGATGACCGTAGTGCACTGGTTCCGGGCTAGGGTGAGCCGTAGAGTCATGAGGCGTTTGTTTATTCCACAAGGGGAGTCTCTGAGACGTTCAACTAGCTCATTTTTTATGGCGAAGCCTACCCCATGGAGGCGGCGTTCTTCAGGTTTGCCTTTCCAGAAGAGGGGGTAACCACCGCCTTGCTCCTTGAGCTGGCCTACCCCTGCCCGCCGGGTCTCGCTTAGGGCGGCGATGTCTATGTCGAAACGTCTGAGCTCCCGGGCAATGATAGCAGCATGGCCTTCTAGTCTGTCGCTGTTGGGGTTGTCCATGAGGGTCCTGATGTTCCAGGTCCCGAACTTCATTTTAAAGGTTGGAAAATGCCTCTGCGTGAATTCTTTTAACGTGGGGTGGCCGTTGCACACCAGCTACCACACAGGCTTGACAGAGCAAGGTCTTGGTCCAATGGCAAGGGGATCCAAGACGATTGGTGACTAGGCTCTGCTACATCGCCCTAGCACACACACACAAACATACTCCTACTGTTCTCCTCCCTCCTTCCCGCAGGTCCTCTCTGCCTGGGTTTCATAGGCTCCAGTGTGGTCCTCCCGACCCCAGTGCTGGTCCACGCTGCGGCACTCCTGGGCCTCGACCTCGCTGCTGGGCTCATCCTCGCCCCGGGCCTCGTCCTCGCTCTTGGGTCCCGACCTCACTCCTAGGCCTCAACCTCGCCTTCCGTCACCAAGATGGTGGCTGGTTGCCACGGTAACCTGAGCCTGTCGCCGCCGAAAAAGCCTCTAGCAAGATGGCGGAAGGTCACCCTGCTCACCTGGGTGGCCGGGCCTGGCATCGCGGCGCAAACATGGGGCCCATGGGGTCTTATTCGGGGCCTGGGGCCTACGCCGGGTGTTTATGAAGCTTCCCAGCCTCCCCAGCCCCCACAATCACCTCCCGCCTCTCGAGTCGCTTGTTCGGCCATTAGTACAACAGGAAATGCTTTGATGAAGGTGCTCGACCCGAAACGTTGACTCTGTTTCTCTCTCCTCGAAGCTGCTGTTGATCTGCCATTACTTGGTCCTTATTGGCAGGTCAGCTCATCGACTCCAGGGTGAGTAACTGACCTGGGGGATTTTAACTGTCCACCTGCCCAGTTTCCATGTTTGAGTTTGTCCTGCTTGGTAAGTAAATGACACCACAATGTTGCTAACCTCATTTGAAGTCTATGATAACACTTTTATGTTTCCTCATTTTGAAGTAAGTGTTTTGTCAATTTTAAATTACATTTCTTTCTCTCTTGATTCAGTACAGGATCAAATTTTATTTATAATTGGTGGATTATTACAGCTGTTATATAACACACATATGCATATACACTTATAAATATAGGCAACATCATTACATTCCAGAATGTAATCATTAAGAATGATCACTTTTGGATTTGTACACTTTTAAACAGTTCTCTACTGTTTTACTTTAGATAAAAACCTTATTCATCTGATTAGCTAATAATTTAGTCTTAATACTAATACATATGTTAAAATACTTCCCCACTAATTTCAAAAAATATTGAAAATATAAAGTTTACTTTTTGAATACTCATTCACAGCCCATCATATGCAAGTACAGTACGTACATTTATAACATACACTGAACATGTATATTACATCTGTGATACCCATATGTGAAGGAACCTTTTCATTCCTTAATAGTACCATATACATGTATCTGTGATATTCCCAACGCCGTATTTATTTCCAGTTTGGCTCATAGTGGGCACAAGTAGTTGCTTAATCAGCAGCAATGCATGACAAGATGAATGCATGGCATCTCTACATTTGCTTTATTTGGAATATATACTCAGTACCAAAACAATATGCTCTATAATTGGGATCTATTAAAACACAGATGGCAATAGCTTGTTACTAGCAACTTTCTGACTGAATAACTAGAATTATAGCCATACATCATTCTAACTAAGGACTCAAATACTGTATACCAATCACACAAGACTATCTGTATAATATGTTGCATCAATATATCATTCTACCAAAATGTCGATAGCAGAAAGCCCTGACACTAGGGATACAAGTGCTCACAGCTGCTCTGCACAATTTATGTAACAGTTCTATGGATCGCAGCTCATCATTACAGCAATAATGTGCTCAAATACCTATCTAACGTATCGATAATCTATCGACAGCGGGCTGCGATTATTGATAAGCATGGTGGAATGACCTAACAGCACTAGAGATAATACAGTCATAGTCATATAACAGTGATTCTTCAAATATTGATGGCTTCCACACATATGAGCCCCATCAAAAAATTCAAATTTAAGCTATTTCACCACTTACACCAAGAAAGCTCACATTGATCTTTTAAAATGTATAATAGGGACAGCCAAGTTCACCATAAATCAGTTATTTCTTGCGCTAGTGGCATGTGACAGCACGTTGACAATATGGCTCTATACGAATCATTTTGTTAGTGCTCTAAAATGGATTTACTAATACATTTGTTTAATGCCGCAGAGATTTTGTTTTTAACATTACAATTCAAAGACAAAGTCAAAGAAGTGTTTTTCTTTGTCGAGGTACATGATCTAATGCTGCCTTTTCTTCATCCAGTTGTTGGCAACACCGGCAAGGTTCAGCTTGGTGGCGGTAGGCCAGGGGATTCCATCACGTCACTTCCAGTGATGCCGAGGAGACACGGTCACATTCGGCACGTGAACGCAGGCTGTGCCACTGCTCCGATGAGGTCCGGTGTACGTTCAGCAGGCGGCGCCAGTGACTGGATTCGGGGGCACCTGTGGAGTACTGGCCAATGACAATCCGACCAACAAAATCATTGCTGCTTTTCATGTTGTGACCATAGACTGAAAAGGAAGTACCAAGCAGACAATTAGTACAGTAGATCTCAACACACGAAGCAGCGAGCAGACAGCAATATGATCAGTAGCCTGCAATAGCATACAAACTCCAAATAATGTACCTATTGGTACAGCCACAGAAGGCCCAGTGAAAGATTAACATGGCTCATCGCCTGGTAGACTATTTGCAACTGTCAATATTGAGTGTAGGATTTGCCATTGTTTCTAAATTAGATTGGTTTTATCTTGTAATAATACAATTATCTTGTTGCTGAAAGTCATTGGCAAAGATTCTCAGAGAAATCACACTGATCCTGGAGTTAAACCACATTATGATGTTGTGCATTTTTACCGGTCAATCGGACAAGCATCCTGGGCTGAAATTTCAGTTGTAACTATAGTAATTGCCAAAGATGTTAACTATTTACAGTCTTAATGGGAAAGCAGACCACAGCAAACTTCAGCTGCACTATAATTACCGTTGGCTATTGTACTAAAACACCTTGGCCATCATGCGAAATCCACTGCCCGTAAAATAGGATCTTCCTAGATTTACATTTTGTTAGGATTATGATCCAATTAATTTAATCCCAATTGATGCATTTAAAAACATTACTCAAATGATGTTTCAGCAAAATAATGATATTTTTAACAGATTATATTAAACAGAATTGAATGGTCGTAAATGGGTTTGCACTCGGGATTCCCTCACAGCAAGTCTATTCCTTATGATACTCTTATGAAATCCCCAATGGCTGGCTAAAGGCGACATTGCAGAAGCCTTGGAGCAAGTTGTGTCCCTACAATTTAGATGAGGAAATACTTTGTTCAGGCGTGGGGGGAATTAAAGATTAAAAATAAACATTAAAAAGTGTTAAAAACAAAAGTGAAACATTTTCAACAGAGTTCTTTTTGAAAATCCTGTCATTAATCTATAGTCCTGGACGTTTACTGATTTGTTCTTGCCCAATTGTGTAGAAACTATAAAGAAAATGATAACAGGAGTTGTACTTAATATTATGCATTAATATTAGATTGAACCCCAAATGGAAATGAATTACAGTCAGTAACTAACCAAATGGTAGCTTTAAACGGGATGGTTGGTAAGTGTCTTAAAGGCAAAGGTTTAAAGGCTCTAGTTATGGATAAATGAAACAAACAACACCAGCATTAAAACCTCTGCTGCCCTCAACAGGTTTTATTTTGAAATACAGCATTTATAAAGTTTGTGATTATAAAATATTTTCTAGCGCTTCACATTTCAGACACAAACACGCAACTGAAATGAAAATAAGGAGTAAAAATCCAACCTAAAGTACAGTATAAGAACAGTGAAATAAAGCCAGTGTTGGAAAATGTTATTGCCATTACCCAGTTCAAAATATCCAGTCTAAGTTACTGCATGGACCAAGGAACAATAATTTAAAATAAAACATAAAGCACTCCAAAAAATCACGAGGAAGAGCAGGGTGCAGCCTGTTCGGCACTGTAGCCCGAGAGAAACTTGTATTTATTTTGCCTTTCATGTCTTCAAGGTATCCCAAAGTGCTTCACAGCCAATGAATTTCTTCTTGAAGTGTAGTCACTGTTATGTGGAGAAATGCAGCAGCCTATTTATGCATCTGGTCCCACAAACAGCAATGAGATAATGTTTTTGGTTGGTTGAAAACCAGGACACCGGGAGAATTTCCCTGCTCTTCTTCGAATAGTGTCATGGGATCTTTTATGTCCATCTAAATATATAGACAGTGCTTTGGTTTAACATCTCATCGGAAAGACCAAACAACATCCCCTCAACGTTGCACTGAAGTGCCAGCCATGGTTATGCACTCAAGACCTGCAGTGGGGCTTGAACCCACAACCTTCTGATGTGGACCATTCTCCAGCTGAGAGTCTGGGTCGGTGAACTGTCATCAGGATTCTGCTGTGTCACTTTTAACCAGTTGTTAGGTAGGAAACACCACCAACCTGGGGTAAGACGCTCTCTGACTTTCTATCTCTCTTTATAGATTAGCTACTATAGTGTTAATTTCTTGCTCCACTCCCACTCTGACCTCTCGGTCTTCGGGCTCCTACACTGTTCCAATGAAGCTCAACATAAGCTCGAGGAACAGCATCTCATCTTTCTACAGGTATTAGGCATTTTACAGTCTTCCGGACTCAACACTGAGTTCGACAATTTCAGATCATAACCTCTGCCCCTATCATTTTTTCAGCTAACAGCTGATGATTCTGCTATTCCCATTTACACCTCCTCTAGACCCATCTTTTGTTTCTTTACTTGTGCCATTACAATCTCCTTTTGCCTTGCATCATCATCCCTTTTGTCATTCAATCTCTCCTGCCTTCCACCCTATCACAGACCTTCCCTTTTGTTCTTCCCCTCCCGCCTTTCTCTGCCCCCACACTTGCTTAAAACCTGTTCCATCTCCAGCTTTTTCCAGTTCTGACGAAAGGTCACCAACCTGAAACGTTAACTCTGTTTCTCTCTCCACAGATGCTGCCTGACCTGCTGAGTGTTTCCAGCATTTTCTGTTTTTATTTCAGATTTCCAGCATGCGCAGTATTTTGCTTTTGTAATAGTGTTAATCTCTACCCGTCTATATCATTAAGTATATGTTGGGGACTAAAAACTGCCTTAAGTGATATTAATATCGATAGCAGTCAATGTGAATTTCAAACAATATTTTCTGTTGTATTTCTGATTTCCAGCACTTACAGTTTATTTGAATTCTAATGAAGGTGGTTTCACTATTAAATCCTTATCGACCTATTTGAAAAAGTGTTTTTGTTCTTTCTTTCAGCACTTGACAATGAGAAGCAGAAAGACTATCTAAACAACTGGTACTATACACGCTGGTCATGTGCTCCACGTTGGACTTTTAAGATATTGGCCCAGAAGTTGCTGACAAAAAGTCACGTTTAATGCGTGTGCCGTTAATTGTGTGTAAATCATCCAGTGATTTGTTGTGAGGAAGAGATATGGGCTGAGTTGTGAAGATATGGGCTGAGTTGTGAATCGTCACAAATTGCTGAGCCATTAGCCTTGCAAAAATGGCAGCTCGCCGTCAATCTCCTACGACTTTCAAGAAATTACTGCATTTGTGCTTTAATTACCAATTAATCTCATTGCAGAAAGTTAGGGCTGGTACTTAACCACCTAAGGACCCTTATAATGACAAAATTTATGTTCTTGCAATGCCACTCAACCTCTCTGACCCAGAAAGGGAACAATTATCTGTCTCTTTTCTTTTTCTTAATCCAATCTTCCCCCCCCTCTTTATTTCTCTTTCTATTCCTGATTTGACTCTAATTCACCCTATTTCCTTCTCCGTCGTTCCTCTGTTTCTTTCTCAATCCTTAAATCTCACTGGTTAAAGAGATCAATTGTTGGTCCTGTATTTCACCAAGATCCCAGATGTCCCGTTGACCTCGCTGCCATCTTCAGCTCGCACTTCTAGCAATTTTCAGTGCAAACATTTTTGCGAGCTGGAGGGTGAAGGAAAAAGTCTAACTGCCGGGGTAGACTGGGAGCCCCGCTCCAGCAAATTCCGGGCCATTGAGAGACTTTTGGGCCAATTTGATAGTATCCGATAATGGCGGTGCGCTGGACTCGTGTGTCAGAAGAGAGAGACTCGAGGACCCTCCGAAGTTCGTCCTCGGACCTCATTGGAATAAATCTGGCAAGCGGCTGGTGCCCTGCAGCTGCTCGCCGGTCCGGGCCCTTCCAATCTCATCTGACTCAGATGCTGACCTGGACCATAGGCAAGTCCGGGAACTGAAAGTCACTTGGTTAATACTAGAGTGTCAAAGCTTTTTCTTTTCATGAGTCGCTGGACCACACAGAGGTTGAAATTGGTCAACACCAGTAGTGCAAAGCAGGCAGATTGTGAATCGGCAGCCTGTTTTATGATTTTCTTTTCCATCTGAGGGTATGCATCTCCCATTGTGGATCTGTTCAAGCTTTTATTATAAAGTAATGTGCCATCTTTGAGAGGCGTTGGAATATTCATTTGCTTACCTAATAATTTATGAATGCTACATTGCAATCAGCTACATCAATCTCATCAGCTGCTACAAAAGAATGGACTATCGGGATGGAATATTGATTGGACAGATTAATCTAGTGCCAGTTCATAACAAGCCAGGTCAAAACTGCTGAGTGAACAATGGGAACTGTTTGAAGTTTAAACTGATTGTGATTCATACTAATCTATTAGTTTACCAAATCTCATTTTTGGATGAGATTTTGTTAATTGTACACTTAATGATACAAAGAAATGGGAAATCGGCTTCAAAAAACAGGAACAAACCTATTGGCCTAGAAATTCAGTTGCTTGCGCCACCAGTTTGCGCCCAAAGAGGCCACTCAGAGGCTTTAGCGCCACAGGCCACAACCACTGCGATATTTAGCGGGGCGCTAATGGCGGCGTTAGCCTGTAGCGCTGCGCCGCCACCGCTGATGTCATCGGTGTGCGCAGCGCCCCGCTACCGCCCCGAGCGCCATATTAGGTCGCGGCCGCCTCTTGCGCGCCGGCCGCAAATAGCGACCGGTACACAGGGGCCTACCTGTGGCGGTAGTGGGGCGAGTTAAGGTGGAGGTGCGGCCGGCCGCTTTTTCGGCGGCCGCCTGCCCGCACCTCCGTCCCCGGCCTCCTACACCCCCCCCCCCCCGCGGCATTGCCGGCTGTTTCCCGAGAGCCTGGCACTTCTCCTTGGTGCCGGGCTCATTTGCCGGCACTCGCGAGCGGGGATCGCGCTGTTGCAGGCACCTCCCCCTTAACAGTGGGAGGAAGGCCTGCAGTACCGCAGCCTGCCGTGCCGCAGCGGGTGGCGCTGCGGCACTTTGCGCGCCGATATTCCGTTTCAGCGCCCCAAGCGGGGCGCCGAAAGCCTTGTTTAGCGGCCGGCTTCCATTTGGGGCGCTGAAACTGAATATCCCGATGGCGCACGTGGCTCCGCGCGCAGCGGTAATTCCGGCGCCCAGGCGAGCTTGGCGCTCCAAACTGAATTTTTAGCCCATTGTGTTATTACAAAAAAATAGTCTTATAATCATTTTAATCTTAAACTAGTTTTGTCACTTTGTCTCAAGAAATAAGATCCCTCTCAATTTCAGGACACTTTCACAGTTCTGCCAAATGGTAAGCTCCATGTACCTGAGCTGATTTTAGTGGATCTTGATCAGATTAATATAGTGTAAATTATTTAAATATGAACTGGCAGACTGATGCTAGTGGTCTTTGATGTAGCAATGCCCCGACAATGGAAAGGCAGAACATGGGTTCTCATCAACAATTCTACATATCATGAGTTCCCCAATCTCTGCTTCTGTCAAGACAAGGTACCGAATGGAATCAAACTGCCTCCACACGGGGAAGGAAGGTAAATTGGAGGCCAGATAACCTCAGTTTTGTAACAGGCAGGTATGGAGTGTTGTTGAAGATTCTTGAACCGGGGAGATCTTGAGAGGGAAAAATAGTTAAATGGTGGAAATTATTAAACTGAATTGTGGGTACTATTCCACGAGAGGATTTCATTAAAAAGATGATGCTTTTAATATATGTCAATGATAGTGATAGGGAAAACGAACGTATGGCATGCTAATAATGGAATTGCTCCTTTTTTGGGGTAGGAATAGTTCACAGATTATTGAAATGTTCTGTGAAATGTTCCTCTTATTGTAGAATGGTGGCAGATCTCTCACATCAGTTTGCCAATACTTTCAAAAATGTTCAATTTAGGAAATTATAAACTGGCTAGATTTCACACTGTGCATCTATGATTTCTTTCAATTATAGGCACGCACAATTCTCCCATAAAAATGATCTGAAATCCTAAAAATACTGAAATAGTTGGTAAAATCAATTATAGTATAGTGACATTTCATTGTATATTTGATCACACCTTGGATTTTTTTAAAAGTTTAAAATGTTTTACATTAATTGTTAAGCTCATCCAAATTAAACATTTAACCCAAGTACCTAGCCAGCATTGGGGACACAAAACAGATCCGTATTTGTAAAACTGACCTGGCTCCACTAGAAAAATGTTTTGCCCAATTGCTGTATATAGCTCAAAGACAAACAAATATGCTAAAGTGACAATGACTCACAAATTAAACTGCTAAGGTTTCTCATTAGAGTAGATTACTCACCGAAGATCACATTTGAAATACAATCTACAGGGCATTTTTTTATCTTTTGAGATTCTGAACTCCTGGTAATATTTGCTTATGCTCTGCAACACTAGTTTCTGTCAATCACAAAGCCAGGAACTATCAGTGTCGGGCAGAGCTCAGCACCATTGGTAAATACATAGGATTACATAGGATATACGGCCAAAAACAGGCCATTCGGCCCAACCAGTCCATGCTGGCATTTATGCTCCACACGAGATTCCTCCCGTCTTTCCTCATCTAAATCTATCAGCATAACCCGCTATTCCCTTCGCCCTCATACGCTTGTCTAGCCTCCCCTTAAATGCATCTATACTATTCACTTCAACCACTCCCTGTGGTAGCGAGTTCCACATTCTCACCAGTCTCCGGGTAAAGTCGTTTCTTCTGAATTCCCTGGATTTCTTGGTGACTATCTTATATTGATGGCCTCTAGTTATGCTCTACCCCACAAGTGGAAACATTCTCTCTGTATCCACGCTATCAAAATTTTTCATAATTTTAAAGACCTCTATTAGGTCACCCCTCAGCCGCCTTTTGTAAAGAGAAAAGAGGCCCAGCCTGTTCATCCTTTCCCGATAGTTATACCCTCGCATTTCTGGTATCATCCTTGTAAATCTTCTCTGCACCCTCTCCGGTGCCTCTATATCCTTTTTATAATATGGTGACCAAAACTGTACGCAGTACTCTAATAATACCAACAGATCAGGATTTCAACCTCTGCTGCAAAAGTTTGAAAGGATTTGCTGAATGTTTCAAATATAATTTTCAGTTACTCCCGTAAGTCAGGAGTGAACTTTTAAAACAGCAAATATGTTCATAAGATCATAAGAAGTAGGAGCAGGAGTAGGCCACACTGCCCCTCAGGCCTGCTCCGCCATTCAATAGGATCATGGCTGATCCGAACCTAGACTCACGTCCACTTCCCTGCCCTCTCCCCGTAACCCCTAATTCCCTTATCTGCTAGGAAACTGTCTATCTCCGTTTTAAATCTATTTAATGTTGCAGCTTCCACAGCTCTCTGGGGTAGCAAATTCCATAGATTTACCACCCTGAGTAAAGAAGTTTCTCCTCATCTCAGTTTTGAAAGGGCAGCCCCTTATTCTAAGATTATGCCCCCTAGTTCTAGTCTCACCCATCAGTGGAAACATCCTCACCGCATCCACCCGATCAATCCCCCTCACAATCTTATATTTTTTGATAAGATCGCCTCTCATTCTTCTGAACTCCAATGAGTAGAGGCCCAACCTACTCAACCTTTCCTCATACGTCAACCCCCTCATCTCCGGAATCAACCGAGTGAACCTTCTCTGAACTGCCTCGAGAGCAAGTATATCTTTTCTTAAATATGGAAACCAAAACTGCATGCAGTATTCCAGGTGTGGCCTCACCAATACCCTGTATAACTGCAGCAAGACTTCCCTGTTTTTATACTCCATCCCCCTTGCAGTAAAAGCCAAGATTCCACTGGCCTTCCTGATCACCTGCTGTACCTGCATACTAACCTTCTGTGTTTCATGCACCAGGACCCCCAGATCCCTTTGTACTGTAGCACTTTGCAGTTTCTCTCCATTTAGATAATAACTTGCTCTCTGATTTTTTCTGCCAAAGTGCATAACCTCACACTTTCCAATATTATATTCCATCTGCCAAATCTCTGCCCACTCACTTAGCCTGTCTATATCCTTTTGCAGGTTTTTTATGTCCTCCTCACTCACTGCTTTCCCTCCAATCTTTGTATCGTCGGCAAACTTGGATATGTTGCACTCGGTCCCTTCCTCCAAATCATTAATATAGATTGTAAAGAGTTGGGGTCCCAGCACTGACACCTGCGGAACACCACTAGTTACTGATTGCCAGCCCGAGAACGAACCATTTATCCCAACTCTTTGTTTTCTGTTAGATAGCCAACCTTCCACCCATGCCAGTATATTACCCCCAATCCTGTGATTTCTTATCTTGATCAGTAATCTTTTGTGTGGCACCTTGTCAAATGCCTTCTGGAAGTCCAAATACGCTACATCCACTGGTTCCCCTTTATCCACCCTCTATGTTACGTCCTCAAAGAATTCGAGCAAATTTGTCAAACATGACTTCCCCTTCATAAAACCATGCTGACTCTATCCTATTAAATTATGTTTATCCAAATGCTCTGTTACTGTTTCCTTAATAATGGACTCCAACATTTTACCAACCACAGATGTTAGGCTAACTGGTCTATAGTTTCCAGCTTTTTGTCTACTTCCCTTCTTAAATAAGGGTGTTACATTAGCAGTTTTCCAATCTGCCGGGACCTTTCCTGAGTCCAGGGAGTTTTGGAAAATAATCACCAATGCATCCACAATCCCTACCGCTACTTCTCTCAAGACCCTAGGATGTAGGCCATCAGGTCCGGGGGATTTATCCGCCTTAAGTCCCATTATTTTACCGAGTACCACCTCCTTAGTGATTTTAATCGTGTTTAGCTCCTCCCACCCCCCATTGCCCCCTGTTTGTCCAGTGTTGGGGTATTTTTAGTGTCCTCTACTATAAAGACTGATACAAAATATTTGTTCAGCATCTTTGCCATCTCCATGTTCCCCACCACTAGTTTCCCGGTCTCATCCTCTAAGGGACCAACGTTCACTTTAGCCACCCTTTTTCTTTTTATATAGCTGTAGAAACTCTTGCTATCTGTTTTTATATTTTTTGCTAGTTTACTTTCATAATCTATCTTCCCTTTCTTAATTAATCTTTTAGTTATTCTTTGCTGGCTTTTAAATGCTTCCCAATCTTCTATCCTCCCAACTAGATTTGGCTACTTTATATGCCCTTGTTTTCAGTCGGATACTATCCTTTATTACTTTACTAAGCCACGGATGGCTGTCTTTTCTTTTACTCCCCTTTTTCCTCAGTGGAATATATTTTTCTTGAAAGATTTGAAATATCTCCTTGAATGTAGACCGCTGCTCTTGCACCGTCTTACACTTTAATCTGTTTTCCCAGTCCACTTTAGTCAATTCTACTCTCATACCTTCATAGTCTCCTTTATTTAAGCTCAGTACGCTGGTTTGAGATCCAACTCTCTCACACTCAAACTGAATTTGGAATTCAACCATATTATGGTCACTCATTCCAAGGGGATCCTTTACTAGGACATTTTTTATTAATCCTGTCTCATTACACAGGACCAGATCTAAGATTGCCTGCCCCCTGGTTGGTTCAGTTACATACTGCTCAAGGAACCCATCCCTAATACACTCTATGAACTCTTCCTCAAGGCTGCCATGCCCAATTTGATTAGTCCAGTCAATATGAAAGTTAAAATCCCCCATGATTATAGCTGTTCCCTTATTACAAGCCCCAACTATTTCCTGATTTATACTCCGACCAACAGAGTTGCAACTGCTAGGAGGCCTATAGACTATGCCCACTAGTGACTTTTTCCCCTTATTATTCCTTATCTCCACCCAAACTGTTTCACTACCCTGACCCTTTGACCCAATATAATTTCTGACTATTGCAGTGATTCCATCCTTGATTAACATAGCAACCCCACCTCCCTTTCCTTCCTGTCTGTCCTTCCTAATTGTCAAATACCCTTGTATGTTTAGTTCCCAGTCATGATCATCTTGCAGCCATGTTTCCGTAATGGCCACCAGATCATAACCATGTGTAGTTACTTGTACCGTCAACTCGTCTATTTTGTTACGAATGCTGCGTGCATTCAGATAAAGAACTTTCAAATATGTTTTCTGACAATTTATTCCTGCTTTTACCCCTTTTACTACTTTACCTTTATCATCATACATTCTGTCCCTTCCTGACACGCTCTGGTTTTTAATTCCCCCACTGCTACCTTGCTCTATTGCCTTCTCCGCTGTCATTTTTATTTTTCGCTCTCTTAAAACCTCTCCCCCCCCCCCCACTAATTAGTTTCAAGCCCTCTCTACAGCCCTAGTTATTCGATTCGCCAGGATTCTAGTCCCAGCACTGGCCAAGTGAAGTCCGTCCCAACGGAACAGCTCTCTCCTGTTCCAGTACTGATGCCAGTGCCCCAAGAAGCAAAACCCATTTCTCCCACACCAGTCTTTGAGCCACGCATTTAATTCTCTAATTTTATTTACCCTAGCCAAATTTGCACGTGGCTCAGGTAGTAATCCAGGGATCATTACCCTTGTGGTTCTGCTTTTTAATTTGGCCCCTAGCTGCTCAAACTCCCTCAGCAGAAATCTTTCCTTGTCCTATCTATGTCGTTGGTACCAACATGGACCACGACAACTGGATCCTCCCCCTCCCACTCCAAGTTTCTCTGCAGCCCAGTTCCTGTGAAAAGTGTCACATCTCTACATATAACTGTATACAAAGTCTGCGAAATACTCGAAACATGAACATATAAGCAGAAAGCATAATATATATGAATATACAACCTGCAAATACAATACGGGGAGGCATCGAATTGCCTCGCCAGTTTCACACACATTAGTGGTGCAGAAATGGAGTAGGGAATTTTATGAGCCAGGAAAATCCACTGAAGTAATTTCTGCCCATTGTGTACCTTAAACACTTCCAACAAGTTACCTCGCACTTTTTGAGCCTTCCTGCAATTTGCTTGCCAAATCCCCACTGGCCTCACTTGCCTATGTCAAGTGATAGCCAGTGGAGTAACAGCTACAAGTTTCCTGGGTTTGCCTGGCTATTGCCCTCTGGGCGAGTTATACTGAGATACGCGAGGTGCAGCAGCTGCCAGGTCATCCGATCATAGAAACATAGAAGATAGGAGCAGGAGTAGGCCATTCGGCCCCTCGAGCATGCTCCACCATTAAATGAGATCATGGCTGATCATTCAAATTCAGTACCCTGTCCCTGCTTTCTCCCCATATCCCTCGATCCCCTTAGCCTTAAGAAATATATCTAACTCCTTCTTGAACATATTTAATGAATTGGCCTCAACTGTCTTCTGTGGTAGAGAATTCCACAGGTTCACCACTCTCTGGGTGAATAAATTCCTTCTCATCTCAGTCCTAAATGGCTTACCCCTTATCCTTAGACTGTGACCCCTGGTTCTGGACTCCCCTGCCATCGGGAACAGCCTTCCTGCATCTAGTCTGTCTAGTCCCTATAGAATTTTATAAGTTTCAATGAGATCCCCTCTCATTCTTCTAAACTCTAGCGAATATAAGCCTAATCGACCCAATCTCTCTTCCTACGTCATTCCTGCCATCCCAGGTATCAATCTGGTGAATCTTCGCTGCACTCCATCCATGGCAAGCACATCCTTCCTCAGATAAGGCGACCAAAACTGCACACAATACTCAAGGTGTGGTCTCACCAAGGCCCTGTACAACTGCAGCAAGACATCCTTGCTCCTGTACTCGAATCCTCTCGCTGGCCAACATACCATTTGCCTTCTTAACTGCCTGCTGCACCTGCATGCTTACCTTCAGCGACTGGTGCACAAGGACACCCAGGTCTCGTTGCACTTCCCCTTCTCCCAATCTATTGTCGTTCAGATAATAATCTGCCTTCCTGTTTTTGCCACCAAAGTGGATAACCTCGCATTTATCCACATTATACTGCATCTGCCATGCTTCTGCCCAATCGCCCAACCTGTCCAAATCATACTGGAGTTTCTCGGCATCCTCCTCACAGCACACATGCCCACTCAGCTTGTGTCGTCTGCAAACTTGGAGATATTACATCTAGTTCCCTCATCTAGATCATTAATATATATTGTGAATAACTAGGGTCCTAGCACCGATCCCTGTGGTACCCCACTAGTCACTGCCTTCCAGTCGGAAAAAGACCCGTTTATTCCAACTCTTTGCTTCCTGTCTGCCAACCAGTTTTCTATCCAAGTCAGTACCTTACCCCCAATCCCATGTGCTTTAACTTTGCACGCTAGTCTCTTATGCGGGACCTTATTGAAAGCCTTCTTAAAGTCCAAGTACACCACATCCACTGGTTCTCCCTTATCTATTCTACCAGTTACATCCTCAAAAAATTCTAGTAGATTAGTCAAGCATGAAGTGAAGAGTTGTGAGCTTGAAGAGTTGAAACATTGATTTCTGCAACCTGGAAATGCTTTGTGAACTTTTTTTTTCCATTTATCATTACAAATGCTTGTACTTGTTTCTGTGTCATAGGGTCAGCGCACCGAAAGATTTTGTGCCCCCCTCCCCACCCCCAGTAGCAGTCAGGGTATCTCAGGGAGCAGGAATGGCTTCCCCTATGGGTATACTACTGTATGCCATTATCATGGAGGAGGAGCAGCATGTGATGGAGCAAAGGAGAGTCAGGCACCATTGAAGAAGGATGCAAGTCCCACCAGATTTTATCCCCCTGTAGAATATACAGGCAGCACAGGTCATATGAGGACCTCGTTGAAGAGCTCTCCATAGAAGAGTGCACTTCACCAAAGAGGCATTAGGGCTTCTCTTTGACCTGTTACATGAAGACCTGGAACCATGCTCATCTACCTCTCTCAGTGGCTTTGAAGGTGACCACTGCCATCAACTTCTATAGCACAGGATCATTTCAGGTAGCTACTGGGATCTCTAACATCAGCCAAGGAGCAGTATGGGATGCATTCATCAAGTCGTTGATGCCCTTTTGCATGAGAGACGCCCAATGCATAACCTCTGGAATTACCGCAAGGCAACAAAGAGATAGGGCCATTCAATTGTATGGGATTGTTGTCTTCCCCCAAATTCAGAGTGCAATCAACAGCACCCACATTGCTTGAGGGTGCCCACAGAACACACACTCAGCTACATGAACCGGAAAGGGATTGCACCCTCTCAATATCCAGATGCCACGAAACAGCAATCAGAGGATTCTCGATATCAACACCCTATATGCAGGAAGTTGCCATGATGCCTTCATCAATCAACTCAATGGGTGGCTTCTAGGTGACAAAGTCTAACCCTGGCTCTTATGGCTATTGACCCCACTCACAGTGGCCTGAACAGCAGCCGAGGAGTAATACAACGAGGCATGTACATCGCCTAGGCTGTTCATCAAGAGGACCCTCGCGGTGTTGAAAGCACGTTTTCATTTCCTGGACCGGAGGGGATCGGCAGTATGCTCTAGATTGGGTGTCCAGAATAATGATAGCCTGCTGTGCCCGCCACAATTATGCTATTCAGGAACGGCTGCACTTCAAGAGGGCTGATGAGGGGGCCCTTACTTCAGTGGATCCTGAACTACATGCAGCAGACTATCAGGATGACTTGCACTCCGAGGAATCTTTTCCGTTCACTACAAGGGGCATCAGAGGACAGGTCATCTCACGAAGCATTCTTCCCTGTGTAACTTTCACATAATAGCCTGACCTCCTTCTCCCCACTTGCAAATAAATAGACATTCCCTCAATCCTCTACCTATCCTACCACAAGACAGCACATCAGCCCACTTTGTCCCAAATGACCGTGCCAGTAATCATCACCTGAGTGAATAAATCATCACCAAAATGAGTGCAGCTTTTCCTGTATGACTGCAATCTCCATGAACAATGTGCATGTCAGAGCACAGTCTATTTCAATAAATACTCTTTCCTAACACAATGCTTTCCTTGGGTGCCTACACGTACCTCTCTATAACTTATCTGAATGCTCCTTCTAAGTGCAAGACATAGAAGCCACCTGAAGGTCTGGATCGCGGGAGGAGGTTGCTCCTCATGCTGTACAGGAGGGTCAAAGAACTGAGGTGGGCCTCGTCTTATGGCATCTGGCATGGAGCTGGCACTGGCTGTATCGCTGGAGGGTGCAACTGAGCAACCTGATCATGCCGCTCATAATTTACTGGAGGCCTGGTCCCTCTCTCTCTCGGGGAGAGAGAGAGAGAGATATCAGGTAGCTGGACTCGAGCTGTTGCTGTGGCTCTGGATCTGTGACCCTGTAACCCCAATGATCAGCGGCTTGGCTGGTCTAATGGCAGCTATCAGATACTGAAAATCCTGAGACACAGTGATCACTATGATCTGGAAACCATGAACAACAACAACTTGTATTTATATAGCCCCTTTAACGTAGTAAAACGTCCCAAGGCACTTCACAGGAGCGTTATCAAACAAAATTTGACACCGAGACACATAAGGAGATATTAAAGCAGAAGCTTGGTCATGAGATAGGTTTTAACGAGCGTCTTAAAGGAGGACAGAGAGGTAGTGAGGCAGAGAGGTTTAGGGAGGGAATTCCAGAGCTTAGGGCCTTGGCAGCTGAAGGTATGGCCACCAATTGTGGAGCAACTGAAATCGGAGATGCTCAAGAGGCTAGAATTAGAGGAACATACCTAATCTCGGAGGGTTCTAGGGCTGGAGGAGATTACAGAGATAGGGAGGGACGAGGCCATGGAGGGTGTTGAAACAAGGATGAGAATTTTAAAATTAAGGCATTGCTTAACCGGGAGCCAATGTAGGTCAGCGAGCACAGGGCGATGGGTGAATGGGACTTGGTGCGAGCTAGGACAGGGGCAGCAGAGTTTTGGATAACCTCAAGTTTACGGCGGGTGGAACGTGGAAGGCTGGCCAGGAGTGCGTTGGAATAGTCAAGGCAATGATCCATGCTGTGCTCCATTCAGTCCCCTACTGCCTCCAGACTTGCAGTCTGTGCTTCCATGGCAACATCTGGTCCCAGGCTGTTTCTTAGCTGTGGATCTGTTGCAGATTCCAATGAAGCTGCCAGTCGTTCATTTAGTGCCTGAAATGAAAACAAAGCTCTGGTGATGTTGACTTGAGAGCTTACAGATCCTTGGAGATTCCGCTCAGAGCCTACATGTAGGTATGATGTTCCTCACACCTCCTTCTTTTCAGGTGAGAACCCATGAGTTGTGGGTCTCACAACTCCAAAAGCCATAGGCAGTATTCTCCTCTGCCTCTGCTGGAAAGGTGGCACATCCTCACCCAGTACCCACTGCTCCAGTTCCCTCATGCTCTGTGAATCATCTGGTGCCACATCCTCAGTACGACTATCTAAATCCCCGCCCGGGTGAAAGAATCTGAGCTGGTGCCTGGGAGTGAAGAAGCAAGTGCTGCAGGTAGTAATTTGGCGGGTGTTAGGACAGAGGAAGGCAGGGCTAGATTAAGCAGCTGCATGGGGACGCTGTTCCGGTTATCATATTCTTTTCTCTTCATCGTCAAAAGGAACAAAAGAGAAATATGTCTACAGCTCCTCCTCCTCATCATCATCATCCTCCTCTACCTGTGCCTTCCTCTGTTGCTGTGGTGGATCTGCAGAAAAGGAGGGTAGAAGCCAAGAATGGTTAAGCATTAGCCCCTTGGGTTTAAGAAGAGAGGAAGGAGTGGAAGCCTGTGCAGTGCTTTACAGGAATGCCTGAGTTACAGTGCAGCTGTTCTGTCAGTAGCCTGGTGCCCTTCCCTACCCAAGATCATCTCTGATAGCAAGAGCCAACTGAGTGCCCACTAGCTCCATGGCCTTATCCTCAAAGGGGGCGAGAATTTAAAGTTGGGTTTGTCCTCTCCGGTGGTCTGCATCGTGTGCCAATTTGTCCTCCAAAAAGATTGAGTAACCGAGGATAAGCCTATCAGTTGAGCCAAGTGGCATGGGAGAGGTGAAGCAAGGTATGGGTGTCTGAGGTTGTTAAAGTGGAGGAAGGGGTTTTAGGGTTGTGAATGCCAGTTATTGGTGTTAGGAGAGCCGAGTAGCCGTACCAGTAGGTACAGACTTAGAGTCGCCCAGTCTGAAGGACGAATTGTGCAAGTGTTGCTTTAAGAAGGTGAAGAGTGTGTTGGTGCCTAGGGTGTGCAAGGAACAAAAAGAGAGTGCCCAGTGTTACCTTGCTAGTCTTAGTGAGGCTGCTGAATGTTTTGTGGCACTGGAGGGGAGGGCACGAGTTACATTCTTAGGAGGCTTGGTGGCACCCATAACCAGGGGTCTGTCCCACCTGCCTTCAATCCCTTGAGGACGGCTTGGAGGTCTACATCAGCAAAGTTTTGTGTTCTTCTTCTGGATGGGACCCTGCCCTGCCGCCCCCTGGGGATAGATGGTACTTGAGCGATTGAGTGGCACCACATGACGATAAGTAAAAAAAAAAAATAATAATACTCAATACTCTGATCAGTGCTGCCCAATATCTGGGAGAGGTCCTTAAACCAGTGTTAGGCCCCTCATTAACATATACAACGGGCCCAACGGCCATTTTAGGCAGCCATCAGGGACACCTGGAAAACCATCTTTAGCAATATGGTGGTACCTGTAACAGGCAAAATGTTGTGCTCCGAAAATGGTCCATTTTGCCCCCGTTTTCCAACTGGAATATAATAAGCTTCACAAACTTACATTTTCAGGTAGCTGCCCCTTTAAGGATGTAGATCTGGTAATTCTGAACACTGCATTCAGCGTAAACAAGTTTCCAGTTCGGGTCCTAGAACAGGCATTAAGCCACTTATTAGCCTGTGGCGGGTTTAGTTTGCCTGTTATAGGCAGCCGCTAGGGACGCCTCTACAGCCAATATTCCATCAGAAATGTTTCGGACACGGGAGGTTGACCTTCTACATTGGACCTCTTTGCACCCATTTTCCACCTGGAAAACAGGCGCAGCGCGATCCAATTTCTAGGTTATTGTCTTGAAGACACTACATTAACAGCTGAATTGAAACCAAATATACACAAGTATGAACAAAAACTATTGATATTTTCATCTTCTATCTTTTGAAACCTTGTACAACAGGAATTTTAAAAACAAATTTGAGATCTGTTTTTTTTTAAAACCATGGGTGAAACTAGCTATGATAGAAATAAGCAAGGCACCAAATATCAGTTTAGGTTAATTCAATTTTCGTAATGCAGTTGGTTCTCGGAAGCTACAGTCATAATTTCATTTAGCATCTCAAAAAAGAAAAAAATAATCAATTGTAGTTTGTTGCCAAGCCAATTCCTCCATTTGCAGTGAGGTTTGGAAGATGTTACATGTCAAATATAATTAAATAAATGTGTTTGCCACTTAGATAATACAGCAGATGAAATTTACAAATCCTGTTCATTGTAAACATTAATAATCCTAAATTGAAATTAAAATGGCATTAACCCTCCCTTGCCTAAGCACTGAATTTAATTTGATTTGCTGTGTTCCAATATACAATATAAAAAGAGAACATTACATGACATAACTGCATATGGAGAACATACTATCAATTTTTACTATCAATTGGTTAATAGCATATAAAATGGGACCATTTTCTGAACAAATTATTTTTGATCCCAAACTCTTAATTGCAGGAAAAAAAGACTGTCAAACCTTCTCACTTAAAATTGTCAAGCAGAGTTTTCAAATAAGTTTGCTCATTTAGTTATGGTGCAGTAGTATGCTGGCTGTTTATGTTCAGTTCCAAAAACCATGAACAGATAATGTACAGTATTTTTATTAAAAAAGCAAAATACTACTTGTTTTGTTATTAAAACCAGACCAAGCTCAGTTGGTTAATTGATCTCAGCCAATGCAAAAGTTGGGATTCTATGACTGGACTTGGTGCTTCTGAGCTAGGAAGCAGAAAATTAACTAGGGTTCTTATTGTAGGTTATGACTTCTGTTGCAAAGCTTGTGCATGTGGATGTCAGTTAAGAAATAAAATCAAGGTCAGCGGCAACGGGCTGGACTCCTTGCCCCCACATTCTCCCACCGTGATGGTCAAACAGTCTGCTGTCATACACCGTCAATGGCCACATGTAAAGAATGGCCACTGTGCAAGATACTGAAGAGCTCCCAGTGCCCAGAGGACTAAATCCAGCACAAGTAAGCATCTTCAGGAGAGGAAGGGATTAAAAAAAGGGTGGGGAATGGGGGAGAAACGGCAACTCCACCCCCCACCCCAAATTAGACAGAGGCCCAATTTCTTAAAACAATGGACCAGAATTTGCTGTCAAAATAACAGCGCTCACCGTTATTTATGTGTAAATGGTACAGCAACTTCAGGTGAGAAGATGCGCGGTTAAATGCGAATATCCAAAAGTTGCCGTCCGAATTGCACCGCTCCACTGTTAGCTTTGCGAAAACGGCATCTCACTGTCTACCTCACCATTGAAATGCATTGAATGGTGTGAAGTTGCTGTACTTACGCGGCAGATACAAACTGAACCCGTCTCAGATACTTAGGGTTAGTAATTACAAATGTAATACCCTTTTAACTATGTAATTATTGTTAATTACTGTCAATCAACCTCTCTAGCCCAGAAAGTGAACAATTAGAAGTGTGGATTTTCATTCCTTCAGATATTAATAGTTGTTGGAGATTTTAAAAATGTCAAATTTTATTATTTTACATTTTTTTTACTTTTCCTGTCTTTTTTTTTATCTGTCTCTCTCTTAATCCAATCTTTCTTTCCCTCTCTTTATTTTTCTTTGTGTACCTGATTTGACATTGAATTCACCCACTCTAATTTATACTTTGTTCTCCATCCTTCCTCTGTGTATGTCTGATCCTTCAATCTGATTGTTTAAGGAGATACATGGTTGCTTTCCCTGTTCACTCAGGCCCCAGATGCCGTTTCCCTCACTGCGACGTTATTGGCTCGCACTTTCAGCAACTTGCGATGCAAACATTTTTAAAACCTAAAAGTGCACAAACATGTCTAACTAATGGGAGACGCCATTAGATGACCAAAATCTGGGCCATTCTTCTTCTTAGGCAGTCCCTCGGAACAGAGGATGACTTGTTTCCACATTAAAAATGAGTTCTCAGGTGATGATGAGTCCAATGCGGGATCTACAGTCTCTGTCACAGGTGGGGCAGACGGTGGTTGAAGGGGCGGGTGGGTGGGGTGCTTTGGTTGACGTGCGCTCCTTGCGCTGCCTGCGCTTGGCTTCCGCTTGCTCCTGGCGAAGAGACTCGAGGTGTTCGGCGCCTTCCCGGATGCTTCTCCTCCACTTTGTGCAGTCTTGGGCCAGGGATTCCCAGGTGTCAGTGGGGATGTTACACTTTTTCAAGGAGGCTTTGAGGGTGTCCTTGAAGAGTTTCCTCTGCCCACCTGGGGCTCTCTTGCCATGCCGGAGCTCTGAGTAGAGCGCTTGTTTCAGGAGTCTCGTATTCATTAACTTTACAATGAATCAACACTTTTAATAGGATTTGTCATGGGATTTTTTTCAATACATCTTCTGATTGTTCATAATAAATTGACATGCGGACTTTTATAAGCCATTCATGAAGATGTCAAATAAAAGAGGAATGAGATCCTACTCTGATTAAAAGTTAAAAGGATCAGTCATTTTTAATATTCTGCATTCGTGCATAATACAATTTCAACAAGCTTCTACATAAAATTTAATGTGTAATTCTGAAATTGCTTTCAATGAGAGAACTTGGGACCTTTACTAACAAAATTAATTTGCAGAGATTTGTTATTTTAGTTAGCTTCATTTGTAAGCGTAATTAGCATTCTCACTCCATCGCACTAGCAACTGTAAGTAATGATATTCAATGAAGGAGCTCCACATAATATATTTATTTTAACAATATAATGTATATAGCTTTCAGAAAAAAGCACTCTGGTCATTTGGCTGGCAGCACAGGAATCTTTAACAGATGCTGTGCCTAAAAGCTTTACCTTTCACAGAGACTTGATGTGATGGGCCTCATTTAATAACTGCTTTATTTATTTTGATATACTGTCATAAACATAGAAAATGTGTAGCCCAATTTTCCTCTGCTTGCACCCACTGAGGTTGCCTTAAAAGGGTGGCAAATCGAGAAACCGATGGTCTGCTCAATTTTAGCGCTATTCTCATTTTATACTCTGACGTTAACTTAATAGGTGGCATCGGTTTAATTGCTATTGTTCATTAATGCCAATCAATACTTTTATGTTAAGGGAGATTGAGAATGCAATTGCGACCCTCAGTGATGACTATATTCCCTGTGGGGGACCAGCTAATGATTGCACTCAATTTGTATACCACTGGCAGCTTCCAGGCCCAACTTGGCCCATACTCCATCCAGCAGGTCACTGCACTGGTGTCTGACCATACAAATCAATACATTGACTTTGGCACTCACCTGCATCTACCATCTCAAAGGAAGAAGGACATCTACTGACTGGTGGGGTTTCCTTGTGGTTAGGATTAATCGATTACTCAGCACCATCCTGGTGTAGCATGCCGGCATGGGCCAGTTGGGCCGAATGGCCTGTTTCTGTGCTGTACATTCTATGAATGCCACTGTGTACATAAATCATAGGAATTTCACTCCCTTAATGTGCAAGATGGTATGTGACCACAAATTTCAGAGGTCCATTTCCCCGAAAGTATCCACAATGCCGACATTCTCTGCCAATTCAATATTACTCAACTCTTCTTAGGGGAGTGAAGGCTCCCCTAAGAGTGAAGGGGATGGTTGGCTGCAGCACGATATAGGCTATGCACTGACAACTGTACATCATGGTGCCTCTTCGCAATTTGCACAGCTGAGCCGAGGTCCATTGTAATGATGCCCATGTCTGCGTCAATATGCTGATCAAACAGGTCTTTGGCAGAAGCAAGATTGAACAGCGCCGACAGTTACTTTATCAAAAAAAGGGGTATTTGTGTGCAAATTTTTCAGCACAAGTTTATTTTAATATGTGCCATCAAGTGAATGAGCAGGATGAATTGACTGTGTTTGTTGCGATGTTCTTGTGGTCCTGGTGCTCCTTTTGAACCCTGTTGTGTATCCTAATGTACCTCAAAGTGCACTTATCCTTGGGGATATCCTGCAGCCTGGTGGCTATCCAATTTTCCCATCTGCTTTTTGAGAATGAAGAAAGCCTTCTGTAATTATCCACGAGCAAGTCTTTTTTTAAATCATTCTCAGGATGTAGGTTTGCTGGCAAGGCCGGCATTTATTGCTGATTCCTAGTTGCCCTTGAGAAGGTGGTGGTGGGCCTTCAGGAACTGCTGCAGTCTGTATGGTGATGGTACTCCCACAATGCTATTAGGTAGCGAGTTTCAGGGTATTGACCTAGTGATGATGAAGGAACTACAATATATGTCCAAGTCAGAATGGTATGTGACTTGGAGGTGATGGTGTTCCCATGCATCTGCTCTCCTTGTCCTGCTAGGTGGTGAAGGTTGCGGGTTTGGGAGCATCAGTCTCAGAAGCTTCCTGAGATGTTGTCACACCAACATTCAAAAGGTTATAGATGTGTTCCACTGGTAATTGTGCTAGGTTTGGTGGTTATACTGGTCCCTTGCCAACATAAGCAGAAAACTTTACATGCCATCATGCTACCGGAAAACATGTGCTCAAGAAACGCACTTATCTGCTGGAACACAGAACGATGCATTTAAATGAGCTCCTGCAATCCTGTCTCAGGGTGGTTCTAATGAAAGCCAGCCTCCACAGCTTCCTGCAGCTTGTCAGCTAAGAGTATCACAGCTGCTGTGTGATTATCCATGCAAGTTGTACATACTGTGGTCTCACTTACTGAAGCAGATACATCATGTGCCAGATCTTCCGGCAGCTGTACGTCAGGCCTAAGGCTGATGATGCCTTCCTGAATCACTTTATTTTGCTGTTGAGGCTGCTTTGGGATCTGAGCGACAGACTCATTCAGAGCTTTCAGACCTTCCCTCATGGTGCTCGTCGTAAAGCCATATGAAGTGGATGCACCAAGCACAGAGTTCAGCATCCTCTGTTCAAAGAGGTGTGCTCAGACTGTTAATTCTCCAGCCACGCCAGAAGTGGCTGATTATTCTCTCAGCACCTTTTGGCCTCTCTGAAGACTCTCCTGGTGATATCCCCTCACCAATAGTGCCGTTATCTTCATGGAGGGAACCCTGCTCTATATCACTAACCTGTGAAGTGGGAAACATGTGCTCTGTAGTTTCTGTGCTACAGAGTGCGAGCGGGGTGGGGGGAGGGAAGCTCCTACTGCTATTCATCCCATGAGGCACCAGCACTTGATGACCCACCTGTGAGGAGAGTAAATGCACAGTATGAGTAATGGCCAGCACAAGTAATGGAAATACATTGTTATTGTACTGTCATGGCAGTACCTACTGTGAGGCTGTTATACTTGTCACAGGAGTATTATACTCAGCCCACTGCACATATGTCGGCCTTGTCATACCTGTGTGTGGTTCCAGGACATCCATCTTGGGGGACCTATACCTAGAAAGGTCTTGCACTCAGTCGATTCAACTGAACAGGTTTCCCGGGACAGCATGATGTTTCCTCAGAAACTTTTATCTTTGGTGTCGTGTCGTATGCTAGCTTGGTCTGGAACAAGCAAGAAGTGGAGTTCTAAAAATGGTGCTGATAAAGAAAGCAATACCCTTTTTTGCCTGTATGGGCAAGTCAGGAATAGTACTTCAGATCGACAGGACGTGTGTCATTTATACCTGCTGTGCCAAATCATATATAGGCATACCCATTCACTCCCATCATTACAACCACAAGGCATGACTAACAGTCTGTGCTCACTTATCTATGTAAGGGTTCCGTCTCCATTTTCTGAAACACACCTGCCTTTATTGCACAGTGTGTGCTTTACTACAAAAATCCCTATAAAAAAATTTTTTGCTGGTCGCCTGCCAGCACCTCTCCGCGCAGCCGTTCCCCCCCCCACCCCGAGTTGTGCCGGCTGTCTCCCAAGAGCCCGGCACTTCTCCTCGGTGCCGGGCTCTTTTGCCGGCACTCGCGATCTTAGATCGCGCTGCAGCAGCCCCCTCCCCTTTAAGAAGGGAAGGCACTGTGGCACGTTGCGCTGCGAAATTCAGTTGCAGCGCCCCAAGAGGGATGCGGGGCACCTCGAGTAGCGCTGCGCTTTCGTTTGGGGCGCTTAGACTGAATTTCCAGCGGGCGCTCGCGACTCCTTCCGGGGCGGTTGGGGCGCCACCGAATTTCTAGGCCAGAGTGTTCACCCGGGTGGTTAGATAATGCCAGACATGCTAGTGACTCCCACAGATCAAAAAAAAAATTCCTGTCCAGTGTCGCGTCTGCAGTACTGTGCCATAATTTACCCTGAATTGTGCTCTCCACAGCAGAGTTAACATCTGAAATCGATACTATACTAGTCAAGTGGTTGATGGTCTACCTTTCAACTGTTTTGACTTCTGTTCTTAAAATGCTGTACTCTTATGTGTCTGCACTGCACAAATGTTATTTGACATACGAAATATTTCTGTGTGCTGCAGTCAAGCTGAACAATTTTGCATGAAAATGTTCTTGTCATAATAAGTACAGTTTTTTTAATCATTTGTAGAGTGACAGGTTACACTAGCTCGTGGTCATGACTGAGCGTACGTCAGTGCATCTGTGTTCTCAATCACCTAACATCTACGAAAGCAATCATTGCTGCCAACAACGATTCCACAAGTACTGTATTTCTACATAAATACGCCTCCTAAATGTTCAAATGCTCAAGAGTTCCGTAGCTTCAATAGGTTTTAAAGTAATATGCTACTTAGTGTCACTAGGTTTATTCAGTGTACTAGCACCAATAGGAAAGGCTCCAATTTTAATATGGTGTGACACTCATTCATCATCTCAAATTGTTTCCCTCCACTCGTGGCGGAGCTGCAACCACCAGCAGTTTATGTCCATCACCAAATACTTTCTCCAGACACAACCTATGGAAGGATCACACTTGTACTGTTGGTGTTTTTCACATGAAGTGAAAAAGTACAAAAATCTCACATCAGTGTTTACTGAAATTCACACTGGGCACACGATTCTTGTTGACATTTAACTTGTTACATATAGGCTGTTGGCTATTTGAATCAATTTTCAACAAGGTAAAGGTTAACCCTCATTTTGCAGTATGATATTGGCTATCAGAGTATACAGTGAAATTGCTATAACCTGCAGCAGACAGGATTTAACAAGTAACAAATAATACCTCATTTTAATAACCAGCAAAAGAAGTTCAACAATATACAGTTAAAAGATCATCATAGACCATAGACTTCCTGTTCCACAAAGCTCCATGCCACAACATCGGATGCATTAACACGGAGTCATCGGGGCAGTTCTGCTTAACTCCCCATCTGATAGGCAAGAACTGACTGAATCATTGCAGGAAGATATGGACAGAATTAAACACAGATCAGAAAAATGGACATTTCTTCAGTGATGAGAAGACAAGTCAACAACTGGCGAGATGTTGCCCATCCAGCTCTATATTAGGTGAAAGTTACAGGCGCTCAGCTGATCTTCAAATTACACTGGGGCAAACAAGGAGTAAAGATGACTGGAAGGGTTGGTAGAATATAGGAATCCTCAAGATCCAATTTTACAGGATATAAAAATCCTGGCCTCAAAGATTCTAAAGGCCTGGAGATGCAAAGCCACCATTATCTGAGTGGGTAGGTTGACCATTATCTGAGTGGGTAGGATTGGAATTTGGGACAAAACATAATGATGCCAAGTCTCTACCCATTTTACTGCCAATTCCAGCCAATTTGGCAGCCGACATAAAATACATCCGTCAATATATGGGTAGCCATATTATGATGACAAGCAAATGAGGGAAATACGTCATTTAATGTATTTCCCATCATTTTGACCCAGCAATGCTGTACACAAGGGACTCCTGTGCATCCCTGGTATTCAGCTTTACTCAGGGCTGGGGGCAATTAAGAAATTAAAAGGTCAGCTTCGGCAATGCAGTTGATTAATTGCATCACTGAAACTGGCATAATGGAGCAGCAGTAATTAAAAACTAGAAAAATGTCAACATGTCCCTTGGACCATCGGGGCCCATTTATGTTGGGACAAGGCACCACAGTGATTTTCCTACCCAACACCTGAGGCAGGCACCACAACTGGCTCTAGCACTCGCCCAAAATATTTAAATGCCCCATACTCTACGATATCACAGGTGCAACCATGGGGCAGGCAGAAGTTCCACCCCATCCTAGATCTGCTCCCAAAAGCCACCGCCACCTCCACCCCCTCAAGAATGTCTGGCTCCTATGCCCACCCAGTAGTGGAATGAAGAAGCCCAGTTTTCATGCTATAATGAAAGCAAAAATTGCCATGCAGACTAGTGGATTGTCTACAACACTAAATAGGTGAGTCTTTGCTATTAGTCCTCGATGAGATTGTAAACCAGGAAGCTATGAAACTTCATCTGCAATCTCGCCTGGACATGCTGTGCACATCCCCAGTACCCAATATGCCAAGCACCTGTCTTTCTTACAGTTGCCACCTAATATGTCCGGGGAAAAAAAGAGGCTAAGTGAGCTCAATGTGTTCTCACTGGATAAAAGACGTGTGTGTGTGTGTGTGTGTGTGTGTAAGGGGTGGGGTGCAATCGGTGGGGAGGGGGTGGAATTCATTCAGATTTCAAAATTATAAAAATCAATGGGCTGGATGTGGGGAAGGTGTGTAATCAGATGAAGGGAAGTTAGGGACGTGATTCTACTCTAAAAAAACTGCATTCTAATTTAACTGAAAAGGAGAGAGAAAACATGGGAGGAGGATTTCATGTTCAAAGTGCTCCCCTTTTTACTGAAGAAAATTATACTTTTAACAGATATTTCTTCAATTTTTCTTAAAAAAATATTTTTTTCATTGCTGAATGGAGACCCCACTGAGTAGGACTTTGATCCCTGCTAGCCCTTGCTGCGGGTTGGGACACTTGCATTTCCAGCGTGTGACATGGTGTCGCAGGCTGATATCAGCAGCTCTGATGCTGATCTGAAAGGAAGCACTCTGCTGTTTGCAATGGAGCCACTTTGTGGTCTGCACAGCTCAGCTATTCATTGCATAAACTTGCTGAACTAAAGGGGGAACAATTTTACTTTATGTTCAGTAAATTTTTGAAGTGCAGCCATTTTTCACATTCATGCCAGTTGATAAAATGTTCATAGTCTGCTCATGCTGCTCAATACCTCCTTTATTCCATTTAGGGAAATCCTAACCTGTTTATTTTGTCGATTCAGCGACAATACGTTTCTATTCATCATACTTCAACATTATTTCCAACTAACTCTTTTCAAAATCTTTTGACTAGCCTTATTTTAATTGATGAATAAATAGAACAATGTTTGATCTAGACAAAGACTTTTTTTTATCAAGCATTTACCCACAGCAAATATAGGATTACAACCAACGCAAAAATGGAATTTAGTGATCAGCACAAATCAGGGCCTGGGCGTGCCAACATCCTACTTGACATTGTAAAAGAATCAAAGACTTTAGCACTGAATCTGTGACATGAACTATGCTCCTAGATTTTGTATATATTTCCTACACTACGTAATATTTCATAAATAATAAAATGGATTGCTGTCACAAATGCGAAAGATCCAAAATGATAGTAAGTTAAAAACATGCATTTTTAAAATATAAAGTATGAGTGCTCCTGCACCCAGTAATTTATTCCTTGTCGCTGAGAAATTGGCAGCTTTATATCTGTTGGCACCAACAATTTACAATATGCATATTTAAATACTGAATACTGATGAGATCGTAAAAGGAATTGGCCTTCAGAAGATATTGAGTTCAACAGCATGAGAGAGTTAATTTAACATCAGGAGCTACAATCATTAATGCTTAGCAATCTTAGCCTAATTATGCAATGTGATGTTATCATAGCAACACTAAGTGTAATTACATCAAACTTCTTTGTCGACTATTTTAACAAAGACATCAACCTGTTTAAGACATAGGCACATCAGAGAATTTTTGACGCAATGCACCTCTGCTGCAGAGTACTTGAATCAGTGATGTTTCCCAAATACTTGTCCATCGTTGTGTGCAAAATGGCCGCAACAATTTGGATGTTTCACTGGTGCTCCAATAGTCTCTTGTTGAAGATGAGTCTACTGACTGCCATATCTCTGTTTACGCCATGGGTCTGGGATATCTGTGACCGTTCAGTGACTTATCCAATGCACCCTAACCTCTGGAGGTACTGCATCCTCTATACTTAGTGATTGCTCAGATGCTGGTGGTACAATAAATCGTGATGGTGGAAGTATCTCTGAATCTGCACTGATGCCTGGAATAGTTGTGTTGGACATATGCATAGTTTCTGGTGGAGTGTGTGGTGTAGTAGTGCTTTCCAGGTTCTTTGGTAAAGAAACAAAAAGGATAGATATAAGTAAGGAACCATTGAGGTGGTAAGTCACAGTCAGAAGTATTTCTAAGGTGTAAGCACTGAAAGGCAGTTAATGTTGCATTTAAAGCAAGCTTTATCATAGATATTGGGGGCGAAATTCGGAAAAGTTTGAGATTTAGCGCAAGGCGCTAATGAATCTCTCTGCACGCAAAATTCAGTGTCATCGCTCAAAGAAAGGATGGGAGCGCTAAATCAAATGCTAACGGCCCAACTCAGTGGCGTTAGACTCAAAGCACTAAGCAATTTCAGGTGCAGTCTAATTGCTAGTTATCACTGCCACAGGCTCTTTCCAGTTCTTAAAGGGGAGGTTCATTGATGCTGCAAAAACTCATTTTCAGCATTGCTGGTTATGCAACTGTCTCAGCAAGCAGCAGAAGACCAAGGAGAAGGAACCGGACCACTGAAGGAGGTGTCATTATGGCAGATCAATGGCCCAGGGAGAGAGTTTGCAGATTCTGCGACCAAGCATTGGAGGCTTTGGTCTTCACTGTGGAGAGACGGAGGGCGGTGCTGTACCTGGCAAGTGGCAGGAGGCCCTCGTCACAAGTCTTCCGCACCTTATGGAGGGAGGTAACCCAGCAGGTCTCTGGGAGCACTGTGGTCCCCAGAGCCACACACAGTGCAGGAAGAAACTAAACGACCTCATTCAGGTGGTCAGGGTGAGTCAATGCTTCAACAAATGCTACATACCACCATCTGAACCTCAGTCTGCATACACTGCCCAAAGCACCACAGCCCCAGCACTCACCAACCAACAGTCTCTACCTACCAACACTCACACCCACATCTTACACCTTGCACACAATGACAGCTATTCAACTATGGCAAGCACATTTCCCAAACACATTGCTCGACACTCATGCACTTTCCTTTCTCTTGCAGGCCAAGGTCGCTCACAACAGGAGGGAACAGGAGCGCACAGGTGGAGGACAATCTGACACCCAACCACTTTCTGAGCTGGAGGAAAGAATGCTGCAAATCATTGGGTGCCAAGGTGGTGGGCACTATGGCAACCGGCGACGTTGACCCCCATGGGGACAACAATGGTATGTTCATCCCTACTCCTTCTCACATCCCACTTCCCCCTCACCCACAAGCCTTTTCCACTTTCCAGCTAATCATGCTGTATGCATGCCTTTCTCCCTTCCTGCCCCCCTCCCCTCACCTTAACCCAACTCTTGTGCCTTTATGCTTTCAGATAATGAGCAAGCAGCTGAGCAGCCTGTCCCTGAGGGCACCGTAGAGAGCGAGATGGAAGAAGAGAAGGATGAAGAACACACCGTGTCACTGCATGTCTCACCCACGGGCACCAGCTCAGATACTGCCACTACGCGATCTTTAGAGGCTAGCATAGTAGCGGGATCTGCACAGCGTGAGGCACTGGGGACAAGCGGGCTGCAGCAAGGCCAGGGGGAAAGGGTAGCTCGGGTGTCAGCTCCCCGGAGGGCGAGTACTGCTGCACAGGACTCAGATGAGGACCCCGATGGGGAGGCCTTTAGAAGAAGGGTGATGGGCATGCACACCGAGATGATAGGTGCAATGGCAAGGGTGCCCGAGAGCCTCTTGGCAATTCTAAGGAGCATGGAGGAGTCCACCACCAACATTGTACAGAGCTCTGCGCACACCATGGAGCCCATCATTTCCAGTCTGCAAAGCATGGTAGACTCCCAGAGAGACCATGGCGACCCAGACCTGAGGCTGCGTGTGATGGCCGATGTCGCAGCTTCCATTGCAGCACAGGTGGAAGCCACGCAACGTCTTAGTGCTGTACTGTAGTCTATGCTTGATGCAATCAATTCTCAGACTGAACTCAAGCAGTCTCAGCTTGATGCCGTGTGGTGAAGGTACTCCCAACAGTGCTGTTAGGGACGGAGTTCCAGGATTTTGACCCAGCGACGATGAAGGAACGGCGATATACTTCCAAGTCGGGTTGGTGTGTGACTTGGAGGGGAATTGGAGGTGGTGCTGTTCCCATGTGCCTGCTGCCCTTGTCCTTCTAGGTGGTACAGTTTGCGGGTTTGGGAGGTACTGCCAACGAAGCCTTGGCGAGTTGCTGTAGTGCATCTTGTAGATGGTACACACTGCAGCCACGGTACGCCGGTGGTGGAGGGAGTGAATATTTAAGGTGGTGGATGGGGTGCCAATCAAGTGGGCTGCTTTGTCTTGGATGGTGTCGAACTTCTTGAGTGTTGTTGGAGCTGCACTCATCCAGGCAAGTGGAAAGTATTCCATCACACTCCTTACTTGGGCCTTGTAGATGGTGGAAAGGCTTTGGGGAGTCAGGAGGTGAGACACTCGCCGCAGAATACCCAGCTTCTGACCTGCTCTTGTTGCCACAGTATTTATGTGGCTGGTCCAGTTAAGTTTCTGGTCAATGGTGACCCCCAGGATATTGATGGTGGGGGATTCGGCGATGGTAATGCTGTTGAATGTCAAGGGGCGGTGGTTAGACTCTCGCTTGTTGGAGATAGTCATTGCCTGGCACTTGTGTGGCGTGAATGTTATCTGCCACTTATCAGCCCAAGCCTGAATGTTGTGCAGGTCTTGCTGCATGCGGGCATGGACTGCTTCATTATCTGAGGAGTTGCGAATGCCACTGAACACTGTGCAGTCATCAGCGAACATCCCCACTTCTGACCTTATGTTGGCGGGAAGGTCATTGATGAAGCAGCTGGGCCTAGGGCACTGCCCTGAGGAACACCTGCAGCGATGTCCTGGGGCGGTGATGATTGACCTCCAACCACCACAACCATCTTCCTTTGTGCTAGATATGACTCCAGCCAGTGGAGATGACAGCATTCCTGATCCCACCACTGGCACTCCACCATTGCCCTTGTCGCTGCCGGTCATCCAGCCAGCCCAGACTACTGCCGCCCATGCAGAGTTGGTACAGTCTACACCCTGGCCTTCCAGGCTCAGAGCTGGTCGAGTCCGTCCTGCAAGGCCATCTGAAGTCTCCCGCACGGACACTCAGCAACCTTCCACCACCAGCCCTGCTGCAGCCACTGGGCCAACACTTCGTAGGAGCACTAGAGTAGGCAAAGGCACCGTAACGAGAGGCACTAAGGGATTGCACAAGAGTGAATAGCTAATATTGTTGTTGTAAATATGTGTTCACTGATTATTGATAAATTTATTAATTGGCTTTGGATGATTTTGTGGTGTCTCTTATTACAGCTTTGTGCTGTGATATGGCCTGTGACAGGGATGGAATGATGGGGATCAGGTGAGCAATGGGGATCTGGAGTTTAATTTACTGGAACCGCACTCTTTTGAGGCGGTCACGGACCGCCCTTCCGGAAGGCCGATTGAGTGGCTGCCTCCTCCCTCGCTCCTGTTCCTCCTCCTAGTGATCCTCTTCCTCCTCCTTGTCTTCCTTTCCCTCTTCCTCCTCCTGAGGTGGTCCCACAATCCCTGGTGGCAAGGGCTGGGCCCTCATGATGGCCAAGTTGTGGAGCATGCAGCAGATCAAGACAAAATGGGACATCCACTCTGGTGTGTACTGGAGGACTCCTCCTGAGCGGTCAAGGCAGCGGAACCATTGCTTGAGCACCCCGATGCTCTGCTCGATGATGTTCCTGGTGGCAGCATGGCTCTCATTATATGAGTGCTGAACAGAAGTGCTGGGGTTGCGGAGGGGAGTCATGAGCCAGGTGGAGAGCAGATAGCCCTCGTCTCCGACCAGCCATCTGCAAGCTTGATGTGGTGGCTGGAAGAGTGCTGGCACAGCGGTCTGGCGCAGGATGAAGGCACCATGGCTGCTGCCAGGTTAGCAGGCATTCACATTGAGGATTCGCTCTCTGTGGTCACACACCAACTGCACATTAAGTGAGTGGTAGCCTTTGCGGTTACGGAAGATCTCAGGATTGTTATGCAGTGCCCGCAAACCCACGTGGGTGCAGTCAATGGTGCCCTGCATCATGGGGAATCCCGCTATCCTGGCAAAGCCACATGTACGTTTGTCCTGCTTCTCTCTGGTAATGGGGAAGGAAATGTAGTCCCTTTTCCTACTGTAGAGATCCTCTGTGACCTCCCGGATGCAGCACTGGATGGTGAACTGTGAGATGTTACCTATATCTCCTGTAGCAAACTGGAAGGAACCTCTGGCGAAGAAATTGAGGGCGACGGTGACCTTGACTGCCACTGAGAGAGCCGTGGTCGACCTGATCTGTGGCTCGAATTCTGGTTGCAGGAGGTGGCAGAGATTGGTGACCATTTCCTTGCTGAAGCAGAGCCTTCTAATGTACTGCTCCTTGCTTAATTGGAGGTGGGAGAAGTGCTCTTGGAATATCCACGGAGGGTAAGGCCTCCTGTTGAGAGCCCTGATGGCCCTCCTCCTCCCTCTGACCACATCTTGTAATCGTTCTCGCTGCCTGCGCTCCCTCTGCAGTAGATCCTGGAGGACGAGGTCAACTGCCAGTACAGCCCCCATTAATGTAACGATGTGTAGCACTTTGAAATTTTGTCAGAATAAATGTAACAAATTTTGAGCAGCCACAACACTCCTGATACTAAAAAACCTTTAAAATGACTCAATTAAACTCTTGCACAATCTCAAACTGACAAGGAAGCAGTGAAACAGCACTAACCTGACAGCTGTGACTGATTTCTTTAAATATCGCCCCTGGACCGCCATCCACCTGCTTCATGCCTCCTCTTCCTGTCGTTGTCAGGGCGAGGTGCTAAGGCAGGGGGCGGTAATCAATTTGGCAGATCGGGCGCTGAGTGAGCATTGCACACTCACTGACATCACGATCTGCCTGGCACTAAAGTCCCAGGCACTAACTGTTTGCCGCGCCACTAAGGGGCGACTGGATTTGGCGTGCAGCGCTGGATTAGCCTCTCCCCGGCGCTACTTCATTAGCATCCCCATAAGTGCCTCCACCAGGCTTAATGGGAGGCGCTAACCAACTGAATTTCTCCCCCAATAAGTTTTCCAACATTTTTTTGTAGGCTGAGTTTAATATCCATTAGGTTGTGGTTGACAATATCACATGGAGGGAAACATACTTACTGGCAGATAGCCCCATTTGGCTTCATTTACCCCCTGCCCAAAGGTCTCTGTATGTTCTGTTAAAATTATTAGATCTTGTCGCCCCTCAACTGGTCAAACGTGGTCATCCTCGGCCGGCAGGGAAAGGAAGGCTATTGTTTTGTGATCTTTCCGACGCCATGGAACATTTTCACTTCTTTCTAGGTTCTTTTTACTGTGGAGATAGCATTCATCCAAATGATGATCTTGTCCCAGGCCTGGATTGTGTGTGGGATTGGGCTCCAGAGCTGAAAACTGCCACCTTCCTGGCCAATACTGCCTGCATAATGAAGCTCTCTTCAGTGTCAATGATGTTGTGGGCTGTACTTCTGAAGTTTCCAATCAACACATCTGGATTACCAGACAAATTTTTTCCCTTATAAAAGAGTCAACAGGATCATTCCCCACTTACTAAAGTGCGAAATTGTGATTATCACGGCTCTGCTCTGATAAAACTCCAGAACGGCAGCTATCTTGCAATTTCTGCATCCCTGGTTGTTCACAAAGTGAGCAATTTACACAAATGATTCTTCTGCTAAGGGCGCTTGACAGATAACAATCATTCCCAACATTGCTCTGTTCTCCTGTTGGTGACATCAGCGACTTACTTAACCAGTTAAAATGCTGCTAATCACTAGGGTGCGTTGATGCAGTCAGGAAAAGTGGAGAGGAGGTGAAACATCATTTAGTTACTGTTGTTTTGGCAAGGAAATAATAGGGTCTGAAGGCATGATTTGCACTGTTGATTCACAGATGCTTTTGTTGGAAAACTTGTACCAGTGAGCAAATTTATAAATGTTAGCTGTGATCTGTATTATAACATTCTTTTTGTATTTCTCTTAGAAACTATTAATTAGGTGCTAGTTGCTGATGGGATATTCAGCCCTTCTAAACGACAAAATCATACTTGTTCTGATTTATTTAAAGATGTATTTTACCACTTACAAAAACACCAAATCAAAATAAACTACAGTAAATATAATGCATGTACACGAGAAGCAACGTCGTATTGAATAATAATACTATAATATATTGCTTTCCAATTTTTCACTTTTTATGCTTATCATATTTCAATAGATAAAATTACATTTCTTTTCAAATGATAATAGGTAGGCTCAATCAGGTGAAGGCACTGCCCAGTGTAGCACTAATCCAGAGGGGATTTCAGGAGAAATTTTTTCACCCAGAGGGTGGTGGGGGTCTGGAACTCACTGCCTGAAAGGGTGGTAGAGGCAGAAATCCTCACCACATTTAAAAAGTGCTTGGATATGCACTTGAAGTGCTGTAACCTACAAGTCTACGGACCAAGAGCTAGAAAGTGGGATTAGGCTGGATAGCTCTTTGTCGGCCGGCACGGACAAGATGGTCCGAATGGCCTCCTTTTGTGCTGTAAATGTCTATGATTCTATATGGGCCTGAAGGTCACAAGTTTCATTCCTGGTTTGCACTGTGTTAGCTGATCTCAGCTAGGGCAGCAGTTGTTGGCTACGATTGACGGCAGCACCCCCTGAGTTAGAAAGGAGATAACTAAAGCACAATTCCTGCACCTGATTATTATCCAGTCATACTCCTGCTGGAAAGCCTGCCCGTATGGATGCCCCTATGCGTGGGCTCAAGTGCAATGCCCTCCATGGTAGAATAGTCAGAATAGTCTGCCACTGCTCACTGTCAAGGCTTATTAAAGAAGGACGGCCATGTGGGGCAAAGCGCTCGAAGACTGCTGGTGCCTGTGGAAGTGTATTTCATCAAAAGTCAATCTTTAAGGAGAGAATGAGAGATATCCAACTAAATAGTTTTCTTTAGTGAAGAAATTGAAGCTTTGGGGGGAAAACTGACAAATGGGTTGATTATTTTTAACCAATTGATGATTTTCATTGAATATTAATGAACTGAGAATCAATGATGAACACTGTGTGGTCTTACCTGTAAACACTAAGCTGATATCTTCCAATTCTTCTGATGGAACTTTGAAACTAAAGGATTCATTGTAGAATGGGTCGATGGTGCCCTTCATGCAAGATGTCTTTTTTGTTTTTACCAGTTTTAATCCATGCACCAGCTGAACTTTAACAAATGGATCTATCAAAGTTTTCAGAAATGCAGCACAAGGTTAACATAGTTATAACCCATAAAGTCTCACATGAAACATATCATCAGCTCTAATTGATAACTTGCTGTATGTGTATTATCTGCTTTACAACAGACTTAAATACCAAATCCTTACCAGTTTATTATACAACAGTCACCGTTAAATATTAATATAACTCTTCTTTACCTGATCCTTGGCACATATCTGTCTGAAGGAGTTGTTTTGCCCTAATAATATCCACATTTAGTCTTCCTGCACTTGGCAAATAATTAAGAGAGATCAATAGTTCCCCTAGTTCAACTTCATTCTATAAGAAAACAGTGTTGAATTAGAATACAGAACATTTATATTAATTGATTTAATAAATAAGCATACACTCACGCCTAGGAACAGCTTGGTTTCATATTTAGGATATGAAACATTTGCATTAACAGATTTTTTTTTTTTTATTCACAGCCACATATTCACTCCCTTGCATATTCATAAGTGACAACGAATATGTTCCTGTTGGAATCAAAGTCACTTGTACGGTTTCCGGCATAACATTTTATCTGGTAACAAGAAGGCAGATCTTCAGCCTCTCACAGAACTGCTAACATGGCTGCTGCTTTGTAAGAGTTTTTTCTTCATTTCAAGATTTCAGCAGCACAGGTTTACAAGCGATGAAATGGTCAGGCTAGCAACCATCTCAGGTCTTTGAGTGAGCTGAATTTTCTTTTATAGGAATTTTGTACATGATTTTTATTTTAAATTTCACAACATTTGGCATGTTTTGTATACCACTATGGAGTTCGGTCTTCCCAATATTTAGTTGCACCGCGCAATTCCACACAAATGAACTGTCATGCATGAACAGGTATCCTTATGAAAGACATAGGAGCCAAAAGTCATCGGCTGCCCCAGAGGCAGCAGGCTGCACAACAGTGCAGCAAGCACTGGAAGCCATTCTCCAGCTGCTCCACAATTATTTAAACAGTAGAATCCAAAAACCACAGCTGGGGTCAGGGCTGTGACCTTACAGAGTGGGTGTCCTGTCTGCTGCACTTTGTTACGTTATTGGGATGTTGGGTGATGATGAGGCTGAATTTATTGTCCATCCTGAGTTTCCCCAGAGAAGGTTGTGGTGAGCCTTCTTCAGTGATTGTTGTTATTTTTGCACATTCTATGTAAAAAAAACAATGCGCATTTATATAGCGCCTTTAATGAAGTAAAACATCCCAAGGTACTTCTCAGGAGCGATATAAAACAACATTTGACACCGAGCCATATAAGAAGATATTAGGACAGGTGACCAAAAGTTTGGTGAAAGAGGTAAGTTTTAAGGAGGGTCTTAAAGGAGAAGAGAGAGGTAGAGAGGCGGAGAGGCTTATGAAGGGAATTCCAGAGCCTAGGGCCCAGGCAGTTGAAGGCAGGGCTGCCAATGGTGGAGCGTTTAAAATTGGGAATGCACAAGAGGCCAGGGTTGGAGGAGCGCAGAGATCTCGGGGGGGTTGTAGGGCTGGAGGGGGTTACAGAGATAGGGAGGGGTGAGGTCATGGAGGGATTGAAAACAAGGATGAGAATTTTAAAATTGAGGCATTGCTGGACCGGGAGCCAATGTAGGTCAGCGAGTACAGGGGTGATAGATGAATGGGACTTGGTGCGAATTAGTAAACAGAGCTTTGTACGAGTTCAAGATTATGGAGGATGGAACATGGGAGGCCAGCCTGGAGAGCGTTGGAATAGTCAAGTTAGAGGTAACAAAGACATGGATGAGGGTTTCAGCAGTGGATGAGCTGAGGCAGGGGTGGTGATGGGTGATGGTACGGAGGTCCAAGTAGGTGATCTTGGTGATGGAGCCCATATGTGGTTGGAAGCTCATCTCAGCGTCAAATACGGCACCAAAGTTGCGAAAAGCCTGGTTCAGCTTCAGACAGTGAGAGGGATAGAATCAGTGGCTGGGGAATGGAGTTTGTGGTGGGGACCAAAGACACTGGCTTCGGTCTTCCCAATGGGGCAGTAATTCCTCCCCAAACGCGTGAGTACGGAAGGGGTACTCACGCGTCTGGCCAGAGGAAATGCCGGTTTTCAGCATGCACAGCGCATGCGCTGAAAACCGGCATTTCCTCTCTTCTAACCCAAGAGGTGAAGAGGCTAGCGCGTGTGCTGTAGGGGGCAGCGCGTGCGTTTTGGATTTCCTCTGTTTTGGGGGATTTGCGCATGTGTAAAGGCCTCCGGTCTTTACGCTTGTAAAAAGCACACGTAATTATTTATTTTTACAGGTAAGTGGTGTTTTAGTGCAATTTAGAATTTTTTTTTCCCCCACAGGTTTATTATTTTAAAGAATCTACAATAAGGCAAGTTTAGTTTTAGACCCTTTTTATTAAAAATTTATTTTTTTCAAAAAAAAAAATTGTTTAAATTATTTTTTTTAACTTATTTATACTTAACTTAATGATTGAGATGTTTTTTTAAAATTTTATTTAAAGTTTAAGTAGTGTTTTGGGGTGCAGTACTTCTCATGAGTTTGACAGTTCTAACTCTCAAACTTATGAATGAAGTTTCCCCTCCCCTGATTGGCTGAACAGTGCTCACCTGATCCCAGCTGGCACATCGCACTAACTACGCCGTTGGGTCAGGTTAGCACAGCGCGCCGACATCAGAACCGGGCCACTGACAGGAAATCCACTGCGGGCCAGGTTTCAGATGTCGGCGCGTCGGGTAAGTGCACATCGGGGGCTTGCAAGCCCCCGACACCAAGTTCTGGGCCAATATTTAGTTGGAGGAAATTTCTGCTCATCCAGAACTGGATGTCGGATAAGCAGCATAAAAAATCAGAGTGGAGAGATCAAGAGAGGTGTTGGGCAGGTAGAGCAGGTTGGTCAGCATACACGTGGAACCTGATGTTGTGTTTTCGGATGTCACCAAGGGGCAGCATGTACATGAGAAATAGAAGGGGGCCAAGGATAGATCCTTGGGGGACTCCGCAGGTAACAGTGCGGGAGTGAAAACAGAAGCCAATGCAGCTGATTCTCTGGCTACGACTGGAGAGATAAGAATGGAACCGGGAGAGGGCAGTCCCACCTAGCTGGATGACTAATTAGGAGCAGGAGCAGGTCACCCAGCCACAGGAGCAGGCTCGAGGGGCCGGGTGGCGTACTCCTGCTCCTAATTCGTATGTTCGTTGGAGGAGGATGGTGTGGTCAACCTTGCCAAAGGCTGCAGATCGGTCGAGAAGGATGAGGAGGGATAGTTTACCACAGTCAGTCACATAGGGTGTCATTTGTGACTTTGATCAGTGCCATTTCATTGCTGTGGCAGGGGCGCAAACCTGATTGGAGAGGTTCAAACATGGAGTTGCAGGAAAGGTGGGCACGGATTTGGGAGGTGGCAACATGTTCAAGGACTTTGGAAAGGAAAGGGAGGTTGGAGACGGGGTGATAGTTTGCAAGGACAGAAGGATCAAGAGGTTTTTTTTAGGGCATTTGACCCAACTTGGTCCATGCTGATGTTTTTGCTCCACATGAGCCTCCTACCATCCTTCTTCATCTAACCTTATCAGCATAACCTTCTATTCCTTTCTCCCTCATGTGTTTATCTAGATTCCTCTTAAATGTATCTATGATGCATCTTTATTTTTACAATGAAGGTTTAGCCACTTAGTGGGGGACTAAAGTCACGGGTAGGCCAAGCCAGGCAAGGATGCCAGGTTCCTTTCCTTGATGAACATTTGTGAACCAAGGTGGATTTTTATAACGTAACAGCAGCTTTCTTAGTGATTCGTTTTGCTGCTAGCCCACAAATGACAAGATTTATTGAAGTCACTTTCACAGTTCGCCATGGCGAGTTTTTAAGTTCTCAATATTTGGTTTGCTAGTCCAGCGCCATAACTGCAGGGTCACGCCCAGTTACAGCAAATTGGAAGAATGAAAACTCATTTCTTGTGTATCAAGTATCATCAATAGACATGAGTGCATTATTCTGCGCTTGTGTGCAATATCAAAAAACATACTTGAAGCATTATTTCAAGTATCACATATTTCAAAAACCTCTTGAAAGTAACAAATTGAATAAAATGTTGGTGGCTTCCACAGAGAACTGTTTTATCAATATTATTAGTCATAGCCTCGCAGTGGGAGTGAAAGAAACTCACCATTTGTTAGAGGACGTTATACTATAAATAGCCACACGTAAGCCTGGATCTTCTGCTCAGCCATTACGCGGTGCAGCAGGGCTTCCGGCACCACAAGGATGTGGCCCTTGCGCCAGCCAAGCGAGGAGAGGTTAATTAAATAATTTTGGTAACCTGCTAGACTCTGCAAAGGAATCTGCCTGGGAGCAGTTGGAGAATGGCTGCGGTGGGACTCGGAGGCTAGACACAGCATTGCGTGGCCAGTGGACTCTGAGACAGCTGACGAGGGGGAGAATTATTTTTACATTTTTCATACTCATGGCGTTGGGCAGTTAAACCAACTACTCAAAATCAATTCAACTCCCTTCAAGAGATTTAACTTTATATTCCCCCTCTGCTGCCCATAGCAACACTGGACACTAGGGATGCAGAGGGGTCACTGATCCCCAATGGTATTAAAGTGCCAATGACAGGGAATACATTGAAACGCAAGTGGAAATCAAAGCCATAGAATGTAATTTATATTTTACCTGAGAGCTTGGAATTAGTGCTTTCCACCAATGTCCACCTTTTACAAGGTCAACTTCATTTAAGGACATTGCAACTTTTCCAATTACACAATGACGTGAAAACTTATCAAAGTCAACAACTGTTAAAAGGAGAGTCCTTCTTTGAGCTTCTAAGAATGGGATTTCAAATGTATATCGCTCCTCAAAAACTGGATTCTGGGTTTTGCGTTTAACACCCGTTTGCCTGGAGTTCTTTTGATCTGGTAAGAGACACATCTTAACGTATGGATTTGAATGAGCCATATCTTGTCTGGAACCATCATACGAGATTGGGGGAGGGAGATCTCTGGCTTCAATCACTCGCACTATCAAGTAATTATGTAGGAGATCATACTGAGTGCTGAAATGGAGCATGCCAAGCTGATATTTGGACAGAATCTCTTCATCAGTCAAAGAGTCTACATCATCACTGTTCGAATCAACAGAGTAGAGCCTAGGCTCGAATTTTCGGAAGTAGTCCTCAGGCATGTAAGGTTTTCGGAATACCTTTGGTTGAACTATTTCTTTCTTAGATCCTATTGCCCAAAACTCAATAGGTTTGATATCAACTAATGGGGAGCTTGGTCGTCTGATGGCTTCTAGATCTGCAAAATTGGGAATTCAAACAAGAAAAATGAGTAATGTTAAAGAAAAGCAAACTATTGGAACTGAGAAAATATGTGTCTTGGTGTGGTAAATAAACTGTCTACAAATTCGTCCAACTGTTCATTGACATCCACATTCCTAGTTTTGAGATTTTCATTTGCCCGGAATTGGCTGAAAATTGTGCCATTTAAATGATGCACCTATGACATACGCCATTATTCTAGTGCAGAAGTTCCAAGGATTTATGGCGCAAGTTGCTTATGCCATTATTTACATCACACCATAATTTCCTGGGACTTTTATGCCGCTCTATTAATACCTCTCACCGGAAACAGCTAGAAGGTAATTATCATAGCGCCGCCCCCATTATAATCAACAGCGATCATGAATTTGATGCATTTATGCCATTCTTAGTGCCGCTGCCACTTAAGACTGAAAAATAATGGTGCTGAAGACCAGGCAGCGGCACAGTTTATGAACTTATATTTGAGGAAGCAGGTTGTTTTGCTTCCCAGGCTTTGGGAGTCTTTGCAGAGCTTGGCACAGGCCACACACAAACTCTTGCCTATTGACCCAAATTAGCAGGTAATTAACATTATTGGGAAACAATCTAAGCAATACAAAGCTCTCGACTTGGGAAGTAGCCTGATCCTTTGTAAGATATATTCACGTCTCCTAATTCCAAGAATCCAAGAGAAACCCTGATCACAGTCAATTTTATACTAGCAGCCACTTAAAACCCTGCCCTTAAAAAGAGACTGTAGCCATATGTTACATGACCTAACGCACAGATGAAGATACCTGCAATTAAAAGTTGGCATAGATAAATAATTGTTTTCATTATAGTTTTAAAAAATCTGTTGATATTCATTCTGGTGTGCATCCAAATTCAAGAAAACAACACAAACATATGTAATATCTAAATGAATACAGATACAAAATACCTTAGTAACAAAATGTCTCTTTAAAATGTTATCCACAGCTAAATTTAAGCATATATTTCTAATTACTATAGCTGAAGATATGAGGTTGGAATGAAATTGTTAGTCTGTTAACTATATGGTCCTTTCGATCAACGGTAAATTAGCTTTAACAAAGCCTGTATAGCAAGCAGGCATAAATAAGACAGATCAACCTCTCCATATTGCCTTTTCCATTGTCAATGCTGGTGCTGTGAAGCTGAAACAGTTCAGCTGCTTTTGACAGCCCAGTGAGCCATTGACCAAGGGATAGCTTCTAACATCACAGACCACCAACTGCTTGGTCTTAGGGGCTCCAATATGCCAGAACATTGTAAAACCATTTCGATAAACACATTGCCTTACTTTACGTAGTTTAGTCTCATTTTGTATCATGTTTAGGAAAAAAATACATTTTTTTAGGCATTGCCATTGAGTTGAAAGATAAGTTGCAGTATTAGCGGCGGGATCATTGCATAGGCCAATGCCCGCGCCGCTTCTGATTCACCACTATCTCACTGTGGTATATTCTAATCAGTTCTCCAGCAATTGTTGATGTTAATTTTTCACTGGAGGAGGAGCACAACAGTCTAAATTATGGCGTTCGTCACCAATATTGCCATTGCAGCAATTAATTTTACAGTTTTTTCCTATAATAAAGTACATATTTAATACTGTATTTTTGCGATTGCAAATCATTTGGCAGTTCTTTAAGTCCATTTGAAAATTCCTCATTCAAATTGAATGTTGTCACATATTCGTAGGATAACACACAGTTGCTGTGTCGAGCAAGGCATTAATATACCCAAGGCAGCATAAGCCATGAGAGCTCTGGTGGTGTTACCACTGTAGAATGCAGTCAGAGTCTGGCTTTGCTTGCAATATATGGAAAGATAAAGACATCTAACCTTTTATTGTGATTAATCGATACTTTTTCATTTCTGTTTCTTCCTTGCTAATGGGGTGTCATAACATACAAAGACTTGTGCACTTCTGTACTGTTTGACTAGGCCACAATTGATTTTGCACCAGGAAATTACACCACAAACGATAATCAGCGTTTATTAGAATCATAGAATGGTTACAGCACAGAAGGACGCCATTCAGCCCATGCCAGCTCTCTGCAAGAGCACTTTAGCAAGTCCCGCTCCCCCGCCCTTTCCCCATAGCCCTGCAATTTTTTTTCCTTTAGCTACTTATCCAATTTCCTTTTGAAAGCCATGATTGAGTCTGCCTCCACCACCCTTTCAAGCAGTGCATTCCAGATCCTAACCACTCGCTGCGTAAAAAAGGTTTTCCTCATGCCGCCTTTGGTTCTTTTGCCAATCAACTTAACTCTGTGTCCTCTGGTTCTCAACCCTGCTGCCAATGGGAACAGTATCTTTCTATCTACTCTGCCTAGACCCCTCATGATTTTGAACACCTTTATCAAATTTCCTCTTAATCTTCTCTGCTCTAAGGAGAACAACCCTAGCTTCTCTAGTCTATCCATGTAACTGAAGTCCCTCATCCCTGGAATCATTCTCGTAAATCTTTTCTTCACTCTCTCTAAGGCCTTCACATCCTTCCTAAACTGCAGTGCTCAGAATTGGACACAATACTTCAGTTGAGGCCGAACCAGTGTTTTATAAAGATTCATCATAACTTCCTTGCTTTTGTACTCTATGCCTCTATTTATGAAGCCCAGTATCCCGTATGCTTATTTAACCACTTTCTCAACCTGCCCTATATCTTCAATGATTTATGCACATATACCCCCAGGTCTCTGTTCATGCACCCCTTTAGGATTGTGCCCTTTAGTTTATATTGCCTCTCCTCGTTCTTCCTACCAAAATGTATCACTTCACACTTTTCTGCATTAAATTTCATCTGCCACAAGCCCACCCATTTCACCAGCCTGTCTATGTCTTCATGAAGTCTATCACTATCCTCCTCACTGTTCACTATATATCCAAGTTTTGTGTCATCTGGAAATTTTGAAATTGTGCCCTGTACTCCCAAGTTCAAGTCATTAATATATAACAAGAAAAGCAGTGGTCCCAGTACCGACCCCTGGGGAACACCACTGTGAACCGAGAGTAGTGGTGAACGGTTGTTTTTCGGACTGGAGGGAGGTATACAGTGGTGTTCCCCAGGGGTCGGTGCTGGGACCACTGCTTTTCTTGCTATATATTAATGACTTGAACTTGGGGGTACAGGGCACAATTTCAAAATTTCCAGATGACACTAAATTGGAGGCATAGTGAACAGTGAGGAGGATAGTGATAGACTTCAAGAAGACACAGACAGGCTGGCGAAATGGGCGGACACGTGGCAGATGAAATTTAACGCAGAAAAGAGCAAAGTGATACATTTTGGTAGGAAGAACAAGGAGAGGCAATATAAAATAAAGGGTACAATCCTAAAGTGGGTGCATCAACAGAGAGACCGTATATGTGCACAAATCATTGAAGGTGAGAAAGCAGTTAAAAAAAGCATGTGGGATACTGGGCTTCATAAATGGAGGCATAGGGTTGGATTTTGTCAATAGGGACGTGATGGAGACAGGACTCCCACTTTTTGGGTTGTAGTCCCGCCTCCATTATTTTGTGGCCAATCCACGCGATTTTCCCTGATTGACCTTGTTGAGCCCACCCAGCGGGCTCAGCAGGCCAATTAAGGGACACCCAGTTACAGGTGACGTCAGGGATTGACATTACATCTGTCAAGAGCTTTTGACAGATGAAATATCAGCGTTTGACAGCTCTGTGAAGCTGTCAAACACTGACAATCTGACTTCTAGCTTGAGTCCTTCTCCACAGACTCAGTTAGAAATCTCTCCAGAACAGAAAGCAGAATGCTGCAACTTTTGACAGCTCGTGGCCATTCTGCTTTCTGTGCTGGTGAGATGAGGGACTCCAGAGACCTGAAGGGAGGAAAACTGCATTAGTAAGTAAAGGTAAGTAAAATTTATTTAAACACTTTACACACACCAAACACACTTACCTCTGCACTCATGCACCCATCACTCACCTGAACACCGGACATCTCGAACCCTCCAAGCCCTTCAGCCTGACAGTCCGCCTCGCTAACTTGGCGTGGTTTGGAGCCGTTGGGCAGCCCACACTTCAGGGCTAAAAATAGGGATTAGGCCAAAAACTGTCTGTTAACTACCTGTTAACAGGCAGTTAATTGGCACTAATCCCCTTCCCACCTCGGGGAGGCGGCTCCCAGCACAGGTCGGGTACCCGCCTCCTGGGAAATGGGCATGGAGGCAGGTTGGGGGCGGGAAGGGTTCATGACCCCCGATTCTGCAATTTTCCCCCCACTCCCGCCTCCAAACCCGCCTCCACGGGGCTTGGAAATTCGAGCCCATAGAGTACAAAAGCAAGGAAGTTATGATGAATCTTTATAAAACATTGGTTCGGCCTCAACTGGAGTATTGTGTCCAATTCTGGGCACCGCACTTTAGGAAGGATGTGAAGGCCTTTGAGAGGGTGCAGAAAAGATTTAAGAGAATGATTCCAGGGATGAGGGACTTCAGTTACATGGATAAACTAGAGAAGCTGGGGTTGTTCACCTTAGAGCAGAGAAGATTGAGAGATTAGATAGAGGTATTCAAAATCATGAGGAGTCTAGACAGTAGATGGAGAGAAACTGTTCCCATTGGCGGAAACGGTTAAGAACCAGAGGACACAGATTCAAGGTGATTGGCAAAAGAACCAAAGGCGACATGAGGAAAACCTTTTTTTTAACGCAGCGAGTGGTTATGATCTGGAATCCACTGCCTTAAAGGGTGGTGGAGGCAGACTCAATCGTGGCTTTCAAAAGGGAATTGTATAAGTACCTGAAGGAAAGAAATTTGCAGGGCTATGGGGGAAGGGCAGGGGAGTGGGACTAGCTGAAGTGCTCTTGCAGAGAGCCGGCACGGGCTCGATGGGCCGAATGGCCTTCTTCTGTGCTGTAACCATTCTATGATTCTATGTTCAATATTCAGATACAAAAAAATCCTGCACCCCCTTTGTTGTAATTAACCTGTTGTAATTGTTTTTAGGAAATAATGAGAAAACGGTTGCAATTGGTAGCAAAAAAGTAAAATGTGCTTTCAACTGTGTGGTACATAATGCAGCATATTGGAGCTTCAACCCAAAGTGCCATGGAGTGGTGGAGCTCTAATTCCACACATGTCAAATACCCAATCTTAGCCAAGCCACTGTTAGTATGCAATAAGAATAGATCAGATTTCTACACACAGTGGGGCAGGAACACCACAGAGCCACCAGACTGTAACGTCGTGTCTCCTAACGGTCAGTTTCAGAGCAGCTGTTATAGAACAGCTTTGGCAGGGCTCTGCAGCCAGGACAGTTGCCCACCTTCTTAGCCATAGGTGGCATGGGGAGCAAGAAAGTGCTATTGGAGAAACAACCTTAAAAAGAGACAGGATCTGAAAAAAAGAAAAAGTGTTCAGTATTGTTAATGCAAAGTGTAGAAACGTTTCAACAACTTGCATTTAAGTAGCATCTTTAACATAGAAAAATGCCTCATGGTGCTTTACAGAGGAGAAAAGGAGATGCTGAGCTTTTGGGAGTAGGTTAGGAGAGATGAACAAAACCTTGATCAATGAAACTGGTTTCAAAAGGGCTTTAAAAGGTGCAGAAGGAGGCAGAGAAGAAGGGATTCAGGGAGACAGTACCAGAAAGTAGGGCGGAGATAATTGAAAGCTGCACCACCCAAAGGTAAAGTGGAGGAAGGAGCGATGCACAGGAGACCAGAATCAGCAGAAGAAGGTTGCAGAAGCAAGTTGGAGCGAGGTTGTGATGTAGTTTGTAGATGTGGATGAGGAATTTCAGTTTGATCTGTTGGGGAGGGTGAGGGGGATCAGCAGCTGGGTGTAGGGAGCCAGTGTAGGTCAGGGAGAGTTTAGGTTATGAGCCGAATGAGCTGCTGGTACTTAAAGTACTACAGGATATGGATGATGAAGTTTCGACATATTCAGAGTTTGTGCAGCTTGGAGATCAGCAGGCTGGCAAAGAGGGCATTGGGGAACTTGAGTCTAGCATTGGCAAAGGCATGGATTAGGGTTTCCTCAGCAGTGAGGATGAGGTAGGCATGGAGGTGAGCAATGTTGTAGAGGTGGAAGTAAGCAGTCTTGGTGACTGATGAGATTTGGGATTTGGAGCTCAGCTCTGAATCAAACAGAATGCAGAGGTTTCATACAGCCTGGTTCATCCCGAGTAAATAGCTAGGGAGGGGACAAGATTCAATGGCAAGGATGCAGAGTTCTTTGGCATGTTCCAAAAACAATGGCTTCAGTATTCTCAACATTCAATTGGAGAAAATTCTGACCCATCTGTGAAAAGTATCAGACAGGCAATCTCACAGTACATTCGAGCTTCAGAAGACTCTGGTGCGATGACTGCAATCTGTCTATAACATATTGCTAGTAATTATGGAATAATGTGTTGATCGACAGAAGCACACTGACTGCTAAGTTTCTGTTTCCCTAAGATATCACAAAGCTGAGTCATAAACTTCTTGATGTGTTGTCATCAATAACAGGCCATGCTTTTGTAGCCATACAACTACATAAAGAGGGTTATATCTGCATCAGCCTTTCCTTCACTGAAAGTGCACTAGAGCCTCCTGCTAGCTCACTGGACAAATGCATCATGTGGTGCAGTACTGAGCCACACAGGCCAGTAAGATACAAGTTGAAGTCCTTTTTGCGGGCTCTTAGTTGATTTCATCTGGAGTGGCAGGGTAATGAAGGGTTGATTATAATTGGCATTTTCAAACTAAAGACAGGAAAAATCAGCCATGATTCCCTGTCCTGATTATTATCCAGTGGCTCCTGATTGAAGGATGTTGGTTGAGGACTTGACTGTGATGCTATCATACTTGAATAACCTGGCAACACTCAGTGTGGAGGCTCACACATGAAGAATAGCCACTGGATTAGCTGCTGGCACTCATACAACTGTATCCTAGCATGAGCCACCGGGCTCAGAAGCAAGGACAAAACTGGGGAGAAAAAAGGGCACCAGAGGACCTATAAAATATGACAATTGCTTTTATGATTAACTTTCCTTCAGCTAGTAATTGTATTTCGTCAAAGTTTGCCAAAATGGAGGGCTCAACAAATGGAGAACGAGCAGTCTAAGAGACAATAACCAAGGCTGAACATAGAACTCTTAATTTTGCGAATCTGGCAGAAGCAGGATTGCACCCACCTTTGTACCAGTACATCCATGCCAGCAGCGAAGAGGACTGGCCCTCGTCAAATTTTGCGAGGTAAATCCCTCCCCTCATTCAAATAGGCTCCTATATGCACGGTCAGGTAGACTATGGCCTAGATTTTTGGTGTGCCGTGAGGTGGGCTTTTAGGCGGGCGGGGGGCAAAAATCCCAAATTCGGGGGTCCTGACACCATCCCGCCAAAAACCCGCCTCCACGTAAGTTTCAGAGGAGGCGGGTACCCGCCCCGCACTGGGACCCGCTGACCCGAGGCGGGAAGGGATTAGTGCCAATTAACTGCCTGTTAACAGGTAGTTAACAGGCAATTTTTAGCCTAATCCCTATTTTGAGGGGTGTCGTGTGGGATTCCCGACGGCTCCAAACCACACCAGGTTAGAGCAGGCGGGCCGTCGGGTTGAAGGACTTGTAGGGGTTGCGATGTCGGTGTGCAGGTGAGTGATGGGTGCATGAGTGCAAAGGTAAGTGTGTTTGGTGTGTCTAAAGAAGTTTAAATTACCTGTACTTTCCTTAACAGCCTTTCTTCCTGTAGGCGTCGGGAGTCCATCACTCAGCCGGCACTGAAAGCAAAATGGCTGCGAGCTGTCAAAAGTGACAGCCTTCAGCTTTCATTGCCGATGAGAGTTCTAACTGAGTCTGTGGCGAAGGACTCAGGTTAGAAAAGTCAGACTGTCAGTGTTTGACAGCTTCAAACAGCTGTGAAACACTGATATTTCATCTGTCATGACCTCTTGACAGATGAAATTTCAGTCTGTGACGTCACCTGTTGCCGGGTGGCCCTTAATTGGCCTGCTGAGCCCACTGGGTGGGCTCAACAAGGTCAATCAAGGGAAAATCGCGTGGACTGGCCAGACGTCGATGTAGGCGGGACTAAAACCCGAAAGTTGTAGTCCCACCTCCTTCCCGACAGCTTAATGAAAATCGACCCCTATATGTTGGAAGTCACAAAATTTGGCCAGGCAGCAGCTGTTAAAGGGCTGCTGCTGGTCCTTTAATGGGGAGACCAGTTTTTGTGGTATAAAAGAAATCTCTTGCTGCTGAAACAAATGGCTACAAGGAGAAGCGAAAGTAAAAATACCTCATTCATTGACAATAACCTGGAGGACCTGCTACACAAAGTGCAGCAAAGTAAGGTGGCTTCATATGAGACAGAAGAGTACCCTCCTGTAAACGATGAGATATAAGCAGCATGGAGAGAGGAGGCTAAATTATTTGTATCCTGGAGCAATTGAAGAAGAAGTTTGCTGGTATCTGAAGTAGTGCCAGGTTAAGTCTATCCACCTTTGTATGAATGCTTGCTCTCCTTCTTTGGAAGGTATGTCCAGAGTGGAAATGTTTTCCTCCTACATGCTCAGTGAGAAAGAAAGCCTTGCATTTATATAGCACCTTTCATGACCTCAGGATATCCCAAAGCATTTTACAGCCAATGAAGTACTTTTGGAGTGCAGTCACCGTTGTAATGTAGGAAACGCAGCAGCCAATTTGCACACAGCAAGCTCCCACAAACAGCAATGTGATAATGACCAGATAATGTGTTCTGGTGATGTTGATTGAGGGATAAATATTGGCCAAGAGATAGCATGCAGAGAGCATTTATCCATTTTTACATTATTTTACACAAAAAGATGGCAAGCACAATTGCGGTGGGGCATAGTAAACCCTTGCACATAGCAGTTCAAAGTTTAGGTTGTATAAAGCACCGACAGCAGAAACACTATTCTACCTCATTTGCAATGCAATGTCACCAGTAGGAAGGTTGTTGTTATGTAGCTGCATAATGCATTAACATGTCTTATAGTCTTACCTCTCTTTAAGGCATTGTCCTGGGTTGCATTGTAAATCATCTTCCTTTTTGCTTTCTTTGGATCGTCCCAAGGTGAAACAAGACCAAGTGGTACCATAGACCCTGGCACATCACAACAACTTGTGTCAAGCACACCACTTGCTTCCAAGATCAGCAAAGATCGTAACGCCTGAAGAATTTATAGTGGGATTTTGACAGGTGCATTGGGTGAGTCACAACTCACAGCTGAGGAGCAGCAAGTGAAGGCAGCAAGAGAAGAAAGATCTGGCCAGGCTGCAGCGTATGTCAACTGTATGGGCAAGATATTGGTATCCTGTTAGTTCTGTCTGCAGATGGGAGTTAATGCAGGAGCAAGCAGCATTTGGTACATCCTTTCAGGCCACCATGGAGGTGTAGCACTGCCTATCCTCTGCCACCATGAGAAGCCTACAGCAGCATCCAGAGAATATGCAGCACTGCACCTCCAACATCACGGCATTCCTACCACAGGGATTCATGAAAGTGCAGCGTACTGTGGAGTGAATGGCATCTTCATGGTCATTTATTGTGGGGTGACCCGAAGCAGTGAGAAAACAAGCACTGAACAACATTCTCCCATGAGCGTTATGACTGGTGTTATTGAGACATTGGGAACCTAGTTGCATGAGTCTGTTGTTGCCAGATTTGACAGACATTGTTTGCAAGGAGCAGTCATGGTGGGTGTTGCTCACAAAGATGCCCTATGGACTTCCCTCATGCAGATCTTAGAATCATAGAACAGTACAACACAGAAGGAGGCCATTCGGCCCACCGAGTCTGCACCAACTCTTTCGAAGAGCAATCAAGCTATTCCCACTCTTTCTCCATATCCATGCAATTTTTTCTCCTTCAAGTATTTATCCAATTCCCTTTTGAAGGTTTTTATTGAATCTGTATCCACCACCCTGTCAGGCACTGCATTCCAAATCCTAAAGACTGTTGTGTAAAAAAGTTTTCCTCATGTCGCCTCTAGTTCTTTTGCCAATCACCTAAGATTTGTGCCCTCTGGTTATCAACCCTCCAGCCATTGGAAACAGTTTCTCTTTATTTACTCTATCTACATAAGAACATAAGAAATAGGAGCAGGAGTAGGCCAATCGGCCCCTCGAGCCTGCTCCGCCATTCAATAAGATCATGGCTGATCTGATCCTAACCGTCAATCTACTATCACAGAACCATCTCCTGAATCTAACAGAATTAGACACACGAAATAGGAGCAGGATCAGGCTACACGGCCCCTGGGCCCGCTCCGCTACCCACAGGGCCATGACCGATCCGAACCTAGACTCATGGCCAAATGCCTGCCCGCTCCCCATAACCCTTTACTTCTAGGAAACTGTCTATTTCTGTTTTAAATTTATGTAATGATGTAGCTTCTACAGCTTTTTGGGGCAGCATATTCCATGGACCTACCACCCTCTGACTGAAGTAGTTCCTCCTCATCTCAGTTTTGAAAGAGCAGCCCCTTATTCTAAGACTATGCCCCCTAGTTCTAGTTTCACCCATCATCGGGAACATCCTCCCCGCATCCACCCGATCCAACCCCTTCACAATCTTATATGTTTCAATAAGATCGCCTCGCATTCTTCTGAACTCCAATGAGTAGAGTCCCAATCTACTCAACCTCTCCTCATATGTCCATCCCCTCATCCCCAGGATTAACCGAGTGAACCTTCTTTGTACTGACTCGAGAGCAAGTATGTCTTTTCTTAAGTATGGACACCAAAACTGTATGCAGTATTCCAGGTGCAGTCTCGCCAATACCTTGTACAACTGAAGCAATACCTCCCTATTTTTATATTCTATCCCCCTAGCAATGAAAGCCAACATTCCATTGGCTTTCGTAATCACTTGCTGCACCTGCATACTAACCTTTTGAGTTTCATGCACCAGGACCCCCAGATCCCTTTGTACTTCAGTACTTTCCAGTTTCTTGCCATTAAGATAATAACTTGCTCTACGATTTTTCCTGCCAAAGTGCATAACCTCACACTTTCCAGTATTGTATTCCATCTGCCAAATCTCTGCCAACTTACTTAGCCTGTCTATGTCCCCTTGCAGGTTTTTTATGTCCTCCTCACTCACTACTTTCCCTCCCATCTTAGTATCATCTGCAAACTTTGATATGTTACACTCGGTCCCCTCCTCCAAATCGTTATAGATTGTAAAGAGTTGGGGACCCAGCACTGACCCCTGTGGAACACCACTAGTTGCCAGTCCGAGAATGAACCATTTATCCCAACTCTCTGCCTTCTGTTAAATAGCCAATCCTCTATCCATGCCAGAATATTACCCCCAATCCCGTGATTTTTTTATCTTAAAGCAATAATCTTTTGTGTGGCACCTTGTCAAATGCCTTTTGGAAGTCTAAATACACTACGTCCACTGGTTCCCCTTTATCCACCCTATATGTTACTTCCTCAAAGAACTCCAACAAATTTGTCAAACATGACTTCCCCTTCATAAAACCATGCTGACTTTGTCCTATTAAATTATGATTATCCAAATGTCCTGTTACTGTCTCCTTAATAATGGACTCCAATATTTTATCTACCACAGATGTTAGGCTAACCGGTCTATAGTTTCCAGCCTTCTGTCTACTGCCCTTTTTAAATAAGGGCGTTACATTAGCAGTTTTCCAGTCTGCCGGGACCTTTGCTGAGTCCAGGGAGTTTTGGAAAATTATTACCAATGCATCCACAATCCCTACCGCCACTTCCCTCAAGACCCTAGGATGTAAGCCATCAGGTCCAGGTGATTTATCCGCCTTGAGTCCCATTATTTTACCGAGTACCACTTCCTTAGTGATTTTGATCGTGTTTAGCTCCTCCCCCCCCATAGCCCCCTGTCTGTCCAGTGTTGGGATGTTCTTAGTGTCTTCTACTGTAAAGACTGATACAAAATATTCATTCAGTGTTTTTGCCATCTCCATATTTCCCACCATTAATTTCCCGGTCTCATCCTCTAAGGGACCAACATTTACTTTAGCCACCCTTTTTCTTTTAATATAACTATAAAAACTCTTACTATCTGTTTTTATATTTTTTGCTAATTTACTTTCATAATCTATCTTCCCTTTCTTAATCAATCTTTTTGTTATATTTTGCTGTCTTTTAAAGTTTTCCCAATCCTCTATCCTCCCACTAGATTTGGCTACCTTATATGCCCTTGTTTTTAAATCGAATACTATCCTTAATTTCTTTACTTAGCCACGGATGGCTGTCTTTTCTTTCACACCCTTTTCTTCTCAGTGGAATATATATTTTTTGGAAGTTGTAAAATAACTCCTTAAATGTACACCACTGATCATGTATCGTCTTACCCTTTAATCTATTTTCCCAATCCACTCTACTCAATTCCGCTCTCATACCTTCGTAGTCTCCTTTATTCAAGCTTAGCATGCTTGTTTGAGATCCAACCTTCTCACCCTCTAATTGAATATGGAATTCAACCATGTTATGGTCACTCATTCCAAGGGGATCCTTTACTAGGACATTTTTAATTAATCCTGTCTCGTTACACAGGACCAGATCTAAGGTTGCTTGCCCCCTGGTCGGTTCAGGTACATACTGCTCGAGAAACCCATCCCTAATACACTCAATGAACTCATCCTCAAGGCAGCCCTGCCCAATTTGATTTGTCCAATTAATATGATAGTTAAAATCCCCCATAATTATAGATGCTCCCTTATTACAAGCCTCAACTATTTCCTGATTGATACTCCGTCCAACAGAGTTGCAACTGTTCGGAGGCCTATAGACTACGCCCACTTGTGTTTTTTTCCCCTTACTATTCCTTACCTCCACCCAAACTGTTTCATTATCCTGATCTTTTGACCCAATATCATTTATCTGTATTACAGTGATTCCTTCCTTTATTAACATAGCCACCCCCACCTGCCCTTCCTTCCTGCCTGTCCTTCCTGATCATGAAATAACCTGGTATGTTTAATTCCCAGGCATTGTCACCCTGCAGCCATGTTTCTGTAATGGCCACAAGATCATACCCATATGTAGTTATTTGTGCCATTAACTTGTCTATTTTGTTACGAATGCTACGTGCATTCAGATAGAGAACTTTCAAAGATGTTTTGTGACACTTAGTTCCTGCTTTTGCCCTTTTTATTACTTTACCTTTTACTCCATACCTTCTGCCCCTTCCTGACATGCTCTGGTTTTTAATTTCCCCACTGCTACCTAAGTCTATGACCTTCTCTGTTGTCATTTTTATTATTTGCTCTCTAGGAACCTCCCCCCCACTAGTTAGTTTAAAGCCCTCTCTACAGCCCTAGTTATATGATCCGCCAGGACTCTAGTCCCAGCACTGGCCAAGTGAAGCCCGTCCCAACGGAACAGCTCCCTCCTGCCCCAGTACTGGTGCCAGTGTCCCAGGAAGCAAAACCCATTTCTCCCACACCAGTCTTTGAGCCACGCATTCAACTCTCTAATTTTATTTGTCCTAGCCAAATTCGCTCGTGGCTCAGGTAATAACCCTTGAGGTTCTGTTTTTTAATTTGACCCCTAGCTGCTCATACTCCTTTAACAGAACCGGCTTCCTAGTCCTATCTACGTTGTTTGTACCAACATGGACCACGACAACTGGATCCACCCCCTCCCACTGCAAGTTTCTTTCCAGCCCAGAGGAGATGTCCTTAACCCTGGCGCAACACAGCCTTCGGGACTCTCGCTCTCGGCTGCAGAGAACTCTATTTATCCCCCTAATACTATCCCCTACCACTACAACATTTCTATTTACTCCCCCCTCTTGAATGGCCCTCCGTTCCACGGTGCTGTGGCCAGGCTGCTCATCCTCCCTGCAGTCCCTGCTCCTGTCCCCACAGGGAGTAAGAACCTCGAACCTGTTGGTTAAGAGCAAGGGCTGCGGCTCCTCCAGCTCTACCTCCTGGATCCCCGTACCTGCCTCACTTGTAGTCACACCGTCCTGTCCCTGACCATGGGCTACATCTGAATTAATTAACTTCATAGGTGTGACCACCTCCTGATACAGAGTCCAGGTACTTCTCCCCCTCCCTGATGTGTTGCAGTGTCTGAAGCTCAGACTCCAGCTCCGTGTTGATGAGCTAGAGTTCCTGTAGCAGCAGACACTTGTCACAGACGTAATCACCGTGAGCCTCAATGGGGTTCACCGGCTCCCACATCTCGCAACAGTAACACATCACCTGTTCCATTCTATGTTATTAATTAAATTTTTTATTGTTAGTTATGGACACCCTCTGCCCGATTTTAGATGCTAGTATCCCCTTTAATTAATTGGATTTAAATTAAATCAATCCCTCTAGTTACACCAGTTAAATGGTTTACCAACAGTCACTCTGCACCAGAAAGGCCTTGGTACACCACAGCAACCTTAAAAACTATAAACCACAGACTTAAAGTTTTAAAACGAGAGAAATACTCCAACCAATCACCTACCTGTTTTGTGGTGACGTCACACCTTGAATACTTTTTACCTCTCTCCTTGCCAGAGAATGGAGATTGGTACGCCTACCTGAGCCTCTGGGGCCTCTTGTAGTCGCTCTGCCGCGCCTCCACCCGCTGCCGATGCCGCACTGAGGCCTACCTGAGCCTCTGGGGCCTCTTGTAGTCGCTCTGCCGCGCTGCTCCACCTCCACCTGCTGAAGATGCCGCACTGAGGCCTACCTGAGCCTCTGGGGCCTCTTGTAGTCGCTCTGCCCTGCCTCCACCCGCTGCCGATGCCGCACTGAGGCCTACCTGAGCCTCCGGGGCCTCTTGTAGTCGCTCTGCCACGCTGCTCCGCCTCCACCAGCTGCCGATGCCGCACTGATTATAAACACCTTTATCAAATCTCCTCTTAGCCTTCTCTACTCTAAAGGGCAACAACCCCAGCTTCTCCAGTCTATCCACGTAACTGTAATCCCTCATCCCTGGAACCATTCTAGTGAATCTCTTCTACATCCTCCCCAAAGCCTTCACGTCCTTCCTAAAGTGTGGTGCCCAGAATTGGACACAATACTCCAGCTGAGGCTGAACTAGTGTTTTACATCAGTTTAGCATAACTTCCTGGCTTTTGTATTCTGTGCCTCTATTTATAAAGCCCAGGATTCCATATGCTTTATTAACTGCTTTGTTAACTTGTCCTGCCATCTTCTAAGATTTGTGCACAAACACCCCCAGGTCTCTCTGTTCTTGCACCCCCTTTAAAATTGCACTATTTAGCTTGTATTGTCTCTCCTCATTCTTCCTACAAAAATGCATCACCTCACACTTTTCTGCATTGAATTTCATCTACCATGTGTCCATCAACCTGTCTATATCCTCTTGAAGTCTATTACTAGCTTCCTCACTGTTTACTACACTTCCAAGTTTCGTGTCATTGGCAAATGTCAAAATTGTGCCCTGTACCCTCAAGTCCAAGTCATTAATGTATATCAAAAACAGCAGTGGTCCTAGTACTGAACCCTGGGGAACACCACTGTACACCTCCCTCCAGTCTGAAAAACAGCCATTCACCACATCTCTCTATTTTCTATCACTTAGCCAATTTTGTATCCATGCTGCTATTGCTCCTTTTGTCCCATGTGCTTCAATTTTGCTAACAAGCCTATTATTTGCTGCTTTATCAAAGGCTTTTTGAAAGTCCATATATACAACATCAACTGCACTGCCCTCATCTACCCTCTCTATTACCTCATCAAAAAGCTCAATCAAGTTAGTAAAACATGATTTGCCCTTAACAAATCTGTGCTGGCTCTCCTTTATTAGTCCATGCTTGTCTAAGTGGCTGTTAATTTTCTCCTGGATTATTGTTTCTAATAAAAGCTTCCCCACCACCAACATTAAACTGACTGGCCTGTCTGTAATTGTCAGGTTTATCCTTCCCATGTTTTTTGAACAAGGGTGTAACATTTGCAATCCTCCAGTCCTCTGGCACCAGCCCGGTATCGAAGGAGGATTGGAACATTGTGGCCAGCACCTCTGAAATTTCTACCCTTACTTCCCTCAGCAACCTAGGATGCATCCCATCCAGATTGGGTTACTTATCCACTTTAAGTACTTTTTTTATCTCATCCAGTATCCCGACAACCTCCTCGTTTACCGTAGCTTTGGCAAAGCCCCCTTCCTTGGTATCCTCCAGACCGCTGGTCATTTACCCACAGTGTCCAGCACCAGTGGATGGCAAGAGAAGGGCCCAATGAAGCAGATTCTTCTCAAACAACAACAGAAAATGCTGGAAACACTCAGCAGGTCAGGCAGCATCGTGGAGAGAGAAACAGAGTTAACGTTTCAGGTCGATGACCCTTCATCAGAACTGGAAGGAGTTGGAGAAGTAACAGATTTTTAAGCAAGTTTAAAGCCCTTACTTAAAAATCTCTTCCTTCTCCAACTTTTTCCAGTTCTGACGAAGGGTCATCGACCTGAAACGTTAAATCTGTTTCTCTCGCCACAGGTGCTGTCTGACCTGCTGAGTATTTCCAGCATTTTCTGTTGTTTCAGATTTCCAGCATCTGCAGTATTTTGCTATTGTATGAGATTCTTCTCAAGGTGGTTGCATATCAACTCACTC